>NW_027305488.1:0-670223 GCF_039555335.1 Amphiura filiformis | reverse complement strand
TTTGAGAGCACTGGTCATCATAAAATATTTTAAAACGAGCCCAAAAGGCCTCAAAATGAGCAAAGAAAACCGGTGTTTTTACACGTGTTTCAATGGGAAGATTATTTAGTGGTGTGCGCCCTTCGAAGGGCCTAGGCGTAAAATCGTGCTCCTGAGAGATTTAGCCAAAATTCTCTCAGAGGCCTTCCAAGTTAAAGAAACTGTCAAAAATTGTGAGAAAACTAAGATTTCTCAGATTTGAAGCAAAATTGTCTTAAGGTGACAAATCGGCACAAGTCTTTAAACCTCTCAAATCTTAATTATTTTATAAGGGGGGGTGATTGTTGTAAAATCATTAATATATAGACCTTTGCCATTATGAAACCTAATTTCTTTTCATTTTAAAGCGGTTTTTAGCAGATAAACGGTCAAAAACTGTATGTTGAGAATTGGTATTTAATGCAAATCTAGGAAATAAGCACAAATGGTCAAAATGTTGAAAATGTGCACATTTTTGGAATGCACCATGCATCTTTGATAGGACATTTCTCTTGATGTGGATGTCACAGAGCACTCAAACCTTGAGTGTTTTACTCAAAATATTTTTTATTTCAAGAAAAATATAACAAAATTCGATTTTATGAACATCATTTTTTTTTCCTTCGAAGGGCCTAGGCGTAAAATCGTGCTCCTGAGAGATTTAGCCAAAATTGAAGTTTTCTGTCGATTAAGTTGCGGTTTTTTTAATTTTAATAGATAGTTTTTATGTTAGTGAATATATTTAATGCGTTTTAGATGCAAGTCGCGCTAAGTTTATTCTCTCAGAGGCCTTCCAAGTTAAAGAAACTGTCAAAAATTGTGAGAAAACTAAGATTTCTCAGATTTGAAGCAAAATTGTCTTAAGGTGACAAATCGGCACACGTCTTTAAACCTCTCAAATCTTAATTATTTTATAGGGGGGGGGGGGGTGATTGTTGTAAAATCATTAATATATAGACCTTTGCCATTCTGAAACCTAATTTCTTTTCATTTTAAAGCGGTTTTAGCAGATAAACGGTCAAAAACTGTATGTTGAGAATTGGTATTTAATGCAAATCTAGGGAAATAAGCACAAATGGTCAAAATGTTGAAAATGTGCACATTTTTGGAATGCACCATGCATCTTTGATAGGACATTTCTCTTGATGTGGATGTCACAGAGCACTCAAACCTTGAGTGTTTTACTCAAAACATTTTATATTTCAAGAAAAATATAACAAAATTCGATTTTATGAACATCATTTTTCCTTCGAAGGGCCTAGGCGTAAAATCGTGCTCCTGAGAGATTTAGCCAAAATTGAAGTTTTCTGTCGATTAAGTTGCGTTTTTTTAATTTTAATAGATAGTTTTTATGTTAGTGAATATATTTAATGCGTTTTAGATGCAAGTCGCGCTAAGGTTATTCTCTCAGAGGCCTTCCAAGTTAAAGAAACTGTCAAAAATTGTGAGAAAACTAAGATTTCTCAGATTTGAAGCAAAATTGTCTTAAGGTGACAAATCGGCACAAGTCTTTAAACCTCTCAAATCTTAATTATTTTATAAGGGGGGTGATTGTTGTAAAATCATTAATATATAGACCTTTGCCATTATGAAACCTAATTTCTTTTCATTTTAAAGCGGTTTTAGCAGATAAACGGTCAAAAACTGTATGTTGAGAATTGGTATTTAATGCAAATCTAGGGAAATAAGCACAAATGGTCAAAATGTTGAAAATGTGCACATCTTTGGAATGCACCATGCATCTTTGATAGGACATTTCTCTTGATGTGGATGTCACAGAGCACTCAAACCTTGAGTGTTTTACTCAAAACATTTTATATTTCAAGAAAAATATAACAAAATTCGATTTTATGAACATCATTTTTCTTTGAAGGGGCACACCACTAAATCAATGCGCCATTTGTGTAACCCTAATGAGTTCCGGTAAAAAACAGAAACTTTTTGAGGTATTTTGGGCTGGTCTTTAGACTTATTAATCAGAAAGAGTGGCGAATTATAGCTTAAATTAAAGTGTAAAGCCTATACATAAATTTGAGTCGCCAAAAAGTCGCATTTTATAATTATTGAGAAAATAGGTCCGCGAATTAAAAAAGGGCAGAATCGGGTTTGCAGTCTTGAGAGCATGTCAAAAACAGAGAGGGCGCTGTTCGCGGCCTCCTAGCGATAAAACGAGATGGAAGAACCCCATACATTGAAACATATGTTAAACTTTCATCGATTTGCAATCGACTGGTCATCATAAAATATTTTAAAACGAGCCCAAAAGGCCTCAAAATGAGCAAAGAAAACCGGTGTTTTTACACGTGTTTCAATGGGAAGATTATTTAGTGGTGTGCGCCCTTCGAAGGGCCTAGGCGTAACATCGTGCTCCTGAGAGATTTAGCCAAAATTCTCTCAGAGGCCTTCCAAGTTAAAGAAACTGTCAAAAATTGTGAGAAAACTAAGATTTCTCAGATTTGAAGCAAAATTGTCTTAAGGTGACAAATCGGCACAAGTCTTTAAACCTCTCAAATCTTAATTATTTTATAAGGGGGGTGATTGTTGTAAAATCATTAATATATAGACCTTTGCCATTATGAAACCTAATTTCTTTTCATTTTAAAGCGGTTTTTAGCAGATAAACGGTCAAAAACTGTATGTTGAGAATTGGTATTTAATGCAAATCTAGGGAAATAAGCACAAATGGTCAAAATGTTGAAAATGTGCACATTTTTGGAATGCACCATGCATCTTTGATAGGACATTTCTCTTGATGTGGATGTCACAGAGCACTCAAACCTTGAGTGTTTTACTCAAAACATTTTATATTTCAAGAAAAATATAACAAAATTCGATTTTATGAACATCATTTTTCCTTCGAAGGGCCTAGGCGTAAAATCGTGCTCCTGAGAGATTTAGCCAAAATTGAAGTTTTCTGTCGATTAAGTTGCGGTTTTTTAAATTTTAATAGATAGTTTTTATGTTAGTGAATATATTTAATGCGTTTTAGATGCAAGTCGCGCTAAGTTTATTCTCTCAGAGGCCTTCAAAGTTAAAGAAACTGTCAAAAATTGTGAGAAAACTAAGATTTCTCAGATTTGAAGCAAAATTGTCTTAAGGTGACAAATCGGCACAAGTCTTTAAACCTCTCAAATCTTAATTATTTTATAGGGGGGGGGGGTGATTGTTGTAAAATCATTAATATATAGACCTTTGCCATTCTGAAACCTAATTTCTTTTCATTTTAAAGCGGTTTTTAGCAGATAAACGGTCAAAAACTGTATGTTGAGAATTGGTATTTAATGCAAATCTAGGAAATAAGCACAAATGGTCAAAATGTTGAAAATGTGCACATTTTTGGAATGCACCATGCATCTTTGATAGGACATTTCTCTTGATGTGGATGTCACAGAGCACTCAAACCTTGAGTGTTTTACTCAAAACATTTTATATTTCAAGAAAAATATAACAAAATTCGATTTTATGAACATCATTTTTCCTTCGAAGGGCCTAGGCGTAAAATCGTGCTCCTGAGAGATTTAGCCAAAATTGAAGTTTTCTGTCGATTAAGTTGCGTTTTTTTAAATTTTAATAGATAGTTTTTATGTTAGTGAATATATTTAATGCGTTTTAGATGCAAGTCGCGCTAAGTTTATTCTCTCAGAGGCCTTCCAAGTTAAAGAAACTGTCAAAATTGTGAGAAAACTAAGATTTCTCAGATTTGAAGCAAAATTGTCTTAAGGTGACAAATCGGCACAAGTCTTTAAACCTCTCAAATCTTAATTATTTTATAAGGGGGGTGATTGTTGTAAAATCATTAATATATAGACCTTTGCCATTATGAAACCTAATTTCTTTTCATTTTAAAGCGGTTTTTAGCAGATAAACGGTCAAAAACTGTATGTTGAGAATTGGTATTTAATGCAAATCTAGGGAAATAAGCACAAATGGTCAAAATGTTGAAAATGTGCACATTTTTGGAATGCACCATGCATCTTTGATAGGACATTTCTCTTGATGTGGATGTCACAGAGCACTCAAACCTTGAGTGTTTTACTCAAAACATTTTATATTTCAAGAAAAATATAACAAATTTCGATTTTATGAACATCATTTTTTCCCTTGAAGGGGTCACACCACTAAATCAATGCGCCATTTGTGTAACCCTAATGAGTTCCGGTAAAAAAACAGAAACTTTTTGAGGTATTTTGGGCTGGTCTTTAGACTTATTAATCAGAAAGAGTGGCGAATTATAGCTTAAATTAAAGTGTAAAGCCTATACATAAATTTGAGTCGCCAAAAAAGTCGCATTTTATAATTATTGAGAAAATAGGTCCGCGAATTAAAAATGGCAGAATCGGGTTTGCAGTCTTGAGAGCATGTCAAAAACAGTGAGGGCGCTGTTCGCGGCCTCCTAGCGATAAAACGAGATGGAAGAACCCCCATACATTGAAACATATGTTAAACTTTCATCGATTTGCAATCGACTGGTCATCATAAAATATTTTAAAACGAGCCCAAAAGGCCTCAAAATGAGCAAAGAAAACCGGTGTTTTTACACGTGTTTCAATGGGAAGATTATTTAGTGGTGTGCGCCCACAATGAGTAACCTTAAGGGTGACGGGCTGTCTCTAATAAAAAAAAAAAAAAAAATTAAACTTAATGTTAAAACCTTGAGTAACCTTAATGTAACGACCTTGAAATGTAACTTCTAAAAATACTAGTTTTTATATTCTATAGTGTTATATTACCTAAAATATTACTTCACTACGTTGAAAATACGTTTTAAAGTGAATTATGACCAACAGAGGGCGCTATTACTGTACTAAAGTACGTGGTATTTTGACAACGTGATACACAGTGACCATACGTATGCTAGCATACAGCATACTCTTCCAAGCACGGTCTTCACCGTGACAATACACTACGTTTGCTATTGTTTTGGAGCAACATTGTTTCTTTATAAGCCTGCGGCGCAACCTTGAACAATATTGTCTTAGCAATATTGCCTTTTGAGACAACACTACGTATTGTCACAGTGTTTTCCATGTACATACGTGAGGATCAGGTGTAGGTATACTATTAGCCAAAATCAAGATTAAAAGTGCTAAATGTGGGATTACCCACTTGTCCCAATGCATAGGAATACATTATGTACTGTTAGCAAAAATCAAGATTAAATGTGGGATTACCCCCTTGTCCCAATACATAGGTATACTGTTCGCCAAAATCAAGATTAAAAGTGTTACATGTACGATCGCCTACTTGTACCAATACTTAGGTATACTGTTAGCCAAAATCAAGATTAAAAGTGCTAAATGTGGCATCGCCGACATGACCCAATACATACCCAGCAAACACAAAACATTTTCAACTTCATTCGCAAAAGGTAAGAAAGGGTTGCCAGATAACGTTTACAGGTCCAGCAAAAAGTGGACTTGAGTCCGAGTCCAGACTCGAAAGCTACATCACTGCTAAATCTAAAGTATGTTGAAATTAGTATTGCACAGTCTGAGTGTCCGTTCATAGACATAGTTTTTAACTTGCATCCCAAAATATGCCTCATTTAGGCTAGATTCACCATGACCACCAATATTTAATCTCTTTTTGTACTTGTTTAATTAATTTCTTTATACTCATATCCATAATTGGACCCATACAAGTCCAAATTTCCATACCCGTACCCATGGCCCGTACCCATACTGGGACGCATACTGTACTCGAGCCCCAATTTCCGTACCCGTACTCGTACCTGTGGTTTCGGACCCGTACCCGCACACGAACTTATACCCTATTTTGACTTTGGACCCGTACCCGTACCCGTACTCATGGACTGGTACCCGTACCCGTACCCATGACCTGGGACCCGTACCCGTACCCGTACCCATGGCTTGGGACCCCTACCCGTACCCGTAGGCCTACTCATGGTCCGGGACCCGTACCCGTACCCATACTCATGGCGGGTCCCAACACTACAAGTCTGGATGTATTGACTCTCAACTATTATATGTCTATCTCATTTTGACCTATATGTAGCTACATATGGGCATTGATATGATAGGGTTAACCCACTTTCCCTTAATACGGCTCAATTAATAATGTAAGTGAACATATTAGATTGACTTCAGGCATATTTGAAAAAGAGTAGCAAAGATAAGTGAACTAGGCCCAGTCTCTGTACATAAAAGCAAAGATAATAACAAATAAGCTAGAATACACTAATATTACCAAAAGTGCATAATAAGTCACCAGGCAGTTTAAAATAGATTATGATAAAAGGTACGAACATGAAAATGACACACTAACCGATAAACCTTCCTAATGGATTTTACCCATACCATTAAGCATGCTACAGCACCACTAATAAATAACTTAATTGAACATTAAAAGCGTAAAAAAGTAGCAAATTAAAAAGACACACAAAACCATAAGCCTTCAAATTACAGTTTTATACACGCACTATTAAAGACCCATTCAGTGATCCCAGCGCAAGTGAAAACAAAATTAAAATTGTTTATAAATTGCTTAAAAGTAAAGGATAAGTCATTCAAATTACAGATTCGTGTAAAATGTCTTATTTTGTCTTAAATACACGGCTTTCGACTGAACCACTCGCAAGCTATGTTAGCACATTTATGACAATGACAAAGGTACCAAAATCTAAATTTTGATGATTTTTATGATCGTCCGGATGAGCAAATTACTGAATGGGCCTTTAAGCAACGCACATCCCCAATAATAAATATCTTATTGAGCTATCAGACTCAACACAGCTCCTGACATCCATTCACATATTAAACACGAAGACACTCAAAAAAAGCCGCCAGATTCCAATAACTCAACACAAACGGAAGGAGGACAGATAAAATACAGGAATACACATAAATGGTTCAGAGTACTCCTACCCCAAAAATTACAAACAATTTTGTTACATATTACACACATTTCAACTATTTGACAGTAAAGAAAGGAATTTCAAATGGGGTTACCTGAATGGTTGACTCGACTTGAAATATGCACTTCCTGTGTGGGATATTAACTCTCTTCACGCGGGTGTCGACTGCAGACGACATGTTTCAAATTTTTTTTTAAAAATTCAAAAATTTCAGAAATGTAAATTTTCATGACCATATTTGGAATCAACATGAAAATTGCATTAAAATGAGTACAAACAAGCCTAGTATTGGTTCAGTAGTTCTTAAGATAGCTTTTGATATTTTGAGAAAATATTTCAAAACTTGAACTTTTTCCGTTGAAGCACATGGAGAGCACGCAGAGCATTAAGGTCGTGTCTTGCATAGGGGGTTTATGGAATAGCTACATTTTGGCTACCCACCCAAAGTAGTCCCTTTTCAGAATTAGTATTCCATAAAATATCGTAATGTAGTGAGATTATTAACAATGATTTCACACGCATTTGATTGGCTATTTATGGATTAAAATATTACTTTATATTTTTAATTTAAGATAAAGAACATCTAAAAATCAAATGAGTTTATTGTAGGAAGAACACGTAAGAAATGAACTGAAAGATAACTTTATTCACAAAAAATAGATGACGAAGAGCTAACACTTTTTGTGTGTTCAAAGAAAATGCAAAAACTTTTATTGGCCAAAAGTGCGGTTTGATTTATAAAAAAGGTACTAACAGTTTTATTTTCTTTCATTTCTTTAGTAAAATGTAATTAGAAGTTTTTAAATGACAAGTAAATTTTACAACATTCCAGTCATTATTTTGAATTAATGAATCGGTTTCATTAAGAAGTTGAATTGATCTTAATGGGCGAAGTACTATTTTAATGATGACATTATACTGCAATCGCCCAAAAAGCGGAACGCCCAATAACGTCATTGGACGATTCCATTATTTCGAAGAGGGTTTACTGTAAAAGTAATAATCAAGTCACTAGCGACGATAAATTGTATTAGTTTGAAAATCTGTAAATTACTAACCATTCAGCATAAAGTTATTTAGAAAAAGTTATGCGGCATTTTTGTTCTGTCTTACTTGCACTAAATAGTCCGTATATATCGATTATTTACGATACGAAGCGATCCTTGCATGGAATGAAGTTTTGTTACGCTTGGGCGACCTAATACTATTCATCCTTTGGCGGCAGTTTTGAAGATAATTATTGTGGTTTGTGAGTTTTATTATTGGAAATGCTGGCAGAGATTGATTTGTCATAAAAATATAGATAAGAGACGACTTGTCCTTAGTACCGCAACATGTATGCACAGTATTGACAAACCCGCAACTACGTAAAGAAGAAGATTAATTTGCAGCAATGTTTGCTTGATCAAGTTATATCCTATGTAATAATAACATTTTTGTGTAAAAGTTGAGGTAAAAATCACATAAAAAGTACGTTTTCAGCAAAAATATCGGTACACATATTTAAAAATGTCACTCAATCCCAAGATTACTCAGCTCTCCGTCTGTGCCAAAAATGGTGCATTTCCTATAAAGGAATGTACGATTTGCCCATTGTATTGCACAGTACTTATGAGGCCGTTGCGCTAAATTACGCTCATCCAGTTTTCCATTTTTAATGATATCAATGTCACGCCAAAATGAATCAAACTATTGTAATGAAAGTAACAGAATAAGTAGGTGACATGTGTACAGCCTGTCTCAAAAAAAATTGTGCAAGTAAAAAGCAACCTCTTTGGCAATTAGAAAATACTGTTGTGATATGATGCTTATATCAACGTTAAGGTCGCGGTCTTAGCTCTCGAATGCCGTTTGTTCTGTTTAATTTGCTTGTTTTAATCTCGAGATATATGTTTAGTTAACAACGAAAGGGTAAAATCACAATTGTGCCACCACTTTTACTAGGGAAGAGGGATGTACATGTAAATCAATGATAGCATCAATTGTATCAAGAGTACCTTCGTGAAATCAAACGAATGCATCGAAATATACAACAATACAAAATTGTTTTTACTGTTTTTACTGTTTTATCATGATGCCGGTATAATGATTCTCTTTTTCCACTTAAATAGATATTAATACATACTGCTGTAAAATTAAAAACATGTGCATGAAAATAATTTTAGCATGCATGGTAAATACTGTTCTCTTTGTCACTCAAGACATGTTAAAAGACATATTGCACATCATAATTTAATACGTTTGAAATTTTACACTAAAGATTTAAAATCCATTGATGATTTTCATCAAATCATAAGCACAAAATATTTCCGAGTGTGCAGCAGCTGAATCCGACATTGCTTTAAATCAACAGTTTAGTCCATTTTAAAGTTTGGTCTTTAACATTATTGTTCGTGTACATGGGTCACTCAGAGCCCCCTTCCTCCTGTGTGACCGTCACATGTAGCAATGCATGCATCTTGCTGCTCTCGTCTTCAATACAATTATACTGAGCAATTGTTACATAATCATTTCTAATCCTACAAAATGAATGTTCTTTTATTAACTGTACTGTACAGGTTTTTGGATATAACATCATATTCAATTTTCTAAAAAGTGGCACAAAAGGGTTTTCATATATTTGTGTTTAGCCTGCACGAACTCATCCAAGTCTTCTGGTGAGTCAGTCAGAACAGCCAAGTCATTGGCGTACATCAAGGTATTAAGGGGTCACACTTTTGTAAAAATGTGTCCTTAAATTGGAGGGGTTTGCCATATTAAGCATCAAATTTGACCTAGAAATAATCATCAGAAACATGAAAGTCATGCATCTGAAAGAACAAGAAGAAGAAGGGTTACATATTATTATTTTCCCATTGCTATTTTATGGCCATCATCTCAGTAGAAGTGTATGAATTGCGAGAGCCACTTGTATCTGTGCAATATTTATAGGTTAATGAACGCGTATTACTTATTGGGAGAGAAATTAGACAAAATAATGCACGCGCGCTGATGTTGATTCGTTTAATGCACGAGCCCCGAAGGGGGGAGTGCATTAGACGCATTAACATCAGCGCAAGTGCATTATTTTGTCTAATTTCTCTAGCAATAAGTAATACAAGTTTATTAATCTATTTCATACACAGGAAGAAAAAAACCACGTGATTTTTACTTTTTTATATTACAAATTATCACTAAAAATTTTGGAAAATAGAACCAAATTTAAATACATCAACCCGCCCGAAAAATGAATCAATCCTACGCGACGCGAACGCTCGCGAAACACTGCGCGTAGTACGCGGAGTGCACAATATACACAATCAATGCATGTTTCGTACTTTTCTAACAGCTTTTCTGATTGGCTGCTTTGATATAGGAGTGTATGAACTACTTATGATCAATGACGGTAATTAATCAATGTTTGATACTTCTTGCAAGTAAAATATTTTCCTCGTCTGTGAGGTCATATGGGTCAACGTTCAACTTGAGAGTTAGTCTCCTTCACAACCGGTTTATGTCGTTCCTAACAATATTTTTTTTCCTGATAACCACATGCAGTGTGGATCCGAAACTACTATGAATGACTTACATATTTGGTGCATATCAAATATGGACCTTGTGCTATACAATTCGGATATCGTGTTTTCATTAGCAACGGGAGACAAAATAGGGGGAAATGGCACATTGGCACTTCTTTTCAGGGTTCATGTATTCTTTTATGAAAGATATGTATGTCTACCGTCAAAAAAGTAATAAATTATTTTTCCTCATGTCAAGGTCATAACCTTCATCGTGTTCCCTTAAGGAGCTCCTTATAAATGATGCCCATCAATTTTGAACAAGATTGTGATGCCTACAGGATTCCTTTGTTTATTAATCGCGTACCTCACAACATAGTCTGTGTAAAGGTTGAATAGGTGTGGTGCCATGACACAAATTTGGTGCACTCCAGTAAGGAAAGAATTTCAGAATTTATTTGGCAAACACCTGGAGCTTTTTATTACTTTGGCTCTTCATCGTTGGATTCAGTAGGTATTCCAACCTTATCTAGTACATCTTGATTAGCACACCCTACTCCGACACTCGACACACACCACGATGGACACACCCCGCACACCCAGAGCTGCACGCACACCCCACTCCCACTGTTTATGATGTGTAACTCAAGGTTTTTATCTTTGCCAAATAGCGGACGCACTTAAGGGCTGGGGTATGAACGTTTGGACAGTATTTATTTTGGGACATTAGAGCACATCAGACATATCGAATTGCATTTTGAATACGAAGAATGTCATTCTGATATCAAATAATTTTGATTTTTTGAAATTTGCAATTTAATACACATTTTATGGCAAATCATTAAAAATTGATATTTTTGATATTTAACAGTACTTAAAGTAAACTTTATAAATCTGATGATTTATACTTAAAGTGTATGTAGGTGGGATGAAAAGCCGACGATCAATTGAAAATTTTGAACTTTCGTATTGAAGATATGGATTTTTTTTTTCCCAAAACACCCAAAAAAATTAGGTCTTTTTGGGAAAAAAATCTATATCTTCAATATGAAAGGTCAAAATTTTCAATTGACCGTCGGCATTTCCTCCCTGCTACATACACTTTAAGAATATATCATTAGATTTATATAATTTACTTCGAGGACTGTTATATATCAAAATTTGAAAAATATCAAATTTTTATAATTTGTCATAAAATTTGTATTATATTGTGATTTAAAAAAATGAAAATTATTTGATATCAAAAAGACATGCTTCATATTCAGAATGCAATTCGATAGGTCTGAGGTGCTCTCATGTCCCACAAAAAATACTGTCGAAACGCAATAAACGCTCATTTTGGATCCCTTAAATGTTGAAACAAAATCATGTCACCCAGCTGGAAAACATTCATTAAGTAATCTGTATGGGGCTTTAACGCTTCGCACCGAAAAAAAATTGTATCCATTCTCGCCACTATTAGGACCTTAGGTCTATTTCAAAAACAACATCATATCATTGGCAAGCTAATACTATGAGCACATTGAAAATGACTCCTTTTTTGAGAAAATAAGACGTTTAAAATTGATATTCCGCAAAAACCAACTTAAGCGGTGAGTTCCTTCGAACGAGACAGATTTGGCTTAGAAAAAAGGTGACGTAATGAAATGAGATGTGCCCGCTTTGAGAAAAGGGACTATAAACGCTCTCAATGGAAAGAACGTATACTGTTGTTGTTCACAGAAAAAAACTGTAAACTAAGTATTACAAATTTAATGGTTTTTAAACATGGATAAAATCAGCCGCTTCTTTTTTTATATATTAGTAAATTGTGATATTACAATTCATATGTATATAAATATCACGAGAAATATTAGGCCTAAAAAATAAATACATAATTTGAGCTTAGAATTTCATCGTGATCGATCTGAGATTAGCATATAAACCCTGTTAAGTCCACAAACTCATGTATCTGATTTCCCTGTACATTGCAATGCTATAGTTATTATAGTTTCAGTTAGATGAAATATTACAAAGCAAACGCATAGTAACAATACTGTGTGGGCTTTGTTCCCCAAATAAGAACAATAGTCTGCATATTAATGTTATGCAGCATTGTTATGGTAAATAATAGTACAACTCATTGTTGGTAATGTCAAACTTGTCACACAAGTAAATGAGAGCATTATAGTGTCCACTTCATTTACCTACGTCATAGCCCGCTGCCTTAATTTCGCTTCAAACGGGGGAAGAACACGTACGAGCCTCAACTTTACCCACACAATTTCTCCTTATTCAAGAGAAATACGCATAGAAAAAATTGCAACGAGTGTCAACTTGTAATGTAATAATTATTCTCTTCGAATAGAGATAAACTTGTTTTTGCAATAGATCTGACCTTTAAGTAGGCATGTCACAGTGGCTGCACAATACTTCTGCAACACTGTGCATGCAAGCATAACAGTAAATTGAAAAGCGCGCGCATGAAAGTTGTTCAATTTTGGCAAACATCCAAGCCGAAAAATTAATTTCCTCATATGTGCTATTTATCACAATTGTTTGAATTTTTGATATATGGTGTGTGAAACCTTTCTGTGACTACCATCGGGTTTTTTAAAAATAAATATTGCTTCGTTTAAGAGCTACTAGCTGTTTTTATGGATTGTTGAAGATCCCTCGTAAATCAATAATTCTATTACCCCCACGACCCATTATTCAATATCGCGCACTGTGATTTGTTGAAACGCGTCACGTGACAGACCATTAATTAGCGATAAAGTGTCAAGGGCAACGAACTTTATGTTCTTATATCATCACAGCGCACAGCAAAGCGCACAGCACACCTGCTTATGTAGGGGAGAATGGAATGCCAGGGTGTGTTATTGAATGTGCATACCTGCTTATAGGGAGAATGGAATGTTAGGTTGTGTTATTGGAATGTGCATACGCTTTGGCTACGTGTAGGCGCTACACCTTGAAGTAAACAACTTGAAATATTTGGGCAAAAAAGGTGATATTTTCTTTTTAAATCGCACTATTTTGTGGTAATAGAATAGAAATAAAGGGTGCAGCATTATCCTTTACACGCAAATAATGTGTCCTCGGCAGTAAAATCGTTTAAATAATGGGTTCGGCTGCGCCTCACCCATTATTTACGTTTTTACTGCCTCGGACACATTATTTTCGTGTAAAGGATCATGCATTACCCTTTATTTCTTAAATATAGGCCTTTTGAAAAATCAAGATCTACCACCATTTAGCTGAAATACTAATCTTTCTAAGCATGTAAATTATTTCCGTCGACAACGAATGGCACACTTGAGGAAAACGATTTCAAACAAAACATTTTTAAGTGAGTTTAAAGGAGTAATATTCCAAACCACAATAGCTCTAAGCCATTGTGTGTGTCCAAGGCCACACCATTTTTGTATACGCGGTATAACAGAGGGCTGTTCCTTTTACCGTTTCTCTTCCCATATTAATCCAGATAACAAAATGTTAATTTAAAGTCTCATTGCAAATGAATTTTTATTTTTACTTTTCGGATTTGGCTTTGAACAATGGTAACACATACCATATTTACAGAAAAAAATAAAATTCTATTCCAGACACCGTCAAAATGTCAAAGTTTGTATTTTTTGTATTATATTAAAGTAATTAACTGCAGATTCTTTACTCAACATCATAACAGGTTCATACTTGACAAATTCATGATGAATGAAAAGACTTTCATTAAATATTGAAAAACCCAAAATTACTCATGCCTAATTTACATAATAATATCATGAATACATAATTAGCTGTAATAAGCTAATTTGCATAATTGATTACTTTTTGTGTATTTTTTTGTTATCAATTGAAAGAACTTTGTATACATATGTTTGTGAAAAAAACCGCACCCTGGTATCATGTACGGTTTTCTTTTGGCATCAATTTTGCATATTAATTAGCTGAACTTAGTCATTTTTTCAACTTTTATTTGTCTGCAGATTGGCCGGAATTGCTAAAATAGTATATTTGGTTAATTTATTATAATTATTCAATGATTTATTTTTTATTTTGTTTTCTTTGACGAAGTTAAAAAAGATAGACAATTAACCTGTTATACTTAAATTAACGTTGCTTTTTCAAGCAAGTGTCCAAATAAACCTTCAAAATCTCGAAATGTGCCAATTTTGTCATTATAGCAATTTGTGGCAGATTTGCATTCCATTTATGAGCATCGTAAAATTGACACTACGTCACAATGCATTGACCGATTTCAATTCGGTTTTTCGATTTTTGATGCTTTAATAAAGGTCATTCATGTAGAAATATTAAATAACGTGTTTCTGCTGCCCTTATTTTTGAGGTGATATACCTACTTTAAGCATGTTCATTTTAACTTTAATCATGTTCAACCTAGTTTTAACCATGTTCAATACCTGACACCATGTTCAACATACCTTAACCATGGTCAATCTAGTTTTAGCATGATCAATCTAGCTTTAACCATGTTCAATCTAGCTTTAACCATAATTAATTTGATTTTAACCATATTCAATCTAGCTTTGACCATGTTCAAATTCTTTGTATTCTTTTTTTACAGATTTCTTCGGTGGCTTGTGATGGTGTAACTTGCCGTAATGCACCCGTGCTTCAGCATGAACCTACACCAAACCATTTGACTGGCTGAGAAGTCGCTAGGATCTACAACTACAACAACCTCTCTGTCAGTACAAAGTTCTTTAACACCAGTATTCTTGTGCATTCGTAGAATGACATTTGTACGTGTTTGATACAAAAACTCATACGACACCACCAAGGGACCATTTTGATCTATATAACTTTAGCAAACTGAGATGTACGTGAAGGGAAAGAATCTTTTACCACACATTGTAAGCGGATGTACTATGAATAGGACTGATGGACAACGCCAATAAAAGAATACAGACATTGTAGTGCAGGTATAGGGACACGGATAATAAGAATACTGTAATATTGTCAAATGGTACTCAGCATTGCCAAGTAAGACATGGTTAAGGTTTGATTGTGTTATGCAGTTTGACATTTTGTGTGCACCAAAGAAGAATTGGAATTAATAACTAATAATAATCACTAGACTAACTCCAACAGTCGCTTACACTGCGCATGTACTTGTGTTATGCTACGTAGTAACGACTGAATAAATTACAGTTCATAGCGTGTCGGACTTTGGTTGTGCGCCGCGCCAGAGTGCGGCTGACTAGCTGCACCTGGGTACCGCGCCGTTGCGACAAGGTCGGGAAAAAAGATGGGGAAAAACCTTGATCAAAAGGTGAATTTTGACACGACTGTGCAGTCTTAGTGCAACCACAATGTGGTTTCAAAGGTCTGCCGCTTTTCTTTTTTTTCAACATAGTTTTCTCAGTCGTCAACTCAGACAGTTGACGAATGAGGGCAGCAGTCTTGAGTAAACCGTCTTATATGCGTAAAGTAGATAAATACTAGAAACACATTCAAATACTTATTAGTTAAGATTGAAATTTCATGCATTATTAACCGATCAGCTGCGTCAAGTGTAAATGTAATTGCTTTTAACACGTGTTCATATTTTTGCTATAAATTTACAACCAGTTTACATGTTTACTTCATATTCTTAAATTGAAAAGCCAACAAATATGGAACTCAATCATAGTTTCTCTAACCTTCCCGGAATTGTGTTTATACTTTCATTAATCTCCTATAACATAGAATTGCATGCCAGCGCAGAGGTAGAATTTGTTCCACTTTGGAATGTTACTACTTCGCAAGATAGCACCGACTCTTGCCTTCTAATCCACGACATTAATGAGTATAACTCGACCACTCTAACCGGCAACCAAGATGGTGAAACTTGCAGTGTCCAATTAACAACATCTCTCGGATCAGGAACTAGGATACAAATACCCAAACCAATCTCTCCTGACACATTGTTGTACGTAGAAAAACAAGGCGATCTCCTGAATTGTCCAAATAGATATATGGTTATTGAAGCAGACAAACCTTGCTTGGTTGCCTTTTCGCACACAAAGCTCCAGCTATTTCTACAAGGTAATGCCAGTATTCTCATCAGCGATACATCAATAAACAATTCCATGTCTCTGTGCCAGAATACGCAAGCGGTTTCTGAAAAAAGCGAAATAAGTTATTATTGTCCAACGACTCACTCCAACCATACTATTTCCTGTTACGCATCACCTGATCATATTTGTTCATTTGAGCAGTTTCCATCTGACTGTACTGCCACACTTGGGAAAGGATATGTAGATTTCAAGTGTCACGAGGACACTGCTCATTTAGATCACACGTCTCTTATCATCTACCCCAATGACGTTATTACATTGGACTTATATGGGCAGAATATAGCAGAGATTGCAGAAAATGCCTTTGCCTATCTAAAACATTTAGCTGAGATTAACATTGCTAAGAACAGATTATCTAGAGTACATTCCAAAGCCTTTACAGGTTTACAATCCCTCAAAATACTGGACATGCGTTACAATCAGTTAACCACGTTTGAACCTCATGTATTTGATGATTTAGCTACTCTAATTATACTACTTCTAAGTTACAACAAGTTGGCAATTTTACCAAATGGCTTGTTCAGCAATTTGGGAAACCTACACATATTGAATATTAATGAAAACCAGCTAACTTCATTAGGTGCGAATTTGCTGCAGGACACCAGTGAGCTGACCCACCTGGAACTCAATAACAACAAGATTACTTCAATAGATGCGAATTTGTTGAAAGAAACCAGTAAGCTTACTCGCCTGTATCTAAGAGACAACCAGCTTACTTCATTAGATGCGAATTTGTTGAAGGAAACCAGTAAGCTTACTCACTTGTATCTGAATAACAACCAGATTACTTCAATAGATGCGAATTTGTTAAAGGAAACCAGTAAGCTGATATACCTGTATCTGGAAAACAACACGCTTACTTCATTAGATGAGAATCTGTTGAAGGAAACAGGTAACCTGAAACATCTGGGTCTGCGTAACAACCATCTTACTTCAATAGAGGCAAATTTGATGAAGGAAACCAGGAAGTTGACTCGCCTGTATCTGAGTAACAACCGGCTTACTTCATTAGATGCGAATTTGTTGAAGGAAACGAGTGAACTGACTAAGCTGTACCTGGACAACAACCAGCTTACTTCATTAGATGAAAACTTGTTGAATGAAACCAGTAAGCTGACTCACCTATATCTGAGTAAGAACCAGCTTACTTCATTAGATGCGAATTTGTTGAAGGAAACCAGTAAGCTTACTCACCTGTATTTGGGTAACAACCGGCTTACTTCATTAGATGAGAATTTGTTGAAGAAAACCAGTGAGCTGACTCAACTATATCTGGAGAACAACCAGCTTACTTCGATAGATGCGAATTTGTTGACAGAAGCCAGTAAACTGGCTGTCCTAAATCTGCATAACAACCAACTTACTTCATTAAATGCCAATTTGTTGAATACAACCAGTAAGCTGACTCACCTATATCTGCATGAAAACATGTTCCAAACCTTGCCAAGGCGTTTTTTCCACGCGCTGTCTGATTTACAGCAACTCGTGGTAAATGGAAACAAGTTGACGAATGTTAGTTACGATTTATTTTGGAAAATGAGGAATTTGATATATCTTAATCTAGGTTACAACTATCTTACACAGTTGAATCCCAGAGTATTTGATGGATTGAAAAACTTACAATTGTTATATTTGGACTATAATCAAATTTATGAATTAGATCTCCACATTTTTAAAGATACGATAAACCTCCGTTTGCTAGATTTGTCTGGAAACCAGTTAACAAACATTCCAAACATCAACAACTTGAATCAACTTATCTTTATTGGCTTACGAGGAAACAAATTGACTATGATAGACAAGTATACATTTATTGGCCTCCCAAATCAGACTGAAATAGTTGTAAACCAAGCAGAAATTTGTGAATGTTATGAACCAAGAGGCATTAATTGTAGTGCTCTAGATGTGCGATCCCCATATCTGACATGCGATAGATTATTGTCAGATAGAGTATTGGTGGTCATGATGTGGCTTATTGGTTTGAATGCTTTAGGTGGAAACTTGTTTGTGTTGATCCGTACGAAAACAGGAAATGAAAAGAGAATTATTCAAACTTTCTTGCTTAACAATCTGGCAGTGTCTGATTTACTTATGGGCATCTATATGATAATCATCGCATCTGCTGATATTTACTTTGGCGAATATTTTCCGATGCAAGCCGAAACCTGGAGATCTGGTATTACCTGCAGAATTGCTGGTGCAATATCAATACTATCGAGTGAAGCTTCTGTTTTCTTTGTCACTTTGATAAGCATGGACAGGTTCGTTAATATTCGATTTCCTTTTTCTGGTCACAAGTTGAGAAAAACTTCATCAGCTGTTATAGTAACGTTAATATGGCTGGTCTCTCTCGCAATAGCGATTATTCCGTCTGTTTTAGCTGGAGCAAGTTACACATTTTATGACAGCTCTCACGTGTGCATTGGTCTTCCTCTGGCTCAAGTTGAATTTTTCAATAAGAACATTACACAGGAAACTATTGATACGGTGAGTGGCTTCTTGGGCACGGCTGTTGATTGGTCCTATATTAAGTATGTGGTCAAGTCTGAATCTCTCGGTCATGTACCCGGCTTGTATTATTCATCAGCAATTTTTCTAGGTCTTAACAGTATCTGCTATATTGTGATACTGTTTTGTTATATGGAAATTGTAAGATTTGTTTACGAATCATCAAAACGCGTCGGTCTTAACAAAGGTGTCAAAGAACAGATCAGAATGACCACCAAAGTTGCAGCAATTGTTCTGACAGATTTCCTTTGTTGGGCGCCGGTTATAGTGCTCGGGATCCTGGTGCAAGTTGGTGTGCTAACATTACCTCCCTCTGTATTCGCTTGGTCTGTGACAGTTATTTTACCAATTAATTCAGCAATTAACCCATATCTTTACACCATCGCATCACTTATTAGTAATCGACGTAAACAGGCGCGAAGGCAGACACTTAATAGCCGTAGTCAATTACGTACCATCTCTTGTAATCAGCCAATGCATAGTATGGAGGACAGCAATGGCGAGGTGGAGACAAGATGTGTACCGCTTCATCAATAGCTTGCCTATCAAGCAGGGAATGAATAACCTTTGACATCAAGCCTTTGTGTATTTTAGAACACATAGGAAACTTTGTGGCAGTGGCGAAGATTTATGTTTGACATTGCATTGGCCGATAGGGTTGGGAACAAAAAATCTTGAAATATAGTGAATCCAGCTCTTTTAGCGAGAGAATAATTTTATGGTACAAACGCGCGCGAAGCAAAAATGTTGCCATATTAAAGCTTAAATGGTAAAATATGATGCAAAAGTGGAACAAATTCGTGCGAAGAGCGTAAAATTGGCACTTTTTAGGGTTAAATGGCCAAGAATGGTGTTAATTTGTTCAGAAACCCACGTACAGGCGAGATGATTGTATGGCCCACCCCCTTATCAAAATACTGGAGGATTACATGTATGAACAAATAACATCCAAATTAATTAACAGCAACAATTTGAAAATGCGCATTATTTAGTTTGCTATCAAATGTTTTAAATCGCCATAGAATAACCCTCACCTATTAAACGTTATGTGTAAGTTGGTGATGCTCTAATCCAAGCCAGATCTTCTAGAATTTCTAGCCTGTATATAGAGCATGGAACCTTTGAACATAGAAGTTCGATAATGCCTGAATTTATTTACGATACTATATCCAATGAATAGTTATAATATTTTATATACTGCAAACATAGATTCTTGTTTAATTGGTTAAAACCGCGTCACGTGGCATGAAATAGTTTAACTCTTACGGTCATGAAAGTTTTCGTTTAACTCTTCTTGAGTTGAAAGGTTGTTCCCATGGCAGCCAGTGGCGTAACCAGACCTGACCTAGTAGTACTATTTCCCGCTGTCATGGCAACACCTAACTGTCTCTCTGTACGCACTGCTTCACGCAGAGATGATGCGCGCCATAGACACGCCGACTCAGCTGTGGCCTGTGTATATCATTTCCGAAATAATGGTTGCTTGTGTAAATATTTGGTAAAAAAGCTAAAAATTCAACGTATATGAGGTATAAAACAAATATTGACTGCCCTTCAGTTGGTGATTGGTCAAAACTATTGCTCCGAGTAATTTCAAAACCGTACTATTTTCCCGAAGCGAAATATTGGGACATCAATATTAATATAAATAAACACTGGAACTTTCGTAGTATATGAATGAATAATGTTCTGTATTCTACAGGGAACAACGTAGCACACTGGTAATGTTTTATCCTTTGGTGCGAGACACAGCGTCTACACTAGGTAAATAATGATTATTTTGTATAGGCAGTGAAACGAACCGGTCTATAATGCTCCACCAGCTGCCGATGGTCACAAAATAACTCCTTGTGGTAAGCGATTAATATTGGGATCTCATTGACTGAAAACCCTTGCTAAAAACTAATCGCTATAGCTTAGCGATCATGTTATTAATTTACCTGTTTGGGCTGTCTTTTAAAATCATCCAGGCAAGATTGACTATTCTATTGTTGAATGTCGGACAATAAAGCTTGTATTTACAGTCTCTATAAAATATGGATTTATATGAAATGTGTGACCCAACCAGGAGGATGCGAGTTCATAAGGGCAATGTCGCACAGTGTCATCGCCCCGATATCTTCATGGCAGAAATCGCCATGGTAGGTTGAATCCACCGCCACGCATGGCCATTTTGCATCGACCTGTTTAATAGTTTTGAGTCGCATAATGGGCCGAAGGACATCTGACTAAGGCTATTGACAATAGCCCCGATTAGCCGGTTACTGACCTCGCTGATGTGTGGGTCGAGCATGGTACTCCATAGGTCATATTCTTTTAGACTACCTCAACGATTGGCCTATAGACCACTTGACATGTGACGTCATTGCCCGGCAGTATGCGCACGCATTATGGTATTTTCCATTGTTCTTTGCCCTGCAGTGTGCGTGCGCATCGTAGTCTTCTCAGGGCATGTGTATTTTAAATCTCTCACCACATTTCATATAGTACAAGAAAGCCATCAACAGTGAAGCGGTTCGTTCGGGCATATCGACAGACCAATCCCTCGCCTTTGCTGATAAACAATAATGTAAAGTGGTCTATACACTGCGCTATATAATTCGGCACATATAAATCAGAAATATTGTCAGTTTTTGACTCAAGTGCAAGGGACCACATCTTGTTTCTTTATACGAAATCATTTACGGGAGATATTCATCATTTTCTACCCCACTATCCTAAGATTTTCTTCTCATATCAAACTCGTGCATAGCAAATTCACGTCTATCGATTCCGGGTATTTATTTTAGTATCTCTGCTGACAAAGTAATTATTAGCCAGGCGAGGAATAAAGTTCATGACGTCACAGGTCGATGCGAAGAGATGAGGTCCGACCAACAGCCATTTTGTTCATTATAACGAATGGTTCATGTTCAAACTAATTCCAGAGGACGGTGTGTGGCTAGTAAGGATTCGTCTGCCATGCGCAGATCTTGCTGGTCAGGAAGATATTTAATATCCCGAATTATTAATATGCCTACCAGTTCGATCGTATAACCGATTTGCTAGAGAATATTTATTACCATGTTTAATAAATTCGTATTTATCGTACAATAAAATGTGGCCAAATGTATAATGTGTACATAGTGTGTGGATCACAAGAATAATAATCTTCTACGGGCTTGGCTACTAAGCATATAGGGAAGGATATTGACCTATGTCAGTTATCACGTTAGAGATGAGGTCCGACCAATGCTTGTTTCATACTTTTGTCGCTGTGTAATTGCATTATAATAAATATAAACAAGCTATGTGTCGTTATTCGTAAAAGAGTATTGATCCACTTCCCCCGGTCTGACCTAGCTAGAGGGCGTTTTTACTCTCTTTAGCAGGTTCGATTCACTAAACTTACGAGAACTTTATGTGGTGTGACCTTAATCACATGGGCCGATTAAGAGTTGATCTGAATTATTCATAACCATTCGATACCTTGCCTCACTTTGTTAAGAGCAGGCCAACAAAATTTGTCATAGGTTTGCGTTGCTAATACAAAAACCGTGAATTTAGTGTCACTCCCTGAGATGGCCTTCACTTGACACACTGAGCGTCCGAAGAAAAACTAATACTCGCACCATTCTTGATCAATTTGCATAAATGGATGGTTTCCGACCAATATTTGTAATTATATAACTCATAAAGTTTCGTGTCATTTGATTCGCCTACTACTATTGATTATTTTTGCCATTTTTAGCGGCCAGCTGCAAAAGGACTATTGCACTCCGCGTCCGTGCAATATTTATTTTTCATTTGCACGGACGCTGAGCTACCATAGCAACGCTGACAGACCCGCGAGTGTATAGCAGGAGGTTTCCACCTCGACTCGTCATTTATAGATGCGGGTGTTGCTTCTAAAATAAATATGCGCTTAAATAACTTTTAATTTATTTTGTTTTCCTGGTGATTGATAAAATTAATTGGAAGCACGGGAACATATTTATGAGTTATATAAACAAATATTGAATGTTTTTATTCGTTCAATAGAAAGAATATTTTCATTCGGTGAAATATGAACTGTTCCATTCAACTCGGCAAAGCCTCGTTGAATGGAACAGTCCATATTTCACATCATGAAAATATTCTTACCATTGAACCCCGGCATTGAACTCATAAACATTCAATATTTGTATAATATTGCATGGTACATAAAGGAAATATACCCGAATGATGTCCAAATTTGGCTCCAATATACGTTATGGTTCATACTATCAAGTGAGTTTGATATTTTTAGGACTGTAGTATTAATGGTAGCACACAGCCTTCTGTACATGTCAGCGCTGAACGCATGGTATCATGTATTATCAATGGCATTATCGGGCCTTGATTCACTACGAAACAGTGAAATTCTTGAATTAAAGTTTTAACTTCAACACTGCACTATTTTTCGCTAGTCCGACTAGCGTCTTCAGCAGATGGTGATGCTGTGTTGATATCTTGTCTACAATCGGGATATCTCTCACTGATGACGTCATATGATTGACAGAATGACGTCATAGGATGTTACGATATAGCGCCGCCCCCCCGGGCATCAGCAAGTTATCCCAAATAGGACCAAGGACTAGAAATAGATCCTATTTGGGATAACTTGCTGATGCCCAGGGGGGAGGGGGCGGCGCTACATCGTAACATCCTATGACGTCATTCTGTCAATCATATGACGTCATCATTGTAGGCAAGATATCAACAGAGCATCACCATCTGCTGAAGAGGCTAGTCGGACTAGTGAAAACGTTCCAGGTGAGCGAAAAATAGTGTAGTGTTGACACTAAAAAAAAACTTTAATTCATTTTATTTACCACTACGTATGAATATCCACTCGTATAGTGAAATTCTTGGTTGAAATTACATCAGATACATTTTTTTGCATGTAATATGAAGATAACATATTCAATCAATATTAATTGTGATATTTTGGCCTAATTTGTTTAGCAAGATACGGCTTTCGAAAGGAGTGGATACGTGCAGTTAGCCTATACCAACGAGTGTCTGATTATTACGTAGTCAATTCACCATACTCGGTGAATTGCAGAAGTACTCGAACTTTTTCTAATGGCGCCCTATGGGCCACTGTGTTGTAATTTCAGGCTGTTGAGAGCCGGTAAAAAGACATCTTTGTCAAACGACCGAATCTGCTAGAAAGGTTGTGTAGTATACATAACGTTTCTAGCAGATTAGGTCGTTTAACAACAAAGATGTTAACAGTGGCCTATAGGACGCTGTAATACATGAAATTGTACTCGCAGATTCAACTCACGAAATCAACTTGTTTCGTAAATATCTATTAAACCACACCCTAAAATGAGAATGCTAAATTCAATTTAAAAAAACCACGTTTGACCAAATAACTGTATATAATATGGCGCGGTGTATTTGGCGTTTTATTTTGCTATACTAGTGGGACAAATGTTTTCTGGCATCTTTACACCTGAAATGATAAAACTAGAATTGGTTCCATTTTTCTATATGGTCCCTATGCTTCCATAAGAAGTGTGAGGTCATAATGGCGCCAAAAATCATGTTGCAATGTTTGCCAACTTGATCCTATCGTCGCTAGGAATAAATACGTCAATTGTTATATTGCTATGCACACAGAGAAATATTCATTTGTTATGTAAAAGAAAAACACGATGTAAATTAAATTATAAACAATATATTATGTTTTGTGTAATCATTGCATGTAGTGAAGTAAAATGTCAGCCCAAAAGACTTCGCTGATCGGGGAAAAGTTATTCTACGTAACGTGTTATTTAAATCGACAATATGGGGAAGTGAAATTCGCTTCATATACAGAGTGGCGTACGTGGAGAAGGTACTCACGGACTACTGCAAATGGTCCAAGAGATAGCAAGAATTTCTTTGACAAAAATGACCAGGTGTCTTGTTATGATAGTTGGATAGAACATCCCATGGGTCATCTAAAAAGTGAAGTCTTGAGTGTCGTGAGCGGTGGAGCGTGACATCAGAGGTCAATCAAACAAAACCAATATCAATCCCGGTGGGTTCAGTCTTCACTGACAATGTGTACGCATGATGGTTCCAATTAGGGGTACTTTCCAAGAAATGTCCGCGGAATTTTCGAGGACAAAATTGTTCGCGATTGTCCAAATTAGGGGTGTTTTGGAGCAAAATTGTCCTTGAAATGAAAAATAGGGTATATTTCTAGGACTTTCGTCCGTGTTTTACCGCTACAGTTTTCGTTATTGTCCTCATTTCCCCGTGAAATAGGGGTAAAATTCAAAAGCGTCCTTAAATGGCAAAAATAGGGGTATTTATTTTGAAAAAATGTCCTTGATTCCTCGTGATAAGGGGGTGAAATGAAAATGCGTCCTCAAAATGATAAAAATAGGGGAGGTATTTGGGAGGCAAATTTTCCTTGATTTCGCGCAAAATAGGGGGTAAAATTGCTGCAAATGTCCTCGATTTCCCGTGAAATAGGGGTCATTTTAAAATCCTGGAACGGTCATACGTCCTACCTTTAAATACAAACTGAACCCACCGGGATATCAATGAGATTCGAATATGTTTCGACCCTAATTTTGAGCCCAAAACGTCAAAATTTAGCATTTTTACCCAATAGCTGCCATGTGTAGCTGACATGTGTATATGAGTACAATATATAATATATTGCCAAATGTTCACAAAACAGCTATTGCACTTACCCACCTATACTACTAAGGCTTTGATACTTCTTGTGTTTAGGTAATAGACATGTCGTTGATTATTTATGGTGTCATTAATAAAATCACTAAGAACAGCCCAGGACACAAATTCCAAGATGGCTGCCACTGAATTTTAAAATGGCTGCCATCTTGGAATTTGTGTCCTGGGCTGTTCTTAGTGATTTTATTGGACTCCTTGATCCTGCAAACATGGGTATAGACATCAAAATTATGCTTGCAGGAGCTTCAAGGACTGAGATATAGATAATTTTCATTTTCAATGTCGGCCATTTTGAAATTTTGGCAGCCATCATGGAAATTTAGGTCCCCTGTTGATGTAAGTGATACTATAGGATTCTTTGACCCTAAAAACATGGGTGTAGACATCATAATTATGCTGCTAGGAGCTTCACTGGCCTAGTTACGTTGATTTTTGTGATTTTGGCGGCCATTTTGAAAAAAGCGCCCTCACCGCCTCACCCACCGCTGGCCAATGTGCAGGCAAGCGGATTTCAAAACCTCAATGCATTAGGGTCCCAAAAATACCTGCCTCAATAAATCCCCCTGGGGGAGTGAGGTTAGCATGGCCCACAGTCTATATGTGTAGAAAACATCTTACATAGTCAATTTAAGAGGTCATTGCACTTTAAAATGTCCTTGCCCAAAAACGACTTTACCCACACACATTGTTTTTGGTCATCTTTTTGTGAACATAATGGGTCAGTTTTTGAGTAAGAATCTTAAAGTAATGCACCCACGCTTTTCAGGAAATTATGAGTTTTATGTCAGGTCAATTTGCAAAATATGGGTAAAAATGCTAAATTTTGACGTTTTTGGCTCCAAATTAGGGTCGAAACATTGTTAAATCTCATTGATATTGGTTTTGTTTGATAGATAATTTCAATATCTTTCATTAGACACCATAAATGTGAAAATCGAGGCTGTTGTTAATAAATGGCATACATAATACGAATTATACAGGAAAACGGGTCAAATTTGAGGTCATTGACCTCTGATGTCACGCTCCACCGCTCACGACACTCAAGACTTCACTTTTCAGATGTCCCATGGGATGTTCTATCCAACTATTATAACAAGACACCTGGTCATTTTTGTCAAAGAAATTCTTGCTATCTCTTGGACAAAAAGACCATCGTGAAATTTGAAGGTAAGAAAGAAAAATGATTAGCATGAAAGTTCATCTGTATTTGCAGGGGCGTAGCAAGCGGGGGACAGGGTGGACGAAGTCCATGGGCCCCGAGGGTTTAGGGGCCCGAGCACAAAAGCGAAAATTAAATAAGGGCTGATAATGGCGATCAGGGCCGTATTTACCATTGGGCCAGATAGGTCCGGGTCCAGGGTCCTTTGGGGCCCCAAAATTGCCCTATGCATCTTTCTTTTAACCCCAATATCAGCATGTTTTTGGCCAAAAATAGGGCAAAATTATACAAATGTCCGCGCTTTGCGCGCATTCAAATGGCAAAATTCATGTTGATCTGGGGCTAAATAGTCTGAAATTGAATTTTTTTCGCGTGAAAATGTTCTAGTAATATCGGAACAAAATATGTTAGTCCCTCTCTATACAGCCTGTCTCAAAAAAATTGTGCAAGTAAAAAGCGCCCTCTGTGGCAATTAGAAAATACTGTTATGGCATGATGCTTACATCAACTTCAAGGGCGTAGTCTTAGCTCTCAAATGCCTTTTGTTTTGTTCAATTTGCTTGTTTTAATCTCGAGATATGCGTAGTTAACGACGAAAGGGTAAAATCACAATTGTGCCACTTTTACTAGGGAAGAGGGCTTTAGATGTAAATCAGTGATAGAATCAAGTTTATCAAGAGTTCCTTCGTGAAATCAAAACAATGCATCAATTACACAATACGATTTTTTACTGTCTTTACTATTTTATCATGATGCAGGAATAATGATTCTATTTTTCCACGGATTAAAAGATTTTAAAAAATTACACATTCTGCTGTAAAATTAAATACATATGCACGTTAACGATTTTATCATGGTAAATACTGTTCTCTTAATCACTCAATACATGTTAAAAGACAAACAAATATTGTACACTAACATGACTAAGGTCCGTATGCACAAAAGAGTTATACAGGGTCTAAAGTTAGACCTGGTCTAACTGGAATTAAGTTCCATCAGGAATGGTACTTTACTCTTATTTCCTTCCTAGAGTAGCTGGCAAATTCTAAAGATTTTAATGCAACGTTCAAAAATAATACAAAATAACATAAGCAAATGTAAAGGAAAATGTCCTTTTTGATGGTACTAAAATTCCACTTAGACCAGGTCTAACTCTTTTGTGCATACGGACCCTATAGGTTTATATTACTTCTTGGGAGAGAAATTAGACCAAATAATGCACGCACGCTGGTGTTGATGCGAATGATGCGTCTAATGCACGATCCCCGAAGGGGGAGTGCATTAGACGCATCAACATCAGCTATCATTGGTTTTGCATTGTAAAGCTCTCTTCCCCAGTAAAAATGGCACAATTGTGATTTTACCCTTTCGTTGTTAAATAAACACATCTTGAGATTGAAACAAGCAAATTGAACAGAACAAACGGCATTTGAGAGCTAAGACGGCGCCCTTAACCTTGATGTAAGCATCATGTCACAACGGTATTTTCTAATTGTCAAAGAGGGCGCTTTTCACAGACAGGCTGTAGTATACGTAAACCAAAACTTGGCCACTGACTTGAGTGCATATGCTTTCTCGGCACGTGAGTTCGGGCCTCAAAATTTTGGCATGGCCCAGGGACCCACAAAGTAAATCCTGTCCTGTTTAAAAGGGCCCGTACTGCTCCTTGTCCATAGGCCCCTGATGCTCTTGCTACGCCCCTGATTGGGGACAGTGGTTAACACCATACTCTTTTCGAAACTGGCTGCGAGATACATAAATGACTCTCTGCACACGGGACCGACGGCTTAACGTCCCCTCCGAAGGACGGACGGAGTACTTTCATGATTCATTTACCCAATTCTAAATAAACCATGGGGAGAGCGGAAGTCTGAATTTTATCTACAGAAGTTGCCAATTAATTTCAGACTTTTGTTTTGCCAAGTCAATATCCCAGCAAATCGCCACCGCTGGGAATTGAACCCGGGACCTCATGCACTAAAGGCAAGTACCCTAACCATTGCGCCACGCTCCCCCACTGAGCGTACACCTCATTAAATCGCTAAATGATTAAATATGACACAATAATTGCTTGGTGCACATTTACTTCCGTCATCTCTAAATTCAAGATAGCGTCCAAACGATCACCATACTACAATATTTTGACCATAACTTGATTTCAAAAATTACTTAAATCTGCCAAGTTACTGACAAGCTCCAAAGGAAATCATATTTTAACGAGGTCACTCATTAAAATTCTCCATAATTGAAATAAACAATGTTGTAAACATGCAACAAGTTTCTTTTGGACATTAGAGAGAAATTTACTTATACAACAAACTTTTGTCCATGCGGAACCTTGAAGTTGAAATGTTGTTTTTATTTATTGACAAATGTGGTACTTCTGCAACCCCCACCCAGGTGGTGTATGACATGCATTCCCTAAATTCAGTAAATTTTCATCGTCAACCGTGTAATTGAATGGGATTATTTTGAAATTTTAAAACGCTTGAAATATCACAAACAAATAGGCCTATGTTGATAAATAATATAATTACAAGCTAAAACCGTTGGGGTTCGATAATGAACCCCACAAAACTAACTGAGTACATGGAAAATGCCATACGGCCGGGCGGTTTCACGAGTTGCCGGCTCGATCATGTCATCCGCCGCCTGCCCCCACCCCAGTCTCCATTGCATTCGATTTCACATCAATTTTTTTGTTGTTGCTGGCCCAAGAGTGTTAAATTTGGTGTCTGATATCCAACTGAAGCTTGATGGTAAAACAATTGAGCCTTCAATCTCTGTTAAGAACCTGGGTGTAACTTTTGATGGTTCAATGAACATGTCCATCCATATTAGTACCCTGTGTAAAACTATCAATTTCCACATTCGCAATCTGTGGCGCATACGCCGTTTTATTTCTCAGGAAGCATGCCATCATGTTCCGCATAGACTATGCTAATTCTCTTTTGTTTGGTGCTCGTGAAGCCGACCTCAAACGGCTACAACGTGTCCAGAATAAGGCGGCCAGGCTAGTTTTTGCTTGTGGACGGGACATGTGCTCTGCGGATCTCCTGAACTCCTTGCATTGGCTTTAAGTGAAGGACAGAATACAGTTTAAAATATTGTTGTATGTCTATAAGTGTTTGATGAATGTCGCTCCGCCATATTTATGTGACCTGCTTACCTTGCTCAGTGACAATGTAACGCATGAAAATAGACCCAGACTCCGCTCCTCTTCGGATGCAACAAGGCTCTTGTAAGAGAGCTGGTGATCATTCGTTTGCTGTTGCCTCTCCACGGCTCTGGAATGAGCTGCTTATCCAGTTGAGGGAGGCGGTGTTTGTGCCCGCTTTCAAGCGTTTGCTTAAAACACATTTGTTGGTTGTATTTGTTTCTTGCTTCATTTTTGCATGTTTATTTTGTAAGGCGCTGTGCTCATTGTTTAAAGCGCCATATAAGTGTTGATTAATAATAATAATAATTACGGGTTCTGGTATGAACGTTTGACAGTATGAGAGCACATCAGACATGTTCTTCTGATATCAATTTTTTTTTAATTCGCGATACAGGTTGTCCTTGAAAGAACTGTATCGTCGGAAACTGAATTTGGTGGTATTTTAATGCATAAACCAAATGTAACTAAATAACTGATGATGTTGAGGAACATATCAGCTATCACATACTTCTTGAAGTTTGAGAATTGACCGATCCGTTTTTGAAATAAAATAATTTTAAGAAACTCCCCCATTTTCAAGCCTTTCCACGGAGTCAAAATCTATCAATGACAACATCCTAATATTCAATCTTAATAGTTCGTCTCAAAGCCCTTCCTAGGTTAAAAACCTAATACGGAATGCGGTTTTAATTAATTAATTAATTAATTAATTAATTAATTTTAACTAATTAATTAATTTTAATTTTAACTAATTAATTAATTTTAATTAATTAATTAATTAATTTTAATTAATTAATTTTGATTAATTAATTAATTAATTAATTAATTAATTAATTAATTAATTAATTATTTAATTTTAATTAATTAATTAATTAAAATTAATTAATTTTTTTATTTTTTATTTATTTATTTATTTATTTATTTATTTATTTATTGATTTCATTCATTCATTTATTTATTTATTTACTTTAGTTTTGTGTATCTTTGGTAAGAATATACTACCTTGTCATCTCTGCGCATGCTCAGGAGGTTGCACTGTGGTCAAGATGAAGAATTGTTTATTGAGATGCAAGTTGGGCTATGTTAACGGATCGAGGAAAATATAAAACGGCGGAAAAAACTGAAATTTACTCAATCAAGTGGGAATAACGCGAAAAACCCGGTTGAAAAAACGGACATTTTTATAATGCGAGCGGGGGCTTTGAGACGAATTATTAAACCAGGATGGCCTTCCACTCAGAATATTCTAGGCCTAGATCATCAATTGATATTTGAATCCGTGGAAAGGTTTTAAAATGAGGAAGTTTCGTAAAATTCTTATCAATTGTCAAAATTCAAAAAGTATGTGATGGCTGATTTATTCCTTAATTACACCAGGTTTTTAGTTATGTTTAGTTGTGGCGTTAAAATATCCAAACAATTAAGTGTCCAACGATAGTTCTTTCAGGGACGCCCTGTAGGCCTATAATACAAATTTTATATTATGACAAATTTGATATTTTTTAAATTTTGGATATTTAACAGTCCTCGAAGTAAACTTTCTAAATCTAATGATTTATACTTAAAGTGTATGTAGCTGGTATAAAAAAAAAACAACGATCAATTGACAATTTTGACCTTTCATATTGAAGATATACATTTTTCCCTAAAAGACTTCATTTTTATGTCTTTTTCAATACGAACGGTAGAAATTTTCAATTGATCGTCGGCTTTTTATCCAAGCTACATACTCTTTAAGTTCAAATCATTGGATTTATAAAGTTTACTTCGAGAACTGTTAAATATCAAAAATATCAATATTTGATATTTGCCTTAAAATGTGTATTATATCGCAAATTTCAAAAAATTTAAATTATTTGATATCAGGAGGACATTCTTCATATTCAGAATGCAATTCGATATGTCTGATGTGCTCTCATGTCCCACACAAAAATTGTCCAAACGTTCATACCCCACTCCTTAACATAGGTAGCAGAAGCGGAGGATGGGAGGAACACACACACCCTAAATTTTTTCATCCTACCTAAAAATCTTAATAGAACAAAAAGTAATGCAATAATTTTCCTGTGCATCTTCCTTTCTTGTTTTTGTCCATAAACACCGTGTTTAGGGCAAAAATAGGGTAAAATTGCAAAATGTGCTGGCTCACTAAATAGCAAAATTCGCCTCAATTTTTGGCCAAAACTGTCTAAAATGTTCCCATAAGACCAAAACAAAATACGCCCCCCTAAATTTCAATACTTCCGCCGCCTTTTCTATTGAAAATAAGCACTGAATTGGAATTGAATTGAATTGAAACGCTGGGTAAATCAAATCAAAACAGATTAAAATTTGATTTTGATGCATTGAATTGGAATTGAATCGAAATGATTTGAAACAAAAATATTGAATTTGAATAGAATCAATAAAAAAAGTAGGGAGAGAGTTATTTTACATGGGCTTAAGGTTAGGATTAGGGTTAATTTAGGGTTAGGATTAGTGTTAGCATTAGGGTTATGATTATGATTAGGCTTAGGATTATGGGTTAGGGTTTGGATTAGCTTACACGAAATAATTACATGAAGGATCGACCCAATCACACCATTATGCCTTATATGATAGAAAATAAATTGAATACTTGAGTGGAAGAAGTGCCCAACCCAACTCGACTGTTCTTCCTTATGTGTGAAAGCTGAGCCAAAGTTCACTCTTTAACATAGTCTTCCACGTACACTTAATCATGGTTTTCATGAAGAAATGCCCAACTCCATGGAGTTGGGCCCTTCTTCCACAAATATTGGGTTAAAGAGGAATTCTGTTCATCCATGAAATCTGCTTTTTACTACAATAAACTTTATCACATGCTTCTACTTGTGCAATTTATGGATAATTACCACATTTTTGTAGCTATTTATAACAAATCTGCTTACGGAATAGGCACTAGCAGTATATTAGTGGAAGAAGGGCCAAACTCCAGCTCTTATTAAGACCTGTACCGTTGCCATGGAAACATCATATATAATTTTGAATTGTATGTTCATGCGTTAAAGGTTCCCTGAAGATGAAAACGTTCTGTCTATAAAACCTTTTACAAATATTAAGTTTTTTCTTAATATCTCAAAAACAGTTTTAATGAAGTTGGGCCCTTCTTCCACTCAGGTATTCAATTATCAAGCACGAATCACGTGGTTTTATTTGAAACAAACTCATATTGACATTAAAAACGAATCAATACAGCCGTCTCTCAACACGCGATATTCAAAATTCCCGGACACTGAAATTGTGCAGTGCAATGACGTCCCAGTAATACAATGAAGGCTGACAACAATTAAGTAACCATGACGTCATTGCACTAGACAATTTCGGCGCGGAAATGTTGAATATCACGTGTTGAGAGCCGACTGTTTTTATTCGTTTTTATTGTCAATTATCTATGCCCGTGAACGGGGCATATTGTATTTGTTGCGTTTAGTCTTCTCCTTCATCTTCTCCTTACGACCATACCTTTCCTCTCCTCTAGATCAAGAACTTAAGTAGCCTCGGGACCCATACTTTGTACAATGATGGCCCATGACCCCAAAAAATTTCGTAGGGTAGCCTCGACCCCAGAAGTCAAAGGTCATGGGTTACAGGGGGCAATATATGTAAAATTTGGAACATCTCTATCTCAAGAACTATAGCGCCCTCAGGGTTCAAACTAGGTATAATGATGGCCCATGACCCCTAAAAGTAATCTTTGGTAGCCGCGACCCCAGAGGGCAAAGGTCATAGGCTACAGGAAGCAATATGTGTAAATTTTTAAACAGCTTTAGCTCAAGAACTATAGCGCCCTCAGGGTTCATAGTTAATACAATGATGGCCTATGACCCTTGGATATTTCCTGCTGTAACATCGACCCCAGAGGTCAAAGGTCATGGGCTACAGGATGCAATATGTGTAAAATTTCAAACAGCTCTACCTTAAGAACTACAGCGTCCTCAGGGTTCATACTTGGTACAATAATGGCCCATGACCTTAGATGTATTCTGTGGCAGCCGCAACCCCAGAGGTCAAAGTTCAAAGGCTTTAAAAAGTAAAATAGGTACGACCTATTAACACAGTGTTGCGCAACAGGTAACAATTTGTTAGCTACCTGTATAACGGCCTGATTCAAGGAAACTGAAAAAGCTTTGAAACCGCGAAAGGACCTAACACCCTCCAGACAAGCTTCCACCACCGCTACGAGCACTCGCAAGTTCGGTATTACCATCCCTTATGTCTCGGTGTTTCTGAGAAGCTAAAGAGGATCTTCGGACAGCACCAGATCCCTGTCTCATTAAAACCCTGTAACACTGTGAGACAGAAGTTAGTCCATCCCAAGTCCATCCCTGAATCAAAATAACACTAAATGAACTTCACAAAATTCAAAATAGAACTTTACATATTTTATACTGATAAAATCAACAAAGTCGAATACGTTTTGATAGTGCACGACAGTCAATACTTATTTTATTAATATTATGTGACATCTGATTATACAAAATCAAGTGAAATTACATCATATAAATTATACTGCTTGAACATAAAAAAATGCACGTTGACATTAGCACTGTTAAATGTATTTGCATGATCCGAATTTGATCAGCATCCAACTATAGACGAGCCAATTTACGTATGAGCTAGACAAAAGTGGAACACTAATGTTTTTGCTTGCTAGTGACTCTAAGACCCTCCTGAACAACATATCCAAAAAGGACAAAAAAAGACACAGGGGAAAATGGTAATATACATCTATTCAAAATGACCGCTAATGCAGGGATCAAATTTTACATTTGGGCGAATACGTATATAAAACCCATCTAATTATATTCTCAAATTGTTCCGCTTGGAACGAAATTTTAAACAGAGGAATAATTTGCTATATCTCAGGTATTTCGTTACCTGGGTAACATCACATAATATGTCAAGGTTAACATGATTCAATGAGCTTTTCTTTTCTATTCTTTGGTTAAAATGTTTTACCTAACAGAACAATTAGAGACCACTTTGAACGAAATCGGAGCATTTTTGATTTTTTACACCTTTGCATAATGATGGAGACCAAAATTTGACATTTGACTTTAATGCCTATAGCTCAAGAACTTTACATCGGAGATCAAACTATATTTTTTCTGAATCCCAATACTGAGCGAAATACAATTAGCTGTTTTTTAAAATCCATATTCCCTAATTCGGAAAATTAAGGCCTTTTTTTGTCCTTTTTGGATATTTTGCTCAGGAGGGTGTTTAGAGTCACTAGCAACGAAAACATTAGTGTTCCATTTTTGTCTTGCGCCCATTTTGGTGCATCCCATGAAAACTACATTATTCATTATCAGTTGGAGCAATCAGCAACATTGGTAGAATAATTTCACCACACAAAACAATTGGGGTGAATTTAAAGCTCCATTCTGATTGGTGATTAATGTGACCCTGGGGTTTGAGAGACAAAACTTTTTGTCTTTTGTTGGTAATTTTAATTACGTTAGCTTTTCAATTCAGGTAAAATTAAGATTAGAAAGATGGTAAAATATCTATTTCAAAACCCAATTCTTTAATTTCTGAAAGAAACCGATACCTATTGACTAGCGCCATTATGTTCGTACTATACAAGCATTCGATAGGTACAACATATATTGGAGAAAGCAGAAGTTCGACACATTTTTATTTCAGGCAATTGGCCTAGCCGAATTTATGAATGGCATATGGTGGTGTGAGCCAATCTGAAAATCCGGCAACTCGAGTTGAGCTCTGTATTCTTAAGTAGCCTAGTCAGGATAACACATGTGACATGCGAGCATAGTGCTGGTGATTGTTAAATCAGCTGGGGAAATAAACAAAAATAGAATAAATTATTTATTATAATAATAATAATAATAATAATAATAATAATAATAATAATAATAATAATAATAATAATAAATAATAATAATAATAATAATAATATTGACACTGAAGGGGGAAAGGTCACAGAGGGTCAAGTAGGGCAAAAATGTGATTTCAGCTACAGATTACAAGGTACAATAATGAGATTTGTACATTGACCTTGTCTATATGGGATCCTCACCGATTTGGGGTCAAAGGTCATTAAGGGGGTATTTCCGGTGTATAACAAAATACCTTCAAAATGCTTCTTCTGCTACATATTACATAGCACAATGACGTCACTTGCATATGCATCGGCTGTATCCAGTGCCCATATAGTTTCTTCACAGAATTGGGGTCAAAGGTAATTAAGGGGTGAAATCCTACAATTACATTATCTGGACATCCGTAAGGGGTATGAGGCTTAAACTCAGTGACAACAAATCTCATGACCAGGGGAACAGTTTGCAGGGGTCAGAACAAAGGTCATGCAGAGGTCACATTTTAGAAATGCATTTTCTGGATATCTGTAAGGGGTACGGGGCTCAAACTCGGTGACAAAAAACTTGATGACCGGGTGAAACACTTTGCAGAGGTCAGATACCTCCACAACACGCCCCAGCTAGGCTTGTGGTCTATGGCCACCATTTGCCACTAGTTCAGAAACTGGTGAAAAATTATGTTTATTTATATAATTCCCGTCGATCATACCACTGTTTTTCCATGTATCCACTTTATATTATTAGGGATTTCCCTAATTTTGCAATACACTGAACTTTCTGGAATAGCAGGGAATTTCCAAGATTATTAATAACTCTGATTGAGTTTGTTTACTGTAACCAAAGGGGTTTTCCCTAACACATGTCATAACACATAAACTCTTGGTTTCCCCTTTCTCTTATCTCGCATTAATACTTTTAGGGGCTGTGCAATAATTATGAGCCCGGGGGGTAAAAGTTCCGAACGGCCCGCCAAAATATCGCTGCCCTTCCCCCCCCCTCGTCCCGCCAAAAAATCTTTGCCCCCCCCTTGCACATGCCAAATTTTTTGGGATCCCAATTTGCAAACCTTATATGGTCTAGATATATTTTGCGAGCGCAGCGAGCAGGAAAATTTGCATATTAAAGCGTTTCCGTAAAGAAGAATTACGCATCGCACAGGAGAAAGACGAATTCCGCGTACACTGGTATGTAATGTGTTGTTTGTACTGTTTACCCTGACTGCTCATATCCATAAGTACCAGACTTGAGTCCTGTTGATCAGGGACAGTCTGTGAAAGACTTTATACAATCTTATTGCTAGTCTTCGCTCCGCCTCTTGTGAGCTGAGCATCTTGTCGTCCCAAAAAGCAGGACTAAATCCTTCGGCGACTGGGCTTTTTCCATCGCGGGCCTCAACCTTTGGAACAGTCTGCCAATGGACACACGCAAAGCAAAATCCATAGAGCAGTTCAAGTCGCTGCTAAAATGTACCTGTTTAATTTGGATCTCTAATTTTTGTTCTTTAGGGTCATATAATGTGTTCCATATTTTTATTGATTGCATATTATTATGATCGTTCTATACATTATTTCACGAGGGTAGTTTCTTGCTTGTTGCCTCGTTTTCCGCATCTTTCTTCCTCGTGCAATATTGTTTGATCTTTAGGACCATTCAGATTGTCTTTATATTATGATTTTTTGCTTTGTATTGCTAATCAATATGCCTGTAAATGAACTTTTTGTAGTGGGTAGAGCTATATTATTATTATTATTATTATTATTATTATTATTATTATTATTATTATTATTATTATTATTATTATTCACACCATGGAAAGACTTATCAAGTTTAAGGCATGTAATGAATACAAGCAGTGGACGAAGGAAGCTAGCAAGTACCAACTCTTTACTTGTTGAGATGACGCCCTGAAAAATTTGAGTGTCAATGACGTATATATTACTTTATTATTAGTCACCATGAATGATTGATTTTTCTATCCTATTTCTTCGTAATCCTTTAAGGGAAGGGGTATGAACGTTTGGACAGTATTTATTGTGGGACATTAGAGCACATCAGACATATCGAATTGCATTCTGAATACGAAGAATGTGATTCTGCATGATATCAATAACTTTGATTTTTTGAAATTCGCAATGTATATAATACACATTTTATGGCAAATCATTAAGCCTTGATATTTTTGATATTTAACAGTACTCGAAGTAAACTTTATAAATCTGCTGATTTATACGTGTATGTAGGTGGGATGAAAAGCCGACGATCAATTGAAAATTTTGACCTTTCGTATATATGGATTTTTTTTCCCAAAACACCAAAAAAATTAGGTCTTTTTGGGAAAAAAATCCATATCTTCAATATGAAAGGTCACAATTTTCAACTGATCGTCGGCTTTTCCTCCCAGCTACATACACTTTAAGAGTATATCATTATATTTATAAAATTTACTTCGAGGACTGTTAATATCAAAAATTTGAAAAATATCAAATTTTTATAATTTGTCATAAATTTTGTATCATATCATGATTTTCAAAAAATGAAAACTATTTGATATCAGAAAGACATGCTTCGTATTCAGAATGCAATTCGATACGTCTGAGGTGCTCTCATGTCCCATAAAAAATACTGTCGAAACGCTCAAAACGCTCATTCCAGATCCCTTAAGTCCCTAGTACACATATTCCCAAAACAAAATATTGTCCCATGGATAGCGAAAGGTTATTGAACTTTACATGGGGTCAAATTTTAAACTTCACCAAATTGTGTCGAAAACATTTCTAATGTATTCCTCTGGTCATAAGGATTCAGAAAATATATAGTTTTACCTAGATCTAGGATGTACAGTTCTTGAGTTATTACCAAAAAGGCCCCATGACACAAGGGAAAAAGCGGTAAAACGGGCAAAATCGCTCAAAAACGCTAAGTTCGCCAAAATTTCCCACAATTTCTGTTAAGTAAGCTTATAATGTGAAAAAAGAGGAGAGATTCTGCAAATAATGTGCAAATAATGTGAAATAATGTGCGATTTACCGCTTTTTCCCTTGTGACATGGGGGCTTCTTACTTGCAGATGATTTTACATGCAGAACTCAAACAGGTGATTAAACCATTGGGCTATTCAGTTAAAATCCATACACCCCTATGGAAGACATGCCCTTAATCTTCCACACAGGAGTGTGAATTTCAAATGAAGTTACCTGGATAGGCGATTCCATTTGATATCTACACCCCTGTGTGCGCGATTGAGGTCATGACCTCCATCTAGGGGGTGTATGCATGTCAAATGGAATAGCCCATTGGCTGCAAGAGTGTGGCAGTCAAATTTCACTGTATCAGCTACACATTGAGTTTGTACAGTACTGTGGAGCAAAATATCGATTTCAATTTTTTGCGGCTTTTTTTTTTTTTTTTTTTTTTTTTTTTTTATCTCGAAAGCCCTAAGTAATATGCGCGTTCTCGTTGCGAATCTTTGATCCGGAACCAATTCTAATTTTTTGACGCCAGAGAAAAAAGCACTTGGAATTCAGAAAAATGCATTTGAAGTTTTAATTTTACATGGAACCCTATGCAAAATATACAAGTTGGAGTCCAAATTGAGCTATATGCTACACATTGGCTGCCTTGAGATTCCAGTGGTTAAAAATATGAGTGATTTTGAACGTTTCAAATTTTCAGCCCCCCCCCCACCTACCCCCCTGCAGATTTTTTTTTTTTTTTTTTTTTAAAGGCGAGTGATTTCAAATGTAAAATCATGATCTGGAACGGACTTAAATATTGAAATCCTTCAAATCCTACAAAAGAAGAAATGTTGGGCTATTCCATTTGAATTCCATACTCCCCACCGGCAAGACATCTTCCACACAGGGAGTGTGAATATCAAATGGAGTTGCCTGAATGGGTGACCATATTTGATATCTACACTCCTCTGTGCAAGATTGACGTCATGACCTCCATCTAGAGGGTGTAAGGATATTAACTGGAACAGCCCATTAAGCATTTGCTGCATTTCACACATCGGACATACAAGGTAGGCTGGTAAATCACTGAGTGTAAGCACATTGTGTACTTTGGAACCTGTGGAGCAAATTTGATTTAAATTTCCGCTTCTTTCGAAAGCCCTAAGTAATATGCGCGTTCTCGTTATGAAACTTTGATCCGAATCAATTCTAATTTTTGACGCCGAGGCCCCATGACACAAGGGAAAAAGCGGTAAAACGGGCAAAATCGCTCAAAAACGCTAAGTTCGCCAAAATTTCCCACAATTTCTGTTAAGTAAGCTTATAATGTGAAAAAAGAGGAGAGATTCTGCAAATAATGTGCAAATAATGTGAAATAATGTGCGATTTACCGCTTTTTCCCTTGTGACATGGGGGCTCCAAAAAAGGTCAATGAACATGGTGTTACATGCGTAGATTAATAGTGTGTGAGGGACTGAACATTTCAGTCTGAACTTGGAGCCGTGGAAGTGTGGGGTTCCTGTGGTGGTGTGTGAGCGGGTGCCTGTAGTGCATGCGGGAGTGATGATGACTGGAAGGCAATTTTGAGTGGGTACTCTTTGGATATAGTACATTTTTCTCCATAGTTGTTACAACATACCATCAAATTCGGCTTCAAGGGCGTCTACAATACCATATTGCGTTATCTGGGGTGTACCGTCTGGTATCATTTTATCAGTGCACTGCATAAGAACAAAACACAGAAAACAAAACCGTGATTATTTGTCTTCTCTCATAATGATGGAGATCTTGGCCTCATCATTGTTACGGGTCGCAAAGACTCACACCTAATACCTTTTACCAAAGGTCACACATGCACAACAAAACACACTGTTTGTATGCGTGTACATAATAATCACATAAATCACATATCTTTTTACAACAAATTAATTACCAGATTCTAATTCTTGATACAAAGTTTTGTTGCAAAGCTGCAGACGGCTCTCTGACATATATCCTGTTTCAAACTTGTTCAGCGAAGCTTTCTGTTGACTTGAACACATAAATCCTTTGCGCGGTCCCTCGGGTTTATGCATAATGACTGTTAATGTGGATTATGCTACTTTTAATTTACTATAGTCCGGCTGCCAGTGTGTATGACATTGTTTTGGTGTCCATAATATTGTTTTTAATTGATATTGCTTCTCAAGACCAACAAGACTCAAAAATAAGTTTACTGGACCTCTGTCAGCATTGAGCGTTTTCAGACATGGTGTGTCAAAGTTCATACAGAGGCCAAACTAATCAAAGGCTCCGTCAGTTTCGATCCAAATGTCGCCAAATTCATACGGGACATCGAGGCATAATAATAATAAGGCGTTTCATATAGCGTCCAATACCAAAAAGGCCTCTAGGCCTCTAAATCCAATTTTTGCATATTAATCGACTCGATGCGACTCAATCTTACTTCGCGGAAGAACTTCGTTTCCTAGTTATTCGACCGGTTGAAACTTTAATAGCGTACAGATATTTTAAGCACGGATTTTTAATCTCACTGCACGAACGTGCCAGGAGGCACGTTAAAATAGCCTCTGGATGAGTTAATATAAATTATATTAAGCATTTTCCTTGCTTGAGTCTGGTCCTATCAGGACACAAGCTTGAATCCACACGAAGCGACCGTTTAAATAAACAAACTTAAATAAATCAAACTGACTTTACGCATGGCGTTTGTTTTGAAACACACTACATGTCTTATCATTTTTCCTACCTCAACGTCGTGCCCCAACACACCAGATATTGCATTTGTGGCTCTTATTTCACAAAGAGTTACATACCGCAGTGGCTCTAACAATTCCTTCAATACAAGAAGTTCTAGAAGTCTCTCTTCTTCCTGCAAAGACAAAAGGTGTATGTAGAACAGAAATTGGCAATTCCCTGAATATTTTGAATGCACCGTCTTCGTCGATGCGAACATGACGCATGCGCATTGACAATGAAATATTCTCAGTTAAATTGACCTTTTCGGTAAATCTCATAAGCCTTTGTGAGTAGACGCGAGATGTCATTTGAAGTCACGCTGATACGTTGTAACTCCTGTAAGTAGCAAATTGTTTTATCGCAAACACACCGATGGACTCGGGCTTCTTGCCAAAAATACTATAGATGATACGTTTCTTACCAACTACGCATGCGTCACACAGTGTTTGAAGGACTCAGGGCGTCGCTAGACCAATATGATTCGGGGGTTTACAGTATGGTTTGCCGACGGCAATTTTTTGTAATTTGTTGACCCAAATCTTTTTAGCCAGGACGGCGCTCAGAAATCTAAAAAGTGGTGGGGGGGTAGGAGTCATCTTTTTTCAAATAAATGTTCATAACTAGTAACTACCATACCATTAACAGTAGGTCTATTACGTTACAACAACACAATTTCGTAACACATTACTCTTTTATATGCCACTCACAATTTGCCGACAATCACACATAGGCCTACCTATGACTACATTTGCCGAGAGTCACATGGTTTTGACGACAGCAGTCAAATTTTGCCGACAAAATTGTGTATTGAGGGGTGTCACCCCCCACCCCCCTTTAGCGACGGCCCTGGAAGGAATAATCCGAAAATCCGAATTTGTTATTTTGATTTCAATATACAGGCTGGGATTATGTACAGACTAACTCTTACCCCGGGAGCTTACCATATTCTTTCCACACACATATTCAAGTTTAAGCCTTACAATAGGTTTGTATAAAATAACGGGATACGCACACGCAGGTCGAGATGTAGGTATTCAAAGATCTAACTTATGAATAGCAATAGCATAATGACACCACCACTGATACGCCATACTCGGTTTAATAGCCCAATTCAGACCCACTATAGATAGCACAACGTCGCTACATGTTTCTCTTTTTACATTAAAGCTAGGAATAAAATGATCTTAAGGTGGTACTACACCCCTTGATAAATTTCTGACTATTTTTGCATTTTTCTCCTTACGGTGAAGATTACAGACCCACGCACTTTGCTGCAGGGTGTATTTCTATTGGTTAGTTTCCACCTGTACTAACATAATTATTTATCTGGAGATGACGCTGTGCCCCCCCCCCGACAAAAAATGAAAAATTAATCCACCTCTCCCAGATTTTAAGCTTATCGTATACTTATTCTGTTATGAATAAAAAGTGTTTTTCCTGTTCAAAATTTAATTAAATGTTTGGTGTCCCAGGTGAACAATTCCTTACCCATTTGTTCCTGTATTTAAGGGGGTACTACACCCCTGCCCAATTTTGTGCCTATTTTTGCATTTTTCTCAAAAATTTTAGAGCATTGGTGACAAGTAAAATATGTATATTATAGGGGCAAGGACTACAACTGCTACACTGGAAATTTTATTTCAGCCCAGACAACAGTTGTAGAGTTACAATCAAAAATGAGGGAAAACCAATATTTGATCAATAAATCAATAACTACTTGCCTTGAGTTGCTGAATTTTCAGTGTAGTAGTTGTAGTCCTTGCCCCTATAATATACATATCTTACTTGTCACCAACGCGCTATAATTTTTGAGAAAAATGCAAAAATAGGCAAAAAATTGGCCAGGGGTGTAGTACCCCCTTAAAATATTATGTTTACTTTTGCAAATTTCAAAATATAAAGCCAACTTTTATTGGATTTAGGGCTCATGTTAAAGCCATATTATAACATTTGCTGTTGAGGACGCCCTCACTGATTTTTTAAAATTCATTTTTACACGATTATATTGTACTTTATTAAACCAATATACCCTGCAAAAATCAAGACTCTAGGTGCTGTAGTTTTGTCAAAATCCGAGATTTTGAATAAAGCGCCGGAACCGGCGTCTTATTATTACGATGGAATTATTAGTCCAACATATACACGATGTTCATAACACACAGTACGTACACGGCGTGCGGGACGGTGATCTACTCAACAAAGGGTCGTACCATAACATGACCGAAGGAGTAATACGTATTGGCGACATACGCGCTGGTAGTAAATTCCAATTTTCTTTGCTTTGCCGTAGTTGTTCGGCTCAAAAATAAAAGGGGATATACAGGGTGTAACAATAAAATTTATACATATATTTTTGACTTTTCAGGAAAAAACTAAAAGAGTTATGGCACAAATTTTATATGCAATACAATCAGTAATATCTTGGCTAAAAGAAGACGTTTAGTTGGTTTCTTTACTAGCTTGGGTTCAAAAGTTATGTCCGATTAATTAAATCGTACAGAAAACGTGTTGGACCACTTTTGCCATGTTTGTGCATATCAAGTTTGAACCGCGTAGATATGCTTATCGTGTATTAAATATCAAAGAACTGACACAAAAGAGTTATAAGTGGTGTTTCTTCGTATAATTAACATGAACTTAATAATAATATGATATTTCTTTAAAATCTATAAATGAAGTCATGAAATTTCGTTCAAATTATATAGACAAAGTAATTTCTCATATCCCTGAGATTGGTAAAACTGAAAACAGTTTTTGCATCCATAAGTACAAGCTAGTACAAAACAATAAAATTTTGAATTTAAGTTCAGCTGGGCTTCTAGCTGTTCTGGGGCGACCACTATTACCAGCATTTCTGTTAACAAAATTCTACATACTTCTCATAGTTCATTCACATTGTATGCCTTGATGGAAGACGTGAGTTTGGAAAAGGAGCTATAAATATCTTATGGTTTCTGCTTGACATAAAGTGAAGTTCACTGGTAAATAATGTTCTCAAGACAGATCCAAATAAGTAAAATTAGGTACTCACTAGAAATATTTCGATTCCTGTCATGAATCTTGTTCACTCTGGTAGAGGTGAGTGGTAGTGTTTCTAGTGAGTACCTAATTTTACTTATTTGGATCTGTCTTGAGAACATTATTTATCAGTGACTTTTATGAACGATCCTGATGAATTTGTTCAGAGAGGGGGATAAAGTGAAGTTGTTGAGCTGCAGCCACGATTTCTAGTAAATGAGGTTGTTCCCAGCAAACACAAAACGTTTTCGACATCATTCGCAAAAGGTTATAAAAGGTTGTCAGAAAACGTTTAAATGTCGGGTTATATAAAGGGTACATTAATGGTATAAAACGTTTTCATAACATTAAATAACATTTGTTGGTAATTTACTGCACAGCAAACACAAATGTTTTACAGAAAACATTTAAATGTCGGGTTATATAAAGGGTATAAAAACGTTTTAATAACATTCCAAACACATTTTTGAAAACTTGGTACAAAATCATTCTAAACAGAATGTTATTTGGGGTTGAAAAATATTTTGCAAAAAATGTTTGCCCAAAATATTTACAATAACGTTTTTAAAATGTTTTCACGACCTTTATATAACCCGACATTTAAATGTTATTAAAACGTTTTGTAAAAAACATTTTAAGAACATTTCTGTGTTTGCTGGGTGCAAATATTTTAACATAATGTTATTTAAGTGTTGACAAAATATTTGGCCAAAAAGTTTGCAAAAATAGTTTACAATGACATTTCGAAAACATCTTTAAAATATTGTTGTAGTGTGTTTTCATACAAAACGTTTTAAAACGATTTCATGACCTTTATATAACCCGACATATTAATGTTATTAAAACGTTTTTACCTAAACCAAAACCCAAAATATAACTCATTTAAAACGTTTTAAAAACCTTTTTGTGTTTGCTGGGTTATGTAAGTGCTTAGTTGTGACTTTCAAAAACTCAAGGAGATATTCTATTATGTAATCATTTCTACCACTTCAAATACCCCATTGTTTAAAACTACCTATAATGAGAGTACCGTTCAGGTTGGTCCATGGTTCAACCCCGGGGTTTAACTCTATTCAGCCACTTTTGTAACACTTAGTAGACAAAAGTGGCCCAGACAGTTCTAAGACTAGGTTACATAATTTTCACTTGTTTAATATCGATTTTATTGGAACAAAGCTTATCTGATGGCTAAAGAAATTATCTTGATAGACATATAAATATAAAACCAAAAAATTAGCGGCATACTTGGTTAATTCTATTTTCAAAATTGTACAAATTTTATTGTTACACCCTGTATCTGACAGTAAAAACTAACATTTTATGGCAAAGAAATGCTAATCTATTTTGTATGATAATGTTATAATATGGCTTTAAATTTAATAGGTAAACAGAATACTTTATTGCTAAGGGTAAAGACGAACTTTCTGCCCATTTCCGTTGATTTGTAAGTTTTGATGCATGATGTCTTTAATAAATTATTGATGGCTGCATGATCTATATGATTCCCTTCAAATTTTTAATTTGTTATTCTGTACTCAAAATGCAGAAATAATACTAGTAATAATTGTCGAGAATGGTTTCTGTCCATTTTGATCTGAAATATAACAAGGTATAAAGTGAAAAAAACCCTATTGGTTATTTTGGCTGTTTAACATGTAGTTCTATCATATCTATAGGAAAATATTAGTCATGAAATATGCCAGGGAATTATGCTTTATGTCGAACTTTGCTCTGTTGACCTACAAACACAACAAATTTAGCTGATTTCATATAGGCCTACATTGCATGTTGTATAGGTGTAAGTTGGGACATGTGTAAACATTTGAAGTTTGCCAAAAAATCAGGTTTGAATAAAATTAACCAATTGTATATTATAAAATCGTACATTAAGCGGTGTTTTTAAAAGCCTTTTTTTATAACCATTGTACAAAGTGGTTGGAATTTGATAAAATAAACTGAATTGAACCATGAACGTATACTAAATCTTATTTAGTATTAAAACGTCCATTGAACTTAAAGAATAATATGGTCAATTGTGTCAAAAGCTTTAGGTAAGTCTATACAAATGATACACTCCTTAGCACTTTCATTATTTTCGATTACTTGCATTTTTGCCACATGCGACATGAGTGAAATGACTCATTTGCCTCTAAATCCATTTTCCCCTCAATTTTAAAATTGTGTTATAATATAAATTCAATACTTACTATTTCCCTGGCTTCAGGTTTCAATGGAGACGATGTAACAACCGTAATACAAACTATTATGAATATCGACACCAATGCCCCCTTCTCCATGCTGATACTTTTCAGCAACTTGTGTATTTGATTTAAAATTGAAGACTATATTCCAGTAAGTCAGTCTGACGGTTAACAGGTTGTGTTCTTTACCACTGCCGGCTAGTCATGTGTAGGCTATACCTGCTGGTTAGTCAAAGGTGTACCTGCGTGACAAATATGGCATGCAAGAGTCACCACAATCACACACTTGAATGAGTGCAAATAACATTAATAAAGAACCTGTCACCACAGTTAGAATTCAACTTAGGTGAAACCCGGGGGTGAAACACGTACAACGACCCTTTTCATGTTTTATACAAAATAGAGGAGTGTCGCCAAATATTTAAGTTTTTCAACGTCAGCACTACATGTAGGCCTATTACCTTGAACTTTCTAAAATATATAGATCACATTTTGTTATGAATCAAAAAAAGAAGAAAAAAACTAGTGGCAAATGGTGCCATAGACCACAAACCTAGCTGGGGCATGTTGGTGTTGTGGAGGTATCTGACCCCTACAAAATGTTCCAAAAATGCGCCCCTGGTCATGAGGTTTGTTGTCACCGAGTTTGAGAACAGTATTTATTACAGATGTCCAAAATATGCAATTCTAAGATTTGACCCCTGCATGATGTTCCATAATGTTCCCCTGGTCTTGAGGTTTGTTGTCACCGTGTTTGAGCCGCGTACCTCTTACAGATATCCAGAAAATGTAATTCTACGATTTGACCCCTGATGACATTTGACATGACCCTTGCACAGTGTTCCAAAAGTTTGTTCTTACGGAGTTTGAGCCCCGTACCCCTTACAGATGTCCAGAAAATGCATTTAGAAAATTTGACCTCTACATGACCTTTGACCTGACCCCTGCAAAATGTTCCACCGGAGTTTGAGCCCCATACCCCTTACAGCTATCCAGAAAATGAAGTTCTAAGATTTGGACCCAGATAACCTTTGACCTGACCCCTGCAAAGTGTTCCAACATGTTCCTCTGATCATTAAGTTTGTTGTCACCAAGTTTGAGCCCCTTACCACTTACAGATGTCCAGGAAATGCATTTCTAAAAGTTGGCCTCTGCATGACCTTTGATCTGACCCCTGTAAAATGTTCCCCTGGTCATGAGATTTGATGTCACCGAGTTTGAGCCCCATACCCCTACCCGTTACAGATGTCCAGAGATAATGCAATTACCCCTTGACCTTTGACCCCAATGGTTCAGTTGAAACCTGTTTTTGCCTGCGAAATGGCAAAAACTGGCAATTTGGCCGGTTTAAAAAACTAACTAGGCAAAAAGAAGAAAATGCATGAAGTCCAAATATTACAAAATAACTCAAAAGCTCATCAACAGTAAAGTGCCGCTTTAATGAATCATTAACTATATTTTTGACCCATCAAGTCCTTAAAATAAAAAAAAAAGTTTGAACTCGATTTGATACACATTTCAGAAAATTGCACTGTTCTAGTGAGCATGTCACTCAAATAATTGTCACCCTTAGAATTTGTTAATTTTAACCGTGAACAGATTGGTTTTGACAGACATTATTACTGCCCATTTATCATTTGGGAGCTCTAATGTCTTAATTATTAACTAATGAACACGTATACTATGAGCATGATAGATGAGATCAAACAAAAGGCCATAGCCATAAAGAGATTGATTTTCATTATCAAGAAATAGGAGCCGCAATATGACAAAAGTTGGCTGTATTTATTATGATGAATTCGAAACACAAAACATGTAATTAAAGTAAATCAAAATCAATGTACTTCTCCATCATTTTGTCTTAAATAATTTACTGGGTGGGCAGCGGTAATTAATGGCATTGAGGTGTTGTCTTAAATAATTTACTGGGTGGGCAGCGGTAATTAATGGCATTGAGGTGTTGTCTTAAATAATTTACTGGGTGGGGAGCGGTAATTAATGGCATCGATGCGTTGTCTTATATAATTTACTGGGTGGGCAGCGGTAATTAATGGCATCGATGCGTTGTCTTATATAATTTACTGGGTGGGCAGCGGTAATTAATGGCATCGAGGCGTTGTAAATAATTTATTGGGTGGGCAGCGGTAATTAATGGCATCGAGGCGTTGTCTTAAATAATTTACTGGGTGGGCAGCGGTAATTAATGGCATCGAGGCGTTGTCTTAAATTATTTACTGGGTGAGCAGCGGTAATTAATAGCATCGAGGCTTATTATGGTATTCATGGCATTTGTTAGGTTAGGTTTAATACCAGGTCTTTCAAGAGCATTTGTGATTTATGTTCCGGCCGGACTTTGTCCTTAAACTGCTGGAGAACAGTGCGGTAAGATCGGTTACTGTTTTTCTGGTAGGGTTAGTTTAGTTCCAAGGTCTCTTGCTATGAACATCAAGCTCCATCTTCATTTTCTTGAGTATTCTAAGGGTCAAGGACGGTAGTGATTCTCTTCATATTGGAGTAGTCTATCTCAATGGCTCCGTATTTTCATCATGGGCAAAAGAGCGGAAGAGGAAGATTTACTTCGCAACGGTCATTAGGCTGGTGTTGAACATGTCATCATTGGTCATTCTTCCAACACTGGCCAACATGTTCCAGATCAGGGGCGAACTACTGCATATTGGTAGATCTCGGCTGCTGTGTGTCCAGAAAAAAAAAGCTGAAACAGGGCTGATCACCCCTAAAGCTGTTGGGACCGGACTAAAATAATTCCCAGCAAACTCTACGATTACGAAAACTACAAGCAAATCTTCATAAATACCTGGATCTGGATGTATACTGGTCAACGCTCCAAGTGGAGCCAGACGATCAGGGGTGTTGTGCGCAGATGGTGCTAATTAGTCGAACTTCTGGAGGTGGTTGAGTACTTGGGTCTTAAAGTTCATGGGTTAAGTTGCAGTGGTTATGTGGTATGGTAATTTGTTCCAATCGGAAATGGTTTGATGAAAAAAGGAATGCTTTAAGCAGTTCTTATTTGCAGCTGGAATCTGGTAGGCGTTAGCGTGTGAGTGCCTTGATAGACGACGTGGCGGCTGAAGGAGGTCGTCGACCGGCAGGGGCAGGAGTCCCATTCTTGCTTTCTGGAGAATTGTGAGCCGGTTTGCGGTACGTCTGTTCTGAAGAGAGTACCACTCAAGTTCATTCAACATGTTTGACAACGCCTATAGTCATTTGACACGAAACGTGCAGCCCTCCTCTGCACCATCTCGATTTTGTCGGTGAGATCAGCTTGCTGTGGATCCCACACCGATGATGAGTACTCCACAAGAGGACGGACTAATGACATAGAGACTGTTTGTTTTATTTGTTTAGTGCATGAATAGAGATTCCTTCTTATGAAGTTGAGGTTTCTGTTTGCATTTGATGTAATTTGGTTTATGTGTTTACTCCAAGTGAGATTACTGGATAAATTCACCCCAAGATAAGGGTGGCAGTTGGTATCTGCAAGGACAGTATCTCCCAGTGTGTATTCATAGTATTTCTGGGTACGGGCATGCGTTATACGCATAACATAGCACTTTTTGATGTTGAAGTGCAATTGCCACATATCTTGCCATTTCACCAGTGTGTGTAAATCTTCTTGAAGTTGAGTATGATCAAACTCATTAGTTATTTGTCTATAAACCACGCAATCATCGGCAAAAAGTAGATGAGCGGCAGTCTACTGTTGACTCCATGACGGACCAGCGGGAACTCGGCACATCATCACGAACAGTTGGCCCTGATTATTGTCGCCTGTCTACCTTCAAACCTCTAGTAACATCTAATTGTCCGTACTGTTATTCAACCAGGGGAAATCCATCAGCTATTCATGGGCTGTGCTGATGCAGGTATTGACATTGCCGGAATTCAAGAACATCGTCTCATTACACCACGCCCAACTGATGAACATTGGTAAGACGATAGGAACTGGGTTTTAATATTCAGTTCTGCTACCAAGCAAAGGCATGGGGGCGTGGGTCTGGTCATGTCTAAGCACATTCACAGATGTCTTAAGAGTGTTCAAGCTGTTTCCGAGAGGATACTATTTGTAACATTCCATGGTTACCCTCAGCTTACCATCACTGTTGTATATGCACCCACTGAGTGCTCAACATCTTCTGACAACGAGGAATTATATTCATCTCTATCTGACCACCTGGATGGTATGAAAAGGCTCAACATCCATTTCATCCTCGGCGATTTTAATGCCAGAATAGGAACAGATAGCCGTCCTTGGGTCATTGGTCCATACTGCTACCATAATTCAACCAATGACAATGGTGAGCGTCTGGTCACCACTTGCCAGGAGTACAATCTCAGAACGGCCCAGATGAGATTCTCCCAACCCAGGAACCGTCTCTGGACTTGGACCCATCCAGCTGGATCAACCCATGCACAGTAAGATCACATTCTAATAAACAGCAAGTGGGTAAATTCTCTCCGCAACTGTCTAGCATACAACTCAGTAGAAGTGGGCTCCGATCATCGTATTGTGAGCGTCCGTCTAGCTGCCAGTCTGCGAACAAGGAAAAGGAAAACCTTGCAAGAGATCAAAATTCAACTGGAAGAAGTTGCAAGATCCTGATACAAAGGAGGGATTTCAGCTGGAGCTATCAAACAGATTCCAGGTCTTGAGCATGGACGACGCTACACCAATCTCTGATAGGTATGAGACCTTTGAAACAGCAGTTCGTAAAGTTGCTGAATAAGTTAATGGAAAGCAAGAGCCATGCGGACTGCCAAGATGGATATCAGATTCAGCCATCAAACTTACACTTAAACCAAAAAGCGGTACTCCATTTCAAAGTCTCGTCAAGCTAGAGAAAGATTGAGGAACTTGAACACCAGCCTTAGCAATTCTTATAAAGCTGACGATCTTGCTACCCTCAATAAGCAGATGGAAGACTTGAAGCTGGCCGACAAGATGGGGAATTACACCACCACTTGGAAGATCATACTCGCTTTCTGAGAAGAACTCAAGGAAAGGGGTGAAAGTCAAAGAGGGATGGCACAGCCCCAACCAGCTTTAGAACTTCATGCACCAGCTGTTGAAGATCTTCCTATCATCACTGAGCCCCAAACTCTTTAAGAAGTAGTCGAAGCAATAGCAGCCATGAAGACCAATAAGGCAGTAGCATTGGACTGTGCTATATCTGCTGAAGCACCTCAGGGAGGAGGGGATAGCATGATGGATATGATTCCCGAATTCTGCATGGAAGTATTCTCAACGCTGACACCGCCACGTCAATGGGTCACAAATGTAATCATTCCTCTACCAAAGAAAGGTGACCTCGCTCTCATGACAAACTACCGTGGTATTTCGCTCATGTCCATTGCCGCAAAAGTGTATGTACAACAAGATCCTCTTGAACAGGATCCGACCTCACATTGATCCTTTACTGAGAAGCAACCAGACTGGCTTTAGATCAGGTCGCAGCTGTGCTCAACAAATACACACTTTGAGGAGGATCACGGAATGCTTCAAGGAGTCCCAACTTCCCTTGACAGTCACTTTTGTGGACTTCAAAAAAGCATTCAACTCCATCAACAGGTCCGTCATGTTTTCAGTGCTGCGGCATTATGGAATACCAAAGGTTGTGGTCAATGCCATCCAGGTGCTCTACAGGGAATCCAATAGTGCCGTTATGGTAGGTGGGAGTATCTCAGAGCCTTTCCAAGTAACAACTGGAGTGCTTCAGGGTGATGTGTTAGCACCATTCCTGTTCATTATCCTGGTAGATTACCTTCTGAAGAAATCAACTTCTGGAATTGACGCTGGAATTGTTACCTACCCACGTCGGTCAAGCAGGTATCCTGCTAGGATGCTGAATGACCTGGATTTTGCTGATGATATTGCCCTGTTGGAATCTTCCACAGCCCGGGCCCAGTCGCAGCTTACTAGGACAGCAGATCTAGGCCTTGTCATCAGAACACCTAAGACAGAATATATGACTGTAAACTGTAACGCCCAACCAGCACTTGAAGTCTATGGTAGTACCATCAACCATGTCACAGACTTCCAAGTATTTGGGTTCCAAGATGAGCTCTAGTGCTGGAGACCTAAAAAGAAGAAAAGCACTAGCCTGGGCAGCTTTCTGGAAACTGGAACGCATTTGGAGAAGCCCATCCCTGCCAATCGAAACAAAAATCAAGCTGTTTGAGACAACATTGAAGAGATTCATCAGGGTTGTCTACATGTATATAAATTATTACTAGAATTTTCATAACAAATCCAGGTACTCACAATTAGTAGTGACGTTTCGCAACCTTACTGGCTGATTGCTTCTTCTTGACTGAGCTGTATCCAATACTAGCACTTGTTGTCTTAGCTGTAGTGTTACTGGGTGGACAAATCCCCACCCAGTCAACATGTTATTTTCCTCCCTGACAAGAAGCAGCAGATTGATGCCCGGTGTTAGACTTCTCCAAGGTATTTGACACCATTCCACACCAGCGCCTATTTTAGAAACTTGAGTATTATGGAGTGAGAGGAAGCCAATAAGCCCAATCGCTATTCTAACTTCCGGTTTTTGAGAGCAGTTTTAGGACACTTTGACCTCTGACATATCGGGAAAATTTACGTAATTATTATTAATTTTCTTATTATTATCACAATTTTGATCATTAAAAATACCAAATAATTAATTTTAAAACATTCGTATTTTTTATATTTGTTTTAAATATTGTAAAACATTTTAGATTATATTTTGAATGTACAAAAACCCAATATTTCTGAAAGGTCAAAGGACAAAGTGTCCTAAAACTGCAAAAACTGTCCCACAATGCATTACAAACTTCCAATGCCGATTGGGCTTATTGAATGGATAAGACTGGATCAGGAATAATAGACAAAGGGATAGGCATCCTAGTCTGCTGCCCTCTTTCGAAATATGTATCCTAGGTCTCACAATAGGCGGACTAGCGGCCATTTTGTCTTCGACATCACGTGTCCTTATATTTTAGTACACAAATATATAAGTTAACAGGTTTACCATTTTAAAATTATATTTTGAGTATACAATATATTCTGTGAGTAAATAGATCAAATGACGATGATTGTTTAGGTATTATATGCTTGATAGAATTAAACTGTTTGACCAGCTAGTATTCTCCTCCGCCGTCAGTGTGATTCCAGTCACTCCACGTACCGTGTTGCGAAGGTGGAGGAGTCTAAAGCTGTATTGACGAACACGCATGCGTTAAAAATATGTAGCCTAGGTCGAACAATAGCGTGACGTAGTTTCCGGCATTGTTCCTATGCACTTTCACCCTCCTGACTGGATATCTCAGAAAGTGGTTGTAGATGGTGTCGTCCATGTGGCTTTCGGGGTTCCACGGGGTACTGTAATGGCCCCACTGTTGTTTCTGTTATTTTATATTAACGACATCGAAGACATTGAATCAAGTATTAAGCTTTTTTGCATATGACTGCGTTCTGTTCAGACATATTAAGGGAAAATGATAAAATGTCAGAAAGATCTGAATAAAGTTGTTAAATAGTCCTACTGATGGCATGTGTCCTTTAACGACAAAAACTGCTCTGTGCTGAAAGTCAGTGTCCTTTAACTCCAAAAACTACTGTGCTGAAAGTCAGAAAAGGAGCATTCCGGGGGAGCATTCTGCTCATCAGCATGTCATGAGTGGAGATATACTCGCCATTTTAACCAGCAAACTTATCTTGGAGTGAAGCTGACTAAACTGGCACCACACTTCCAGCTGAGATCCTTATCAGCAGAAGCATATCGTTGAGCAGGTGGAAAAGATCTAGAGAATTGCAGTGCGTTTTGTAATGGCCCTATCTAAAATTATGTTGGAAATTGGATAGAATCTCGTGTTCATCTGCTGCATAAGCCATAAATATTTGAGAATAAGCCATAACATTTGAGACTATTTTATGTATATTGTACCACCCCAGGCATTAGAGTTTATTATCCGCCAGGTCGTGTACTATTATCCATTCGCACACATACTTATCATAACACCTACTCATATCATAGTCCACAGCCTTGTGTTGAAATTTAAATGTGATTTTTTATGTAGGCTAACAGTAACATAAACTCATTTGAACCAAAAAAAAAGGGATTTGGACTAATGTGTTCAATAAGGAGTTGGGTTGCTTTCAAAATGACCGCCAACTTAATTTGGCCTATTTTGAGAATTTATAGCTAAAATATATTGAACAACAGCCCAAAAATGGGTTACAAAGCAGGGTGTATACTTTCTGCGGGACAAGGAACACATTACTGTCAGGTTGGAATTATTTGCATATGAAAGTCATATAAGTCATTATAAGGGCATTACGGTATATAACCAAATGCCTTGAAATGCTTCTTCTACCACAAATTACATAGCACAATGTCACTGATATGCATCGGCTATACCCAGTACATATAACCTGTACACAGAATTGGGGTCAAAGGTCATTAAGAGGGTAAAGTCTTACAATTGCATTATCTGGACATCTGTAGGGGTATGGAGCTCAAACTCATTGACAACAAGTCTCATGTCCAGGGAAACATTTTGCAGGGGTCGGGTCAAAGATCACACAGAGATCAAATCTTAGAAATGCATTTTCTGGACATCTGTGAAGGGTACGGGGCTCAAACTCGGTGACAACAAACCTTGAGACCAGGGGAACATTATGGAACATCTTGCAGGGGTCAGATCAAAGGTCATCTGGGGTCAAATCTTAGAATTTCGTTATCTGGACATCTGTAAGGGATACGAGGCTCAAACCTGGTGACAACAAACCTCATGAACAAGGAAATAGTTTTGAACAATTTGCAGGTGTCAGGTCAAAAGTTATCTTATAATTGCGTTATCTGGACATCTGTGAAGAGTACGAGGCTGAAGCTCCGTGACAAAAAACCTCGTGACCAGTGGAACAATTTGGAACATTCTGAAGGGACAGGCCAAAGGTCATCCGGGGTCAAATCTGTAAGGAATACAGGGCTTAAATTCGGTGATAACAAACCTCATGACCAGGGGGAAATCATGGAACATCTTAAAGGGGTCTTGTCATATACCATCTGGGGTCTAATCTTAAAATCATCTGGACATCTATATTGGCTGCATGGCTCCAACTCGGTAAAAACAAACCGCATGACCAGGAAAACATTTTGCAGGGGTCAGGTCAAGTCATCTGGGACCAAATCTTAGAATTGTACTTTCTGGACATCTGTTACGTAAGGATATGTAAGGAGTATGGGACTCAAACACAGTGACAACAAACCTCATGACCAGGGGAACATTTTTGGAACATTTTGCAGGGGTCTATACCTTCACACGTCCCAGCTAGGTTTGTGGTCTATGACCACTATTTGCCACGAATTTCTTTTACTCAAGGCAAATAGTTATTGATTTATTGATCAAATATTGGGTTTCCCTCATTTTTGACTGTAACTCCACAACTGTTGTCTGTGCTGAAATAAAATTTGCAGTGCAGTAGTTGTAGTCCTTGCCCCTATAATGTACATATCTTACTTGTCACCAATGCTCTATAATTTTTGAGAAAAATGCAAAAATAGGCACAAAATTGGGCAGGGGTGTAGTACCCCCTTAAAGATAGCTAAAAACATTTGTGACTTTGTGCATATTATTATTAACGTGAAAGCTGTTGATATTTTTCCAAGTCTAGATTTGGATAGGCCTATGTTTTCTTGGACAAAAAATCACATCAAACAATCGAGAAAGATGAAATAATGGTGTCCATAGCGAGCATAGGTGATTTTAATATGAACTTGTATAAAACTTGTAATGCTAAAAAGATCAATAATCTTGCTAGACACAGTAACTTACGCCAACTAATTAAAGGAGTGTTTCGTGATCCTAGCATCCTCTTTTTATGACATTTTCAGTACATATCCACGAAAAAAGCCTATTCCCAAAATTTCAGTTGATTCCGATATTGCGTTTGTGAGTTATGCATGATTATGTGTATTACACTGCTCCATAGACAATGCGTTGTAATTTCGTTCTGGTATACCAGAACGAAATTCAAATTTCACGATATCTTTGCAAAAGCGAATTAATCTGCAAGAAATATTTTGTACATAAACATTATGTAGCCAGAGGTTTCCAGTGATATAAAATCTCAACTTTTTGGAGAAAAGTGGGGGATGAGGCTGTGGATCACGAAATGCCCCTTTAATGAGCCTACTAGAATTACTGAGAAAAACTATTATTGATCTTGCTTCTGTTTCCAACCCAGATCGTATCTCATCTTCAGGTGTTCACAGTCTCGATTGAGTGATCAATCGCTTATATTTTGGTCCGTAAAAATAAGAAAGTTACTGTACCAACTAAAACAATTAAATACAGGTCACTCAAAAAGTTTGAGGATCGCGATTTTATAGATACTGTAAAAAAGCAAAATTGGGATTCTGTTTTTCAATGTGATAATGTAAATAATGCACTTGATGATGTTTGGCAAGATCTGTTTGGTAATGCTTATGATGTTCATGCACCAATTAAAGAAAAACTTGTTAAGGGTTCCCAGCTTCCTGAATGGATCAATAATGATTTCATCATTTTAATTAAAATTATCTAAAGAGAGGGATATTACTTCTATTTAAAAAAAGGCTCAGAAAACTAATGATCCGGATGACTGGAAGAGTGCTAGGTCATTAAGAAACAAAGTTAACCACATGAATAAGTATCTAAAGAAGACATATTGTAGTAAATCTATTAATGACAATGTCAATGACTCTAAAAAGTTGTGGGGTATTATTAACAAAACTAATTAATAAGCATAAATCTTCTCTTCAGACAGTTCAGACTGAGCATGGACACGCAATCAATGATAAACTGCTGATCAATTTAATGATTTTTTTACATCAATTGGTAAAACTCTTGCTGATAAGTTTGTTAATCACAAGAACAGAGTAACATAGATAAGAACATAACATGTAGTTCTCAGTTGATTACCCTAAAGTTTGTATTTGATGAAATTTGTAAAAAATGGACATAAATAAGTCACCTGGTCTTGGTAATGTTAATGTTCATCTTTTAAGTTAGCTGCACCTATCATAATGTAATCCACTGGCTTATACATGTATTAGCAAACCTAAGTAACCTTCTCTGTTCACATCAAGCTTTCCAACTGCCTGGAAGCAAGCCAAAGTTACCCCTATTTTTAAGAATGGGGACAAGTTTGATGTAAATAACTATAGGTCTATATCAGTGCTTCCCAGTATTTCAAAAATCATTGAGCGTGGTGATCAAGATTAGAGGGGAGGGGAGGAAGACAAAAAGAAAATGAAAGGAAGAGGGGAGAGACTAGGAGCGCAAGGGATCAAATACAAGCCCCCTAAAGTGTAGGCATAAGATTAAGAAAGAATAAGTGCAGATAAAGGAAAGGGAATAAATCAAGAAAATAATAATTATTATTATAGAAACTATACAAATAACAGCACTAGGCAGCCATTCAATGATGCCAAAAGCTTTATGGTCGTGCGTCTTGATTTCGCCCCCCAAAAAAGGTGGCAACGTTACGTTTTTCCAAAGTCGACTCGAATCAAATGATGATATCTCTGCCAAGCAAGAAGTTATTGTCATGCTTGTGGTCTCATTTTATTGCTAAATAAAATACACTTTCAACCGGGTTTTCAACCCTGTAAAAAGAAATTCCTCAGCCTTTGTATAATGACACTGTGCTTCATAGAATTCAAAATGGGTAGGGTGGCGGAGGTGGGGGATGTGGAGGTGGGGGATGTGGTACACACAAACTCTATGGGATTGATATTTTTAGTGCATAATCTGCTTCTGTAAAGGCTGTAAATTGGATTTTGACTCTATTTATCATCTAAAAGACTCATGACCTTACAGCTAAACAATTCTACTAATAGTTTTTAATCATTTATGATTTAGTCTAGAAAATACAAACTTTTCCATACAAAACTACCTGTTTTCATACTAAACACTGTAGTAAGTAATGCGGATGTCTTCAAAATCTAAAAGTTACTGTAAAATCTTAATTACTTATCTTATCATAGTAAGTATGGCTTTTATGAAGGGAAATTTAATGAGGAATCTAAATATGGACTTATTTTTTCTGTATGGGTTAGGGGCAAAATGTTTCAGTTCAAAATATGTTGAATTGTAAAAAATTCTAACATACTTTGGGACACCCTGTATTCCAGGATTACCAAACAGCTGTGATTTTGGTTTCCTCTAACCAAATGAATGTTGTTTACTTCCAGTTTATTACTGCAAGTTGGTAATAAGCAATGGATTAAGTAACCCATTTTTTATCTGAATCTTTTTATTCCACCCTGTCCCTGTATAACTTGAAGGTCACCCTGTATAATGAGTTGAAATGTATATATGAATTTCTTATGCCTTTAGCTTTTCAAAAATGTATACTTTTACTAGTTTAGGGTTGATAATTGTGGAGATAATGTAATTAGAAACTCGATCGGTATAAAAATTCATAATATTTGTGATGTAACGCTAAGGGTGGCGAGTTCAGGACACACAGCCTTATACGTTACATAATTAAAACAACCAGTCAGACGTATTTCACACCTGCAAAACACAAGTCACCCAATTTCGATAACTGGACGTTGCTTGTACACTTTCATCTTAGGTCGTCTTAGTTACAAATGTTATTTAATTTGCATGAAAATATCCCATTTGCTTCCATAGTGAATAATAAAACAATGTGTGAAATACGCTCACCTGATTTTCACAAAGAGACAAATAGTTTTATTCATTCAGAGTTCATAATGATCATGTACAATCAACATTTACCAAAAATATTCACTGAAATGGATCTCACCTAGCAAACTGGCATTAAGGTTGGTCTGAACCCTGGATTTATGGAAACTATCTGGCCTCATAACTGCAACATAAAAAAAAAATCATGGGCCAAAATTTTTTTTTTTTATTAATTTTTAACAACTAGATAAAAATATCTAGGAGCCGTTTTTTTCATTTTTTTTGAATTTTGACCAACTTCACCAAAAATATTTGAAATTTGGGCAAAAATCTGGCTGTTTTATGATTTTTTGAAAATTCAGCATTTTTTTACCCTTTTTGGTGCAAATTTCTCGAAGTTGGTCGAAATTTAAAAAAATGAAAAAAAGGGTCCTAGATATTTTTATAGTAGTTTTTAAAAATTAATAATAAAAAAATTTTGGCCCAAGAATTTATTTTTTTACGTTGCACGAAAAAAAAGTGGGCCAAAAACCGTTTTTTGGGATTTTGGGCCAAAAATGAGCATTTTGGCCCAAATTTGACCTCACAGATGAACTTATCAAGTCTTTGCCATTCTAAATATGTATACTTTTATATACTTTAGACCAACAATTTAGCAGTTATGAGGCCCGAAAGTTTCCATAAATCCAGGGTTCAGACCAACCTTAAATAAAGGAGAGCTGTTGTGGTGTGTGATGGTGAACTCAACAAAAACCATTCTGATATTTTCTGTCCTTTATTATAGTGCCAGTTTTTTGCCTGAGCTCCATTTTTTATATATTTTCTCAGGCATATTTATCTTCTGGATCCTTGCATTTACTGTCTCACATTGATTGATGTCCTGCTAGGACACAGCACTTAGGCCATCCTCTCTATTTGTGACCATCCACCACAAACCGCTTGTAAAGTCGTGAAAATTGTATAATGAGTTACAGTGCAAAATGTGCATAAAGGTTGTATTCATTTGTACCTCAAGTTGGTACTACATGTTTCTCATTTTGCTAGTACCAGTCAAACACCTTTTACACCAATCATTAATCCCATTGTTGAAGAGGATAATAAGCTCCTACCTATGTATAGAATTTGTAAATAGCCCTTCTTTGTTTGCTTTGGCAAAATCCTGTTCAAGTGGCGAGTTAAAGGAGTGTTTCGTGATCCTAGCATCCTCTTTTTATGACATTTGTCAGTACATATCCACGAAAAAAGCCTATTCCCAAAATTTCAGTTGATTCCGATTTTGCGTTTGCGAGTTATGCATGATTATGTGTATTACACCGCTCCATAGACAATGCGTTGTAATTTCGTTCTGGTGCACCAGAACGAAATTCAAATTTTACGATATCTTTGCAAAACGAATTAATCTGCAAGAAATATTTTGTACATAAACATTATGTAGCCAGAGGTTTCCAGTGATATAAAAATCTCAACTTTTTTTGAGTAAAGTGGGGGGGATGAGGCTGTGGATCATGAAATGCCCCTTTAAGCAACAAGTCAAAAAGCAATGTCCATAAAGACATTATGCAGTACTGAAATAAGGTACCCTATTGCTGAAGGGGCAAAGTTCAACAAACCATAACCCCGCTTCTGGATATCGTTTGAAATAAAATTGACCGAGGGCCGACTTTACAAGCGTTTTGTGGTGGACGGTCACATTTATAACTTTATAAAAATATTGACAATAATTCAATTGCATGATTTTAAGTACATGATCCGTAAAGATGGAATGACTATATGCAGATATTGATGATAATAATATAAGAATACAATCATTGTATTGCATCATGAACGTTCATTAAAGCCATATTATAACATTTCTGTAAAAATAGATTAGTATTTATTTTCCATAAAATGTTAGCTTTTACTGTCAGATATGTCCCCCTTTTAATTTTGAGCTGAACAAGTGAGGTAAAGCATAGAAAATTGGAATTTACTACTAGCGCCCATGCATGTTACTCCCATGGTTGTAATACAATACAGTACGATCCGCCCGTATGCGTACTGTGCATACATGTTCGACTAATATTTCCATCGTAATAATAAAACAACGGTTCCAGCATTTCATTCAAAATCTCAAAAGTCTTGATTTTTGCAGAGTATCTTTATTGACTAAAGTATATTACAATCGTGTAAAAAATAGAATTTAAAATTTTTTTGAGGGCATTCTCCTCAGCAAATGTTATAATATGGCTTTAATACTTTATTTTAGTAAGTAAAAGTGTACATAAATTCATCTGGAATGTTTGTAAATGCTGTGCTTCGACATCCTACTTGTGACCTGCCCAGTCTTGACTATACAGAACATGTTCTCTCATTATTATGTTTTGATGAATCCAAGTGTGTGAAAATATTGGATCCAACACATAATAATGATAAAATTGGATACTTTACGCCCGATATTTATTGGTCTCGCTATGAGTTTTAAATAGTTTACGTCTCGTCCAATATTTTAAAACTCAAACTCGACCAATAAATATGTGCTCAATCAATCCAATTTTATATCAGTATAGTATACTGAAAACTGACCCGCTGCCAAAATGACTTTATTGGCAAACATGTGTGCAAAGTATGCACAAAATTACAATTGTAATCCAAAAATGTCTAAAATGAGGTAACTTTGTTCTTTCCCAGGGTGGGGGCACTCCCACTTGGAGGTGATGTGTATGTAGGGCTGTTAAGACCCCCTTTTTCAGCGTTGCTGTCACCCAAAGACCCCATGTTTTTCTACGAACACATGCTCTGTCACCCGAAGACCCCCATGTTTTCATTTGATCTGTCACCCTAAGACCCTTACAAGTTCCATTTGAACAGCAACTTTCATTTATCACTGATTTTGTTACTTATTTGGAAAAAAACAAAGAAATTTAAAGCCATTTAGAACTAGAAATTTGATTTTTGAGGTTTCTTAGGCACTGTTTTGGCTTTCACCCAAAGATTCCATTTAAAAAAAGGTCATGTTCTCACACAATGACCCATATTTTTTACATTTTGCTCTCACCGAATGCCAAAAATCATGCTCTCATCCAATGGCGCCATAATATTACATTCTGCTCTCACTGAATGCCCCTTACTGCGAAAGTACCAGCCCTACACCTATATCCATTTCATATTGAAGTGCCCCCCCGGGGGGAGGGGGGGGATCTTTCATAATTTCATTACTTCTTTCATAGACATGGAGTCAGCAAAGTGTCTTGCAAAGTAGTACTCCCACATAACACAGCCCCCCCCCCCCCACTATAATGCTTTTACTTATAAGTACAATATCCCTTGCTATGAGTTCTATCATAATCTCATTACTTCCTCCATAGATAGTGTGTGGAGTCAGCAAAGTTTCTTGCAATGAAGTCCTGGTATGTAGTACCCCCACATGTAACCCAGACCCCCTGACACTATAATAGTTCCTTTACTTGAGTACAATATCCCTTGCGATGAGTTCTATCATAATCTCAATACTTCCTCCATAGATAGCGTGGAGTCATCAAAGTTTCTTGCAATAAAGTCCTGGTATGTAGCACCCCCACATGTAACCCAGACCCCCTGACACTATAATAGTTCCTTTACTTGAGTACAATATCCCTTGCTATGAGTTCTTTCATAATCTCATTACTTCCTCCATAGATAGCGTGTACCCTGGAGTCGGCAAAGTGTCTTGCAATGGGGTACTCCCACATATATCCCCAGCCTCCATGTAACTGTAGACATTCAGTTGCCACACGATTACAAAATTCTGTACACCTGCATAGGAAGAAGACAAAGAGTATTGAAATATTTTAGATGAATCAAGGAGTTTGTTATGCATCATCCTCTACCCGATCTACACCTATATGATACATACCAGTACTTGGCCATAGATGCTGTAACTGAATCAAGGCATTTGTTATGCATCAGTCCAATACAGTCCACCTCCCCAGATCTACACCTATGATACATACCAGTACTTGGCCATAGATGCTGTAGCTGAATCAAGGCATTTGTTATGCATCAGTCCAATACAGACCCCCACCCCAGATCTACACCTATGACACATACCAGTACTTGACCATAGATGCTGTACCTGAATCAAGGCATTTGTTATGCATCAGTCCAATACAGTTCCCCTCCCTGGATCTATGCCTATGATACATACCAGTACTTGGCCATAGATGCTGTAGCTGAATCAAGGCATTTGTTATGCATCAGTCCAATACAGTCCCCCCTCCCCAGATCTACACCTATGATACATACCAGTACTTGGCCATAGATGCTGTAGCTGAATCAAGGCGTTTGTTATGCATCAGTCCAATACAGTCCCCTCCCCAGATCTACACCTATGACACATACCAGTACTTGGCCATAGATGCTGTACCTGAATCAAGGCATTTGTTATGCATCAGTCCAATACAGTCCCCACCCCAGATCTACACCTATGATACATACCAGTACTTGACCATAGATGCTGTAGCTGAATCAAGGCGTTTGTTATGCATCAGTCCAATACAGTCCCCCCACCCCAGATCTACACCTATGATACATACCAGTACTTGGCCATAGATGCTGTACCTGAATCAAGGCATTTGTTATGCATCAGTCCAATACAGTCCCCACCCCAGATCTACACCTATGATACATACCAGTACTTGACCATAGATGCTGTAGCTGAATCAAGGCGTTTGTTATGCATCAGTCCAATACAGTCCCCCACCCCAGATCTACACCTATGATACATACCAGTACTTGGCCATAGATGCTGTACCTGAATCAAGGCATTTGTTATGCATCAGTCCAATACAGTCCCCCTCCCCAGATCTACACCTATGATACATACCAGTACTTGGCCATAGATGCTGTACCTGAATCAAGGCATTTGTTATGCATCAGTCCAATACAGTCCCCCCTCCCCAGATCTACACCTATGATACATACCAGTACTTGGCCATAGATGCTGTACCTGAATCAAGGCATTTGTTATGCATCAGTCCAATACAGTCCCCTCCCCAGATCTACACCTATGATACATACCAGTACTTGGCCATAGATGCTGTACCTGAATCAAGGCATTTGTTATGCATCAGTCCAATACAGTCCCCCTCCCCAGATCTACACCTATGATACATACCAGTACTTGGCCATAGATGCTGTACCTGAATCAAGGCATTTGTTATGCATCAGTCCAATACAGTCCCCCCTCCCCAGATCTACACCTATGATACATACCAGTACTTGGCCATAGATGCTGTACCTGAATCAAGGCATTTGTTATGCATCAGTCCAATACAGTCCACCTCCCCAGATCTACACCTATGATACATACCAGTACTTGGCCATAGATGCTGTAGCTGAATCAAGGCATTTGTTATGCATCAGTCCAATACAGTCCACCTCCCAGATCTCGCCTATGATACATACCAGTACTTGGCCATAGATGCTGTAGCTGAATCAAGGCGTTTGTTATGCATCAGTCCAATACAGTCCCCCCTCCCCAGATCTACACCTATGATACATACCAGTACTTGGCCATAGATGCTGTAGCTGAATCAAGGCATTTGTTATGCATCAGTCCAATACAGACCCCACCCCAGATCTACACCTATGATACATACCAGTACTTGGCCATAGATGCTGTAGCTGAATCAAGGCATTTGTTATGCATCAGTCCAATACAGTCCCCCCTCCCCAGATCTACACCTATGATACATACCAGTACTTGGCCATAGATGCTGTAGCTGAATCAAGGCATTTGTTATGCATCAGTCCAATACAGACCCCCACCCCAGATCTACACCTATGATACATACCAGTACTTGGCCATAGATGCTGTAGCTGAATCAAGGCATTTGTTATGCATCAGTCCAATACAGTCCCCCTCCCCAGATCTACACCTATGATACATACCAGTACTTGGCCATAGATGCTGTAACTGAATCAAGGCATTTGTTATGCATCAGTCCAAGACACGCCGCCTCCCCAGATCTACACCTATGATACATACCAGTACTTGGCCATAGATGCTGTAGCTGAATCAAGGCGTTTGTTATGCATCAGTCCAATACAGTCCCCCACCCCAGATCTACACCTATGATACATACCAGTACTTGACCATAGATGCTGTACCTGAATCAAGGCATTTGTTATGCATCAGTCCAATACAGTCCCCATCCCCAGATCTACACCTATGATACATACCAGTACTTGGCCATAGATGCTGTAACTGAATCAAGGCATTTGTTATGCATCAGTCCAATACAGTCCCCCTCCCCAGATCTACACCTATGATACATACCAGTACTTGGCCATAGATGCTGTAGCTGAATCAAGGCGTTTGTTATGCATCAGTCCAATACAGTCCCCCACCCCAGATCTACACCTATGATACATACCAGTACTTGACCATAGATGCTGTACCTGAATCAAGGCATTTGTTATGCATCAGTCCAATACAGTCCCCATCCCCAGATCTACACCTATGATACATACCAGTACTTGGCCATAGATGCTGTAACTGAATCAAGGCGTTTGTTATGCATCAGTCCAATACAGTTATCAACAAAGCTACGTCCAACACAAAGATTGGTTTTTAATTCAGCCAGTTTATGTTGTACCGTCTAGGGAAGAAAAATATTACAAAGAATATTGACATAGGTAACAGTGTGTATTCTAAACAATGAAAATTAATACCTAGCTAGTAGCCCTATTCCATATCAATCCAGCAGTAGATTCCTGAACTAACATTGTCTGTTGATTTATATTTATAATAAAAAATGAAAACAGCAAACTTTGAATTTAATCAGGTATCAGGTCTGATTCAGATTTACAGTAAGCCTTCCATCATAAAAAGGTATTTCCCTGTATATTATACAGTGTATTATGACAAACATTTGAGCAACAGTTGCGATATATAATTCTACTGCTGTGTTCCTATATTCATGATAATGGTGAGAACTGTGTTAGAGACTAGCTGTTTAGATTAGTATATTTCAATATTTCTGATTTCCATCATAAATTATTAATCATAAAGTATAAAGTACTTCTCACAGTACCTGAAGATCCATCAAACAAAAGATGGAAAAAGAGACCATTCTTCCAAAAAGATTACTTACTTTTCTCTATAGTATTATCATGTGTAAGTGATGACTATCAAAATAATAAATAAAATTTGGTGTATCTATGGAAACCTCAAGACTCATGTAATGATCAGTACCTCTACTGTGTATCGTGTTTCATGGTTCACAGAGGCTTGATATAACCCAGGCTCCAGCCTTCTGCAGCATTATTTACTAACCTGGAAGTTGCTTAGTGTTGATCCAAATGCCTTCCTCTCCTTGACATACATCCTGGTTAACTCAAACATACACTCTGCTTGTGATTGACCCATATCAGCAATAATCAACCTCTCCCATGGAAGCTGATTCATTAGATAGAAGAACCCATGGTTTTCTTTTCCTAATAAGGCATTTGCCGGTAGTCTCACATCTTGGAAGTATAACTCAGCAGCATCCTATGAAAATGTTATCAAGAAAAATTATCTCACCACACCACTTTTTACACAATGATTTTACTTAGGACCCGGTGCTCAATCTCACCCACTAAAGTCAACATCGTCTGGGAGTATTTTGATGGCTCTCCTGTTTCTTGCAGTTTCAAGATGCAGCACGCCGATGAATTAGGGATTCAATCATGTTTCGCCGTTGTTCATCACCGATTAACAACGATGCATCCACGTCGTCTGCGTGGTTTACTTCGCAGACGCACCGGACACAAGTTGGTAATCGGTGATGAACAACGGTGAAACATGATTGAATCCCTTTCAACAACGATAACAAGCTAAAGATCGTTTAATTCACATAATTCTTTTATTCCTTTCAAAGTTTTTTGGGCCTGAGCTTTCGATCCTAGCAGGATCTTTATCAAAGGCAAAAGATTCTTTAAGGAACTCGATCTTTTGTGCGTAATTATAGAGGGCCAGGATTCACTCTATCATTAAAAAATTATTTGAAGAAGTCAAAGAGCGCTAGGAATAAAAATTGTAGTGTAATTCACGCCAGATACAATTTCTTTATACGACAAAAATTAATTTTTGTAATCGATCAAAAAACAAACGTTTTATATCAATTTTAAATTTAGCCTGAATCCGTAAATATGGTACCTCTCGCCCTTTTTTTTAGGTCAAGGCTATTTTTACCATTATGCAGCGAACCATTGTTGAAGCTATTTCACATACATGTACAAAACATTCTAGAGAAAGAATGAGGACATATTGTGTTGAAATATCTTTTGTTGAGTCCGACTGATAATGTCATGAAGTCGTAAATTTTAAGGTCAAATTCCTAAAACCAAAACAAAACATTGCGACGCAGATAATTCCCGACTTACACAATTTCATCATCATATCAGCGTCTTTATTATTTGTTTGAAACCTTTCCCAAACGTTCGTGCTATTTATGCATAAAACGGCTAATCTATCTTTACAAAACGCGTCTTTTTTGGTAAACAAAAGGCTAAAGATGGCATTATGAGATTTATCTTTTATCATTACACTCATCCGCTCAACTGCCACGGTGGCTGAGCGGTAAAGCGCTAGACGCGTAATCGAAGGAAGTTTAGAATCGCTGGTTCGAGTCCCAACGAAGCCTGTGGAAACTTTTTTTTCTTCAAAATTCATGATCGCATTCCGAAATGAGTCACTTGTCGGTAAATCATGTATTGTATCCTTAAAGGCAGATAATTCTTTTATTCGGAATATCCGTTTATTATTGCCACACAACCTTACAAGAAGTTCTTGATTTCTCTGTTGATATCAGCAATAAAACTAAAGAATAAAGCGGTAATGTTTAGCTGTTACTTTAATAACAGATTAAGAAAGTGTTTACGCATAAGTTGTAGACGTGACGGATTTTATGCGCTCATGCGTAACATGTACGTGTAACCTTGCGTTTGCGTATACGCTCCTGGAAAAGTGTGGATTCATTATGGATTAACAACGCTTGGGTCCTGTACAAAGGTATAGGAGGAGTTGTTGAATTAATATAGTGTAGCCATATCACTGGATGCGTGCGTCTTCAAGAGCAATTATGGCACTGACTTCGCAATATCTTGCCATAGTCTTGCTCTGTGGTTTGTCATTCATTGCCCTTTATATTAATTATAGGTTAATAAATGTGTATCACTTGTTGGGATTGGAATTGTACAAAATAATGCACGCCTACTGAGATGTTGGGGCTCTTATACAAGTGCATTATTCATTGTACAATCAACAAGTAATATGCATTTATTTAATTTCCCCAGCAACATTAGTGATATGCATTTATTAACCTATTTCATATACAACTATAAAATCCTGTGATTATTGCTATTTTTATAACAAAATTGTCACAAAAATGTTGGAAAATGCAAGTAAATATAAATGCATCCAAATGCCAGAAAAATGAACATGCCTGAAAGCACTACGCATACTACACAGAGTTTGCTCTGATTGGTTCTCACTATCTACATTTAGGAGTGTATGAATGTTTATTGTAGTACTAACTTGAGTTTAATCACTGTGAGCAATTTGGGCATCACTTGATATAATCTGGCAAAGAATGTATATAGCCGGTCATAATGATATCATTCAAGCATAGAAACGGAAAATGCACATTGGTTTTACTTTAAAAAGTTCTTTTTTTTTTTTTATCTTTTCACAGTTTTACCATGGTTTCATGGTATATACATGTATGTGACCATCCACAATGAACCCAGTAGTGTTAAGTTGCCAGTGCTTATTCAGAGATATGGTCCAATGGAAATCAACAGAAGACAAATTTCAAGAGCAAAATTGATATTTGAGCACCTATTTCCCAAGCAGTTATGACGAGTGATATATCATTTTAAAGCTTGTTTAATAGCGATTCCAATTGTTTAATAACCTAAGATACTCAAAAGTGTGACTTTACTGGATTTGTTCTTGATGATCACAGATATTTCTGTATTTCTCGACATTATACATTATTTGCAATAAAATATGGATTTTAACTTTACTAGTCTCTGACATTCTCATTTGACAATGTTTGATAAAATAAGAAAGCGTGTTTTCTTATCAAACTTACCATTTTGGGTTTGAGGTTTTGTGCTTATGGATGTGAGATGGGCATGGGGGTAGTTTGCATTTGCTATAAATTTTGTGCCATTAATTTAATTATGAGTTTCCAATATTGTTGCTTAATTGGTGTTCTTAACTTTTATTTGTTTAATTAATTTATATACTCTATTTAATTGTGTTTTATATGCTTTATTTGCTTGTGTATATTATTCATTATATCTGTATGAGTTTTAAATATTATGCAGCATACATGATTGGGCTACCTTGGATAAATATGATATAAAAATAAATTTATCAATTTATCAAAATAATATTCATTTGTATTATTCTTTCATTTTCTTGAATAGTCTAAACTTAAAAGAAAACAATCTATGCCGGCTATGTGTAGTTTTATTCAACAAATTGCATTCAATAGTTTATCATGCAAAGGTCATATAGGCAATTGCCTTGAACTACAGACATCAGACTAACCTTCCATTTGAGTAAAGTATGCACAAATTTTGAAATGTGTACAAATGGTTGGGTTTGGCGCAGAGATTGGGTAAATGTTATCACGTACTAACCATTGCCGTCATTAATCAACACACTCAAGGACAAGGTTGGGTATTGTTGTCAAGTGTTATAAGCCGGTTGGCCTGATGAACCCGATGAACGGGTGACTGAATATGGCTTTTTGGGCAGACACACATTTTGTTGCTGCATATCGCAAGTGTATTATTATTATTTCTCATCATAGTTGCATCGTTTTGGGTCAGCATCTTGGGTTCTGGGCAAGCTGATAGGTTAATCAGCGAGATTGAGCAAGAGACCCTTAAATACACTTGTTAAATAACTCAAAGACTCAGTCACCATGATCACTCCTCACACCCTCACTCACTCCACCCTCACCCACCCCATGACTCATTCACTCCCTCATTCATTTACTTACTTGCACCATATTCAGTCATTCGTTCATCCATCCATCCATCCATCAATTCTTTCATTCATTGAGGGGGCTATTTACAAAAAGTTGGTGTCAATAAAATTGTGACCCCCCCAAATTTTTATAACCCCCTACCACCGATACACCTTACCCCCTGAACAGGCTAAAATTGTATTGAAATCTGTGAATAAAATAAACCCACTATCTGTGGTCATCTTGTGACTCCCTAAATTTTGGTCATCAAAAAATTTATTGACCCCCTATTTTTCTTTCCAAAAATTTATGACCCCCATGTATATTTGGGACCTCTTCTGAAGAAAATGATACCCCCCTAACTCATCAATCAATCAATCACTCTTCAATCAATCAATATCACTCACTCACTATAATGCTTTTAAAGCATAAATCTGTGAATTTGCAAGGACTTTAGTCCCTAACGCCTGGATGCTCCAACCAGCCTCGGACCCAGGGCTCAATTTATTTTTTGCTTCATACAACTATATTGACCAGATTCTACTAAATGTAGCCTGCCGTGCTTTTAATTTTTGCCATTGAATAAATCAATATTTTCAATGGGGCTATTCTTTTTAATTCGGAGGAAAGCTCTGCATATTGTGAGCCCTACCCAGACCCAAATGTGTGTCACATATATGGTTTTTTTTCCAAAATGCATGATTTTCTTGTGACTGTGTATTTTCTCCCCAAAAAGTTTGAATTTGCAATATTAAAACATTTTTACATTTTTTTTCTATATTTTCTTGCAATTTCTTGTGACTGTGTATTTTCTATATTTTTTTTCTGAGACGATAATACTTTAGGTATTATCATCTCAGCTTATTTTAAACATGGATTATGTTGCAGATCATTATGGATTCTTTGATTTAAGTGAAAACTTCAGGTTTTTGGAAAATGAGTACTTGAAAAGTGGTTGCTTTGGTCTGACCCAAAATGCGCGATTATACCCACAATGCGCAAATGTCAGTGCTTTTTGCACATCACACATTTTCCATATCCTTAGCTTATAGGATAACAGGGCAATTTAGAATTAATAAACATTAAATACCCCATATAGAACACAGCAATTAACAGTCAATATAGTAAGTGGGTTTTCTTTCATTTGACCTCATTATTATGACCAGAAAACCTTCCTGACATAACTAAAATAGTATTTCATCGTTTATGGCAAAGAAAACAAAAATTGGACTGAAATTGTATATTACGGCTTTAAAGAAACGAATCAACTTACGGTAGCCTTTTGTCCAATCTTCTCCAGTGGTTTACTGCCTTTAGTAAATCCTTCTGTGCCATTTTCTACTATAAACAAGCTGATGCCTTTAGCTTTATGTTTGGCTTCTAAGTCAGTTATTGCTACAACTATGACGACATCACACAGGAAGCCATTAGTGATGAACACCTGAAATTAAAATGGAAAAAGAACATTTCTGAGTTGTACAATATTTATGTGTGAATCTTAGAGGGCTAAATATGCTAGAATATGTGGCTTGGGAAGAGCTATTGTGGAAGGAGTATTTGCTTGCACCATGATGATGATTATGTTGATGGTAATGATGACCATGATGATGATGACGTTGCTATCGATGATATTGATGGGGATGATGACTGTGATGATAATGTTGATGATGTTGGCAATGGTAATGATGATGATGATGATTATGATGATGGTCATGACTATGACCATGATGATGGAGATTATGGTGATGATTATGGTCAAGATGATGACAACAACAATGGTGATGATGTTGATTGTGATAATAATGACAGCGATGATGATGACCATGACAATCATGAAGATGCCAATGATGATAATATATGGTGATAATCATAGTGATGATGATGACCATGATGATGGTGATGATGATGACTATGATGACAGTGATGATGATGGTGGTGATGATGATGGTAATGATGATGAACATGATGAGTGATGGTGATGACCATGATTGGTGATGATGACCATGATGAGGATGATGACTGCAATAAAGACAATGGTAATGAAGGTATTTTTATTCATTGCCTGCACCCCTTTTCAAATCATATCTGCATGTCTTGGTTATAATAATGGTAGTGGTGAATGTGGTAATTATGATGATAATGAGGATGAGGATGAGGATGATGGTGTTGATTAAAATAATGACATTGATGACCATGATGATGATAACCATAATAACAGTGGTGATGAAGATATAATGTTTATTCATTGACTGCTTCTTTTCAAAATCATATCTGCATTATGTCTATGTTATGGTGATGATGATGATGGTGGATGTAGACGTAGTAATGATGATGATGATGATGATGAAGAGGAGGAGGAGGAGGAGGACAATGATGGTAGTGGTGACCTGATGACAATGACAGCGATGATGACCATAATGATGAAGACAATGACTGAGGTAACGATGATGAAGATTCATTGACTGCTTCTTTTCACAATCATATCTGCATAATATGTTATGGTGATGATGATGGTGCAATGATCATGATGATGTTGAAGTTAAGGACAATATGATGGTAATGATGATTCCAATAATGACAGTGATGTCCATGATGCCAATGACAGGGATTATGACTATAATAATGAAAACAATGACTAAGATGATGATGATGAAGGGGGGAGCAATTTTTGGCAAGTTGAGAGGGGGAGCGATTTTTGGCACACATTCATGGGGCGCCTTTTAAATAAAATGCTCTAAAAACAGTATGGAAGTGCTTAAAACATGTATCTAGACCATAATAAGGTTTGCATATTGCAATCACAAAAATTTGGCATGTGCAAAGGGGGGGGCAAAGATTTTTGGCAAGCCGGGGGGGCAGGCAATTTTGGCAGGCCGAGGGATGGGGGGCAAGCAAGTTTTGGCGAGCTGTTTGGAAATTTTACCCCCGGGGGGCTCATACTTATTGCACAGCCCCTTATAACCCTGGTTTTAGACTTACCTTGCTACCATTTAGAATCCAATCATCTCCATCTTTGACTGCATATGTTTTGATGCCTTGAAGATCACTGAAATGGAAAAATTACAGCATTAGTTATAAATGCTAAAACTTAGGGTATTCCTACAAATAGGTTGCAGACAGAATTCAGGGTTTAGAAGCCTGTTGTGCTCTTACTGAGAATCCTCTCTGATTGAGCCTGTTTGAACAAAAAATAAACCCATATGGGTGTAAATATAGATGAAAATAGATGAAAGTAGCAAGAAATAAAGGAATCCCAAGGGGTCTACAACCGCTGACTTTGAAAAGTCACAAATTAAAACAGAATATGTGCAGTGTGAAATTGTTTAGCCTAAGAATTCCTCTTACCCAAAGTGATCAACATTCCCAGTTGGCACATGTTAGGTTTTCGACGTTGCTTCAACCTTACCTGATTTCAACCTAAAGCTTGGTTGAAATCAGGTTTTTACAGCAAATCAAACACTAGTTTTCAAGTAAACAGTACAGCATGTGAGTAATATCCACAAAAAAAACCGTTGACAACATAAAGAAAGCAGCAAGTTTTAAAAGCCCCCACCTCGGCTCACTTTTTGAAACTTGGTCCCATTTGTAAAAGATACTGATTTAATCTTTGTCATAATTATCAACTTAAAACATTTCCAGAAGTGTTATGTATCTTTAATGTGCCGATGCGATATTTAAAAGTTGTTAGCATTCAGGAACGATCAGAAAGGTTATTATGTTGTTCTTGGCCAATATCCTATATATGTTTTGTTTTATAATAATTATTAAGTTCATGACCAATGATTGAATTAAACGAATAACAAGTAGGCATGTTAATGGCAATGATGCTATTGCTTAAACGTTAAAAACACCGATTTGCTGTTGCTATTCAAAATGGGACCAAGTTTCAAAAAGTGAGCCGAGGTGGGGGCTTTTTAAACTTGCTGCTTTCTTTACGTTGTCAACGCTTTTTTTTGTGGATTTTCTTTCTTTTATGAATGTAGCCAAGCAGCTCTAAGCTTGGAAAGTCATCGGTTACTGAAGTACTCCATAAAACGAAAAATAGATGTTTGAAATTATGTTATCCTTGATTTATGACAGTAAATAATTTAATAAAACTTTATCAGCCGTTTATTTTGAAAACTTGCTGGTCACTGCTACCGCGTGGCTGTAATGTTAATAGGGATACATATACATTTTAATATACTTTAATTATTCAAGGCAACTAAGAAAATGTAAATATGAACAACACATACCCAATGTTGACGATGCCAGCGAGATACAGAGTCAGTCCGATTTACTTCAAATTGAAACTATGTAGCAAGGCTTATACTACGGAAGCGTCTAGTCTAAGTGCCACGACTTAGCAAGATATTTATGTTTTAATGATTGTGGTTTTTGTAGCCCTGCGGGGTAATCTAGTTGGATATCCAAATTTCGTAGCCCTGCGGGCAATCTAGTTGGATTTCCTATTAAGCGGGGTTGTTGGCGGTCTTTCGCGGTTTGTAGTTTTAATTTCCTCATTCTTCATGCCCTACCCTCTATCGGGGGTTAATTTATAGTTTAAGCTCGTTGGATAACTATACTTCACAGTGTGTGGTTTTTGAAGCCCCGCGGGGCAATATAGCTGGATGTCTCTATTGAGCGGCGGTTGTTGGTTGTCTTTCGCAGTTTGTGGTTTTAATTTGTTGGATAACCAAATTTCGCGATTTGTGGTTCTTTGTAGCCCTGCGGGCCAATCTAGTTGGATATCCCTAGTGAGTGGCGGTTTTGGCGTTCCTTCACGGTTTGTGGTTTTAATTTCTCTACTTGTTCAGGCCCTGGCCTCTATCGGTGGCTTATTTGTCTTTTAAACTGGTTGGATATCCATATTTTGCGGTTTGTGGTTCTTTGTAGCCCTGCGGGGCAATATAGTTTGACATCCCTATTGAGCGGCGGTTGTTGGCGGTCTTTCGCGATTTGTGGTTTCCCTCATTCTTCAAGCCCTGCCGTCTCTAGGGGGGGACTTTATAGCTTAAGCTTGTTGGCTAACCATACTTCTTTGTAGCCCCATGAAATTTAGGTGGATATCCAAAATTTGCGGTTTGTGGTTCTTTGTAACCATGTGGGGCAATCTAGTTTGACATCCCTATTGAGCGGCGGTTGTTAGCGGTCTTTCGCGGTTTGTGATTTTAATTTCCCTCATTCTTCAAGCCCTGCTCTCTATCGAGGGTTAATTATATAGCTTAAGCTTGTTGGCTATCAAAATTTCGCGGCTTGTGGTTCTTTGCAGCCCTGTGGAAAATCTTGTTGCACAGTCCCTCCTTTCAATAGGCCTTTGTGTATTTTTGCCGCTTTGCTAATTTGTCTTTACGTATGACTTTAATGGCCTTCCATATTTGGTTGTCTCTTTTTGGATACGTTTTTGTCCCTGCTGGCCTTCCATATTAGTGGAACAATTTTTCACACCTATAGAGTGTATGCAACAAACCAACCGGGAACGGTATAACAATTGAAATGACAGTCATGTAGGAATACAGTTCTCACGATAGCTGAAGATGACAGAGGGACAGGTCTCTAGATCGATTCAACAACCATTCATACATATTACATGTTTTATTGTCCTATTATCATGCGAATCGCCCCGTGGTAGGACAAAACTTTATTTAAATGAGAAAATATTGGTAACCTGATCTAGTTTCTTGTGTTATTCAGATTGTTGTGTTGTTCAGATTTAAATAAATAAAGAAAGTAATCAATCTTTCTTTTATTATTTGTTCTGCTAGCGGCTGCACTATAGGGTTTTTTTTTTTTAAATAGGCCCTTATAATATAATAAATAATAAACCTGAGAATCAAACATCTTGCTTTGATAACAAAAAATAATATCACAATATCTGGATGATTAAAATTGTGTTATCCTTGATTATGACAATAAAATTATTGTTTAATACAATATTGAAAAAACAGTTGGTCATCGGGTTTCGAACTCGGATCCCCGTATCCGGAGTCGAACGCCGAAACCATTGAGCTACGGGACTCTGATATAAATTGCTGTGTCGAAGTACATTATTTATTATATGAATGGGTGCATCGTCCGGAAAGAACAAAAGAATTGTGAAAAACTTGATTTTTTGGCGAATGGGGCTCAGAATTTTTATGTAGGGTATCTCAGAAAATGCTAGGGTATAATTGGAAGTAAACCTGAAAAAGTAGTGTGTAGGTGATTGCCCGCTAGTGCTGTAGCCTTGTCCAAAATTCTGGATCAGCATTATTTTCCACTAATTTTCGCTATGAAATACCGGGTGAAATGAAGCAAAATTTTTTGTTTATTATTAAACAATGGTTGACTGTAGGATTGGTGTCCCTTTTTGAATTAATGAGTTGTCAAGATATTACATTTGGGACTCTAAATAACATTAAACATGGTTTTAGATACACTTTGTACCCAGCGAAAAATATCATAGAACAATAGAAGTCAAGTGTTTTAATGTTACGTGTAAATATAGTCTCGCGGGAGCATCTTATTAGTCTTCTTTAACAGTCTTTTTTTTAAAAACTTGCTGGTCACGGCTACCGCGTGACTCTAATGTGACAGTGTAAAATATGACAATATTAAGGGGTATGGCTTGCCCCCCCCTTTGACCTGCCAAAATTGCTTAACTCCCCTTTCGACCCGCCAAAATATGCTTGCCCCCCCCCTTTTGGCCTGCCAAAAAACTTTGCCGCCCCCTCCCCCCGTATAATTTGCCACCCTCGGGGTACCCATAATCATTGCAAGACCCCTAAATGATTGTTTTACTTAATACTAGATAGTTAGAACAACCAATTCACTACATATTCATATCAAAATGAATTCATTATCATCAGTAAAAGTTGGGCTATTGTGGTTTGTATGTTCTGTCTATCTACCTGACAACTAATGGTTGTTTTGTTTAAAATAATACTAGAAAGTTAGAACAACCAATTAGCTACATATTGATTTTATTATATCATCAGTAAAATTTGAGTTACATTGTATGGTAGTTTGTATGTCCCCTACCCCTTAATATTATCATAATTTATGCTGTTACACATAGAAACCCAGGATGGAAACTTCACAATTTCTCACATTTTATGTCTATCTACCTGACGACTAATGTTTTCTTTACTTTGCTTAATATCGTCATATTTTATGCAGTTGCATGTGAAAACCTAACTTTTCTAACATTCTTGGTTTATTTTTTGATAAATATTGGTTACTCACAACCCACACACATAAATATTCAAAACATTACATCAATGGAAAAATATTTTGTTGGTTCAGGCTGCATCAGTGACATATTCACACTTACCATCAAACCCACCCACCTAAACCGACACAAAAGCAAACATGTACATATTAAAAAAATTAAAAAATGGAAACCAACAAAATGGGTAGTACTTTGATTTGAAGGCAGTATCACATACACATGCACCCTACACATGGTTATGAAATATCTCATGGGCTATCCACATCCAATCATGGTCTAATGAAACATAGGTTTGTTTTTAAATAATACTAGAAAGTAAGAACAATCAATTAGCTACATTTTCATACCAAAACTACAGTCTTTAATACGATATTTGTGGGGTCACAAAATTTAGTTTGTCTTATCAGGATTTTGTCTTATCCATCACACATTACATAGGGATAAAGTGCCAGGGACCTGAAAATCAAGCTTGTCTTATCAGGTTTTTTGTATTATCAGAGCTTGTATTAACAAGTTTCCACTGTAATTTCTTATCATGAGTAAAAGTTAACTTAGGCCGAGTAAAAAAAAAATACATGTTTCTCGTCCGCGCCCTCCTCCTTTTTTGAAGATTTTTCAAATTCCTTTATATTTTGTAAACTTTCAGTTACAACTTGTTGAAAAAAATGTTTCAGAAGTTGAAACTTATTTTACGGCTTTGTAAATGCATAATACATCATTTCAGAAGAGTTCTGTGATCACTAGAGGGCTTACCTCTCAAAACAATAGAATAAAAAGGGCCTCCTCCTTTGTCTCAGATATCAATCTGTATGTCGAATACCCAAAATATGGTGCCAAATACAGGTATTTAGCGTCATTTTCCAATAAAAAATAGAAAATAAAAAGCCCCTCATCCTCCTAATTTTCAAAAACCCGGACGAGAAACATATTTTTATTTTTACTTGGCCTTATGGCAGTTTATATTTCCCCTACCCCTTAATTTTGTCCTATTTTCTGGATGTTACGCTATACCACATACAATCTGAGACCACTACCTACCTAGCAGTGATCTAGAGGGTCCATACAAACTACCCACTAACTGTTTTAACAACCTAACCATGTCTGTAGTGGGGGGGGTGAACAAACTCATTTTTTTGAGGTTGCTGCACCTATGTAGCATATTATTGTGTGCTGCTAATGTGTGTCATTTATCAAAACCAGACACACAATTCATTTATGGCTACATGCTGAATCAAAGCATTGTCATCAAATATTTTAATTGGTATTTCTAACAAATTTGATTTACCAACCGATATTGAACAAAATCTAAAATTTCGTTCTGGTATACCAGAACAAAATTCAAATTTGACGATATTGTTGCCAAATAAAATAATCTGCAAGAAATTTTTGGTCCATAAACATTATGTAGCCAGAGGTTTCCAGTGGTATAAAAATCTCAACTTTTTTGGAGAAAAGTGGGGGATGTGGCTGTGGATCACGAAATGCCCTTTTAAGGTTAGCAACTATTTTAAACTTGTGATTTGGTAGTTCACAGCATCAGCAATGGTAGTGAGCTTTAGCAAAAATGCATTGCTCAATTCATAGCGTGTGTGTAAACGAATTCAAATATCACAGAATCTACATGGTCCTTGAGTATGTTGTAAAGAGGGATGAAACAACAACACTTATGTAAAACGTACATAACTCATTGACAACAATAAATCAAGCACATTTTCGGGGTATATAACATCAAAGTGTTCTTTTTTAATAATATATTGATTTAGATAAGGCTATATTAAAAAAATTCTTTGTCTCAAAGCTCTTCAGCTTCTGAAAACCTAATGCGGAATACAATTTGTTTTTAATTTTTCTTTTTTTAAATATAGAATTTTAAAATGTTTGTCAAGGTGACCTTTATGGATTTTGATACTGTGATATACATATACAATGTGCTATACAAAATAAAAAGAAATAAATCGCAAATACAGCCCATGTCTTTAGTTGTTGCTCAGTTTTAGTTTGCGTAAAACTCGCAATCTTGAGCATGTTGAAATAAAAAAACAACTATATAGCCTAAAGAAAATCAATTTTTTGGCTGCTTCGACCAACAATAACTTGTCTACCCTTAATGATGTCAATTACAATTTGGTGAATGTGTATGCACCTAATGATATTCCTGATAGGAAATTATTCTTTTGAGCATGTGCGTAATATTATTGATAACTACAGTGTAGAGGGTCACACAATTTTGGGTGGTGATTTCAACACTGTCCTGAACCCACTGTTAGACCAAATAGGTGGTAATATTCTGAATCGCGCTAATTATTGTTCTGATATTATTAAAATAATGTTGGATGATTATGAGTTAACTGATATTTATTTGGAGGCTTAGGAATGGCCCGGGGCACTCCAACTTTGGAAGTGACACGTATGTAGGGCTGTTAAGACCCCCTTTTCAGCATCGCTGTCACCCAAAGACCCCATATTTTTTTACTTAACACATGCTCTGTCACCCAAAGACCCTTATTTTTCCATTTGATCTGTCACCCAAAGACCCTTACAAGTTCAATTTGAACAGCAACTTTCATTTATCACTGATTTTGTTACTTATTTTGAAAAAACAAAGAAATTTGAAGCCATTTAGAACTAGAAATTTGATTTTTGAGGCTTCTGTGGCGCTGTTTCGGTTCTCACCCAAATATTCCCTTTAAAAAGGTCATGTTCTCACCCAATGACCCCATATTTTTTACATTTTGCTCTCACCGAATGCCAAAATCATGCTCTCACCCAATGACCCCATATTTTTACATTTTGCTCTCACCGAATGCCCCTTAGTTTGAAAGTGCCAGCCCTACACCTATATCCATTTCAAATTGAAGTGCCCCCGGAGGAATGGTGATAAAAAAGATTCACCTGGACACAAAAATCTCCTCCAATTACTAGTACACACTTGATTATTGGTTTATTACTAATGCTATTGAACATAGAGTGAAAAAAATTGATATCATATCTGCACCTAGATCAGACCAGTTAGCTGTGTTTTTAACTATTTGTCACAATGACATGGTGAAAGGTAATGGTTATTGGAAATTAAACAATACATGGTTAGGGGTGGTGCAATAATTATGTGTCCCCGGTGTGGTGAATTATACATTGTAGGGGGGGGCAAAGATTTTTTGGCAGGCCAAAAGGGGGGGGGCAAGCATTTTTTGGCAGGTCGAAGGGGGGGGGGGTCAAGCAATTTTTGGCAGGTCGAAAGGGGGGGGTTTAAGCAATTTTTGGCACAGATATTTTGGGCACCATTTCTATATTACGTCCTAATAAGGTGTAGGAAAACGTTAAGAACACGTTCAAATATGCAAAATTTCCTGCTCGCATTATATGATAAGACAATTTAAGGTTTTAAATTCAGGTTCCCCAAAATCTTGCATGTGTAAGGGGGGGCAAGGATTTTTTGGCACACCAAAAAAGGGGGGAAAAGATTTTTTGCACCTCAAAAGGGGGGGGCAAAGATTTTTAGAACGGCCAAAGGGGGGGCAAGCGATTTTTGGCAGACCATTTTGAGAATTAACCACCGCGGTGGTACACATAATTATTGCACCACCCCTTATAAAATGCAGATTATGACCATGGCATTTAAAAACTTATTGATGAATGTGTTAAATGTGAGAATGTACTAAATATTTTCTGAATTTGGAGAAAAAATGCTTCTAAGAAGTCAATCAACAAACTTCGAAGTTTGTTGAGAAGCATTTTTTCTCCAAATTCAGAAAATATTTAGTACATTCTCACATTTAACACATTCATCAATAAGTTTGTGGTATGATGATCAATCTGTTGTCTTAAATGAAGAGGTTGCCTATTTTTCTGATTTGTTTAAAAGCAAAGTTAATGTGTCTGAAATAGAACTGGATGAGTTTTTTCAAGCTACTGTTTTTCCCACTCTGACTTATGAGTAGAGTAAAAGCTGTGAGGGTGTCTTGACAGCTAGCAGAAGAATGTGTAGGCGCGCTCAATTCTATGGCAAAAAATAAAAGCCCCGGCTATGATGGTCTCACGGTAGAGCACTTTTGGTCCACGATTGGACCCATTGTTAATTGTTAAAGGCGCTTATAATGATGCGTATCTTTCTGGGTCACTGACCACCTGTCAGAATCGTGGTATAATCTCCTTTATTCATAAAGGAAAAGGGCTTCCCCAGGATTCCCTTAATAATTGGTGTCCAATTGCTCTGTTGAATATTGATTATAGGATCGCCACTAAAGCATCATTTACATTCTTCAGTCTGTAGTGAATTCTGATCAGAATGGTTTTGTATATTTTAAGATAATTATGTTGATAATAATAATTTACCTGGTGTTATGATATGTATTGATTTTTAAAAAAAAGCATTCGACAGTATAGAACGTGACTTTATATTTTATGCGCTTAAAAAATTGAATTTTGGTACAATGTTCAGAAAATGGATTTCAGTTATTTTTTTCCAATACCACTAAATTGTATTATTAATAATGCTTAGAGGTAAGTTCGTGTTACTGCCACCATGATGCTAAGCCTAGGATTTCAGTACTTTCAGTCTTTTCAAGTATTGAGAAAGGAAATAGTATAGCTAGACCTGTCAGATTTCAGAATTTCAGACTATAGTGATAAGAAGTAAGAGTTGTTGAGGTCATAGTTCTTGATTTGTTCCTGTATGAGTGAAATATTGAGGAGCTGAAGCCAGGTTTATTTGTGTTGTTTGACAAAATGTAGTAATAAATATAAATCATGGTATGTGAAATTCTACCAAGGTGTCACTGCAGTACTCCTTAGGTCCATCATAACCCTCCAAGAGCTACGCCGGATTCTGGCTCCGGCCATCCCGCATCAAAACCACTTGCCTCGTCATACCATCAACCAAGCCACTTGGTCCCACAACACCGGACTTCCATTTTCTCCTTCAAATAATGATAAAATGATATCCAGCTGTGCAACGGTACCAACCATGGCTGCGCAAGTAGCTGCCTGATCAGTGGTGTGCGACGTGCATTACCTCCAACAAGCATGTAATGACTTGCGTGAAAAAGGCAGGTATGCTATATGGCAGCATCACCACTTAATTAGTGGTGGCGATCGATATGGGAATTTGTTGGTGCAAGATTAGATATTAGAGACCTAGGCTTTTTCATTATTCCACATTACCTTTTTAACCATTTTGCTGCACCCATCACATGACATTTGGGACATTTTTGGACAGTCCAAAATGTTGACCGCCTTGACCCTGGAAAATGGATCATGATCCCAGCCATTTAGGCCTAAAGTATTAAAAAAAAAGAGTTTTTCTTTATTTTGTCTTACACAGCATTTTAATCTGTAGGTTCATGTTAAATAGCTTTTATTTCCAGAAAAGAGTAGTAAGTAGTATACCGACACATGCTCAACGTTTTTTGAAAATTTGCATGTAGCTTGATATTTTCCAAACATCAACTCAACACTGGTTTGAAATAGGTATCGCATGAACTGGTATGTATAAAAACTACAGTGCTGAAAAAGCATGATGGGCAAAGTGATGGACGTAAAATACATATTTTTATTTTTTTCTTCATGAAGTATAAAAAGAAATAAATTTTGAGTCCAAATTTCAACTTAAAAATTTCAGTATTACTTTTGTGTCAAAAGATCTGAATGGCAATACAAAATCAAAGGCATTTTAATAGTGATATTAACATACCTATATTAAAATACCTATTTTAAAAGTTGTGTTCAACTTTAAACTTTAAGCAAGGTTATTTCAAAGTTATTGATTACATTTGCTTTTCTATATGACATTCCGGCAATTGATTACTTTTTCACAATTATTTCTTCTTCCAAAGCTATATGACAAAATAGATTGATGATGTCCGTAATCACCTATTATGGTTCCAGAAGAATTAACAACTGACGCCAAAAGTTCCTTTGTAATCGCTAAACAAGATTGTTAAGAACTAAATGATGAATTACCATATAGATATTTTGGAATGAAGAAAAATCCCCGGAAAAATCTTGCCTTTCACTACTTTATGCGACATGACTTTGATGTCGTCGACCTTAAGGCTTGACTTCACAGGTATTCCTGTAATTATGCGTCTACTTTAACATGGTGTGGTTAGTGTTCTGTGTTTCCATTGACAAACGCATACCTTATTATACTGGATATAAATTTGTTTCTTATTTATGCCTTGTATACTTTTGTCGAATTTTGCATTGATAAATATTGTAATTTCTCTACTTACTTACTTACTTGTTTGTCTTTGTTCATTTTTTCTAATGTATTAAATTTGTTTTGCTTTATTTAGTATTGTATAATTGAAACATGTATAGGGTGCAACAACATCACGCTGTGCGTTTAGTGGCATCCTCATCCACTGCTTCTCATACTTTTGTCATATTATGTAAAATATTCCGCACTATTCTGTCAAAAGAAATTATTATTCTGTATTATGTTTACATGTATAATTGAATGGATGAAATAAAACTGAAACTGAAATTGAAACATATATATGTCATAGGAAATCAGTTCAATAAGGCATAAACACATATCCTAGAACCAAGTTGAACTTTTTAGTTTTAAAACTTCTTTTGAATGTTGCATTTATTAATAGTCACATGGATCCATTTTAAAACTTCATTTGAATGTTACATTTATTTAGTCCCATGGATCCATTTTAGATTCGACAACAAATAACAGAAAGTGGTCATTTCTTTTTACATGGCCATGTGTCACAAGTTGGGACCTTGTTTTGTGACATACTGCTTTCAGAGCTGAAAACACAAATTTTGAGGTGAATGGCTATACCTTTTATATTACCAATTACAGGTATGTAAAAGTATACATTGCTGGAAAGAATAAAGAACATAGATTACAATGACCTAAACCTGAGATCAATATTCATGGTGCAGAATGTATACAGGGTGCAATTAACTTTTTAATGATCATGTGGTATAGTTCGGGAGTGTCTATTTCTTTTCAGAAGTATTTTGTGCTGACGACCACAAAATCAAACAGAGCATGAAAAGGCCCACCAGAAAATATATACTTTATAATAGGGTGCGATGCTTCCTTCTATGTATACAGGCTGATAAAAAATTTGCTTCATTATAAGACCTAATTTATTATTCAAAAGGTTTAATTATATAGTGCTGTGGGAAAAGGCATGGACAAGCCTGTAAATGTGCTCGTTTTGTGAATTAATGAGATGAAATTACACATAGTACATTTAAGGGCAATTCCATGCTAACTCGTGCTACACTTTTGGGCATCCTTTTACTTGTAACTCGTGCTATGGTAATTTGTGCTCCAGTTTGTCCGGCCATATACAAAATGGTAACGTTCTTCTAAATGCCAAAGTTTCTTGAAAACTATTCCTCAACAAATGGTGTAATGATCAAATAACCCAATCTTTGTATAAATAACCCTCAAAATAACCCAATCTATATACAAATAACACCAAAACAGTGTATGATGTACATGTATCAGCATATAAAAATTGTTGTCTCAAAGCCACCGCGCACATTCATTTTTCTTAGCGCATCCATGTCAGTTGAAACGGCAAAATTCATTTTTTATTTCCCCCTTTTTTTTAGTTTTTTGAAATTATGAAATTCTAAAGACAAATTTAGAAGAAAAGTTACTTGATTCAATACTTGCATTGTTTAGGTATAAAACAATTGATATCAAACCAACTATGTAATTTTATGCTGTGTTCTTTTGAACACTTGAAAATGACATCTTAATTCAAATTTCATTTAAAAAAATCTTTAAAAAAAAATTAAAATCATATAAAACAAGAATTTGTCTTTAAAAAAGACAAGTTCACGGATCAGGTGTATAGTACATGTACTTTGAGCTACTTTGGTCTAACATTTAATATTCATATCTAACTTACTCTGCACTTATTCGACAATAAATAAGTGACATGAGGCTTAATAATGATACCTGCGTCTTGACTCTGGAAAACAATATTTTTAAAAACCTCATTTTGCATTTAGTTTTTTAAGTCCCCTCGGGAGCCACCTATAGGATCTCATTTTGCATTTAAGTTTTTATTGTGTTGCAAAGTAGCAAAACTTGCTTTATATGGCGCAATTTGTGCCTGGAAAAGGCTATCCCCTCTTACAACCTATCGACAGATCTGATTTCTATAATGAGGTGTCACCGGATTTGCAAGAGATAAATAATACCAAATCTAAACACCATGAAATTCACCACATCACGACCAAGCTCACATTGGGCGCCCCATTCCTTTTTTAAAGGAATTTTGATTAAGCTATCTATATAGGAAACAAATTTGGCTATAAGTATACGAAGAAAATTGCAAGATGCCTTCATCACTAAAGTAAACACCGATTTACACAGCCATGCTAGCTTTTGTCAGGGTCAGGGTCCTGTTTTTATGAACTGAACACCAATATTATACAGGTTTATATACACATGGGTTATCAGAGTCAATAAACATTCAATTAACTATAGATAATGGACTTAGTTTTGTGCAATGTAGTAGGGTCAGTCCATGCCAAAAGAGACTGAGTGTACACCCACCCTCTTGGATTTTGCTCTCCTTTGGCTCAGAGGTACCTTTCATGGATCCCTAGGTGAGGTCACAAGAAAAAATTCCAAATTCCATTTCGCTTATGAATGGCAGGTCCGTCAAAGTTTGGCGATTTTGACCAAAATTGGGAATTTAAGTGGTCTAAATGACAAAGTGCTCTCTTTGATGGGCATTTTCTTCTTAATTGAATCAGTTGTGACCCTCTTGTTGAATGTGGTCACTCACTGGCTGTGTCTGAAATGCCTAATGCCAGAAAAAGATTGATTTTTGAATTTCGTTGGGATTTCAGGGGGTCAAAACGGCACTTCATGCTGTTCAATCAAATTATATTTGATTTTGAAGGACCCATGATAATGTCACAGTGCACTTATAGGTCCTAATTATGTTCAGAATGGATTAATCATGTGCCAATGTCTATGAGAAATTCAAAAAGAGAAATTTCTAGACCCCTACAGAGTTGTAGGGCCCCTAGAGTGGTTCAGCCACAAATGGTGCTTAAAATCGGAAAATTTTGACCCCTAATAACTTAAGGTGTACACCAGATATGAATTTCTAGTCTTTTGCATCTGAAAGAATGCAGTCTAACGTTACTGGGAACATAAGATTTGTTTTGTATTTTTTGTGTTTTGATACTAAGTTGAAGCTTTCAAAAATGCCATTTTTTTACTAACATACAGGTTACGGGGACAAAATGCCAATTTTAATATGCCATTTTTTCTATTTTTGATGACTAATTATATTCAGAATGGATTAACCATGTGCCAATGTCTATGATCAGTAAAAAAAGAGAAATTTCTAGACTCCTACAGAATTTTAGCCCCCCCTAAAATGGTTCAGCCACAAATGGTGCTTAAAATCGGCAAATTTTGACCCCTAGTAACTTTAGGTGTACACCAGATATGAATTTCTAGTCTTTTGCATCTGAAATAATGTAGTAGCTTGTAGTATAATGTTACAAAGAACATAAGATTTGTTTTGTATTTTTTGTGTTTTGATACTAAGTTGACGCTTTCAAAAATGCCAATTTTTGACCAACGTACAGTTTACGGGTACAAAATGCCAATTTTTAAATGCCTTTTTTCCCTATTTTTGATCATTCTATAGCAAATTGTTTTATTTGCAATGTTATTTCAAGTTACTCTTGAGTCAAATAATAAGAAAAAACTAATTTCTAATTCTCTATATGGATTTTCAAGGGGGTTAAAATGGTGCTTCCTGGCAACGATGCACTTGCAAATTACAGGTAATGGTACACAGTACCCATTTCACTGTGCTATTGTTTCTAGGTTTTTAGTTTTATTGCAGTGGGGGACCGGGGGCCGGTGCCCCCCCCCCCTCGTCATGGCCGTCGGTTCATGTAAGGCCGTCGGTAGACGTTGGTGAAAAAAAAAATTGGGTTAACAATAGACTATTTTTTACCCAGGGAGACAGAAAAAGGGGAGAATTGTAAGAAAATGATGAAAAATTGTGAATTGTACATAAAAATTGTTGTGTTTTTATATTGGTCAGTTGGTACCGCCTATTATGCCCCCCCTTTTTTTTTTTTTTTTGCTCTTCTTTTTCAAACCATGCAAAAAAAAATTTGGGGTCAACAAATCACAACTTCCGTCGGCAAAAAATATTTCCGTCGGTACATTTACAAGTTGTGCCCCTCCGGTTCCAAAATCCTGGCTACACCACTGCTGACTTTCCAAGTGTAAATTAATTAACAAGAGAAAAGAAGATTGCAACCCTGTGCATTGTTTTCCAAGGGGTCAAAATGGCCTGTATGATCCATGGTTTGCATGCAAAATCATTGTGGGTGGATGTGTCATTTTGACCCCCTTGAAAAGCCATACAGCGGTGCTAAAGCTTGATTTTTGTTATATTTTAACTTGACAGTAACATGGAATGTCAAATTAAATAGAAACACTTACCAAACACAGAAAAAAGGCATCCTGAGATGGGTATGAAGTGTCATTATTACCATTTAGCAAAGTTAATGTACATCATCATGATCATTGAAAATCCATACACATGATTCCAAATTAGTTTTTTCTCATTATTTGACTCAAGAGCAGCTTGAAATGTCAGAATAAATAAGAAAATTGCAATAAAACTGTAAAACAGAGAAAAAGAGCACACTGATATCATGGATATGGGTACTTGAATCATAACCTGTACCTTGCATGTGCATCGTTTCCAGGAGTGCCTTTTTGACCCCCTTAAAAATCCATACAGAGGATTAAAAGTAGATATTTCTTATTATTTGACTCAAGAGCAACTTGAAATATCAGGATAAAGACAATTTGCTATATAATGATCAAAAATATTTTAAGAAGTCACAGTAAAATTGGAATTTTGTACCCGTATCCTGTATGTTAGGCAAAAATGACTATTTTTGAAAGCATTAACTTAATGTCAAAACACAAAAAATACAAAACAAATCGTATGTTCCTAGTAACATTAGACTGCATTCTTTCAGATGCAAAAGACTAGAAATTCATATCTGGTGTACACCTAAAGTTATTAGGGGTCAAAACTTGCTGATTTTAAGCGCCATTTGTGGCTGAACCACTTTAGGGGGGCCTAAAATTTTGTAGGGGGTCAAGAAATTTATCTTCTTTTGTATTGCTCATAGACATTGACACATGGTTAATCCATTCTGAACATAATTAGTACCTATAAGTGCACTGTGACATTACCATGGGTCCTTCAAAATCAAAAATAATTTGATTGAACAGTACAAAGTGCTGATTTTGACCCCCCTGAAATCCTAACGAAATTCAGAAATCTATCTTTTTGGCATTAGGCATTTCAGACACAACCAGTGAGTGACAACGTTCACCAAGAGGGTCACAACTGATTCAATTAAGAAGAAAATGTCCCTCAAAGAGAGCACTTTGTCATTTGTACCCTGAAATTCCCTAATTTTGGTCAAGGTCGCCAAACTTTGACAGCCTGCCATTCGCAAACGCAATGGAATTTTACTTTTTTTCTTGTGACCTCACCTAGGGATCCATGAAAGGTACCTTTGAGCTAAATGAGAGCAAAATCCAAGAGGGTGGGTGTACACTCAATCTGTTTTGGTATGGACTGACTCAGTAATTTTCTGAAGTAAATCGCCTACTGCATAGTTTTCTATACAGATGATGTTTATTTTGTGATCAGGCCTGGCCATGACATGGTAACCAATAAGTTATGTGTATTGTCACCATGTGATGGCTATAAGCCAATTACAAACATGTTTATAAAAAGGCTAAAAAATTCCTACATTTAACAGACTCTTCCCCGGCCAAGGGCTAAATATAGTAAGTTGTCAGTGGGGCAAGATTAGATAAAGGCATACAAATTTAGGTATGAGATATTAGGAATTATTTCCTAGTCTCTTTAACTACAAGGTTGGTGGGCTATATAGCTATTCAAGACACAGGGTATGTAAGGGATAAACTGTGCATATGAGATGTGGGTGCAAGTGGCATCATTTCACTGCCGTGAAAAAATCTCATTCCGCATTCGTTTTTGGTACTGCCATATGGGCTTTGAGACATAACAATTTTTTTTAGCCATACAATGTACTGCATACTGTGATGCATAGTGGGATATATTTTTGCTGGGTTAATTTTTCACAATTATATCAATTCTGGACAATTTAATTTGCATAATTTCCAAATTCACATTAATTACTATGTGTAATGAATATTTTTACCAGGTTAAAAATTCGTAACTACCTGTTTGACCGCGAAAAATATGAAAATTAAACCCCCGCAAAAGTTTCCTGCTATACATGTCAGTTCATTACACCCCAGCATTACATTGTACATGCTCCATTCTGTTTGGCTATTTCATACTGGGGCTTTAATATTTTAACAGTTATATTGAACAGTCAACATTTGATAGACTTTACTTGGGTTATTTCACCCTGAAATTGATCACAAAACTTAATACCTTTACGGAACCCCCGGGGGGGTCACTCCCATTGTGGCCTGTACACCATCCGTGATAATCAACTTTTGAAAAACACCCTAAACAAGGATTTAAGCCTTGGCTAAAACAATACCCTAAACAGGTGTTTTCACACCCTAAACAGGGATTTTATTCCTTGCATCAAATTTCATACTCTAAATTTCATTTCCGCATATTAGCAATTGCAATTTTGCTACCCTTTTTTTACAATATTTCATGTTTTTGACACCCTAAACGCGTTACGCGCGTATCGTGCTTACCCACGAAAAACTACCCTTTTTACGCATTTTCATTATCGCGGATGGTGTACAGGCCACAATGGGAATGACCCCCCCGGGACGGAACCTTTGGATGTCCACCAACAGATCGATATGAACATACCATTGGTTTGGAGAGGAGGCATTTCTGTATACCATAAATCGATATAACCTTCATCCAGCGAGGATCAGCCAAGCACAAAAAGTTTCTTGTTTAGCCGAACTAGCATATTCTCTTCAAGTATTTTTACCGTAGGCCTATAATCTTACAACAGGCCTGATGAATCAAGTGTAATGTGCAAGTAGGATGTTTGTTTGATATTATTCTTCATTTTGATTATAACATACCTGTTTGTTTCCTTAGCATCTGTTTTTAAGATTACAATTTTCCAAAAAAAAAACACTTTAAAAGAGGCGTATAATGAATAATGAATGAATAAGTATCATTACTTTTTGGAATTTGCATTGTGTTTAATACATGCCTGCATTGTGATACTTACATCGGGGAGTATAAACAGAATATTATGTGTGCATGGCCTGAACCAAAGTTCTGTGGTGTAAAGCTGTCTTTTTATCTAGTGTTTAGAGAATGTTTACTCAACTGTTACTATCAAAAGACTGTTGATTCTGGATTCTTGTCCGAGTATTTAGTGGCATATGCCTACTACGAATGTAGTTGCATACCATGATTCTCCACTGACGTACATGTATACATGGTATATAGAACATCATTCACAAACTTCACACTTCTCAGACCTAAAGATTATAAACTTGAATGATTTTGTATTCATATTTCGTATTCATACATATTTGTGATGCGATCAAGCGAAATCAGTCGGAACTCAGAAATATTGATTGTGAGATATAGCCAAACAAAGGAAATATTTCCTTTTGTTTCCTCTGGTTTTCGAAACTATTTAATATCTTGTTGTTCAATATCAATGGGGTTTTCTGCAAAGCGAAGCATTGTAAATGCCTTTTATTTCATTTTTTTACGACATGGCATAACTGGGCATTTACAGCAGAGACAAAAATCATTTAGAAGCTGCTGATGAGGAAGCACCCATAAAGCGATTAACCTCCCTGCTGAAGCTGGCCCTCGATCTAATGGCTGGAATTTGGGCAGGAAGAGAATTCCATAATTGGGCTGTAGATGGTAGAAATGATCTATCCTATAAGAAACTAAAATTTGATATTTCCTAGTTCTGACTGATTTTGCTTGATCGCATCACATATGTTGTATTCTACATGTGGCCTTTCCAATATGCTTCTGAAGTGTGTTAATAAACAAGTTATGTGTGAAGCATGTACGAAGGTTAACATCATTACAGGTCTGCAGATGCCCTAGGTGCTAGTATGAACTTCCATTTGATATTCTAAATTCTAAACCAGCACATGCACCTCAAATCCACTTCCACCTCTTGTCAGGTGTCTTAAACATATAATGTTCATGGTTATTTATAGTGATCAGCTCTGTAAGTTTCTTTATCATTTGCTTTCTAAGGTAGAATGTTTGGTCATCTTTTGGTTGAGGCCATTTCCAGTGATTTCCTGCTTGGTGCATTACTGAGACACAGAAGTCTCTTTGCCTGATTTCAATCAATTCGCCTGGAAAACAAACCCCATCATACTCATCAACAAACCAATTTCCTACACAAATCTCAGTATCAACAATGTCACTGTGGCTGTTAGTCTCAGGATTTCCAGTATCCATATTGGTTGGTTCTTAGGCTTGATCCTCACTCTCATCAGGCTCGGACATCATTTCAACGTCCATTGTTGCCACATCTTGTCAACCCTGTTCATCATCTGTGTCACCAAGATTAGGCTGTGCATCTTTTGAAAGGACGAATGCTGCAAATCTCTATCTTGAGCTGCATTCTGTACAATATGCTTCCTGCAATGTACCATGTCCCATACATATCACTTCAAGTGGGAGGACCACCTATGCCATCAACAGGACCTTTCCTGATGACTTATGATAAAAACAAGTTTTTACCTTTGTCTTTCAAAACAATTGTATTAGCGAAGTTGAATCCTTGTTTATGTAATGACATTAGCATAAACACAATAGCATATGGACACATCCGATTTATGGTGAAAAATAGTGATGAAAATAACAAGCCAAATTGAGGTATTGTTACATAATTCCAAATATCTTGAGAATAACAGTATGGAATCTGGTATGGTAGACTGATAACACAGGGTTGATGCTATACTCTTTTTAGACCTATACCATTTTTTATTGGAGATAAGGGATCATGTTGAATATCTCCAATTTTGAGTAGGCTTTATCACCAATTGTTCTACAATAAGAGATAGTAGATCAGATAGTAATTTCAAATTCATAGTTATTATTATGTGGATGAATGATTACCTTCACAATTTTTTTTCCAATATAACCTGTCAAAAGTGAGTGATGATCAGCATGTGTCATTGGTCAGTTAGAAAACAAATCATGGAATTTTCATTTTACAAATCATGATGGCTTGATAACCTGTTAGGTACATATTGTTACATTTATATAGAGGTTGCAATTCCCCTGCAGTTTCATTCTAGCATCAATTCATCAATAATTGCAATTTCCTTTTTATGCAAGTGCTATCATACTGCAGCTACAAACAAAATTCTCTACATGTTTACTTGAAATGCTTTTCATTTATACTTGTGTTAAAACTTATGACCACCTAAAGAAGTGGGGACTTTCTTTTTGGGTGGTGTGTATAACTGATACATAACCTTATGATATCAACTTATGACCATTTGAGTCAAATAAATGGGGACTTTTTTTGGGTGGATGTGTAAAAATGTAAATTTACTCTGATACCAACTTATGATCACTTGAATCAAATAAATGGAGACTTTCTTTTTGGGTGGATGTGTAAAAATGTCATTTTACTCTGATACCAACTTATGACCACTTGAGTCAAATAAATGGGGACTTTCTTTTTGGATGGTGTGTATAACAGGCATAAAAATGACAATTTACTCTGATACCAACTTATGACCACTTGAGTCAAATAAACGGGGACTTTCTTTTTGGATGGTGTGTATAACAGGCATAAAAATGACAATTTACTCTGATACCAACTTATGACCACTTGAGTCAAATAAATGGGGACTTTCTTTTTGGATGGTGTGTATAAATGTCATTTTACTCTGATACCAACTTATGACCACTTGAGTCAAATAAATGGGGACTTTCTTTTTGGATGGTGTGTATAAATGTCAATTTACTCTGATACCAACTTATGACCACTTGAGTCAAATAAATGGGGACTTTCTTTTTGGGTGGTGTGTATAAATGACAATTTACTCTGATACCAACTTATGACCACTTGAGTCAAATAAATGGGGACTTTCTTTTTGGATGGTGTGTATAAATGTCAATTTACTCTGATACCAACTTATGACCACTTGAGTCAAATAAATGGGGACTTTCTTTTTGGGTGGTGTGTATAACTGAGGCATACAACTTTGTCTGATACATACCTTCCAGCGCTAGGTTCTGTCATAGCTATAGCCCCTACCATTCTTCCAGCCATCATCTCAGGTAAATATTTCTCTCTCTGTTCTTTGGTTCCATATTGTGATATATAGGGCATAATGATATCGCCATGTAAGGCAGCAGCAGGTCCCACACCATTGGCATACATTCTGAAATGGAAATACAGTGCGTAAAAGAATTAAAGTACCAGTTATGTTCACCCCTGTATTTTCTATTAAAACAAAGCCAAATATGTCAGCAGCTAATACCTGATGTACTCTTTAGCTCTGATTTAAGACCTCCTTTGTTGAAATTGGTTGAGAATTAAAGAAATCTATGGAAAGTACAAAATCAAAAGTTGCACTTTTATGTTCTAATCAATAAAAGCATGACATTAGTTTTAATGTTCAATGCAAAGTATGGTGATAGTTTTCTTGTTTGAGAATGATTTGTATACAAATCAGGGCATGCAATGGAGCAAACCAGTGGCGTAGCTGCCGGGGGGCGGGGGGCAATTGCCCCCCTGGAAAAAATTGCATATTTGGGCCCCGCCCCCTAAAAAGTGCAAGGAAAAAAAGAGGAAAAAGGAGGGAGAAAGAAGAAAAAAGAGAGGAGAGAGACGGGGAGAGAGGGAGAGGAGGGCAGAGAGATGGGGAATCCATGCGATATGCAATACCATACGATTATTATCAATAAGCCTGGCAAAAATTGTCTATTTGGGCCCCGCCCCCCCCCCCCCCAAGTGCAGGGAAATTTGGTGCATTTGGGCCCCCGCCCATACAGGCTTGCCCCCCGGAAAAAATTCCAGCTACGCCGCTGGAGCAAACTGCAACTTTCGAATTTGCATTTTCCTTATAAATCAACACAATGCAGTGAGTACGTGCTGCGAGTCACTGACAATGCCATGAAAGGCAATATCAGATGATAAGTGCCTTAGTGGCTGCAAGCTAGCGTACATTTTGCGTTTGCGGTATCTACAAAATACGATGTTTATGTCACTTACACAAGTCACGCCCTAATTCAGCAGCCATACCATATGGTTCGATACATGTAGCCAATTGAAAACCTTATTATTTGGAAATTCATTAACCAATCAGCGATTGTTATTTCACGGGTTGTCGCCAGACGGTTTGTTAAAAGACGGAGGAACACAAACCAGCTGGGACTGAGACAACTCCAAATTAAGCTTTTACTTCCAATTAATATCAACAGTGTATGTTCCAACATACACTGACAGACCTGTACTTACTGTTCTTCTATTGCAATACATGCCATTATTACATCACCACCTACTCCACCATGTTCTGCTGGTACTGATATGCCTAGAAGACCTGCTGCACCATACTTCTCCCAGATTTCTTTGTCAACATGGCCAGCCTTTTCCCACCTGTAATGTTTTGTGAATAAATCAAACATATTGTAAAGACAATCAGGAATTCTCCATCAATCAACACCTTACAGAAATGCTTTTTTGCTTTATTGCATGAACTGATGTATGTTTTTTTTTGTCTTTGTATAGTAATTTCTTTTTGTTATTAATGAATAGTGTATAATTAATAAAAGCTGGTTTAATTGATAATATTAAAGCTACAACAAGACCTAGGTGCAGCAAGTACATGTAACTCATTGAACCGTATAACTCATTGACTGATTTTATTGATGTACACCAAATCAGGGGTCCTTAACAAATTCCCTAAATTATGTAGAGATGGGTGTGGTTCATGGACTCACTTTGGAGCTTCTGGTGGGGTCCATTTAGGAACTCCCTGGTGGGGGTCCATGGGGCAACATTCCTGAAGCCCATGGATTTTAGCCTTAACATGGCTTAGGATATGGTTCTCCATAGACATCAAAATGTCTTTTTCCCCATACTAACAGCTGTGCACCATTTGGAAATTATGCCGCACTGCAGCATAATTGGCACGCATGCCCCCAGTTGCAGATGCCTGCTATATAAACATTTTTTTCCAGCATGGCACCAATTAACTGTCAACATTTGACAACACAATACCTCAGGTGCAGGTTACCTTCTTTTCTAGAAAAACTGAACTGTGCACTTTGAGGTTATCTAACAAATTGATACCGACAGATTGGTAAACTCCTCATCTCAGGGACATGGAAAGAATTTTGGAAACTAAGAGGCTGTGCAATAATTATGAGTCCTGACGAGAGGATTAAATTGGGAGGGGCAAGAATTTTTTGGCCAGCTGAAAGGGGGGTAAGCAATTTTTGGCAAGCCGAGAGGGGTTAGCAATTTTTGGCACATTCATTGGGCGCCCTTTTTAAGTATGCTTAAAATATAAGGCTCAGGTTAACAGTACGGAAATGCTTAAATATGTAAATTTCCCTGCTCGCTGCACTCACAATATATATTTCTAGATCAGGCAATATTTTGCCTCCCAACTTTTTGGCACGCCGTTTTGAAATATTATCCTCCCTGGGCTCACAATTATTGCACAGCCCCTTACAAGTTGTGAAGAAGAATTTGTAAACTCCCCAACTCAGAGATATGGAGAGAATCTTTGGGGAACTAATATCCCAGTCAGGAAGAATTGTTGAAACTTTAAGGGACCTTTTGCTTAACAAACAGATATACTGTGTGGATATAGATCTTCAAACCAATATTTAAAGTTCATCTTATTTACCTTTGTTGATGAGGTGCAACTTCTTCTTGGAAAAATCTTCTTAAATTTTGTCTGAATATGTCATGTTCTTCACCAAATATACTCCTTGTACCAATGTCAAGCATTGAAGATGCCTGCCCAATTTCTGGTCTTACTGTTTGGCTGCAAAGGAATGTTCCGAACATAGACTATTATAGTTTTTAAACAACATATAACAATATTTTATAAGAGTAAAAAAGTAACTGCAATTTATTTGGAAAATATTAACAATGTAATTTTGTGCAAAATATTACCAAGTGAAGCAAATGAGATATTTGATCTAATTTCCCACCAAATTATCACACCCATCACCTGCATGAAGACAATCAGGGAGAGAGGGTAGTACTCAAATTATATTTTGACAGTGGTGTGCTGCTGGAACTCGGAAACACCTATATCCATATTTACCTAAAAAAACAGCTGATTTGACAGTTTTTGACAATCTTGTTTCTCAAATCGGGACCATGTTTGATTTTTTTTACCTAAATATGGCTGATTTTACAGTTTTTTGCCATTTTCTTTTCAAAATCAGGACCTATGCTGAGGGATTTTTTTGTAAACAGAGTGACAGGGTGAACTATTTGGCTGGTTGGCAAGAATTCACTCACTATAGATTGCTTCATCGCATTGGTTGTTTTTAAAACCCCATGAGAATTAACTACCTGCCGATTGGCCAAAGAGAAGTTTTTATTATCAATTGGACCAATCAGCAACATAGTTAGAATAATTTCACCACGCAAAAACATTGGGGCAAATTATTTGCAAAGCTCCATTCTGATTGGTAATTAAAATGAAGGTATCATGTAATTGACCAATCAGAGGCAATGTTAGATCGGCAGGTAGTGCTCAGGGGGTTAAGCCAGTATTTGGCTGTTCCATGCCTTTTAAACAGACATTGTGTGAAACAATTCCACACATTTACATTTTTTTCAGGGAAATCAACTTCCAATTCTCTTGTTGGACTTGTTCCATGAATTCCATCTTTTGCATTTACCCATCTCACACCTGTCAAAGGGGACGCCCTCATGAAATCTCCACATACAAAATACTGGTATACCATTTGCCTTTTCTTTTGTAATTATTCAGAGTTTATTCTCCTGAAGAGGAATTATTTTATGGCAGGTTTTGTGATTTCCCTCATTGAATGAAACTATTACAGCCATTCCTTTACCGGTACTATATAAAATCAATAGGGATTTTGCGAGGGTGTCCTCTTTCACAGAAATGAGAAATTGCAAGTAAAAATTAGATGGAATATCCCTAAACAAATTAATTAGAGATTCAGTACAATGATTTAGTCCTCTATATTACAGAATTATCATAGTGACACAAGTTCGCCAGAAACTCTGTGTCATTTTTTGAAACAGAGCCTGCCTTGCAACCTTTAACACACAAAAGGCTATAATTTAGCCTAACAAATTTAGGTTAGTTCCCGATAGATGCACAAGTTCTGTGGGACATGGAAATAGGTTATTTGCATAGTAAATTAAATATGAAATTCTTTTCTGGTATGTTTCATGATGTTTGTCAAACATGACAACTTTACATTGAAAACCTGGTAGAGCATGGTTGAACAATCCAGTACAAAAGTTGAGAGCACTTCAATGATTGATCAAACCAATACAAATATGTGTCAGGTCGCTATTAAAACCCACTTGAGATTAACACACAAATGTCGGTCATTTCTATGCATATTTATACTCAATCGCTTTTGCAGAAAACCAAATCGCACGCTTGATCTGTGTAGTAAATCACGGCTGTACAGGGTTTGGTTTTTGCCAGCAAAAACCTGTTTTTGCCAGCAAAGTGGCAAAAACTGGCAAAAACCTGTTTTTGTCTGGTTTAAACCGGCAAAAATGGTAAAAACTCATATAGTTACTCAAATATTAAAAAGTAACACAGAAAGCTCACAAACAGTAACACACTGTAACATACATTTAATGAATCATTCAACATATTTTTTGTCTCACCAAGTCCTTACAATGAAAAGTTTTAAAATTGATTTGCCACATTTCAGTAGAGAGCACTAGAGAGCAATGAAAACCCATGCCTTTAATTTCTTGTTATGTTACTTACAAAATCTGGCCTTGTTACACTCAGGAAATTGTTTTTGTAACTTAATATATGTTCTGAGATGAAAAAACTGAACTTTTTACAACTTTTTTAGTTTTTGCCATTTTTGCCAGCAAAAAAGCCAAGCCATCAGCTTTTGCCCTCAGGATTACTTGCTATGAATGTTCTTAAGGCTTACACGCTATAAAAATTCATCAAACCACTTTACATTTCTTGTAGTGTGGACAGACGTGTGTAAACCTCATACATAATAATGTTCAAGGCGAGAGAAATTGCTAGAGAATGGAGGCAGAAAGGTCATAACCCAATAGAGAAATTGTGGACTACAGGGTGTCTCAATAAAAATAGGCCCTATGGAAATTGGGGCATAACTTAAAATATCGGCAGTAAAATTAAAAAATTCTTAAAGATTCAAAAACCATGAAGTGTCTGCTTAAGAATGGTGCAAAAATGATTCAAATCCGTTCACGCGTCACTGAGCTAATTAAATTTGTACAAACAGACACATTTTTGGACCATTCCAATGGGGTAATACACATTTAAACAGAAATGTGTAGTTTATTATACAAGAAATAAAAGGAAAGCCAAGTGTTGCTGAGTATGAGTTCAAAATCAATATCAATCAATCTCCCAAAGAATGTTCTTCACACGTTTTTCTTTGGGTTAAGGGCTCGGATAGCAACGTTTGCGCAGTAATTTTTGTGGGACCTGAGAGCACATCAGAAATATCGAATTGAATTCTGAATGCGAGGAATGTCCTTCTGATATCAAATATTTTTGTATTTTTTTTAAATTCGCGATATAACACACATTTTATTCAAATGATTCAAATTTGATATTTTTTGTATTTTTGATATTTAACCATCCTCGAAGTAAACTTCATAAATCTAATGATATGTACACCTTTCATATTAAAGATATCGAGTTTCCCCCCCCCCCCCAAAAAAAAAAGACCTATTTTTTGTGTGTTTTGTCTTTTGGGGAAAAATCTTATCTTCATATGATAGACGGCTTTTTGTCCCAGTTACATACACTTTAAGTATACGTACATATCATAAAATTTATACAATTTACTTCAAGGACTGTTAAATTTAAAAAATATCAATTTTTAATCATTTGCCATAAAATGGCATTAAATTGTGAATTTAAAAAGAAATTGATATCAGAAGGATATCCCTTGTTTTCGTTTTTGATTTCGATATGTCTGATGTGCTCTCAGGTCCCACAAAAAATGAAAATGTCGCTGTTCATACATCTGTTAACCATACAGTAGGGCTGAACTTTATATTGAGGTGGCTGAAATGTTTGATTCAAAAGAAATTGGTTCCCTCAAAATGAAATGTCCAAGTGATAGTATTGATGATGAAATAAACAAAAATTGATAAGCAACAGTAATAACAGAAAAGAGGCATAGTTGCTGATCAGGCAAGTTATCTCCTACATAGCAACAATGGGAGTTAAGGTTTTACACTATTTCAAACTATTGTGAGTTGGTAGTTCACATCATATTGCGAATGGTAGTGAGCTTTGGCAAAAATTGCATTGATATTACAGATATACTTTTATACGTCCAGGGGTTCTCGAAAGTTATGTTGTAAATATGGATGAAACAACATCACTTTTGTAAAACGTACATAACTCATTAACAACAATAAATCAAGCAAGTTTTCAAAGTATGTAGTTTTGCAAAACATCAAGGTGTTTTTTTTTCAATAATATATTGATTAATATAATGAAAATCAATCTTTTTGACTGTTTCGACCAACAATACTTAGTCAACCCTTAACTGCATTACTTTCTTCAATTCTAAACTACAATGCAGCACATTCTTGTTAATGTGTATTGTCCCATTGGAAAGGTCCAAAAATGAGTCTATTTGTAGTTTCCCAATTATCTCTGTGACGCGTGAATGGATTTTGATGCTTTATGCACCAATCTATAGAAGACACTTCAATAATTTTGAATCTGCAAGAAACTTTTATTTTCACGGCGGATATTTTAAGTTACATTCCCCGATCCACAGGGCCTATTTCAAGACACCCTGTATATTCTAAAAGAAAGGTGTTTGTGAAACTCCTTATCACAAAAACACAACTTACAGTCCAGTCCATGAGTTGAGACCTACTGTTTGACATGTGTATAGGGCTAGCCTGTGTTATTCACTTTCAGTTGCGCATGCGTTTGAATGGGAATTATTTTGCCTAGTCGCCACATGTTTAGGGAGCACATTTCGTCAATATTTTGACAAGTTGACATAAAATGTTCTATTCTATATTTTTGGCAATAATGTCTTTTGCCAATAGTACGTCCAAAGTTGTAATTTTGTGTTTTTGATCGCAAAGATCGGATATTTTTATTCGATTCCAATTCTGCACCCATCGCAAGGGTGGAGAATTGCAGAACTTTGACGATAATTTTGCCTTTTGGACACTAAAATGCATTCGATCCTTAATTTTGTTTCAACCGAGTCTTAAATTAGCAAGCACAATAAGGTGGGTATTAATTTTATATACCGTACCTTTGATGAAAATTTGAAGAAATTTTTCGAATATCTGACCTGCGCAAACCGTTAAGTGTGTATTTTCCATTGACAGACAAAATGGTGTGAGCCAGTCCTTAGGTACGGTATGTATCGTAGGACTGGCGAGCAAGTCTACATAGGGCTATGATATTAAAGGTGGGTAACCTGATTGACTATCTCATCCCCTATTTTACCTCATCAAAATGCTGATTTTGGTATCAGATGAAACTTTGAAAGCTCATATTTTTCTCATAAATATATTGAAATTTGGCTTTCCAAATCGGTGTATTTCCAAAGAAATCATCAAAAAACTGCCGAATTAGTCTGAAATATGGTATACCGGTACCATATTTCAGACTAATTCGGCAGTTTTTTGATTATGGTATATCTTCAGAAATACACTGAGTTGGAACTTCTAATTTCAATGTATATGTTTATGAGAAAAATATGGCCTTTCACTTGAAATCAATATATTACATGATCATAATGATTATCAGTAATAAAAACACTGTAGACTACCAACATCACGCTGTATAAATGTCGGTAATTCCATTAGAAATTAGTCACATTTACAAAAAACATTTACATTGTTGTTTTTTTTGCATAGGTGCTTGAAAGGGATTACATTTTATGTTATACGTAAGTTCAGGTCACCTTAAGTACCGGTAATTTTAAACAAAATCTGAGAGGGTGACCAGCCAACCTTTTCTGAAAATTAGGTGAGTTGGTATGGAATGACTCTTTAATATGTTTGACAGCTTGTCCTCATATTGATGCGCGAAGTATCCAGTCCATCGCACTATGTGCTCTCTATCTCTAGCAGGGCTGTCAACTTTTTGGAATTGCTTGGCGTGAGACAGAGCCGTACCGGGATTTATCGACTACAATGTTCATTTTAACCCATGATTATTTAAGCCACGGCACTCAGGAATCTGAAAAGCGAGGTGGGGGGGATTGGGGTAGGGACAACTAATTATTTTGACGATGCGTGAGATTTTACTCATTTTCTAGCATTATTTGAGCCACGGCGCTCAGGAATCTGAAAAGCGGTGTGGGGGGACTGGGGTAGGGACAACTTATTATTTTGATGATGCGTGAGATTTTACTCATTTTCCAGCATTTTGCGTGAGATTTACTACCTAGGAGTGAGATTATACTACCTTGGCGTGAGAAAGTGACTCAATGCGTGAGACTCACGGCCAATGCGTGAGAGTTGACAGCCCTAGTCCATGCTTAAGCTACATGTAATATCATAAGTTGCAACAAAGGGCTCTGACTGACCAAAAAATGGATAGTAAAATTATTTTTACTTTTGGAGTTCTGACCCCCGAAGTTGGTCCTGGATGGATGAAGTTACATTTTGAGGACCCTATACGGTATCTTTTTAAGTAAAGGACTTACAAGTTTGCTGATAGCAGATTTGAATTCTACACAAAGAAGTAGGCCTACCCCAGGATACATATTTTTCAAAGTTGTATGGGTTCGCTTTATATATTTATGGCCCTCTAAACATCGTCTTTCGCGTAGCGACACATTTTTTTACGCTGACCCCCCCTAAATCTAAATTTCAATTTGCTGCCACACTGAGGACAGGAAAACGAAATGGAGTACATGTATGATGCTCAAATATCAGGATTTTACTTTCTCACCAATATCTAGCACCACACAGAAAAAGAAAAAAATTGAAGAGGTACTGCCGTGCACATCCGGACATCCCTGGACTTGACATGAATTGGCTCTCATGCGAGTTGTGACTAATGAGCTGTCTAATTAAAGGTCCGTTCATACTATGTGCACACCGCAGTTGTGATGCGATGTGAAGCGTTGCCGCACTGCATTGTACCACGCGCAGAATACTGCATTTCGCAATAAAGTTAAAATATATTTTAACTTGGATTGGAAATGCGATGTCGTGAGTTGCAGTACATGTAAGTTGTGGCAAAAAGTAATCGATATACATGTATCGGCACCACATCGCATCGCAAAGCAATATTGCGGCGTAGTATGAACGGACCTTAACTCCCTTTAAATTTTACAGTGCTCTTGATGGATTTCATGTTTGTTTTCAAGACCTATATTTGTTTTACCTTTCTCCTTCTGGACGTTGGGAAACATTGCTTGTCCACAATTGTCGTAGGCCTACATTTTTTAGAGTTTGTAAGCTTACTGCAGGAACAAGTTTTGAATGAAAAGTCTGTGCGATTCGCCCTAAAGTATGCAAAGACATTGTCCACGAATGTCAAAACCGTTTCAAAAAGAAGACCTTGCTTAATATCGGGTGGCCGTCAGCTTATCAGCTATTATTAAAACTTAGAGCAAAGCAAGTTGAACTTTGATCACAAAATTTATTTTTTTGTGAAATCACAGCAGCCGATAAACAATTATTACTCTTTTTCACATGCTTTCCATTTCCGGGTACCGTCTACGAAGCATAACGTATGCCTGATTTTCATTGTATGAACTGCGGAGAGTCTAGTCAACAAAACGCTGGTACTCAATTTTTTGTTAAGTGGCAACCCGTCCCATTTGTTTGTACGTTTCTTATTGGAGCAAGTAAACGCAATGGTACCAATACTGTGAATGCGAAGACGACATGTAAGAGAAAGTGGCATTTATTTTATTGAATATTTCGACAAAAAAGTAATAATAATATATTGGAGGAATATTTAATGTTAACGGATACATTAATGATTTGTCTGGTGCAGTAAAGAAGTTAAACCTACTTCAGAGTAAAGCTAAATAATCAAATGTAATATGGTGTTATGATTCAACTGATGTTTACTTCAGAATTCGGCAGCCTTGCCTATTGAAAGCATGCAAAGTTTTATAGGAACTTTATTATAAAGTCCGTTTGCTCTAACTGTGAAGGTTATTAAGAGTTAATAATTCCCAATGTTGGTAAAAACCAAACCACATTACTGCACACTAGAGAGCTTTTCTATCAACAACTGATAAATATATTTTAGACCAAAAATTAAAATCTATATACATGTACTATACATGCTAGTAATTATTATAGCAAGCAAGTTGATTCAGCCCAAAACAAAAATTATGTCCAGCGAGGTCATGTCACACTTCCGGTGTGACATGTCCATCAGAACGTCAATATATTTTCGGAAGAGATGGATAAATTGCATTACAGCCTGCCAATTTAAGCTTCCTATAATATCAATTGCACATGATATGAAGTCACAAACTTACAAACTTCAATATGCACTTCAAATAAAGCAGACCAGCTGTTAATCATTACCGATCCTGCAGAATAACTTATGGTACATAATCGACCATTTCATGGAATCCCGTTCGTTGCTCAGAATTTCAAATTTCATTTTTATCTGTCAAATGCGCTGTATGTGCTCAGAGATTTTATGATGTGCTTCATAAATCACAGGTGTGAAACTGACTTTATACCACTCGCTTGCTTTCGCAGAAAAGTCAACCTCCGGCACCTCATGGCACTGGGGCATGACGTCATCATGGACGTGTGCAAAATTTCCGACATGCGCCATATAACCCGTATTGTGATTGGTTGCAAAAACCATTCATTGCAATCGTAAGCCAATCAATGAACGTGACGGCCTTTTACGGTACCGGGTACGGTATTAATTAATGTGACCCCCATGTGACTCGCCAGTAAATTACGTCTAACCTGATTGGTTTACAAAACTACTTTGATAATTGCTAAGCCAGTCAGCGTGCTCGATGCTTAACAACCTCGTAGAGGTTTTCGAGAGGCGAATTCACGTGGTGATCCAGCGATCGAGTATAAATTCAGCTTGACAACTGCTATCGCAGGTGCAATAACAATACATGGACACAATCACTGACATTTACACAATGAAATAATGAATTATTTATGACATGCATGGGCTGGATTTTATGATTGAGGTAAGGTTTTCGGCCTGTCCCTGCATGAATATCCTTAGTTTTCAGCATCAAAGCTACTTGCGATGACCAGTTTTTTTTGCGGACACCTTGATAACAGGTAACTTTTATAGGTCATAGGGTAGAAAGCGATAGTTGTACAATTGTACGAAATAGACATTTTGTTATAGGCCTAAAATGTTTACAAAAATATGTTGGTCCACACATTGTGCATGTATTCAGTTGTTCGACGTATACCCAAAAATGAGTGATTATAAGCTTACCAAATTGGTGTTTGCAATTTCGTAACTTCATCATCATAAAAATCACGAAAATTACATTGACTGATTACTCCTAATTCTCCTAATAATGCTTAGTTAATATTCATTACCAATAGACCAATCAGTAAACGAGTTATTGACCTTTCATATTTAGCCACGCCTCTTTTGCGAACAACATCCGGTTGACCCAGTAAATGAAAAATTTTACGGGCCCAGCAGGTCGTGTGGACAGCTGTAAGCTTTCGTTCATACACGAAAGCAAAAATACAACTTTCTTAACTATCGTACAGTGACAGCAAGTTTGCATTCACATAATTTGTTATTGACAATAATATTTACATAAATCTTTTAAATCTCATCAAGAAAATGGAAAGAAATAGTCAAATATTTGCATCAAACTGCGACGTAATGCAATGAATACCGGCAATTTGGGGGCTTTGTAAAATTGTATTCCCTGTTGCCCAACACATCAACATGTACGGACGCACAAAAATTTTGTGGGACGCGCATTTCCCGACCAGGTTTTATAATTGTGCGTCCGAACGGACGCAGAGTTTTTGGAGGCTAGCGGGAGCCTTGAGTCTCATCATCATGATCATGATGATCATTGTAAAACAAAAAATCGATTAAAATTAACTGATCTCTTAGCATTTATACTATATTCACAAAATGTCAGCTTTCTTGTGCGATATACGCGAGCATATGTTATGAAATCCTAATTTGTCTTACACTTATATTCTGCATGTTCTTTATTCATCATTTTTTTTCCTGCTTAGTTCGTTCTACATGAATGTATGAAAGAGGGTGGGGGGTGTGTTTGTTTGAATGTAATTGTATTTTATTAGACAAATTAAGAAACTTAGGCTAAGGTTAAGGGGGTGTTTGTTCAGGCCTTTTTGGCCTTCTGAGCATCTCCTCATTCAAATGTGTTGTTTTGCTGTTATTGTATTGTTGTATTTTGAATGAAATAAAGATTGATTGATTGATTGATTGATACATGTGTAAACCTTTTTCTTGTGACGTCACATAATCGATATTCGGTAAACAAACAACATGTGTGTTCCCCACGTGCCCGCTATGTGAAAGCACCAAATACTGTGCATTTTCTCCTCGGGTTTTGTCATCTTTCACTTCAGCTTCCACAAAATAATTGTTTAACAGGAAATATGTATACTAGTTAGGCCTATGTAATGAAATTATTAGTTTCCTGTTACCCGCCCTCATCACTTTTTCAATTTGACCAAAACTTTCATTATTTTTTATAAAAAAGTCAATTATCTGAAAATTGAGATGGAAATAATCAAAATTGAAACTCTCAAAATGTCTGACATTAATAGTTGTACTTGTAGGGGTAGAGGATGTGGTGAATAATGAAAATTTAAGAATTACCTCATGTTTCTAGTGATTACAAAAATTGCAAATTTCTTTTCATTTTAATAAAAACAAATTCAAATCTTTTCTCAATCTGTTGCAATTTGCAAAATGTCTGTAAGTGTAATGATGATCTAAGCATTAATACCTGTTTTGATATGGTCTTTCATCAACAATATAGGTAATAATAGCCATGAAAATGAAAGTTTTGACAATAATGAAAGTTTCCAAAATATAAAATGAAATCATGACCTCATATTTCACTGAAAGTAATTAGCCTTACCTTTGTTTCAGCTTGTTTTGATGCTACAAAATACAATAAGATACAGAAAAACCGCGATGCTATTTGAAAATCAATCTTTGTTTTGTTTCACAATTTTGTTTACTTTTTACATTGTGACGAACTAAACACGTACTGCGAGCTGGCAATCTCGCGCAGGTCATCTAGCGTCACTCAAAGTTGATCGCGTGTGTTGGTGCTGAGGACTCGAATGCTGGACGGTCTGAGTTATGACATGCGACCAATAATAAAAATATAATGAAACAGTAGGGGCCTTTATTATTAACAATCAATGTTATTCAAAACAGGTTTCAGATGCCATGTTTACATATTTAAAATATAGGAATACTATGCAGGTTGCCCGAAAAATATTAGAAGAATAACCAAGCTTTAATATAAATTTTATTCCACTTCAATCAGTAGTTGTGACAAAATCTGATATTTTGAATACAAAGTATGACATTAAATTATTACGATGATCATAACAAGGTACATGATGTGCGTGTGGGGGACGGACGTAACACATCAAAAGAACCAACTTGCAGGAGTCACGTTAGACAGAGTGGCTCACATTGGCGATATAATTAATTTAATTATGCTCTGTTATTTTATTAATTTTTTTTGTATTGCCTCATATGTTTGACCACAAATTAAAAGAGGACATGACAATGAAAACTAACATTTTGGGGAAAAACAAAGACAATTCTATTTTTTAGGGAAATCATGTGACAGTATGGCTGAAAGTACAATCCAAATAAATACAGAAATGTTCATTAAACAACCTATTTTAATACTACATTTATAAAATCAATGTACTTTTTTTTACATTAAGACATCACATAAAATCAAGGTTTTTATCACAAAAGTACATTTGCTTCTGAGATGATTTCATAAATGTACATTTTATGGTGTGTAAAAATCAATGTATCTGATTAAAATGTATTCTTGATCTCATTATATAGGCAAGCAGGTATTATATTAAGCTTTAATCAATCAATATTAATGTTAACACAAAGGTAACGCAGGTGCGTCTTTAAACATGTAAAAACACCAGAATTGCATATAGAGGGGGTACTATAGGGTCTAGATTCTGAGGACATTTTCTAATCCATATACGGTTATATACAATTACAAAGACCCCCTTATATTATGTCATGTCTCCATAATCCAGTGTATATATAAAGCATCTTGTCCCATATTTAACCCAGTTTTTTTTTGTGTATATTAGGGGGCATCATTCATGCCCCCCTTTTCTCAACCAAATTTAATGCAGCTAGTCTTAAAATGTGCCAAATGTTGATATAATAAGATTTCCAAAATTTAAATGAATTCTGAGTTCGTCTTATGGGTCCTCCGTGGCCCTAAATAACCCATTCATGCGCAATAGCCGTATGGCAGCTATACATTTTCTCATGTTTAATAGTACATATGATGGCTGCCATGTACTTAAAATTCATGATTAGGATGGTATGTAATTTGGGTTTGTTTTCAACCAAACTTGAAGTTAAAATTTAAATGAATATGGCATATTACATCACAAAAATTAATAGCTGTCATGTGCTGTAACACGCTTATTTAGCATAGTGCTGCCATTTACAAATTATAGTTGTATTTTAATTATATTTCAAAGCACACTTATGCTAAAAACTTACCCACAGTTCTGGGCTCAGATTTCCTCAGCATTGCAAAATCTGATTATCAAAATGTTCTACAGGTTGTTGAACAGGACAGGAAGAATAGGCCAAATCTGCGTAAACATAAACTTCATGAAGACAATAAAGGGAATGCTAAGAGAAAGTGTGACTTTCATCCCACATGAAAAATAGAAGTTACCCAACTGTCTATTCTATTCGAAACTCATACTCCGTCATTGGAAGACTTTAGCTAAATCTTCCACAGGGGTAGTGTGGATTTTAAATGGAATAGTCCATTATGTACACACATGAATTGAAAGTAAATTGATCCCTATTTTTCTTTTTAATGTACAGATCTGACAGCCAGTCTAGGGTGCTTGCTTAAACTGTCTCTTGCTGGTCCAACACTTAACTTTGAAGATGAAAAGAAGAGCACACATACTGGATGCATTCAAAACACGCAAGAAGCCACGGATAGCGCCCTCACATGATGCAGACTGGGGAGATGATCACCAATCTATCAGTGGTAACTTTTTTTTTTGTTTTTTCTGGTTTAGTTTTCATTACTGAACTTGTTTTCTTGGTTGCAAGTTGAAATTTACAAACAGATTTTACCAGTGTGGTATCCTTCATTGTAAACTGTTTGAAATAAGCTAAAATATTCAAGGACGAAGTGGTCCCTTGGTTTAATCTACAGGCCCTCTGCATTTTTCAATGGCCCGTACTGAAATTGTAACATTTTAATGTTACACTGGTCCACATTTGTGAGACTTGCTAATACTTCGACAAAATTTCACAGGCCCAAGGATAGCATATCGGTAAGACCACAGTGATTTTCATGGGTTGTGACAGGCCCAATGATAGCGTATCAGCAAGACCTCAGTGATTTTCATGGGTTGTGACAGGCCCAATGATATCCTATCGGCAAGACCGTAGTGATTTTCATGGGTTGTGACAGGCCCAATGATAGCATATCGGCAAAAGCGCAGTGATTTTCATGGGTTTTGACCCGAGGGATGGCCCACCTTTATTTTTCTAAAACCGATTAAAATTTTACCATCAAATGTTTAATCTTGTAAAAGTTGTTGAATTTTATGAAATGATTGTTTAATCAGAAATCATTTTAGAGCCCAACTTCCGATATAGTTTCTGTGCAGGTTCTTTGCTAATTGATTGCAAAGTTTTATACTCTTTGAAAGTTCTTTTAGAAATAGAGGACAGAGCTAGACAGACTTTACTTTTGTGGTAAAACTTTGGACAATCAAGCCAGAAATCCTAGAATAGCTAAGATCATTGCTAACCATCCAGGATTATAACTTACCAGTAGGGATTAGCAAGTTTTTCTTGCTGTATATTTGTTTGTATGTTTGTTTGCTGGTTTTGTTTGTTTACTTGTTAGGTCATTTTTACTCCTGTGAACCCCAGGTCTCTCATGTTAGTTCTGTACATAATAAGAGTCTGTTTTTAATCAAATGTTATCTTTAATGAAAAGCCACCAACTTCCTACATCACATGAAAATGATAAAAATAACACTTATTTGGCACACTACAATGTGCGTATGTTTCTTTTTTTGAAAAATCATGTCGACACATGTTGAACACATTTTACATTTTGTATTATTTTTGTTTTGCAGCTGAAGATATCCCCAATGACACAAAGGCTTCTTTGCTGCTACTGCGTTCCCTATTCAACACCAAAGTGTTTGAAGATAGGGTACCAGCCATTATCTTCAAACATCAAGTATATAGTATTGTCAACAACAAAACCTTGGTGGATCAACAAATAGTAAGTACTGAAATAGTGTACAGGCTGTATCAAAATTATTATTACCCATATGTTTTTGAAAAGCCTGCCTCTTCCTTTATACCAAGCCTATCTATTTTAAAGGTCTATTCATTTCAAATGGTGCATTTGGAAGAGACAGGCTTGTATTTGTATGGGTAAGTAACAACCATTTTGATACTACCTGTATAGCAGGCCATCACTTTTGAAAAATTATATGCAAGCTACACATCACTTTTATGAGCATAAGGAGAGCTGCCAGGGGGTGATTTAAATTAATACTGTAGGTCACTCTCCTGAACAGATGTGTAGGATAATTAACTTGAGGAGAGTGATCACCCTCAGTCACATCAAATGCCAAAACATAGCTGATATAGAGCACAGGTTTAGGAGAGCTGCCAGGGGAGTAATTTAACTTGATACTGCAGGTCACTCTCCTGAAAAGATATTTAGGAGAACTATACTTGAGGAGAGTGATCTCACTGACATAAAATGCCAAAACATAGCTGATATAGAGCACAGGTTTAGGAGAGCTGCCAGGGGAGTGATTTAAATTAATACCTCAGGTCACTCTTCTGTATAGATGTGACAGAACGTATCTTTTAGGAGAGTGACCAAACTTGCTCGCAAACTTATACCTCGATGTGTAGAGCATAGATTTTTTGCAGAGGATGATTTAAGCACTTCCCACCATGCCACTGTGTTGACTTGCGGTTAGCACAGCTGTGTGAGTGAACATGACACCACTGCTCGCACATTGCATTGACGGGCATGGTTAAATTTGAATTTGGACTGATATATTTACAATAAAAACGCATTCACAATGCTGGTCGATTTCACATTTTATGTTACCTACAGAAGGTGTGAATTATCCTTCATACATACATCGCTTTAGATCTGAAATAGACCAAGTAAAAATGACACACGCACAATTCTTAAACAACATCTTTTGCACAGAATTCAATGGGATTTGAAAAGTAAAGTGGCAGTTGAATCTCTGGTGATAACACATTTGCAGTGCATGATGGGGCTTCCTTAAATCATCCTCTGGATTTTTTGGAACTTCATGAAGTTATCTCCACACGAAATAATTTGCCACAACCTTTATCTCACTAAAGGCTGGTTTTGCCGCACACTGGTGAATGACACAATTTTGTAAACACACTGAAAGCATTCTTAACTTGAGACAAGGCACAGTATAACTTGAGTTGACTAATTAATGCATTTCTGAAGGAGGAATGTGGCTGAAACTGCAGACAAAAATCAGAATTTATTTGTCTCAATTTAATCAACAAACGCTTACATTTGTTGGATTTTGATCTGATCTATAGAAGTAAACTGAAGAAGAATTTTTATGAAAGTTTACCACCAGGTGTGCTTGAATATACAAAACTTGTTCTTGAAACTAAAGCCTTTGACCGAGCAGTGATAGACTACAGTATAGTGCTCAGACCACCTTATAACACATCAGCTATGTTTGTGTTTTGAAAGTGATCAAGCCATGTAGAGGCAATATATTAGGGTAAAGACTGTTTATGTTTTTAACTTTTAGTGCCATACCAGTACTTTAAAGGATATCTCCGGCAATCACAACATTATGCCTTATATGTTCGAAAAATAATTAGCAAGAACAGATCACATGGTTTTATTTAAAACAAACACATATGTTGCCCATAAAAACGAATAAAAACAGCTGGCTCTCAACACGCGATATTCAAAATTCCCGCGCCGAAATTGTCTAGTGCAATGACGTCATGGTTACTTGTGCTCAATTGTTGTCAGCCTTCATTGTATTACTGGGACATCATTGCACTGGACAATTTCGGCGCCCAGGAATTTTGAATATCGAGAGATGGTCAATATGAGTTTGTTTCAAATAATATGTGTGATTCGTGCTTGATAACTAATTTTCTATCAGGCATAATGTTGTGATTGCCAGAGACATCCTTGCATAATATGATAACTTCAATTTCTAAAAGTTTAAACTGACTTTCAGCACCTTGAATTTGTATGAACTTAGATTTGAGTATAATAACTTGATGCTACTCATTTTGTATTTTGTAGAGTGAAATGAGAGAAACAAAAGAGATCAAATTATTCCGCCTGGGCAAAGAAGCTGATGAATTCTGCATCGTATTCACTGACAACTATAAAGATCATCTGAGGAAACAATTTACAAACTCTGATATCATAGCAAAGTTTATTGACACTGTTGTCATGGAAACTACAGATGTAAGCCTCAACAAAACCAAGATGGTAGAATTTGGCTTCAGTGATAAAGATATTACGTAAGTGTTTCATATTTTTCTAGTCTTGGGTGTGTCCGTAAGTGCACACTCACTGGCATGACAGGGTTACCAAACCCCCAATTTGGTAGCCCAACTTTTGAAGATTTTCTCCGCAACTTTTGATCACAACTGCATATTTTAAAGAAATATACAAATGTGACTTTCTTAAAAACATGCAGTTTTGATGCTTTCCGCTAGGAATGCGACGAACACCTGCCCATTCAATACCAATAGATTAAAATCTTCCGCTCTTCTCCAGTTTGCCTCTGTGGCTCAATTGGAGTGTCGTGCTAGTGATACTTAGGTCGCTGGTTTGAATCTGGCCAGATGCGCTGTTTTTTTTTTGTTCAACATTTATGTGCGCTGGCTGCTCTGGGTAAAAATTAAAATTTGTTCATGCAATTTTGTTGTTGCAAAGTGTTTTGACGCAATATGAAAATTGTCCACAACGCCCATATATCACTAGGAAAAAAGTAGTAAATCGTCACCGTGCCTTAAATAGTGCCAAATAGCTTACAATCAGATTGTCACCTTTTAATCGCATAAAATTGTGTGAATTTTACCCAATCACAGTAAATCCTGGTAAGTTTTGATAAACCTCTGGAGACTGGTAAATTTCACGAAACAGCATTACATTCTGAAAAATTTGTACTGCATTCTGATAAACTTTGCAAACTATAACAAGATTTGCCTGTGTTCCTAGTGAAGTGACATGGGGCCTATATCATCTACAAGATTTACAGTTAGAATTAGGGTTAGTTTAAGGTTAGGATTAGGGTTAGTTTAAGGTTAGGATTAGGGTTATATTTAGCATCTAGGGTTAGGGTTAACATCTCGGGTTTGGATTAGATTTACATGGTAAGTGTTAAATACAAATACTGAGCAAAGCCATGCCAGCATGCTGCTTCAAACCTATGTTTATAAGGGGTAGGGAAGAAGTGTAGCAAAAAGTGTGAAGGGAGTGTCTCCAGCTTCAAATACATGACAGACTTGTGCTACTTGACTTCAGAGTTGTTATATCAGTATGGTGCTCATTTGAAAAAGTAAAAAAAAAATGTGTATAAAGTGTAAACTAAAAACTGCACAAAAAGTAATGCAGCTGTTATAAATACGCCTATAGTGTCAGAACTAAGAATGTGTTAACAATAACATAGAAAGAAGGGTGGTTTATTTACCAGTATTTTGATACCCCATTTGTCCAATTTCGTTCAATATTATCAACAAAGCAGTGTTTTTATAGAAAAAAAACCTGAATTTAAAAGTTTGCAGCTATTTGTATTGATTTGAAGTCAGCACAAAGATAAATGGAGGGTTTTACATGCCACAATGCTTGTGTAATAACCATTGATCCCTGTAAACTGCAACTTTGAAATTCAGGTTTTTTTTTTTTTTAAAAAAATAAAAAGCTCTACTGTGTTGTTAATATTGAACGACATTTGACAAATGGGGTATCAAAATGTGCGTAAATAAATCATCCTTCTTTCTATGCAGAAATATTGTGGAAATAATTATTAGTTCTGAAGCTATATGCGATATTCATAATAGCTGCGTTTTTTTTTTTTTGTGCAGACTTTATTTTCCTTGATTGTAGCATGGCAATATGATATTTCAGACCCTGTGCATTTCCCTGTGCATAAAATGCACATTTAGTATTTTTTTTAATGATTGAATATTTTGTCATTGCTTTGCAGACATTTACTTCGAGGAGGTGCTCTCAACGTGCGTGATGTAGGAAGTTGGTGGCTTGCCGTACCTGGTGCTGGTTTATTCATTAAAAATTTAGTAAAAGGTAACAATTACCAAAATTTTTTGCTATGAACAGTATTGATGCATGTTTCAATTGTTGCACTGCCCGCCATAAAAAAAGTGTTCAAACAGTCTTCATACACTCTTAGATAGCGAGAACCAATTGCAGTTAGAAAAATGAGAACCATGCATTAATTGTGTATAATGCACGAATATGCACTCTGCATATATACTAATTTGTAGACAGAAAATTGACGAAACACACATACTGGATCTCTAAAGATGCACTCCCTTGAAATATATAACATAAAATAAAACGAACGAAGACGGGAAACAGTTGTACATTAGCAGCATATATACTATGTGCAGTTCTTTCGGAAACATTCATTTTTTTTTGCGGGTTGATGCATTTACATTTGCTTGTATTTTTCAACATTTTTAGTGACAATTTTGTTACAAAAATAGCAAAAATCATGTGATTTTTCCTTGTGTATGAAATAGGTTAATAAATGCGTATCACTTGTTGCTCATGAAATGTTGATGTGTCTAATGTATTGGTGTTAATACATTTCAAATTGTCATATTAGTGTGAGAATGTTGTTTCTGCATTTTTGTCTTTTTACAGGAGAAATATTTTTGTCTTTCATTTTGTTTACTTATTTGTGATGCGATCAAGCAAAATCAGTCGGAATTCGGAAATATTAAATTATCAGTTTCTTATAGGATGGTAAAAAGCAATACAAATCTGGATTTTGCAGAAAACCTCATTGAAATTGTACAACCAGTTCCAAACATATGAGCAATTAAAGAGTTTCCAAAACAATTGGAAACAAAAGGAAATGTTTTCTTTGTAGGGCTATATCTCAAAATCAATATTTCCGAGTGCCGACTGATTTTGCTTGATCGCATCACATTTATTTTTTATAACATTTTAATTATTTAATAAAAATTTAATTAATTGCCTTTAGGACTTTTTAACTCAATTTTGCCAAAATTGTCACTTATGATGTTCTTGCACTGACCTGACAAAATAATTGGAATTTTAATTATGAAGGGAGCCAAATTGGAGTTAAATTTGGTTAGACCATCAATCAGAGAATTCTTTTATTGACTATTGGCAAGTGGCGAACTGTACCAAACCAGGGTTTCAAATTCGAGGAGAACCCGAGAACCGGTTCACCTGAAGGTTCTCGCTGGATAACAACTAGAAGAACCAAAATTGGTTCTCGTAAGCTTCCAATTGTTAGATCGCATGTTGTGTAATATTTTATCTTTTTGCAACGGAAATTTATTTAATAATCTCATTTATCCAAAAATGTAAATGTGAAATGTTGTGAACTATTGAAAATGAAAAAGGCAAAGTTTTCTTAATTTCAGCTGTCAATTTATTGTATGATCATGAACGGGTATCCATGGGGGTGCCATGGCCCATGCATATACTTTCAATGTTTATGTTACTCGACCTAGCGTCTCCTTTGGTTGTATTCGCTGTAGAAGTGATGATGTAATAGGATTAACTATCATAGTAATACTAGATGAATATAATTTTTGAATATATCGCCCTACACTACAATGTTCACGAGAACCAAAGGTTCTCGCAAAAGCCCTTTGCGAGAACCTAAACAGGTTCCCGCAATTGAACCGAATTTGAACCCCTGCAAACGGGTCGCTAAGTACCAACAAGCAATCGGTCTTAAAGGAGCGATTGATATACCAAATGGTCAAAGATGTGACCCATGTTTGTGAGATCACACCACTAAATCAGGTCCAACCCTATCTGACTGAAGAAATAACAACCAGTGTTTTCATTCGCTGACCATACCTGGTGGATTTTAATGGAAAGAAAGTTTGAAATGAAGGCTGATGTGCCCATTTTTTGGTAATTTGTGTGCTCTGTGGATGTTTTTCTTATCATCCAAGCATAAATAGATAAAAAATATTACAATTCTGACATTTTAGGAAGGTTTTTTGGTTTCATGCACCAAATAATGTTACAACATAGAGGCGCTGATTTGTAGGCTTTGGTATGGTTTACATCATGTTCAATGCACCAATGTGAAAAAACAAGCAGCTCAGCTACCACAAAAATGGTGGTTTTATGGTAGAATATATCATAAACGTTTAGAAAAATTGTGTTTTGAATGAACGATGACGATAAACGAATTCTTAGGTACCTTTTAACACATAAAAGAATAGGAACTTGATTTATTGGTGTGATCCCTTGTGACACACCCCCCTGTATGGTAATTTTTACCCTTTGATCACAATCATGAAAATCCCAGCATCCTCTGTTAGTCTATCAGATCCACATTGCACTTTCTTTTGAAGCTGGAACTCTTGTGAATCTTTTTTGAAAAATATGATAACAAATTCAACCGTATGTTTTTGTCCTTGTTTTTATTAAGGTCGAGAATCACTTGTGAGGACAATAAGGAAATCTAAATACAAGGAGATGCTGCAATCAGTAAGTATATTACATGTGTTCATTTTCCACCCAGGGTGGAGGCTCTTAGTTGTGGTGTGGTTGGAGATGTGCTGTTCAAAAAGGAAGAGCGTGGCTTAATTAGTGGCAACTTGTTGGGTTATTGGCTGGGAGAAAAATCTGAATATAATTTGCGACATCCTTAGATTAAATACTGACTACTGCTCTCCCCATAGTACATTTAGAATTAGTTAAATGAATCATGGGAGTACTTTGTCCTTTGGAGGGAACATTAAGCTGTCGGTCCCATGTAAGTCATACCTGTACAATGTAGTTAGCAGTCAGTTTTGAAAAGAGTTTTTAACCCAATTGACAGTGCCACCCCCTACTTTACGAGCATGGGGACCCAAAGTCAATACCAAGAGACTCCCTCCCATGTAAACTGTCAACCAAATATGGACCAAAATGACAATGTGAATTTGACAAGGATCTTATAAAAGTATAAGGACCCAAACTCAATATCAAGAGACCCTGCTCCACATGTGGTAAAATTGTTCATGGAACCCAAACTCAATACCAAGAAACCATCCTGTGTGGTAAGGGCATTGGGATGCAATCTCAATACCAGAAGACTCCCTCCCATGTAAACTGTCAACCAAAAATGACAATGTGGTGGGACAAGGATCTTACACCAATCATTTTTGGTCCTCTGCATTGCCAAACTTAGTTTTTGCTTACCCCACTCCCCGTTCGAACCAAAAATTAGAGAAAATCTCACTATTTAGGGCAAAACATGCTAAATTTAGGCAATTTTTCAGAATTCCCCTTCACCAGAGGTTTCACTTTTTCCCCCAACAAAATCCTGGTACTTCCACTGTCCTTACATTAGCGATGGGATTAAAGTTATATTGTAGATGGAAAATTCTTGCTGGATGAGTAGAAGACACCATTAATCTAGTAGCAGCTCAAGTTTTAAGATCAGTCGATAAAGTGTTTGGTGCAGGCTCTTTGTTTTCCAGAAATAACTGAGCCTGATGAAAATTCCCTGGACATGGAACGAACTGCTTATTATCTGCTTATAACTGCTTATTTACCTGTATGAAAAACGGAGCTGTTTCCTCATGTTTTTGTTTGTTTTCTTTTCTACCATTTTCATGAATGGTAAAGACCTCATTGATATAATTTGTTGTGTGGGCTAAAATTTACACATAATTCTTGTTCGATTTTATCTTTGCCAGGAACTAGAAGCTCGTAAACTACAGGCTGTGAAGAAATTAAGCATGCAATACCACATGCATGATATTATTGGTGCTGAACTAGTGACCAAGTAAGAAATATCATCTCCCAATAAATTAAATTTGGTAGTGACGTCAGTGCTTTTATGCAACAAATTGTTCGTGTACTTATTTAATGTGCGTATACACTCTACAAGAGAAGGTTAGTGTACATGATTCTGCGGACAGCAAAATATGCACCTACGTCACTACGAGGGGTGGCAATCCATTCTGAAATGTGGGGGAGGGGACACATATAAATGTAAAATGGAATTTGCTGAGTGAGTGCTGCACGTTGCGTGACAGAGGGAGGGGGTGTCTGTGGGGGATGCACCCCTTGAGAAATTGATTTTTTTTTTCAAAATGAAGCGCCAGTTGAAGTCATTTGATGCACCCCCCCCAATTATTGGTTATAGTAGATCAGACTTCAAAACATGGGTCAATACGCAACACAGGGATGATTGACTCTATGATTAAAGTGCCAAAATAATGTAGGGGAGACATTTAATATTGTGTCCCCATCTGCATCTAAATACAAGAGGGAGGACATGTTTTCTGCTTTTGATTTTTTGTTGAAACATTATAACAAAAGGTACCTTTTGTCAGCAAAGCATATAGGGATTTACAATTAAAACACATGTTGTGGAAGGTTCCAGAAAAAGTTGTTTTCTTTCTTCATGAGAATATTTTTTCTAATGCATATATAACCTTGATCTATTTTTCTTTCAGAATCCAAACCACTTCAGGGACATTATTAAGGCTGGTGGAATCATAGATTAAAAAGGTACTACTGATAGTTCACCAACAGGTAAAGTCCTTTGTATGGATTGAGAATGGTGATGCTGGACTTTGCCATTTGGTGGAGCATCTGTATATATTATCAGTCTATGGGTGGAATGAACTTGATCAATGCATTGACAGCACATTTCTAACCATGAATTGTTAGTGATGCCAGTCATGCCACCAAATTGGGATACTTTTCAAAGGCGTACTATGTCTCGGAAAACAACACCGCATCTTGTCAACAGTTGGACTACTTTTGCAAGTTTCTTTCAAGGCACAGCAGTTTTTATGGTAAATTTCTTTAATATTGCTTAATGTTGCAACTATGCGTGTGAAATGTGAATTTTCAACATCGTTTTCTCAACTCGTAGGCCAGGCTTGTAGCTTCCAAAATATAACAGCATCGTCCAAGCAAGATATGGTGCTCCGGGTAATGTTTTGTTTTCAGTAAAAGATGCAATGTTATATACAACTGAGCTGTCTATGACGATGTGCTGTTTATAATACAGTGCTGTTTATTATCTTCAGTTAATTTTTATTGCGAGCTGAAACTAAATGAAAAATATCTGATGTATTTGATGTTTTCGCTGTCAATGGTTGATTGGTTTTTCACCACTGCAACTGCTGCAACATGCAAGGTTGTGAATCTGCCTTGTGTTTTGATGTCAATCTGCCTTGTGTTTTGATGTCTATTTATTGAAAATATAACTATTTCAGCAATCATATGATTTGGATCCTCTGGGTTATGAGGACAGTTACAAAATTACCAACACTTTCCAAATCTCTCTGCATGTCTGCAGATAGATAGTAGTGTATGTGTAATTTGGAATAGACTGTTGTGATTTTAACACAAAGTGCACGATTGTTGCAAAAAGACTTGCTTACCAGCTGTACTACATATAGATGGGACAATTCATCATTGACTGTAAACATTTTTAAAAAAGAGATGGAAAGGTGTATGATAAAATGTATATAAAATAAATATTAATTATATAAAAAGAGATTATATTTGTTTCAAGCTCTTACTTTACTCCTGGTTTTGGGACATTACATGTATAAGAGAATCCCTGTTTGGAAATCTTTGAAGTTCTTTATGATCCAATCCTTTCAGCATGCAACATCCAACTGATGTTTCCTACACCCAATATCAGCATTCTTGTGCACTTTTATGCTGGTGTAACATGAGATGTATAAATATGGAAATGTGGCTCTGCAAAAATGATTAGTTACTCCTGGTTTTAGGATATTACATTAAAGTGAATCCCATTTATAAAACCTTGCAAGTTTTTATTTATAACATTCGGCAGAGGCCAGGAAACGCCCAATATTCAAGCAATAAATTAAGAGATGACTAAAACACCAAAATAAAGTTCTTTTTCATCCAACTGTCTCAGCATCCGATTGATGTTTCCACAGGGCCAGGGGTGGCAGCAGAAGCATTAAAGTTTAGGGGGTGGAGCATATTTTGTGCTAGGTTTACTTGGATGTATGAAACTATTTTAGCCCAAGGTGAATTTTGGTACATATGGAAACGTTTTCCTATGAAAGTCTCTTTAAATAAATTATACTCGACTCCAGTGTGTGCACGCTGTGTATACAGAGGCGTTCGAGGTCAATGCACAATGCATACATTACCACACAACACACTAAGCAGGGCTGTACGGAAGAGGGTATGGTTTTTCCTATGGTACGATGGCATTTTGTAACAGATTCCTTTTCAGAAAGTAAAATCTGAGCCAAGTCAATCGGACTGACTATTATCAAGTGAGGGCCGTCTATAGCACGCTACTTTAATAACACGGGGTTCATGTGAGTGTATTTCACCATAAATCGAGTGAGATTTTGGGAATGCCTTGCAGTGTTTAGTGCTCCTGTACGACGAGGTCTTTCATCAGATTTCCTTGAAAATCGGGGAAAGTAAAGTTTGATATATACATGAGGCAATTAAGAGTGAGCCAAAAAATAACAGGCTTTCCCTTTATAATAATTGAAGTCGAAAGTGAAAAAAGATAATTTTCTCCTATTGCTTAACTGTGGGACCCCTTTTATTTGAGCAAAAGAGACTACTTTTCCATATGTTGATTGACAAGTGCAATTGTGCAAATTGACCCTATTTTGGCCCCAAACACAGAAGATAAACAGGGAATTATTGCTTTTTTTCTTCTCTTAGGATTTTAGAGGGTCCCTCCTCAACCGCTTCCGTTTACTATGTGTTTCCTGCAAGGCAGCGTAAGACATCAGGCGATTGTCTTGTTTACCCTATGTTGACAAAAACTACAAATAAACAGCAATATGACCGGTTTCATGGCCCTACAGGACACAAACGTATTGTGTCTAACCAGGATACACAGAGCTTCAAGCATGAAGTAAACCGCTTTGTTTTGGGGGGCTATTCTACTGCATTTTGTTTTTTATGCGAGAAATGCAGAATAAAAATGACATTTTCAAGCAAAATATTAAGACAAATTTTTTCCTCACACATTTTGTTCACAAACAGTACGAAATCACCAAATATCCCAAAAACTAAGTTTGAATGTTAAATTGATAGCTTAAAACTATCAAGATTCACATCTAACTTACTTTGCACTGGTTTAACAATTAATATGAGGGTCATTCAAAAAGTTCTACCTCCATCATCACATCTCTGTTATCTTACGTGCCAGGCAATTGAAATTACCCATGATTTATACTCTTAAAGCAAGGCTACAAAATAAATGTTATTTGATGAAAATGTGGACCTTATCCAAAGCTTATATAATGCTTACTGAACTGTTGGCTTCAGTTTTTAACCGTTTCCGATTTACCAAATCTGTATTCGTTTTAATCAACATATCTTAACAACCAAAAATCTAGGATATTGAAATTACACATGATCATACTCTTAAATCTTGGCTACAAAATAAAAGTTATTTCATTAAAATGGGATTTTTGGTTGTCAAGGTGTGTTGGTTAAAGCGAATATAGATTTGGTACGTCGGAAACGGTCTGAAGAGAAATGATAATTTTGATGAAAAAGGTAAGCCACATCTATGTGGAAATCATTACAGATTTATTTCTGAAAATGATTAAGGTGGCTTTATCGGCTACGGTGTCATGCTCAGAACTCCTTGAAAATGATATAGGATGTGTGTATTGATGAGAAAACCTTACTTGCCAAGTTTTAATTTTTTCCAAAAAAGAGCATTTTTGATTTATGCAACTTTTTGTCATCTCAAAATCCCATTGAACTACAGGGAAGGGCTTTTGGCACTTTGCCAATTTCTCAAAATAGCCACATTTTTGAAAACAAAGATTTTATTAAAACAGATTTTTCTCTCCTTTATAGCAGTTGTATATAAAACTTAAGTTTCATTTTGCTGCCAATATATCACTGAATAATACAAACCAAGTATATTTTCTAACTTAGTGTTACTTAAGTATATATTTAAAAGGAATGTTGGGACTTTTTTTATGATTTTTTGATTTTTTTTTCTAGAAACACTAAATTACCTAAATTCTAGAATTTTTTTTAGCCAACAAGGAAGGGTGCTATGGTTACCAAACTTTCAGGGATGGTAAATAAGATTAATATCTAAATTCTCTCATCAGCTTTTTTCAATTAAGTGTTTCTATTTTAAGCTACAGTGTTTCTAACATTCCCTAAAATTAAAAATGGAATTTTTTTTTTCCAAAAAGTAAACACTATCCAATAAAACTGATGAGAGAATTTAGGTATTAAGCTTATTTACCATCCCTAAAAGTTTGGTAACCATAGCTCCTTCCTAAGTGGGCAAAAAAAAAATCAAAAACTGTCAAAATCGAGGGAATTTTCAAAAAATAAAGAAAAACATAAGAATTGTTACAATTCTTATAAGACTTTTAAAATAGGTGGGAAAAATACTTTTCTTTGTTATGTTAAATATTTGAATGAATAGACCTGATTGATCTGACACAGGAGCTATTTTTCTGCAAGGGTGTTGTATCCGAGGCAGCTACCTTAAATTGGTTTATTTTTGTTCAAATAATTTAATTAATACCTAATGCTTGCAGATAGTAAAGTTTTGCAGATATTGTGTCTTTTGTACCACAAAATGGATACATGTCAAGAATAGCATTAGAATCACGCGGTAGCATGGCCAGCAAGTTTTAAAAAAAAACCGACTGAAAAGGAAGAATAAACAGATGTACCGCTTAAACTATAATTTAGCTCCCGATAGAGAGCAGGACTCGATGAGGGAAATTAAAACCACAAACCACGAAATATTACAAAGAACCACAAACCGCGAAAGACTAGATTGCCCGCAGGCCTATCGATTATAAAGAATCACACTCCACGAAATACGGATATCCAACAAGCTTAGACTATAAATTAGCTCCCGATAGAGGGCAGGGCTTGATGAGGGAAATTAAAACCACAAACCACGATATTCAACAATATTGCCCCGCAGGGCTACAAAGAGCCACAAACCGCGAAATTTGGATATCCAATTAGATTGCCCACAAGCCTATCGATTATAAAGAAGTAAAGAACCACAAACCGCGAAAGAGCAACAACAACTGCCGCTCAATATTGATACCAACTAGATTGCCCCGCAGGGCTATAAAGTACCACAAACCGCGAAATTTGGATATGCAACTAGATTGCCCCACAGGGCTACAAAGAGCCACAAACCACGAAATATGGATATTCAACAAGCTTAAACTATAAATTAGCTCCCGATAGAGGGCAGGGCTTGATGAAAACCACAAACCACGAAAGATCGCCGACAAAGGAATATTCAACTAGGTTGCCCCGAAGGGCTACAAAGAACCACAAACCGCAAAATTCGGATAGCCTAGTAGATTGCCCCGCAGGGCTACAAAGAACCACAAACATTAAAACACGATTATCTGGGGCATGTAGACGCTTCCGTAGTATAGGCTTAAATATATACGCATTTACCAGTTCCGACATGAAGTAGGCCTAAATCGGATTTACTCTCTGTGTGTCTCTCTGGCATTGTCAACATTGGGTGTGTGTTGTTCATATTTCCATTTTCTTTACATATTTACGTAGCCTTGAATAATTAAAGTATATTAAAATGTTTATTGATCATTATGTACGCCTCTGAACATTACAGTCACGCTGCGTGACGAGCAAGTTTAAAAATAAACGACTGATAAAGTTTTGTTTAATTATTTAATCAAGAATAGCAACTTCAAACATCCATTTTCGTTTTATTCGTATTATGGTGCACTTCGTAACCTGATGACTTTCCAGGCTTGGAGCTGCTTGGCTACGTTCATAAAAAGAAAAGAAATCTACCAAAAAAACGTTGACAACGTAAAGAAATCAGCAAGTTTAAAAAACCCACCTCGGCTCACTTTTTGAAACTTGGTCCCATTTTGAACACCAACAGCAAATCAGTGTTTTTATTTTATTTCAACAGAATACAGCGTTTCCAACAAGATTACAAGCCTACTTGTTATTCGTTTAATTCAATCATTAATCATGATATTATAAAACAAAACACAAAAAGATATTGGCTTATCATGCAAGAACAAGATAATAACCTTTCAGGTCGTTCCAGAAAGCTTACAAATTAATATCGCATCTGCACATTAAAGATACATAACACTTCTGGAAATGTTTTAAATTGATATAAATATGATAAAGTTTAAATCAGTACCTTTTACAAATGGGACCAAGTTTCAAAAAGTGAGCCGAGGTGGGTTTTTTTAATCTTGCTGATTTCTTTACGTTGTCAACGTTTTTTTGGTAGATTCATATTTACCCTTTTCAATATGTTTTTGATCTTCATCGGTTGAGCACTTGTTGGTTCAAATCGTATTAATTAGGTCTTAAGTTAAAATTGAATAAGTTGTATGCACATTTTTTGTATTTTGTAAGTATAGACAAGGTTATTAACTCTTTCATGCACGAATTAAGTTTCAAATTCACAAAAAATTTTATATTGTGTTTTTTACATCTAAAGGGATTACAAGAACATAACCAGTGTCAAAATTTTTGGGCGATGTTCCATTAATTAATTATGCACATGTCCTCATACGAGGACACTGCGCAACAAGGAAGTCAATATTTACAAATATTTACATGCTACATCTACATAGAAAAACTTAAGACTTAAGTCATTTTCTGAAATAATAGAGAAATTGGGGCAAAATGTAAACAACTTGGGCTAAAAATGATGTAGAAATATTATTGGACTTTACAAAATAAGGAATTCAGGCAAAAAACAGAAACAAGTGACTTGTCTGCAACCATGTACATACATATAAATGAATAGAAGTACATGAATTACAACTTGTGAATTAGATTTCATGAATTACAACTTGTAAATTAGAATTTAAATTCAACTAGATGTTATTTCTAGCCTAATTAGGGTTCAACAACTCAAGTTGAAATACAATCATTATTGCATTCACTCTGTAGTAGGCCTATTTCATTCTATATGTATGTATTTTCCTATACCACCATGGTAAATGTTACATATGTAAATGCACAGTGTCCTCTTATGAGGACGGGAGGGCGCTATAGTAAGACACCACAATGGCGCAGTGTCCTCATTTGAGGACACATGTTTTTTCACTACTTTCAAGTATTCTAAAATATTTGTCACAATATAGTTGTTTCCATTATGTTCTATAACATCTATAAATACTAATAAAAAATTGTAATCACTTTCCTACGTCATAACACAGGTAAAATATTTGGCCGAATCCAGGGATGATAAAGAATAGCGCATGGCTGTGAAATCCCAATTTTAGAAATGTGCCTGTGGGTAAATAGAGCCTGTAGGCATTTATAAAAGCTCAGAGTGTATACTGTCCTCTCTTGACATTGTAAGGCTACATTGCACATTGATGAGTGGGTATTAATACATTTTTCATTGTGCATTTATTATCCGTCCTCATATGAGGACACAGTGCGTGAAAGGGTTAACAAATTGTTCATTTTATTTTCACATCAAGATTCATCCATGGCTTAAAATAAGGACATAATTACAAATTGCCCTTGAATGTGGTCTAGTTAAAATCTGGCATATTTGTGTGTCTGTTGAACCTTTCGATGTTTTCTTCTCATAGTAAACATGTTTTTTTGTTCTGTTGTCCCCAACACATGTCACGAAGCTCAAATATGAACAAAATATATATCCTGAGTGAGTAGTTGGACAATTGCATCTTTAAAACATTTTTTGGAGATCATCCAAAGCTACAATATGATGCTCACTAAACTTTTGGCTTCAGTTTTTAACAGTTTCCAACGTACCAAAACTGTATTGGCTATAACCAACATATCAAAAATCACATTTTCATCAAATATTTTTAATTTTGTACTAGTAGCTGAGATATCCTGATATGAAGGAGCTTTGTTTCAAAACCCCTTACATCCACTTGAGCAATTTTGAGAACACATTAAAAAATCATCAAAAAAATCACTGATATAAGTTTTTGGCGGGATGCTCATCCTACCCAAGCATCCCGCCAAAAACTGCTTTTGTTGAAAAACCCCTTATATCAGTGATTTTTTGGATGATTTTTTGATGTGTTCTCAAAATTGCTCAAGCGGATGTAAGGGGTTTTGAAACAAAGCTCTTCATATGTAAGATAACAGAGATGTAATGATGGAGGTAGAACTTTTTGAATGACCCTCGTACTTACACTGATCGGATGTTTTGCACCCAATTAACAACAGTTGATCCTTGTAAACTATGGAAGGAAGTTGTCGAGGGTGATATTTAGTAGCAATTCACCAATGACCTTGCCTGTTGGTGAAGTAGTTCGAACAGACGCCACTTCCTGTTTATCAAAATGGTGGTAGAAAGTTTAAACCTCTCAATTTTGTAATGACAAGGTCATTTGAAGGCTTAATGTACGATTTCCTTCAAATTTTAAATTTGTCATTATATACTCAAAATGCTGAAACAATACTAGTAATAATTATCGGGAATGGTTTCTGTTAATTTGGAGCTGAAATAACGAGGTAAAGTGATACTTGCATAATTCTTTGAATTATGACTTTATGTCGAACTTTGCTCTGTTTACCTACAAACACAAGAAATTTGGCTGATTCCATTTAGGTGCAAGTTGTGACATGTGTAAACATTACAAATATGCCAAAAAATCAGGTTTGAAAAAAATTAATCAAATTCATATTATAAGATCGTACATTATGACTTTAAGGCCCATGTCCTCATTGTCCTGTACAGCCAAGTATATTTATAGAAACCAGTCACATGATACACCCATAATCACCTTCATTGGTTGGTCTATGTGGTCTATGAGTGTGCTAAAAATACCACTTGATCAGACTGAGGAGACATGCCCTAACTGATTTCAACACAATGTGTGTTATGCTACACCCATGTGGAATATACATACTGCTCTGTTGATCAGCTCTATGGGGCCAAGTTGAGTATCTGTGTTTATATCTCACCTATTTGGAATTGAATAAAGCTAGGCCTGTTTGGAATGTACCACTTGGAGCATGGAGGTGACACTATCAGTTGCAGTATGTTTGCTTTACTTGTGCATATTTTTATAAGGTTAGATTTGTCTGGCCTGAGCTATGTTCATGGGGAGACCTATTGTCTGTCTAATTAACTTAGACACCCAGTTTTTGTTACTTATTTGAAAACATATCCATTTTCAAAGAAAGTCATGAAAGAAAAGTGTTTTGTGTTTCCAAAGCATTGAGTGCTAGTTTACCAGAAATTCTATTGAAATTGGAAGTTTTTTCCTAACACTTTAAAAATAATCCGGTAGAAGTTGGGTACCACTATTTTGGAAGGTCTCATTATACAGATTTGTAGGTATTGTGATTTTGGATAGTGAATGGATGAATAGTAAATTAATTATACTCCTCACCAAAAACATATATAATAAATATATATACACATATAAAAATGAAAAATATAATTCAGTTCATAAAATGCAGACAGTGTTTCTAATTGGCATATTTATTCTTAGTGTATTAACTTAGTGATCCCAGCTGTCCCTCAACCAATTACAACAATTCGGCGCAGTATTTGAATCTTGTTCTGTGCATGCTTTTGGCTTGGCCCAATTCCAAGAAAATACAAATTGTATGCCCTATGAATGTTCTGATGTTATTGGTGAGGAGTATAATTCACAATACACTCCAGACACATAGTAAGTTGCCCTATCATTTGTTATAATGCACCAACTGAAATTATTGATTGGCTCCAAATAAAGGATTTGAACCGGTGTCCTTCACCGAAATCATGGCACAGTGCAGTCCATTCAATCAAATATTGTCATCAACCTATTTGATTGGAGTGTATTTGTTATGTGTGTGAGACGACCTCTCGCGGTAGATTGCAAAACATGCTTTTGTTGAATGAATTTGAGTAGACCGCCATTATTGTGAATTAGTAAAAGGATCAAAGAAAAAAGGGTGGCATCACTGATCAATATGCATGATTACAATGTTCAAACACCCTTACTGTAAATAGATTATCCCATCAAAAGTTTCAAGTCATTAGGAATATTCGGCTGGACCCAGATATCTTGCTGTAAATCGGTCAAAATTGAATAAAAGTAGACAAGGAAGAATATTTTTTCATCGCTTTACTAATAATTTCTGTTAGGTCTGACCGTGTTTAGCAACTTTTCTTTCATGACTTTTTGCCAAAGTAAAAACTTTTCGAAATATATCCTAAAAACCGGGTGTCTAAGTTATTTGGACAGACAATAGTAATCACTATTGTGTGGGGATGTCCGTGTGTATGTGTCGGGGTGTCGGTGTGGGCGCCTGAAAATGCTCACTTCCGGGGACAGTTGTGTGTTTTTAATTACACAACCGGGGACATCTGTCAACCCGGGGCATCTAGTACCAAACCCGAATGCAATTATTGCATTCAGAATGCATTCGGAATGCATTCGTATCTTACCATTGTGGTAGTGATGTGGCATTTTGTGGTATTTTGCATTTGAATGCATTCAATGCAACAGACCACAAAATTTTAATCCTTTCGAATGCAATATCTACATTTTTGTGGTATTTTTGCATTGGAAAGACTTAGACTATTTTCAACAAAAATCTTTGCATTTGTGTTGCATTTGGTTGCATTCTAATCCAACCACAAATGATGATCACACATGATCATCACATGTTTTTTTTTTCAAATTATGCTACAAAAGTGGCAGTTGATACTGGCAGTTATAGTCTCCACTAGTTTCCTGGTTGTATGGATGTGAGCTGCTGGTATTGTGATATTACCACAGGAAATGTTTGGTTTTTTGTAAATAAAATACACACCAAGGCTCTGGACTATATTCAGATCAATGTGCAGTATTAGTATAGGAAATGGTATTAATTGCAACAGTACTCCAAGAGGAGAATATTCATGAATCTAACAATTAAGGTAAGCTTATAAGCTTATATAAAAATGGTCATTGTTGCATATAGCTATGGGTTCCTGTTGAAATTTACAGTTTTGTAATATTATGCCAGATGTAATCTAGGTGTATAATATCTGTTCTACATGTATGTATCTCTGACGTATGCTGTATATAGAGTATGTATGTACATACGTATACATAACGTAGTACAAGCAAGTGAGAATTTGTACACTTTATAGTTCTTTGAGGCTGTGCAATATAATTATGAGCCCTGGTGGCAGGGTAAAATGGGGGGGGCAAGAAAGTTTTGGCGAGCTGAAAGAGGGGGGGATGTAAGCAAGAGGGGGTGGCAAGCAAAAGGGGAGCAATTTTTAGCACACATTTATGGGGTGCCTTTTGAATAAAACGCTTGGAAACGCTTAAATATGCAAATTTTCCTGTTAGCTGCGCTCGCAACATGTATCTATAGACCATTAATAAGGTTTGCAAATTGGGATCCCAAAAATTTGGCATGATGTGCAAGGAGGGGCAAAGATTTTTTGGCAGGCCGAGGGGGGGGGACAAGCAATTTTTGGCAGGATGAGAGGGGGGAGCATGCAATTTTGGAGCGCTGTTTGAATTTTACCCTGGGGCTCATAATTATTGCATAGCCCCTTACTAATACATTTCAATTGTATTTCGATTTTGTAGATCTATAATGTACGTACGGCCTCCATGTGTGATTGCCACACAGTGTGCGACGGACGAGGGCTCGGAGGATCACCATACAGTGTTTGGCAATTATACCTCCCACAGCGAAGGTGTGCGGGAATCCCATTAAGGCTCGGAGGATCACCACACGTGTGCGGCAGACAATTGCCACACAGTGTGCTGGAATCCTTAAGGGATTTGTGGATTGCCACACAGTGTGTGGCTAACCTCCAACATTGGATCGCCACACAGAATTTCCACATACCAAGACCTAGCCCTATGTATAATCTTCCATACTCAATTGTTAATTGTTTAATTGTATGTATCATAAATGTGTAAATGAATTGTATTGCAAATGGGATTAATGGGTGGCTCCATTTGAAATCTACACCTTGTATGGGAGATCATGGTATGTGTCTCTTCCATAGGGGATTTATGGATTTCAACTGGAATCACCCTTTGCAAAAATGTACTTTTATTTCATAATTTTACATGAAGTGAAATAGATAAGAGAATACATGTAGGATCAACAAATATAGTAGATCTTGAGTGTCTTAAAAGCAGGCTTGGGTGATTGTTAAAAATAATAGATATTGATTAATTTTTTAATCAATTATTTTTGATTAATCAAAATATCACCCAAGCCTGCTTTAAAGGATCAAGCAAACATATGCATGAAACAAGGTAAGCTTTTTCTCAATCTTCCTACATAGGCCTATGCATAAAACGTTAGTTTCCATCATTTCCCATATTATTCAGTTGCATTCGATTGTATTGATTTGAATGCATTCGATCGTATTAAGTTCAAATGCATTCAAATGCACATGAATGCAACAGGAGACTGAATGCAATTATTGTGGTATTAGCATTTGCATTCTAATCCATTCGGAATGCATTCGGAGCTCATTTAAATATTTTGTGCATATTGAGGGCAACTCGAATGCTATTTTGTACCTTATGGTTGTGGTTATATAGGTTGTGGTTGTTAGGATTCATAATGCATTCTACCACAATGCTGCCGAATGCATTCAGAATGCAACAGGAATGCATTCAAGTTTGGTAAGGGAGCTGCCAACCGGGGATGTCCCTGATTGGAGAGACTATACACCCTGCATCCCCTATGGCTAAAAAGCTTTAAAATTTAATGTCCAACTGGGGACATATACACAGGTAGGGTCATGACCCCGAATGGTAAGTTATTCCATCAAAAAATGTTTTTGGAATTGACCATTTTGTCCCCGGTTTGGCAATTAAAAACACATAAGGTATGTGTGTGTCCCCGTTTGATACACAGCTCGGGAGGAGGGTGCATTTGTGAATGCCTCCAGACGAGGACCTACATATGGATACACACCATAAAATGAGGACACACCTCCAAACGAGGACGTCCTCGGTTTGTTACTATGACCAGGATGATGTAAATGATGCAAAAATAGGGAGTATAGGACGGGTCACAGTTGGATAGTAAGTTGGCTGGTGTGTTTGTGTGAGGTCCACGGTGTGTCAATTAAAAACGGGTGTTTGAGTCCTCGGTTAGATCCTCGTTATTAAGTCGAGGTCCTCGTTTGGAGGTATTTACAAACAGGTGGGTGTGTGTGTGTTCGGAAAAGGTTGTGAACACGTTATCTTGAGAACCGTAAGTGCTATGATGATGAAACTTGGTAGGGGTTAGCATGACCAGAGGGTCTCGACCTGATTAGATTTTCAGCGCAAAGTATGGTAATTAAGTACCTAATTTGCATAATTATACCTTGTGAACAGCTTATCCGTATGGGGTACAGTGATGTAACTTGGAGAGTACATGTAGCACGGCCATAGGTTCTTGACCACCGACCTGATTAGATTTTTGGCGCAAAATATATTAATTAAGAACCTACTTTGCATAATTTATGCATTTCAAGCAAAAAACTTTGTGAACATGTTATCTTGAGAACTGTTACTGCTATGATGATAAAACTTGGTAGTTGCATGACCAGAGGGTGATTAGATGTACAGCACAATATATGGTAATTAAGTACCTAATTTGCATAATTTATGCGTATCAAGCAAAAAACCACATGAACAGATTATCTGGAGATCCGTATGGGTTCCAGTGATGTAACTTGGCGGGGAGTAGCGCGGCCAGAGGTTCTCGACCTGATTAGATATTCAGTACAAAATATGGTAATCAAGTACCTAATTTGCATGATTTATGCATATCAAGCTAAATGCCTTGTGAAAAGCTTGTGAACACATTATCTTGAGAACCGTAAAAGATTCTCTTGGTCGGGCTAACGTCACAAAGGGGGAATAGCCTTGTAAAACCAGTGTGCGATGTGCAGCTCCCCTTTCTCGAGCTGGTTATTCGAGGGCTTGTGCAAAGGGGATGAATGGGGCAATGTTCCCGGATGTCCGACCGAGTGAATATATGATGATGAAACTTGATATGGGCTAGCATGACCAGAGGGTCTCGACCTGATCAGATTTTCAGTGCAAAATATGGTAATTAAGACCTAATTTGCATAATTTATGCAAGTCAATTAATACACCTTGTGAACAGCTTATTTGGAGATCCGTATGGGGTACAGTGCAGCAGCATAGCCAGCAGGAGGGCAGGTATGAAAGAGAAAAGTGCCCCTCTGACAAAAAGTGAAAGAAAAAATCGGGAAGGCAAAGGAAACAAAAAGAGGGAAGGACTTGTTTCCCACCAAAGTTCACCCCGATCATAAGCCAAAATGGTGTAAAATACCAAATTTTTGTAGCACGCACATGCCCCAATAATGTCTTATTTGGGAGCACGAAGACTTTTACATGTACTGTCTTTCTGAAAAACTGCTGTACGTATCATTATCCCACCAATACCGGGTCACATTGGTGTAACCGGAAAGTATTTTTCGTCTTTGCCCCCCAAATTTTTTATTTCTCCCCACATACCTGATCAAGAAAGCTGGCTACGCCCCTGCTAATAAATATACCAGTAATGACAATGATGATATGATGTTAAATTCCTTGATTGTACATTTTATTTCTGCTTTTTTTCTGTACTTACGTTCAGCACCTAGAGGCTTTGCATACATATATGGGGTTACAAGTCAACACTTATTAATTAATTACTGACCGCCCCTCGTAGTTTTGCGAACATTAATAAGATACAATAACAATACAAAACAATGTCTAAAATTCCCTACTTTGAGTGATCATGCATGCCATCAAATTGCATTCATTGGAAATTTAAGAATCTTACTATAAATAGGGAAATGCTGTGTGTTTGTTTGTCCATCAAAAGGCTTTTTCTATTTTGATGTAAACATAATGAAGCATACACAAGAATAAGCTTAGATAGTAACATAACCTAATTATTTGGTTGAAATCGGTCAAGAATTGTATTCAAAAAGTGTAAAAAACACCTCTTTTTGGCAGTTAATGAGCTGCAATGAATATGTTGCTAATGCCGCGGGCGTAATGCAGCAATATGCACAGTACGCCATCGCGCACGTAAATAACACATCGTCACGCATATATATCCACAGGAAATAAAAAAACAAAATAGCAGTAAAAAACAAATACGGGAACAAAGAAGTAAACAAAGCAACATAGAAAGACTTTCGGTTTGTCATAAAGCACAAGTGGATTACAATCGGTACTACATACATACATACATTTGAGGCATTTATATAGCGCTGCATACATAAAGAGCACAGCACATATGACAAAATAACATGGCAAAAGATGAAACCAGATTAATTCAATACAAAGAACATAAAAATTATGACCACTGTGGAACAAACTATTCATAAGCAGGAAATAAGTAAGTTTTTAGACCCGTTTTGAAACCAGACAATGTATTTGATTCCCTGATGGTAGTGGGCAGATTGTTCCAAATATGTGGTGCTGAATGAACAAAAGACCTGTTTGTAGCAGTTTTCAGCAATTTGACGCTGTTGATCTCAGAAAGACGTGTTGTATCAGAGGCGGATCTGAGGCCAGATCTGGCTGGACAATACAGAGAGAGCAGATCAGTCATATAAGTTATATATATATGGTATCAATCACTATGATAGGCTTATGCTATAATTATGTCAAATGTTCAATAATACTTCCCATTTTGGTGATCGCTCCCATTTACTCAGCTAGCGAGTGCCCAGGTTGGAGCGCGGGCATTCCACTAGTACATTTAATTATTGAATCAACATAATATACTGCACATATCCTTTAATACATGTTGTGAAGTCATAGGTAAAAATGCATGTTTAGTCAAACTGAATAGCATCTGCCAATGAAGAAGGGTGGACTTGGATTTCATCCTATTTTTTCTACAGTTGAATAAATTTGGTCCTTAGATTTGAATGATAAATATACTCCAAATATGTAACCAGTAAAGGGCTTACTTAATACATGTTGTAGGTTAAACTAGCTCTTTTGATAATATTAGTATTCGAGAGAAACAGCTACATTATATGTATAGTTTACATGTACTCTGTCAATTTTAGTCAAATGTCAAACTCAAGGTTTGTTGGTCTTCAGTTAAAGTTGTGTATAAGTTCCAAATCCTATTTTTAAATATTGTAATATATTTCATTTAAATGGCGACTTTAGAGATTTCCCCCCCATCAGATTGAAAAAGTTGTCACACTTTTGTGAGGTGTGGCTCTGACTGCATCAAGGTAGGAGCTGTACAAAATTGGAAAAACTGATATACATATAACATGCTTATATTAAGGTCACTATTTTACTGTGAATTTTATTCAATCATGTTGAAGGAGTCATTGCCATTGTCATTTTAATAGGGATTTTGTTCCAAATTCCCATTTCTCCACTTCAATGCATTCGCATAAAGTTCTGTACTAAATGAACAATTTCAGCTTCTGTTATAGCATTGACCATGTTGACATGTTTTATCCCTGGGGTTTTATCATTATACTGATTTTCATCAAGCTCTTGATTTTTCTCTCAGGCCACTAACACCCCTGTATCCACTCCAAAATGGAGGGGTGGGAGAGAGGAGAGAACATAATCATTTTATAAAGGCAGTTTATGAAATACTATTTGTCTTTATTTGAAAAAACCAATGGTCTCTCATAGTGAGGATTAATAGTAATTAAAAGATTTTTTGAGAGCAATTATATTATACAGTAACATTTGCTGAGGAGGACGGCTTGCATTGATTTGTTATCACTAGGGTTGGGATTTTCGGGTAATTTTGTGCCCGGGTACCCGTTTATTTTTCGGGCGGGTACCCGGGTACCCGAATAACCTGTATAATAAATAGTCTTTTTGTAAAAAGCATGAATTGGAAATAAAAAGCTTGGGTTCAAATAATGGACATAAAATGTGATTTTGCTTTGTTAATTACACAGCTGTGACGTAAGTTCTTTTTTTTTCGGTTTTGTAGTGTCTCTGGACCTAGACCTAAATGCTATGATCATTATGGTTGACCTAAAAAAAAAAAATTTCAAGATGTTTGTATTTTAATATGAAAATTGATACTTTGTATTCATGTCATAGTCTATATTAAAGGGGTACTACACCCTCGATAAATTTGTGTCTATTTTGCATTTTTCTCAAAAATAATAACACAGTGGTAACAAAAGTTATGTATATTATAGGGGCAAGGAATCCAAATACTACACTGGAATTTCAGTGACCCAAGACAAGCGGTTCGTTATTAATGATAAGAAAAGAGGTACCACAAGAAAGAATGTACCTCATTTCCGATCATATATACTGAACCACTTGTCTTGAATCACTGAAATTCCAGTGTAGTAATTGGATTCCTTGCCCCAATAATATACATTAACTTTTGTTACCAGTGTGTTATTAGTTTTTGAGAAAAATGCAAAAATAGTCACAAATTTACCACAGGAGTGTAGTACCCCTTAATGATTTCAAAATGCATTGAATTTGAATGCATTTTGATATCATTAATAGAGTATGACATGAATACAAAGTATCAATTTTCATATTAAAAATACAAAACATCTTGAATTTTTTTTTTTTAGGTCAACCATGAATGATCCTAGCATTTAGGTCTAGGTCCAGGGACACTACAAAACCAAAAACTTACGCCACGGTTGTGTAATTAACAAAGCAAAATCACATTTTATGTCCATTATTTGAACCCAAGCTTTTTATTTCCAATACATGCTTTTTACAAAAAGACTATTTATTATACAGGGCTGTGATTTTTCTGGATGCGTCGTTCCCAGGACCCACCGCTATTGGAACACCGTAATTACTTTCATATGCGAAGACCTGGTAATGCTCTGAGATAGCCCAGATATCTATGATGTAGCCACAATTTTGACATTGTAGCGCATGGAATGGCTTAGGATGGTTTCAGAAGGGTTGGAAATGCTGATAAATATACGAAACAGCATAGATCTGGGCCAAAAAAGTGCATTTAATCAACAGCTCTACTGGACCTGTGACATCTGTGCGACGTCACGGGTCTAGCCAGGTATAGCTCCCTTCATCTGGCCAGACGCCACCAACGGCATCTATCTCTAGTTCCGAAAAACATTTTCATTAATCTACTCTGCAGCTTAAATGCAATAACTGATCAACTTCAAACTTGGTATTGTGATAGTATATATATGGTGGCCTGATGTGCGCTGTTTAGTTTTGTGACATGTTATTTGAATATTTATGAATAAGAGAAAATTTGCATATTTGTATTTATAAATCTTTGTTATTTATACACCTTTATGTGGGGGCCACCTTAATTCATCATCATCATCATCATCATCTTGGGCAAGCGAAACAATTTTGTTTGGCTGCAGCAGCACCCCTTCAGTATGTAAGTACAGTGTGCGCGGCCGTCCCATCTTAAGGGATCTAGAATGGCGTTTATGGCGTTTCGACAGTATTTTTTGTGGGACATGAGAGCACCTCAGACGTATCAATTGCGTTCTGAATACTGAAGCATGTCTTTCTGATATCAAATAATTTTTTATTTTTGAAATTCACGATATAATACAAATTTTATGACAAATTATTAAAATTTGATATTTTTCAAATTTTGATATATAACAGTCCTCGAAATAAATTTTATAAATCTAATGATATATTCTTAAAGTGTATGTAGCTGGGAGGAAAAGCCGACGATCAATTGAACATTTTGACCTTTTGTATTGAAGATATGGATTTTTTTTTTTTTTTTGGTGTTTTCGGAAAAAAATCCATATCTTCAATATGAAAGGTCAAAATTTTCAATTGTTCGTCGGCTTTTCATCCCACCTACATACACTTTAAGTATAAATCATCAGATTTATAAAGTTTACTTCAAGTACTGTTAAATATCAAAAATATCAATTTTAATGATTTGCCATAAAATGTGTATTACATTGCGAATTTCAAAAAATCAAAATTATTTGATATCAGAAGGACATTCTTCGTATTCAGAATGCAATTCGATATGTCTGATGTGCTCTTATGTCCCACAATAAATACTGTCCAAACGTTCATACCCCACCCCTTAATTACGAACCACATAATTCTAGTTTCTTTTGCTATGGACATCATACACCCCCTACTTACAATGCCCTGGGCAAATGGCTCCAAACAGGAACACTGTTTAGGCACTATTTGAGCTCTAATAATTTAATTTACCAATATCAATCTGGCTTTCGCCATGGCTTTTCAACTGAAACATGTTTAATTTTTTTAACAGACTACATTAGGACCCAACTCGATCTTGGCAATTATGTTGGCATGCTTCTTTTATGTCAGAAAAGCTTTTGACAGTGTCAACCATGATGTTTTGTGTTATAAGCTAGAGGCTATGGGAATCGAATCTGCTTGGTTCAGATCTTATCTATCTAACAGGCAGCAACTTGTCAGTATCGATGGCATACAATCCGATCTTATGCAACTCTCCTGCGGAGTTCCGCAGGGGAGCTTGCTTGGTCCCCTGCTATATTTATGTTATAGCAATGACATGGTTACATCCGTGAAAAATAAGTTGCTCCTGTATGCTGATGATAGTGTGATCATTTCTTCCAATAAGAACCCAGATGTGGTTGCACATGAACTAAGCATGGATTTGAGTTCCTGTAACAACTGGCTTATTAACAACAATAAATTATCATTACATGTTGGTAAAACCGAGCTCATTTTATTTGGTTCGCACAGAAAACTTAAAAAAGTTTCTGATTTCCACATCTCATACAATGGTCATACAATTAATCCTGTCCCATCCATAAAATACCTTGGTGTCACACTAGACCAACATCTATCTGGGGAAGTTATGGTTGATTCTCTTGTTAAGAAAGCTATTGGCAGGCTCAAATTTTTATATAGACACACACAATATTTCAACCAAAACCTTCGAAAAAATCTCTGCTCTGCATTATTGCAGTGTCATTTAGATTATTGTAGCACCTCCTGGTTTACTGATTTATCAAAGGAAAGTCAACGTAAGCTTCATATCACTCAAAACAAAATGGTTCGTTTTATTTTGAACTTATCCTCGAGAGATCATGTTGGTCAAATCAATTTGGACACTGTCAGACTGCTTGATACCCAAAACAGGGCTAGACAATTAAGGCTAAATCACATGTTTAATATTTTTCACTTACTGGCCCCGTCTTATCTTGATCAATTCTTTACAAAAATATCCCATGTTCATAATTATACCACTAGGTCTAGTGCTTCAAATTTCCATGTCCCGAGAGTAGGATCTTACACCAAAAAGTCTTTTTTCTATCAATCCACACTTGATTGGAATAATTTACCATCCCAAATCAGAGCTATTATTGACAAAAATACTTTTAAATATGCCATAAAAAAACACCTTGCCAGAAGTGTGTTAACCCAAGAGTCAGCTGCATTTGTGTAACCTGTTCCTTTCTGTCCTTTTGCTTGTTTTGTCCTCCGTACGTCCCAGGCACCGTCTTGTCTTTATGTTGGACCCCACTGGAAATAAGTTTACACATTTGCAGCTAGACTTTATGGGTTATCCTGGCATTTCGGCTTTTTGGTGTCTTTGCTTGTATCCATGTACATGTATTTCATATATGCTAAATTTGTGTTAATTTGTGATTGATTATATTTATTGTTCTTGTCGTTTTTGCCGAATAAATATGAATGAATGAATGACTATCCAAACGGGAGGGGGGGATTACAAATTATACAAAAATTTTTATGACATTTAACCTAACAACTGGGGACATTTTCTTTTATCACCGACAGTACAGGATCCCGGTGTTATCACGTAACATTGAATATGTGTATGCATGATCAGGCCCGTACGCAGGGGGGGTGCGACCGCACCTCCCCAAATTTGCAAAAAGTATACAAAAAGTCCCAAAATTTATGAAAAATAAAAAAATCAGGTTTTTGGTCAAAAAGGTCCAAATTTGGGGGAAAAGTCCACTTTTCACAAAATCGCCCACCCCCTTTGGAAAAAAGGCCACTTTTTCAAAATCAGCACCCCCCCAAAAAAAATCCTGCGTACGGGCCTGTGCATGATCATTCCCAATTTCGTGAAAAAAGGGGTTATTTTTAAACTATATTTAAAAAATAGGGTTGTTTTTGACGACGGTGTACTCAAAATTAAAAAATAGGGTATATATTTTTGTGAATCCTGAGAATATTGAAATCCCAAGAAATCTTACCATTTCTTGCTTAATTTACTCCCAGAATTCGCTTTTGTGAAACATTATAGTGCCTTCCTAATATTCAGCAACTCACTCAGTTTGTTTCTAGGGTTTGTTTACACCGATTACATCACTAGGGACTTCCCAGTTTGGTCCCTGTGTTCTTTGGTGTGTGTTCTTGAAATGTTAAAAAAAGGGTGTTTTTGTAAAAGTGTACTTGAAATGTAAAAAATAGGGGTAATTTTTAAGGCTGTACCCATATGCTGAAAATGTTCTTGAAACCGCGCAAAATGGGGGGGGGGTTTGACTTTGGGAACGATCATGCGTTACGCCTTTGAATAGGCAGTGACAACACCAGGTAATAATAATAATAATAAAGACACAGATTTAATATAGCGCCTAATGCAAATGCCTGTAGGCGCTTTACACAACCAGAAACAGATTAAAATATCTTAACCTACAAACAAAGAAAATTTAAGGGCCTAACAAATACAATTTTTTTTTAAATTAAACAAAATTTTATACAGTACAATATAAACAAAAGAAAATATCAAAAAAGGTACAGGATACACTATGCATTTTGAGGTTTTTGCAAGAAGTTGGAATAGTATTAGTAGCTGAATTCATTTTAACTAAAAGCAAGGTTTTATCAAAATGCTTAATTTTATTTAATGCTTGTTCAGTGCTTAGTAAATATCACTACCATGAAAAGTTAGTTTACTTTGCTGGAATGAATCCAAGTCCATTGTCATGGAAGCTATTCACCTGAATTTATTTGTAGGGTGCATTAAGGCCAGAGGTTATGAATTTCATGGTTCATTGCATCATAGAACGTACTTGTGAATTTTGTGTTGTATGTGTTATTATCTGTACTTCATGCATATTGTCCTTGGTGGAATTAGTCCTCTCTGTTCACTGGAGGGGCATGATAACTAATGCTACAGCCCCATTATATTGATTTTAGAGTTAAATGCTACCACCTACAATACATCCAACGGTCCTGTGAAATTAATGATGTGTCACTGGAGCTGGAATAGATAATAGTGGATGTGCATGGCTATGGGACAGCATATACTCAGGTTGATGTGTAGTAAAAGATTAACAGTACATGTAATCTACAGGATATATCAAGTAAGTAATAAATGTAGGTCTATGGTGTTCACATAAAGTCGATCTGCACAAAAGTAACTCAGCTGTTATAAATACGCCTATAGATTCAGAATGCCAGCACTGTAAACATGTAAAGCCCGCCATTATCTTCGCGCTTACTTCAAATCAATGCAAATAACTGCAACTTTTAAATTGGGGTATTTTTCTTTCAAAACACTGCTGTATTGTCAATATTGAACAAAATTGGACAAATTGGATATCAAAATGCGCGTAAATAAATCATCCTTCTTTTTATGTTGAAATATTGTGAAAACAATTATTAGTTCTGAAAAATAACCGGCCAATATTAAAAGTACTCTCAAAACTTCTAGCAAATATATTTCTCTAACATGACCTAAAATTACAGCTAGGTTAGATGTTCAGAAATATTCGTACTTTGGTAAAATAGTGATGAGTGAGGGCAAGGCATAGCTAGCCAACTCCCGTGTTAATTTAATGGAGATTTGACCGAAAATTTTGGTAAACGGAACGCTCACTTCTGAAGAATGCCACACAAAAACGGTACAAGCTACATTTAAAGTATTCTCTGTTCGATCATCATGATGAGTTTCTTATATAGTATGCCGAAATTGGGTACTGTAGGTGATTGATAAAGGGTCGTACTTCGATGAGTAATATAAGTGACAGTGAACATGAAAATCAGCGCCCATAACCCAAGTTAGTAGCTAGTTATAGTGGAGGCCGTCCTGGGACTGATTATTGATTATTGAAGTGCTTTATTTGGTCATGAGAGCGATTTAAAAAAAAAAAAAAAACGGGACACTTTTGGAGACATCATCATCATCATCATCATCTGTCATGAATGAGAAATACAGCTTTAACAACAAAATTAACCAATTAAGACTTCAACATAAATTGCAGTTTATCTGTTGATATTATGTAGGCCTACAAATTAGAGGAGAAAACAAGAAAAAAGTGGGGTCCTGGGTTTGATTTAGCAGGCGGAATCACTTTTCCTGTTTCCTCTTTCTGATGAATGAAGCTGTTGAAGACAACTTTTAGACCAGAGAAGCAGGGGCGTACCCAGACCTGACCTTCCGGGGGCAAGATTGAAAAATTTCCCAATTTCTGATCTGAAGTTTTTTTTAGTATTTATGTGCGAGCGGCTTGCCGCGAAGCGTTTAACGGGTGGGGTCCAGGGGCCCGGCTTAGGGCCCCTGGTGGGGTCCAGTGGCAAAGCCCCAGTGGCAAAGCTCCTGGTTTTTGGCATATTAGAAGTTAAAAAGTCAGTGTTTCAGAGTACAAATTTCACAAAGAAAGTAGTAGGCCCTATAGATCTTCTTCCCTCTTTCTTTCCCTTTTCTCTTCCCCCTTTCTCTTCTCCCTTCCCTTTTTTCTTCCCTCTTTTTTCTTTTCTTCTTTCCCCTTTTTCTTCTTCCCTCTTTTTTCTCTTCTTTCCCCTTTCTCTTCCCTCTTTTTCTCTCCTTCTCCCCTTTTCCCCTTCCCAATTTTTTGCTCTTCTTCCCAGTTTTTTTGTGTGCGGGGGGTGGGGGGCAGCTTGCCCCAGCCACCCCACTGGTTACGCCACTGCAGAGAAGTTGTGATATTTTAAAGAATCAAATGGCCATGCAACTCTGTCAAAGTGGTGTAGCATGAGGCATTTGATTAGGGGTGGGGAGCTAGGGGACACTGAGGCTGATTGAGGTGCACTAGACATTTTTTAAAGCAATTTTCAATGGAATTGTCAAAATTGTCACTTTCATTGGGGCACATTACCCATCCTATGCCCTGTGATGCTACTTCACTAGCTTCAGAAATCTAAATCAGGTAAATTATAACCCAATGCCTGACCCTTTAATCTGAAATTCTAATTCACACACGCTGTTACATAGTGTATGAACATATTGTAGTGAACTTGTTTTCATTGAGTAAAGACACAGCTTATTTTGCTCTGAGCTTGTTATCTTAGCTACTGAGTTTTATTTGAATTTGCCTCCAGTTTTTGACTTGAATTTGTTTTTAAGCTACAGCATGTAGTTTTTACTGTTTGATTTTATATTTTGTTGTCTGTCCCGAGTTATGTGAGCAAAGGAATTCCTCGATCTGAGAGTTGCTTTGAGAGCACTCAAATCGATGAAATGTCCAGTTTGAGAGTCTCTCAAATCCAGGAAAACCCTCATTTGAGAGTACTCACAGATCGAAGAATTGTCCAATATGAGAGTCTCTCAAATCCATAAAATAGCTCGTTTGAGAGTTACTCTCAAATCGAGGAATTCTGCCAAATGAGAGTGATAGCGCCCTCACCATATCTGGCGACAATTCATACGAGCTGCATTTATGAAAAACAACGAGACGATTTCCGTATTTTTTATTTAAAGTTCAAATAAAAAAATATCATATCAATTTATAATTACTCCTCAAGCCGAAGTTACCAGGTAAAATTAAATTGTATCATGATCACGGACGGTGTAGTACTATTGTCAAAAAGGAAGAAAAAGAATGCGGTTTCTTTATCGCAAGTTCCGTGTTTCAACAACCAAAGCCAAGCCCAAGGCGTTAGCATGTAACTTGTACATGTTGTAAGCTTACTGAATGACTGACTCACTCTGCAATGCCAATGGCCAATGCTCTGCCGATGAGAACCCAACGACGACGTAAGTTCCAATATTTTTATGATCTAATTGAGTACTAATTCATAAATAATTATGCAAAGTGAACCCAAACAGTAAAAATGTTATCCCATATCGAACAATTAAATATCAACTTTTAAGGCCAAATAAAAAATAAAACATGTTTCACGTCCCCTCCCGCTTCCTTTTTTGAGGTTTCTTCAATTTTATTTTTATTTTTGAAATTCAGTTATAACTTTTCAAAAAATATGTCTAGGAAGTAGAGATGCTTTCTATAGCCTTGCTAATATACAAGAAACACTTTTATAAGGTTTTGTGAGAGTTAGAGGGGGCCTATCTCTCAGAATAACAAATAAAAAGAGGCCTCCTCCTTTTTCCAGGCATTATTGTATATGCTAAAACAGCTCTAATTATGGGTATTTACACCTATTTTGCGATAAAAAATAAAAAGCCCCCTCTTCCTCCTTTTTTTCAAAAACCCGGACGTGAAACATGTTTTTTATTTTACTTGGCCTAATATCTTTCTTTAATTTTTACAATAACACTTCATTTCGTGATCCTGAGTGCTAGCCTAGCATCTTCTAAGCTAAGTTATGATATTTTTCAGTAGATATCCATGAAAAAAGCTTATTCCCAAAAGTTTTGTTGATTCCGATTTTGCGTTTGCGAGTTAAACATGATTAGGCCCTTCGCACTTGATTATTTATAGTTTCCTGTTAAAGATTTTGAAAAAGGGACGAGGTGACTTTTAATTATTAATTATTAATTATCTTTTATTTTCTTTATTTAGTTTGAACTATTACAAGCAACTATTGACTCGTTTTGACTAGGGCGGGCATTTAATTATTTCACAACTATATTTGATTTTATAAATAAGTGAAGGTGGAGTTGTACTCTTTGTTCATTCATCATTATTGTTGATATTATTAAAGTTAGAAAATGGCAAGTAAAAGTTGTTGAAAGTTATTTTAAAGGAGAAAATTAGAAATAAAGATAAAATAATTAATTTTTTTGAGATTTTCAATTTTGGACGCGGGCGGTAAACAGGAAACTAATAATCAAGTGCGAAGGGCCTTATGTGTATTACACTGCTCATGGCATAGGCCACTGTTGTAATTTCGTTCTGGTATACCAGAACGAAATTCAAATTTGCTATAGCCAAAATAACAATTTCTCGATCATGAGAGGATGTACCTTCTGTGTCAGCGTACTTTTCATAGAATAACACAATCGCGCGACCTGCATGACCGAATCTTGACCTTGCCTAGCAACGATCGTGTGATTGGTCAATTCTCAAAAGCTGTGTTTGCGCCCGTAAGCGCCCGGTATTTATGTAATACGCCAAGCGGAAATAACTAGGTGCGTACCAAGTTGGCTCTCATGATCGAGAATTTAATATTTTGGCTATAATTAAGCTAATTAATCTGCAAGAAATATTCGGTACATAAACATTATGTAGTTAGAGGTATCCAGTGGTATAAAAATCTCAACTTTTTTGAGAGAAGTGGGGATGAGGCTGTGCGTGGATCACAAAATGAGGATGTGTGATCCCCCAGCACAGCATCATCCCCCAAAAAAAAAAAAAAAAAGTTGAGATTTATATATCACTGGAAACCTCTGGTTACATTTATGTTTATTACCGGGTATGTACAAAATATTTCTTGCAGATTAATTCGTTTAGCAAAGATATCTTGAAATTTGAATTTCGTTCTGGTATTCCAGAACAAAATTACAACACATTGTCTATGGAGCAGTATATACACGTAATCATGCATAATCGGAATCAACTGAAATTTTGGGAATAATAAGCTTTTTTCATGGATATCTACTGGAAAATGTCGTAAAAAGAGGATGCTAGGATCACGAAATCGGAAATACTCCTTTAATGCTTAGGCCCTTCACAATTGATTCTGAGTTTACTGTTCATGATTTTAAAAATAGGACAAGGTGACTTTTAATTATTAATTATCTATTATTTTCTTTATTTAGTAGGCCTATCACAACTAATTATCAACCCGTTTTGACGGGAGTCAGCATTTAATTATTTTATTAATATGCTTACTTTTACACATAGTATATTAAGTGCAGTTATGCTGTTTGTTTATTCATCATTATTGTTGATATATGATTCATGTTAGAAAGTAGCAAGTAAAAGTCATTAAAAGTTATTTTTTTTTTTTTTTTTTCAAAAATTAAAATAATATAATTAAATATAAATTTAGCAATTTTGTTGTGTCCGAGGGCTAAGATGGAACAGCTAAACCCTGGCAAAAACAACCAATGAGATGAAGCGATCTATGATCGTGACGTCATGCCGACCAAGAAATTAAATAATTATTGTAATTTGTAAACTCGCCCCAAAGCTCGTTACTTTTGCAGACAGCTTAAAACAAGAAAAGTGTGTCGTGCCTGTAATAATTTGTCATTTACATTGAAGTACGGTATCAGTATCACACTACATTGTACACAAAGAACCCTGACAAAGAAAATGTGTGAGCTTTACTTCCTTTTTACAGGCTCCCGGTTTTATAGTCATGATCAGTGCAAGCTTAAATCTTCAATATAAATAAAATGATATTTCTGTGTACAAAAAAATGTAATTATTCAAATGAATCAAATGATGCTTCTGAAATTTGCCATTCTGAACTTGCTCGAGAAGTCTAGTCACAAATTTGCTCACCAATTAGGTTCACATTTGAGGCTAGAGAGTAGAGATCATTGCATTCAAAATCGAGTCAGATTCACTGAAGCATGACACCACTCACACCGCAGCCGATCGCGACACAACAAGTGGGTGTTTGTTTTTATCATACCACTAAGGTAAACATCAAAGAACACCGCTAACCTAATATATTTTCGTATCTTGTCAGTGAGTGCGTATTTTACGCTTTATATCTACAGTGAGAGCGTATTTACAAGGCCGATATGCGTGTACTGGGCGAGGTAAGCGTATAAAGGCGAATCAGCGTAAACCGGCGCGTAAAATGCACGCAACCTGTAATACGCGGAACAGTCATCTATTTTTGTAATATTTTTCCTATTTAGCAGGAATTAAAATGTTTAAAAACGTAATTATTTCAATATTTAGAATGACTTAGTGGTATGATAAATTCATTATTAGGTTCAGCGTCGGTTTGGTACGGGAAATTATTGTGCGCTCAGTGTCATACTGGGTTCAGCCTTCAGCTTCACCCAGTATGACACATCGCGCACGATAATTTCCCGTACCATACCTCCGCTTCACCTAATAACTAATAATATTATTATTTATTGTTCAGTGGTGATTTTACACAGCAGTTTTACTAATTTATTCTTGTTATGTTGTCTTTTGCAGACTTGCCGGTTATATGATGCATCTACATGTGTTGTCGCAGACTGTGATTCTTCTACTGGACACCTTCTCAGCACCTAGATGTTATTGTGAAGAAGCTTCTCTTCAAGAGTCCAACATGAGGCAACCAAGGAGCTATATTTACATGTTTGTGTGGCCATGGTAAATACATATTATCGGTACCAGTATTTCGGTGTTTTTTTTTCAGTTTCTTCATTTATTATCCTGCCTGAATGACATTGTCAGATGTAAATCACCTTCCCATATTATGTTGTACTAGGTGGTTACCCGTATTTGGCGGTTCTCGGCTGTCGCGATTACCTGGCTGGTAACTGTACCCACCACGTTTCATGCCCATTTGACAGTTTTTAGTAATTTGACCTTGGATGACCCCAAAATGACCTTCCAAAAATTTGACTCTAAAAGGTGACTGTACGCACCAAGTTTCATGCGCATACAACATTTTTTTACTAATTTGACCTCAGATGACCCCGGATGACCCCAAAATGACCTTCCAAAAATTTGACTATAAAAGTTGACTGTACCCACCAAGTTTCATGCCCATACGATAGTTTTTACGAATTTGACCTCATATGACCCCTGGATGACCTCGGGTGATCTTGGCCCATTAACTGAAACAAACATGTTCTGTCTGGGGTCCAGATGCACCCAACCACCAAGTTTGATGGGAACGTGCGACCCCTAGTCTCTGAGAAAATAGGCGGAAAACAGTTTTTACTAATTTGACCTCAGATGACCCCTGGGTGACCTTGACCCACTAATCAATACAAACTTGTTCTGTCCTAGGTCAAGATGCACCTACCCACCAAGTTTCATGCCCATATGACAGTTTTTACAAAATTGACCCCTAGATGACCTCTGGTGACCTTGACCCACTAACCAATACAAACTTATTCTGTACCGGGTCAAGACGCACCCACCCGTCAAGTTTGAGGAACGTGCGACCCCCAGTTTCTGAGAAAAACAGTTTTTACTAATTTGACCCCTGGATGACCTTGGGTGACCTTGACCCACTAACCAATATAAACTTGTTCTTCCTCATACCAAGCTGCACCCACCCACCAAGTTTGAGGAACGCGCGACCCCCAGTCGCCGAGAAAAGAGGCGGACAGACAAACACACAAACAAACAGACAGAGTCTGGTGAATTATAGTAAGATACAAGTCATTCCGACAGGATAATAAAAGAAGTGGAAATACAAGTGTAATTTTTCACATATTCAAAAAGGTTTGAAAATCACAGACAACCGATTATGTAGCAGGAAACACTTGTATTTTTAACAATGTTATGTTGCCCCAATAAATTTCAAGACAAATCACAAATGCGATATACCTCAAAAATACAGTTATACTGTATAATGTAGGCATCAAATTTACATGCATATATATCCCTTACCCAACATGAATACTATTATAGTCTTCAAATACTCTTCAAATAATATTCGAAGAGTATTATACTGGTGTTATACCATTCAACACCATTCAAGCTGAAATACTATTCGATTCAGTTATCTCGAATAGTGTTGAATAGTATCATGTACTAGTTGAAGGGTATTATAGTATTCAATATACCCTTACCCAACATGAATGCAATTACAGTCTTCAAATACTCTTCAAATACTATTCAGGAAGTAGAAATAATTATAGGTCATGGCCAGGTCAAACTATTTCAAATCTAAAATGGCAGTTATGAGTGGAAGTGCACTGGCTGCATGCTTAGAGGAAATATTGGGATTTTTTCATCATTTTGGGTATTGTACATTGTATGTACATGTTTAAATGGTTTGTGTGAACTTATAATGTGCTGTAATCATCAGGTAAGTCATTTGGACCTTCAGCTGTGCACAAAAAAAGGAGTAAAAATGTAAACTTATAGTACGGTACCTATGTATTCCACATACATTTCCAATTTTGCAGTTTGCACATACAAAACCATGGTCCTTGTTATTGTTTTCATACAATCATGCAAGCATGCATACTTACCCAACATGAATACTATTATAGTCTTCAAATACTCTTCAAATAATATTCGAAGAGTATTATACTGGTGTTATACCATTCAACACCATTCAAGCTGAAATACTATTCGATTCAGTTATCTCGAATAGTGTTGAATAGTATCATGTACTAGTTGAAGGGTATTATAGTATTCAATATACCCTTACCCAACATGAATGCAATTACAGTCTTCAAATACTCTTCAAATACTATTCAGGAAGTAGAAATAATTATAGGTCATGGCCAGGTCAAACTATTTCAAATCTAAAATGGCAGTTATGAGTGGAAGTGCACTGGCTGCATGCTTAGAGGAAATATTGGGATTTTTCATCATCATTTTGGGTATTGTACATTGTATGTACATGTTTAAATGGTTTGTGTGAACTTATAATGTGCTGTAATCATCAGGTAAGTCATTTGGACCTTCAGCTGTGCACAAAAAAAGGAGTAAAAATGTAAACTTATAGTACGGTACCTATGTATTCCACATACATTTCCAATTTTGCAGTTTGCACATACAAAACCATGGTCCTTGTTATTGTTTTCATACAATCATGCAAGCATGCATATATGAGGACTTGCATGCAGTCATTCATTTGATTGATAATTTAAGTTTAGTGTTTAATTGCTAGATCAAATGTTAAAGAATGTGATCTGATTCAACATAAATATAATCCATGATTATTCAATTAAGGGATGACACTTACATGCATGATGCAGTGTGTGGCACCTGTCAATTGCAATCCCCATACCCGGGATGCAGGCAATAGCAGGGACTTAGCCTGGAATGTAACCACTTTATATTTATTTTGGTCACCACACTACCGGGACATAGCCGGGACTTATATGGGGATCGATGTAATATGCATAGAAAGGGTCGGGATCTACCCAGGATGTTATTAAAGAGTACTCGACGGTGCAGGGTCGTAAGTGGGGGAAACGCTGATCTGTATACCCATTTACCTGGGCATTTTACCAGGGGAATCTAGGTTCTTTGATATTATTATTTGAGTCTCAGATTCATTCACGTTTTGTGATCTATTCCGGTGGTTGCTCCGGGATCATGGGGCAGGCCGGCCGTCCGACTTGCCTGGATGTACAAGAAAATATTGGCTGCCCCGCCAGGACTTAGCTGGGACGGTTTCCAAAATTACGTCCTCGCTAGTAGCCCCGGGAGGCAGGGACTGCAAATAACAGAGCCTGCATTAACCCTAACCGAATTATAAGCAGGGGCTTTTTGGCGAGGGGAAAGGAAATGTAGTAAGAAAGGAGAGAAAACTTTTTTATCAGGTGCGGAATCACGGACCTCTTGGGTGCTGCAGACAAGCACGCGACAGGGATGATGGATCACTAATTGCCAGAGGAGTTTACCTTGGCCGGCCAAGTTTTCTGTGCCCAGGGCCGTGTCCATATGTGTGCTCGCATGATGACGCAATTGCATCACAATCAGTTGATTGTTGATGTTGGGAATGCCCTGGCTGATGTGGTAGCCTTTGTTAATCTTCAGATCTACACATTCAACTGCCTGCAACAATCTTCAATCAAAATCCTTCCGAATACTATTCATATAGCCTTCGGATACTATTCATCGTATAGCCTTCCAATACTATTCAGTATAGCCTTCAAATAGTCTTCAACTCATTTGCATATTTCGGCTCTATAGAAGACTATGCGAAGACTAAATAGTATTTGAAGACTATTATATAATATTCGAATACTATTTGCTGTATTCAACTCCATTGTAATGATTTGAAGGCTATTATATTTATAATATTCAAACAGCAATCGAAGGCTATAATATGAAAGACTATGTGAAGGTTATTTGAAGGGTATGTATTTAGGTAATATGAGGACTTGCATGCAGTCATTCATTTGATTGATAATTTAAGTTTAGTGTTTAATTGCTAGATCAAATGTTAAAGAATGTGATCTGATTCAACATAAATATAATCCATGATTATTCAATTAAGGGATGACACTTACATGCATGATGCAGTGTGTGGCACCTGTCAATTGCAATCCCCATACCCCGGGATGCAGGCAATAGCAGGGACTTAGCCGCGGGAATGTAACCACTTTATATTTATTTTGGTCACCACACTACCGGGACATAGCCGGGACTTATATGGGGATCGATGTAATATGCATAGAAAGGGTCGGGATCTACCCAGGATGTTATTAAAGAGTACTCGACGGTGCAGGGTCGTAAGTGGGGAAGCAGCTGATCTGTATACCCATTTACCTGGGCATTTTACCAGGGGGAATCTAGGTTCTTTGATATTATTATTTGAGTCTCAGATTCATTCACGTTTTGTGATCTATTCCGGTGGTTGCTCCGGGATCATGCATGGGGCAGGCCGGCCGTCCGACTTGCCTGGGGATGTAAAATATTGACTGCCCCGCCAGAACTTAGCTGGGACGGTTTCCAAAATTACGCCCTCGCTAGTAGCCCGGGAGGCAGGGACTGCAAATAACAGAGCCTGCATTAACCCTAACCGAATTATAAGCAGGGGCTTTTTGGCGAGGGAAAGGAAATGTAGTAAGAAAGGAGAAAACTTTTTATCAGGTGCGGAATCACGGACCTCTTGGGTGCTGCAGACAAGCACGCGACAGGGATGATGGATCACTAATTGCCAGAGGAGTTTACCTTGGCCGGCCAAGTTTTCTGTGCCCAGGGCCGTGTCCATATGTGTGCTCGCATGATGACGCAATTGCATCACAATCAGTTGATTGTTGATGTTGGGAATGCCCTGGCTGATGTGGTAGCCTTTGTTAATCTTCAGATCTACACATTCAACTGCCTGCAACAATCTTCAATCAAAATCCTTCCGAATACTATTATTATAGCCTTCGGATACTATTCATCGATATAGCCTTCCAATACTATTCAGTATAGCCTTCAAATAGTCTTCAACTCATTTGCATATTTCGGCTCTATAGAAGACTATGCGAAGACTAAATAGTATTTGAAGACTATTATATAATATTCGAATACTATTTGCTGTATTCAACTCCATTGTAATGATTTGAAGGCTATTATATTTATAATATTCAAACAGCAATCGAAGGCTATAATATGAAAGACTATGTGAAGGTTATTTGAAGGGTATGTATTTAGGTAAGGGATATTATATTATCAGAACTGACATCAAATTTATAATCTAAAATATTCTGAACTGATAATGTAATAAACACTTAAATGTGTATATAATACATGTTAATGATTTCTAAAATACATTTTGTCATATTCAGTTTTTTAGTGGCTTTTTAGTTTGACCTTTTCATTGTTTCTCAGCTGATCTATTTCTGTATTAATTTTGCTGAAAATATAAAATTGTAATTTTGTATGTCTGGTCATTTTCAAAATCAATGTTGTGAACTTCAAAAACTAAACATTTAAATTGTTTAAATCTGATCTTACTATAATGCTTCCCTGACTTTTGTTTCCATTCCAAAATGTTTTATATACTTTGGACTTAAACTTGGGAAATAATGAAGCTGGAAAAGGGCATGTTCTCTTCCATTACTCTGCCCTTAAAGTCATATTTTCGTAATTGTACAATATTTTGAAAAAACCTTTTACACTGTCAATAAGTAATACAGAACTAAACATGATGTTATTTAATTTTTCAATTAATCCACAAATATTTGGATTTAATTCACTACCGGTAATGTGTGTAAATTCCAAATTCGCAAGACATTTTAAGGAGACACTGCACAAACGCTAAAGGGTTACCTTCCAGTGCAAGTGTGAATGTACAAACGAATGAACAAACTGAAGGACACAAGTACCGGTACTGCTTGAGCTGGCTTTGTCACTGAAAATACCAGAAAACAAGTCACATTTATGATGAATTAATTATTATGCCAAACAAATGAGGTAAAACAAAGAAAATTGCTATTTCATTCTATGAGTGCCAACAATGCGTGTATTATAGCTCACCAACCTTATACAAAACCATGCCTAACTCAATTTAGCAACAAAATTGAGCATTTGCACCAATGTCTTGAATTGGTTGATGATTGTATTCATATAGTTATTAAATTTAAGAAGACTTAAGGTAAAGGTAAACATTCTAAATTTTTTTTTTTTTTGATTGACAGATGATATGTGCCATACAAGCTATGGAGAAGTGTTCCGCATTATATTGGATCGGGAAAGGGAGACAAGACAAAGTCTATTATCATCATCAAAGAGGTTAGTACACCTGGTATCACATACCATATTCCCTTGTTTCAAGTGAACTTCTGTGAATTGTGTGCATTTTTGTACTGCTGACTGAAACAAAAAAATCTCAAACAGTGCATGTACAGTTAAATGCAATTTTGTGTGATACACACAAAATACACTGTAAAATATGCACGATAAATGCGCATGTATCGTCGCATCATACAAGTTGAATCCACGCAGAGCACCACAAACTTCCGACAATCATGCAAGATGCTAACTGCTGCTTGTCCGAGAATTTTTTGTATAACAATATATAATATATTTAGTATAAACTGGGCAAAATCCCTAAAATTAATACCATATTGAGGTTTTTTTAGCTAGTTATTTGCTATGCAATATTTCTTCACTAAAGTGTTACTATAAAATTCTCCAATAAAGTGTTACTATTTAAATGTGACCCCTGGGCCTCATGGAAGAACATATGATACCTTAAAACATCCACTGAATGAGTAATCCAGGCAAAAGAAGAAAGAAAACAAACAAAACAAAAACTATCTAGATGCACATGTCAAATCAGAAAGTGACTTCGAGCTTTTTGATAACTTAGACATGGACCAAACTGTGAATCAGGTGTCCTTTGCTCTCCTCTCTTCTCTCCTTCCTTTTCTTTGCCCACTCTATCCTCCCACTGTACAAGTTAATATCTTTTGCTCTGAAGTCTTTTAAGACTTAAAAGTTAATCAATTAATATTTAAAATATAATGTTGCAAGATAATAAAAAACGAGATTTATTTAATTCAGGCCTCGAAATAAGAAACATCCAAGGGTCCTCTGGACCCTTGCCTTTGAAATTTCAAGGGTTCTCACCAATTTTCAAGGGTCCGACCCCGGACCCTTGCCTTTGAAATTTCAAGAGAGAGAATTAGCTACGGCGATCACAGTATGTACACTGTAAATTGGCCAGAACACATGGAACGCGTTCATTAATGTAACGGTTTTTTAACACATGACACGTGTTCAACTTATTTAGAGAACACTAGTGTTAATGTAGAGAACACAGGTGTTATTACCTCAGAACACTAGTGTAACATGTTCTAATCCTTTAAACTCTGGTGTTCAAAATTACTATCTATGAACACCTCGGACACATGAAAGAAATGTAACGGTTTTTAACACATGACACGTGTTCAAACATTGATTTTCAGAATGCTGGTGTTCAACCTTTATTTATACATTTTCAAAATCTCATTACTCGACAATAAACAAATGCATGGTACATTTGTTGTAGTATAAACAAGATAATGGCGGTGTTCGAAGAATTCGATGAAATCAGAGAGTTTTCACCTAAAGGCAAGCCCAAGGCTCGAACCCTCGCCGATCGTATCTCCCGGCTGACAGCGCAACGCATTAATCGCTCGGCCATGTAGTCACCCTCCTGTGTCTCTCCGATGCTTGTTCATCGCTGTCAACAGATATGCTACCGCGTGACTCTAATACGGGCTCCGAGTCGCTCCCAAAGTTGCCCTGAATTTCATTCTTCTCTAAATCCTTCGAATTTACTCTCAATATCATCCCATTTGTCTTGAAAAAGACAGTTTGGAATAGCGTTTCCCGGGAGCGTTTCCACGTTGCATCGCCATTGTTGTTGTTGTTGTTACTTATATCCCTCCTTCAAAGGCGCACCGTGTATTTCTCGCTGACACGTCGCAGCTCTCCAACGCCTCTATCTGCTCATGCGTTCCATTTTTGAACACCAGTATTCAATATAATCATTCAGAACACTTGTGACACGTCTGATCAATATTATGTGTTCTACATTATACTAAAAGAACACTAATGTGCAAGGCTTATCATATTTTCAAATACACTAGTGTTCTAAAGAGACAATTATGAACACCTCGGACGCGTCTGAGAAGCGTCATGTGTTCGGGAACATTTGCAGTGTACATTGTAGAAAATTGAAAACCCGGGTTGAAAACTTGAAGGGAAAGAAAAATGAAGTGTACCCCAGGGAGCGGGATGTATCACGTGAACCAGATTTTCCTGTGGAACAAAAAAACTAGGATTTTCTGATCTTTGCTTGGTTCAATTTTTACGGGTCACGCGGACCCGTACTGTAGGAAATTTTGGTCCGCGCCTACTTTCATGGGTATTTGGCGCAAGGGCGGGCTTTTATTTGAAAGCGCTGATTTAATTCCTATAACCTGGTTTTAAATATTTAGGCTACACATGAATTATAATGATTCCTTTTGTGTTTTTATGACAGGATGTGTCAAATATCAACGCTGCATTGAAGAGTGGTGAGCTGCCTCATCTTGTAATATTCAACGAAACCAACTACATTGTAGGAGATGGTGTGAACATACAGTGTATGGATAGCTCTGCAGGTGCCTTTCTCCAACTGATTGCCTTGTAAATGTATTTGTGTATATTCTCAGTTACCCAGGTATAAAAAATATCAAATAATTTAAATCTAGTCAACTGGAAATCTAGACAAAAATAGTAAGTCCAGTTGACTATATTTAAATTGTCAACTTGATATCTTGTTTTATGTGTTTCAATTTGAGTACCTGTAACCTGTTGTGTACTGCTGGGGACAGGGGAGTGATAACCCTCTGAAAAAAATCAACATTGAACTTGAATAGCCTTGTGTGCATTTTTGCCTGAAATATGTGTAGTGTAAAATATACAAATTTTGCATGCTTTGTGTCACCTGACTAAGAAAGCGTCACTGAAAATTACCTATAATTTAGGGTTATAATATTGAGAAACCAAAACTTTGCATGATGATAAATTCCTCAACAAAAAAAAAAAAAAATGGGTTCTCATTATTTATAGTCCTAAATCAAGATACAATTTTCTACTTTTATTAGTCAATTGCACACAAAGCATGTGGTATTTAACAGTATTGCTGGCAAAAATTGCACTGGGCTATGGAAGAACAAATTGAACATCATGAACAATGTCATACTTTTTTAATGGGGTGATTGTGTCCCTGCATGTACCCGACTGTCTAACATTCATCCCACCAATGGTTGATTTAAGTGACAATTACCAATAATTACAGAACAGTTTTCGAAATGGATTCAAAATTTTATGTCAGACATTTAGGCTGTGTTAACCTTAAGATATACTGGGGTTTTTTTTGTAACTTAACTGTTCATGCAAGATGTATTTTTAGAAGTTTCTAGATTTCAAAAAGTGTATCAAAAACAAATTTTGAGTTTCCAGTGTTTTTGAAAACTATATAATTGAGCCTATACCGGTATATAAACTATAAAAAGTCTGATGTTTTTATGGTCTCAAAATCAATGTTTTTACCCCCCCCCCAGTATTTTTGGATTGCTTCTCCATTTACATTTCAATTGTAAACATCTTAAAGAAAACAACTAACCCCCCTTAAATAATGGCCATTATTAAAAAACAGGCTATTGAATTACAAATCTGTAAAATACGTTGGAAGCAGAATTTATTTCTGTGCATTTTAACACCTCATTTGATACGATAGCCCAGAAAACAACTGAATACCTGAGTGGAAGAAGAGCCCAACTCCATCAACACTTTCTTTGAGATACTAACAAAAAACACACTATTTGGAAAAGTTTTAAGAGATAGACTGTTTTTGAGTACTGGTACATGAACATAAACTGGCCTCAAAAAGAAACTTATAATTTTTTACAAGGTCATATCTTAAAATCCTCTGCATAAAAATGAACAAAAATTGCACACAGGATTACTTCAATAGTCTACTCTAAACACATGTCAGTAACCAAGCAGTTGTCCAACTGACACAACAGCAAAATGCACTGACATGGAACACCTTCCTGGACCAAAATTCACATCCCAACAGATTTCTTTTGTTGGGTTCCAATTATTCGCCTGTACATGCACATAAATTACACACAGGATAACTTAAATACTCTACTCTAAACACACTTCAGTAACCAAGCAGTTGTCCAACTGACACATCCGGAACAGCTTCCGGGATCACATTCACAGGCGAATAATTGGAACCCAACAAAGGAAATCTGTTGGGATGTGAATTTTGGTCCAGAAAGGTATTCCATGTCAGTGCATTTTGCTGTTGTGTCAGTTGAACAACTGCTTGGTTACTGACATGTGTTTAGAGTAGAGTATTGAAGTAATCCTGTGTGCAATTTTTGTTCATTTTTATGGAGAGGATTTTAAGATATGACCATGTGAAAAATTATAAGTTTCTTTTTGAGGCCAGTTTACATTATAACATACCTTCAAAATGATATATGTTGCAATGACAACGGTACAGGTCTTCTAAGATATGATAAACTCATTTTGGTAAAATGGAGTTGAGTCCTTCTTCCACTCAGGTATTCAATTAAACACAGGTCAATTTAATGTAGTGAGGTCCAGATTTGAAAATTGCACTTGTAAAAACAACAATGCAAAAACACTCTGGGATATCTTTACAGAGATTTCCATCCATTATATTGAATACAAATCAATAGAATTTACTGCAACTTTCAAATCTTGGGTTACATTGATTTAAATGTATGCCATGACGTCAATATTTAGATAATTGCTACAAATGAGGTGTTAAAATGTGCAGAAATAAACAAATTTTACAGATTTGTAATACAATTGCCCATTTTTGAGTAATGGCTGTTATTTAAGGGGAGGGGGTAGTTACTTTTGTGAGATATTTATATATTTACTATAGCTTGCATGAATAATTAAGAAGTTTTGGCAACTCACAATTACAGTATTTCTGAGAGGTAGACTTGCCAAAACATTATAAAAACTGTTTAGCAATTAAACACATTCATTTATCACTCTGTAACATGTTTATTAGGTAAACAATGTGTAAATTGCTAAACATTTGTGTTTATATCATCCATCAATTTTATGTATTTGTATTAAAATGTTTAATAAGTCATATAGAAAGAAAAAATGTGTTTAAATAAGTCAAACATTTTTTTCAATGAACGTTGATACTGAAATAGCTAAATATTTAAAGTGTTTAGAGTATATACACCAATGTGTGTACTTTGTACATGTGTTTAATTTCAACTGTATTTTCAACATTGTGTTTAGTATTGGTAAAGTAAATACCTTGCTGTGTTTAAAAATTGTTACAGCCTGATAAACACTTACATGTACATGTGTTTAATTAATAAATGCAATGTGTGTTTATTTTAATAAACAAAGTGTTGATAACTTAAACAGAATGTTTGGTTTAGTGTCTATTTGTGTCTGAGTGCAGTGTTCGTGATATTAAACATGTTTAACACTGCAACACTAAATGTGTTTATCCATTACGCAGAGTGTGTAGGTTGTAAACACACCATGGACGAAATAAACACATTTGTGTTTTAAAAGTGTTACACCTTCATATCTGGGGTGATTAAATAAGTGCTTAAAACCTAAACGTTTGGATTTACATTGTAGGTGTTTGCTAGAAGTATATGATGTGCATGTATAAAAGGCTAAAAGCTATAGTTTAAAATTAAATCAATGCCCCTATATTATCGCACTCTTGTCATCACTTTGTAAACATGTTTAAATGTGAAACATGTTTGAGTTTGAGGGTTAATGTTTATAGACCTTCGAATGAATGAAGAAACAAACAAACATGGTTTTCCTATTCATTCTGCCTTCAAACAGATAATTAGCCCGATTTTATATGAAAAGAAAGGAAGAAAAAACAAATGAAAGAAAGAAAATCAGTTCAAAACGTTTGGACAGTATTTATTTTGGGACATTATAGCACATCAGACATATCGAATTGCATTCTGAATGCGAAGAATGTCATTCTGATATCAAATAATTTTGATTTTTGAAATTCGCAATTTAATACACATTTTATGGCAAATCATTAAAATTGATATTTTGATATTTAACAGTACTTGAAGTAAACTTTATAAATCTGATGATTTATACTTAAAGTGTATGTAGGTGGGATGAAAAGCCGACGATCAATTGAAAATTTTGACCTTTCAGTATTGAAGATATGGATTTTTTCCCAAAACACCAAAACAAATTAGGTCTTTTTGGGAAAAAAATCCATATCTTCAATATGAAAGGTCAAAATTTTCAATTGACCGTCGGCTTTTCCTCCCTGCTACATACACTTTAAGAATATATCATTCGATTTATATAATTTACTTCGAGGACTATTATATATCAAAATTTGAAAAATATCAAATTTTTATAATTTGTCATAAAATTTGTATTATATTGTGATTTTTAAAAATGAAAATTATTTGATATCAGAAAGACATGCTTCAGTATTCAGAATGCAATTCGATAGGTCTGAGGTGCTCTCATGTCCCACAAAAATACTGTCGAAACTCAATAAACGCTCATTTTGGATCCCTTAAGGAATTTCCGGAAATCTGAACTTAAGGGCTGGGGTATGAACGTTTGGACAGTATTTATTTTGGGACAATAGAGCACATCAGACATATCGAATTGCATTCTGAATATGAAGAATGTCATTCTGATATCAAATAATTTTGATTTTTTGAAATTCGCAATTTAATACACATTTTATGGCAAATCATTAAAATTGATATTTTTGATATTTAACAGTACTTGAAGTAAACTTTATAAATCTGATGATTTATACTTAAAGTGTATGTAGGTGGGATGAAAAGCCGACGATCAATTGAAAATTTTGACCTTTCGTATTGAAGATATGGATTTTTTTCCCCAAAACACCAAAACAAATTAGGTCTTTTTGGGAAAAAAATCCATATCTTCAATATGAAAGGTCAAAAGTTTCAATTGACCGTCGGCTTTTCCTCCCTGCTACATACACTTTAAGAATATATCATTAGATTTAAATAATTTACTTAAAGGAATGTTATATATAAAATATTTGAAAAATATTAGCTTTTTATAAGTTGTGATAACTTTTATATTATATTGTGATTTTTAAAAAATGAAAATTATTTGATATCAGAAAGACATGCTTCAGTATTCAGAATGCAATTCGATAGGTCTGAGGTGCTCTCATGTCCCACAAAAAATACTGTCGAAAGCATAATAAACGCTCATTTTGGATCCCTTAAAATGAATATAAAATTTTAGGAAAATGATTTTTGATGTCTAATATATAGTAGCCTTGAATGTTCTTTAACTATTATAACCAAATATAAATATATTATTTTTTAATTTGAAAAAGAAAGTCATCTTAGTTTATGTAAGAAATAGGTGCTGCTATTATTTGTGTCGACAGCCTGACCATGCACACGGCATAAAACCGATCCACTATTAATGCTTCCTAATCTGGGTGTTTGATATACCTAGATATGGACGGATGATGTTTGATATACCTAGATATGGACGGATGACATGTTTGAATGCTGAACATGTTTGAGTATATTGAGGGATAGTGTTTATAGACAAAAACATGCTAAAAAGACAAAGCAATGTTTTGTTAAAATTAAAAGAAAGTTACTGAAAGAGAGAAAGAAATATATTATATTTTTTAATTTGAAAAAGAAAGTCATCTTACTTTATTTAAGAAATAGGTGCTATTATTTGTGTCGACAGCCTGACCATGCACACGGCATAAAACCGATCCACTATTAATGCTTCCAAATCTGGGTGTTTGATATACCTAGATATGGACGGATGATGCTCTTTCACCCGAAGACCCCTTATTTTTGGGTGGGTGCGGCGTGACCTACTTTTTCACATGCCGCAGTGTTGAGAAAATATTCGTGCCGGTTATATCCCAAACACCCACAGAGGTGATAGTTTACGGCGAGTTTTGTAATTATTACTTGATTTTGATATGTAAGTAATACGATAAAGTCGTCATAGGCAGTAATGTGCTTGTATTAAAAAAAAAAAAAAAAATAATTATTTAAGTAATAGAAATACTATTTGGAAATTGCAGCAAGATTTGCAGATGTTTTTATTTGAACAGTACCAGTTCACCAGTTTTGCTAGTTTTCCTAATCTTTGGGCTAAATTAATAGCCTTCGTGAAGGTCATATATATCATTTTATACTGATAGCTTCGGCATGTACTTTTACAGCTTGTATGTGCATTGTGTTCAGTGTGTACATAGGCTATTTACTTTTCAAATCTTGTGACAAATAATGCTTGGTGATGCTTGTATAAGGTATTATAGGACAGTTATGTTAATCATAATAAAGTTACAAAGTTAAAAAATAATATCGAAATATTGTAAAATCAAACATTTCCCCTCATAAGTTGCAATACAACATATTGAGGAAATTGATATGACAGATTTTTAAACTTTGATATGGAAAGATACCCCAGCCCTGTTGTCTCACCAGAGAAGATGAGCAGAAGTCTTTCTATCTGATGATAAAAAAACTCTAGGTATGATTACGAAAATGTTTTAAATAACTATTATCTACAAAAGTTTTATAACCATGTTTTATATAAAATGTTAACATAAAAGCGTCTTGTGTTATGATGTGAAGGGTTAATATAAAAACAGGGAAAATCTGTTCCAACTGACCAGCAGAGAACAAAGAATAAGCAATAGATCAGATTAAAATCAGGGAAAATATGACACAACCTCCAATGGGGGAATAACAAACGTATAAACGTATCAAGCTAAAAACTCTTTTAACATTGTTTATACGTTTTGTGTTATTCCCCTATTGGAAATCGATGTTGTGTCATATTTTCCGTTTTTAATTGTGAACTTGACTTACTCATTCTTTCATTTCTCTTGACAATTTTTCAGTTGCCCACCCTATTCCTTTTAAAGGAATTTTTATTCCATTTGATCTGTCACCCAAAGACCCTTGCCAGTTCAATTTGAACAGCAACTTGGTTTATCACTGATTTTGCTGCTTATTTTGAAAAATGAAGACATTTGAAGCCATTTAGAACTAGAAATTCGATTTTCGAGGGTTGTGTGGCGCTGTTTCGGTTCTCACCCAAAGATTCCATTTAAAAAAAGGTTATGTTCTCACCCAATGACACCGATGATATTTTTTACATTTTGCTCTCACCGAATGCTTAAAACCATGCTCTCACCCAATGACCCCATATTTTTTACATTTTGCTCTCACGGAAGTGCCTACACCTATATCCATTTCAAATTGAAGTGAATCCCCAGGATTCTTCCACTCCAATGTTCAGCTGAATTATGACTATGAGTCGATCAGAGTCAATTTGTTTCAGCTCACCCTATGACCGTTAAAGATGGTCAAGATCCTAAAATGGGTTCAGTATAGGGTCAGATGCTAAATATTGGGACGGTCTTTTGGAGCAGAGTGTTGTAACAGTAGGGTATTGGGTGCAAAAATATGCATTTTTGGGAGGAATGACAAGGCATTATGGGGTCGGGGATTGCATGAATCTCATAATATTAGAGCATTAATTGCCTGTTTGGAGGAGAACAAGAAAAATATGGTGCTGGGGAATCTTGGGAAGGCACTAGTAAAATATGAGGTCTCATACGGTGGGGTAAACGGGCCAAAAACAAAAAACATAGGCCTACATACACAAAACAAAAACAAAAACAAAACAAAAACAGGGGGGTTTTAGGGGTGCGCATGTAGGCCTATTTATTGTGGTACAATAATGGGCTAAAATTATCAATTTGTCATTACAATGACATTCTGAAAAAAGAAAGAAACAAATACAGAACAAAGAAAGAGATCCGATCTATTTCTTGTGTCTATTTAAGTGCAAAGAGAACAAATATCTAGCTCATTTGACAAAGATTGTTTGCTCGTCCATCATGTCATTTTGTTTTCTCAAAAGTGACCAGCATACCCGCCAGCATACCAACTTCGGTCTGCAAAGGACAGAGGCGCGATCTGATGACGCTTCAGTGTTAACAATGCACTCAAATTCAGAAATCAAATATTTAGAGTTATATTATGCAGAAGAATGAAACTTGAAAGAGTGAAAGTCCGAAAATCTACATGCGAATTCCAAAACGACTGCAACGGAAGTCTATGAACAAATTAGGCAACTCGGGATTAAGGACATAGGCACGATCTGACGCCTCAATTCTGGTTAACAATGCATTATTTTGTTTGTATAAACTCCTTTCTTAAATTTCTCAAATTCGGAAATCAAATATTTCATCAAGGGTGGAATGACAAAAGACCGAAAAACCACATGCGAATTCCAAAACGACTGCAACGGAAGTCTATGAAAAAAAATAATTATGATAAAAATGATCGGTTTTTTGTTTGTTTTTGTTTTTAATGTTATTTTTGCATGTGTAGCTTATACAATGCTTCTAACATTCAATGTTTGAAATTAGATGCAATAAATTTTCTTAATGCCTACCGGTATTATTTATACTATAAGCCTCTCCCTAATAATATCATTATTTTCTAATAAATACACGCCGCAATGATACCAGTATTCATTTTTATGATAGGCCGATATCGTAAACACCAAAGAAAGCTTGGTCAAATCACACGGGCGAAATAATAAACGACTACAACAGAAGCCACATTGAACAAAAATTCAAATTAAAGTATCTTAAAGTTGAACTGAAAAATGCTCTGAAAACCATGAAAACTTTGCACCTAATTATTTTGAAATTTAATGTTTACTCGCGAGTCGCGATATGCTTTATTTAATACAGACCATTGATGGGGGGCATATCCGGGAGCAACGATCCGTAGTCGTGCACTTCCTCCTCTAAAATCAATAACCCATTGAATCTGCAATACTCTCATATCGGTGATTTAACCGATTTGAGAGACTCTCAAATCGATGATTTAGCCGATTTGAGAGACTCTCAGATCGATGTTTTAGCGCATCTGAGAGACTCTCAAATCAATGATTTGGCCTATTTGTGTGCTCTCCTCTTTACTCTCAGATCGTGGAATTCTACCTCGTTAGCTACCTGCTGTCCCTGAAGACTGGAAGAGCAGTTGTACATGTGTCTGCTTGAAATATTGATTTTTTTTGTCTGTTTTGCGTTGTTTGTCTGCTGATTTTGTACTTTTGTACACAAATTGTTTTCCTGAAACTTCTGTGGGCTGATGTCATAAGGATCATTGCATTGGGCTATTCCAGATAAAACATGCACCCCCCCTATAGAGGGCAACGGAAATCCAGATTTTTTGGTGGTCTTTGGGGCTCGGAATTCCAGCCTATTCTACTTATGCTGTTCCAAATTCCAGCCTATTTTGCCTATGCTGGCGCAAAAGTTCCAGATTTTTCCACCGTTTTGTTAGTCTGAAGGCATAGAGGGTTTTGGAATTCCAGGTTTATTGTGTTTATCCTTGGTTGGATTTCCAGACTTTTTTGCCTCTGGTCAACAAAATTTCCAGATTTTTCCACCATTTTGTTAGTCTGAAGGCATAGAGGGTTTTGGAATTCCAGGTTTATTGTGTTTATCCTTGGTTGGATTTCCAGACTTTTTTTTTTTTTTTCAACAAAATAATCCACATTTTTGTCCATTGAGGTGCTGGAATTCCAGATTGTTTTATTAATAATTTGTCGGGATTTCCAGCCTTTTGTGCAATCAGGAATTCCATTCTCTTCCAGTTCAATGCAATTTGTCATTATGTATACGCATATGTATGTTGGTGGGGGTTCTCCCATCACCCACAAGTTGGTGGTGGGTACTAGTTATAATCATCATGATTGACAGCCCAAGTGATGACCATGACAACCAACTTTCTTGTTGAGTAAGCCCTAATTATTAATAGGAAAGAAAAAGAGCTAGGTACATCAACTTGACGGGAACAAGTCGCAGGGTGGCGAATCAGACCCCTCCCCTGCTCAGTTGACAGATATGTTGTGACAAAATTTACAATTTGCATCTCCCTTTTGGTCTATTTTAGACCAAAATTAACCCTAGTTTGGCCCATTTAGTATTAAATGCCAAATTTGCTGCTTAAGCAGCAGCAACTCGATAAAGCCATTCAGTGGCGTAGCCAGGGGCAGGGGGGACAGCTTCCCCCCTTTGAAAAGTCTTACCCCCCACCTGTGGGATGGGGGCCACCCGACATTTAAGACTTTTTGTGTTTCTGACCAAATTGACATTAATATTTTGCCATTTTAACCTAAAAAAAGTGCCAATTTTTTAAGGCGCTTAGCGTGACTTTATTCCATTTTTGTACCATATTTCACCAGTTTAGCTTCAATATGCCAAAAGTTTTGGCGCGCTTCACGCGCATTTGTAACATTAACTGATTTTGTCGCCAAAAGGTGCCCCCTTAAAATTTGTCTTGTCAGTTGAAAGACATATACACCCTGTATGGAATACATTACTTTAGTCTCTCACACAGGGGGTGTAGATTTCAAATGAAGTCAACCCCCCCCAAAAAAAAAAACCGGTTGCCCTGAAAATAAGCTGTTTCTTTACTCAATGAAAGTTTAAACAGCTAGCAAGTGCACTACCTTAAATGAAAACAAGTTCACAGAAAGCAAGCGCACTTCGCGAGGGTTTTATTTTCGCTGATTTCGCAAATGGAGTTCCATCCACGAAATTAACACCTCATGAATATATATAATAATGTATTGCAAGTATAGGGCAAGACATAGCATCATAAAAATAACAATTGCAAAAATGTCTCTGTAACTCCAAATCGCGAAAATAACTGTACGCGAAAATTACCACTTATAAACAGTAATTACCAGGAGCAGAGAAACTCTCTGGTTGGAGTGATGAGGTTCAACAAAAGTCAATACTATTACGTAATTGTTTGTTCATGGTACATGCACACCATAGATAGTGCACACACACACTTTGCACACACGAATTGGTCATAAACCTCGCTTCCATCCATGCAGTATACAAAATGTAGCCCTGTGTTACTCTGTGCTTTTAGAATATTTTAGGATAGCAGATTTGGGTGCTACCGTAGCTGAGGGAAAATATTATTCTGTGTATTAAAGACAAATCAACCCATCAATCGTGGCTTGGGGTTTTAATAACAGGTTTAATTTCAGGGATTGATTGATTTTCAATGATGGATACAAATTTTAAGTTTAGCATCAGTTTTTGTTAATATTTAGTTAAGTTTTATAAAATGTTGCAAAATTAATAAATTAAAAAAATAACTAATAGTATCAAAGGCTACGAAAAAACCCTTCTCTATGGGCCCAACCGACCTGGAATTTGTGTTTTTGAGAATTAAAAAAAACCCGTTTATTTTGCTTAAATCATAGAAAATATGTTTGTGAAAAATTCACCAGTGATATTTTAGTGTAATTTCAAGATAGCCTCTCTCTGGAAAAACAAGTACAAGAAACACCCAACCCTACTTGAAGTTGAAAGGTCCGCCCAGTATAATAGGGTGGGTTTTAGTCTTTTTGTCGCCAAAATACTTTTAGATTAATAAATAACATGACACCAAAAACAGAAATTTTGACAATAATAGTTTTTTTCTGATCATGTAAATTTTGACCAAAGTATCAGCATATGATATAGCGAGATTACACATAAATATAAAATTTGAAAGAGGGACTCTAAATATACATTTAAAAATCCAAAAGCATAAATCAAGAAGTGCATATTATTATTATTATTAAAAATAATTTATATTTAAATGATGGTCCTCGCCTAAAAAATCCGGACATTGAGTTTTTTTTACATGTTTTGCATTTGGAAAATGTTCCATTACAAACCAAATGTCAGACGAATTCATCTCTATGGATTGTCTGACTCTGAGTTAACTAGCTAATTCTTTGAATGGAACAAAATGCAATCAAAATACATGTGAAGATGAGCTCATCTTCTCTGATGTTATGTAAAATAGGCTTGTCCGGATTTTTTAGGTGGGCAATGTATATGAAATAAATAAATATCACATCATCTGTTTCCCAATTTCAAAACAAGTTATATTTTAGAAGGAAAACAAAACATACATAGGCCTACAAGAATAAACAAATCACATTTTGACCAAAAATCACCTTTTTGACCAAAACCCTTTCCATACCAAACATCACATTCTTGACCAAAATCAAATTATTGACCAAAAATCACATTTTAGACCAAAAACTAAGTTTTTGACCCATTTTGAACCCTTGCCCCTGTTTGCCCCCCCCAAATGAAAAAGTTAAAGTAGGCCTACTTCTGAGAGTTATTAATTAACCTCATATCTGGTCATTTTAACCTTAAAAACACTAAATTTTATGCATTTATTCCACTTTTTTACCATATGTCACCAGTTTAGCTTCAATATGCAAAAATTTTCAAGGCTTCACGCCAGCATTTGTACCATACACTTCTTTTGTCGCCAAAAGGTGCTAGATTCCTGCAGGCCCCCTCATTTATTATGTTTGCCCCGCTTGCCCCCCCCCAAATGAAAATGTCTAGTTACGCCACTGTAAAGTGCCATTTCATAAGAAATCCCTTTTATTTGACACTTTCACAATGCATGTATAAAAAGGTAACTATGTACTTGTGTTAATTTTGCTCCTAAATTGGTAATTTTGGACTTTGTTATTTTATTCAGTTCCAATGACCGTCAGAATGGGACACTTTGAAAATTCATAATTCGAAAAGTTTTTGTCCGATTTTCATACTTCTGTTGATGAGTTCTATCCAGAAAACAATATGAAATTTTGATGGTCATCCTATAGTAATACCTGTGGGTTGCATTGTAGTAATGGTAATGCTACAAGTCACTCACATCTTCTATTTCAGATATTTCAAAACATGTACTAGCAGTGGCGTAGAGGTTGGTACAATTTGTGACCCTACTATTTAATATTTTTTAATTAAAATTACCTACTGAATTCATTGCGAATATTTCACAAAACTTAAAAAATAAGTCGGTTCAGGTGGGGTATGAATAATGAAATAGGGTATGAGAAGTAGGGTCACAAATTGTACCGACCCTGATTAATTAGCATATTATAAATTTGATGAGGAATTTAAATATTTATATGCCATTGGGTTTTGTGTAGGGGATGGAGGAAACAAACTTTGATTGATAATGTCATTAAAATATTAAGATACCTTGCATCTCGTTTCTACTAGGCTTTATTTAATTTAACTCATTAAAATTTAAAGTTTTGCTTTTGTAAAGCCTACAATGTTCTTTATAGCGCATCTAAAATTCTCCTGCATGCTGAGTGAACATAAAAAGGTTGAATAACACATGGAGATTAAAAAAACGTAAGTAAACAAAATCAAACTAAACTGGTAATTTGCACAACTTTAACCACAGAGCAGTACAACGTGTAACAGAACAAGATCTTGTTCATGGTTGTTTGTTTAACCATGGATAAAGATAATTATGCTCTTCAAACACATTAAAGGTTCCATGACTTGGCAAACAAAGTTATACACACTTGAGTTTATAATACATGCAGTCTTCACAGTCACTCCAGGCTGTTTTGGATCGGGGGGTCTGCTTGATCAGCAGAAGAGATATTTCTCCCATCTTCTGGTATTACAGTAAAGCTATCATTTGCTGCATATTTTGCTCAAATTTGCACTTCTTACATGATTGTTACCCGGGGATTGTAATTGCCCAATGCTATCTGAAATAAAATGCCAAAGTAAAATTTAGAGTTTTTATAATAAAACTGGGATCCCCCAAAACTCCACATTTAAGCGGCTAAGTCGGTTTTTTACTTTTTACCACATTATTTTCGCTTAGTTAAAACTGAGACTATTGGTTTACTAGTCTCAGGTTAAAATGATCAGAAGACCCCCTTGACAGATAAAGTGTTACTACATGTAGTAGTAGTAATATTATGTAATCATAGTAATTTTTGACAAAAAAGAAGAACAAAATTAAAATTTTACCAAAATCATACATTATTCTTTTATCATCAATCTCCAAAATAGGAAAGATTTAAGTGGTCTATGGTAAAACCAAATTTATCGAACATAATCAAAACAATAAAATAATTATTTGGCCAACAACAACAAACAAACACTTGATTGTCCCTGCCCCTTTGAGGGATTCTGATTTTCGCCAGCTAAGAGCTGGCTATCTAATTCAGAGATCGTCTTTGTTTGCTAAAGAGATTACGGGGTACTAGCATTGATTTGAATTACTTAGCGGAACTTTTTATGGTGAAAATATAATGTAAGACCTGTTATTCGATTTGTAAGAAAAAGAAAGTATGTTTTGCCGTTTCAACGAATGAAAGCGAGTGAGAATTTCAAAAGTTATGGTTTGAAGGAAATATAACATTAAAAGTTATATGCCAGGCCTATAATAGTTTCCACAGCATATCAACGAAAGAAAATGATAGTATCCTTGTTATCAAGCGTTCTTAGATTTACATTTGCAGACCTCCTGGAGATCAGCACAGCATGAGATGTGAGTGTATTAATAACATGATTAAAACCTTTATGGACGTAAAAGTCAAAGTAAAACTATCCTATATCCTGTTGAGGTAAGTTTAAACTGGTCACACAACTTAAGAAAAAATTTGACTTACTCAAATTTATATCCTATATCCTGTATCGTTTTATGGATAAAAATGAATTAAAATGTAATTTTGAAATAATTGATATCTTAAACATCAGTTTTGTCTTTTCAACAGGAAAAATTCGATGTAATTTCAGGGCCTATTTTTGATATGGGTACAATTCATATACATGTAGGCCTATTGAACAATATCAGTCTTTGTACATTTTATAATGTGCTATGTATAAATTGCGAATTAATATATAAATTGATATAAAACTAATGTGCATGTATAAGGCAAGTAAGATGGCAGTTTTTAGCCAATTAACTAAAAACTGCAGTGTATTTCTTTATACTAATAATGAGCTAAGGGTAGCCTAAAAGACAGAAAAGACAAGGCAGAAAAGACAAAAAGACAGAACAATTTGGAGTAATTAATTAAAGAGTTGACAGGAAGTTATAGGAGTTAGTGTTTGGTTTTTCTGTGTGCATGTTCTTATCATTGATGCGGACATTTATGGTTTGGTGCAGGCGGCGAATGGCATGATAGAGCCGGCAGCTTGTGAAAACGCCCGGCCGTATGGCATTTTCCAAATACTCGGTCATTATCGAACCCCCATGGTTTTAGCTTGTATTTATATTATTTATTAACATATAGGCCTATTTGTTTGTGAAATTTCAAGCGTTTTAAATTTTCAAAATAATCCCATTATTGGTGGGCTGTCATATGGAACATGATGGATCATAAAAAAGAGAGATCCTAAAAATGCCTTCCACCCAAAATAATTACAAGACCTCTTCTGCATTGAAGCTGGCTTCCCCTTTTAAAGGGAATTTTATCTTCTTCTTTTATTTCTTGCATAAAAGTGGAAAATTAAAGTTAACATATGATATTGGCAATATAATTTGCTTCCTCCTCTTAATGATCAATATTTTGCATTGTAGAAAAAAATAAAAATAAAAAAGTTCTCCTCTTTTTAAAGTTTTTTTCTGTCAGTGTAGTTTTTAGCTGTGGGCCTACTATGGAGTGCAGCCTGTAGTGTAGAGGTGTATTTTACTGACTTGCTTTTAATACTGACTTTCTAACCTTTTATAATTTTATAATATATAGTTACCCCTTTGGCTCTAAAATCATAATTGCAAGACTCTGAATTTGTAAATAGACCCTACCGAATACTGGCCACTCATCCTTTATATTTAAATAAAAGTCTCCCTCCATAAAGTACCAAGGGGCAATTGCAAAATAATACCATAACACATGTGATATGCTGAGGAAGCCTGATTACCTTTTAAAATAGCTGAGTGGGAGGGTTTTCAATGAAATATTTTTTCACGTCAGTGAAATGATGCCATTTGCCCCACATCTCATATGCACAGTTTATCCCTTACATGTCCTGTGTCTTGAATAGCTATATAGCCCAACCCTGTGGTTAAGAGGCTAGGAAATAATTCCTAATATCTCATACCCTAGTTTGTATGCCTTTATCTAATCTTGCCCAACATGACAACTTACTATTTAGCCCTTAAACCCAGCAAAGAGTCTGCTCAGTGTAGGAATTTTTTATCCTTTTTTTATAAATATGTTTGCAATTGGCTTATAGCCATCACATGCTGACAATACACATAACTGATTGGTTAATCAAACTAGCAGGTCATGGTCAGGCCAAACATATCATCTGCATAGAAAATTATGCAGCAGGCGACTTACTTCAGAAAAAGTTCAATATAACTACATTGCATAAAACTAAGTCCATTATCTATAGTTAATTGGTCAAATGTTCATTGACTCTTGTAATAACCCATGTGTAGGCCTATAAACCTGTATAATATTGGTGTTCATAAAAGCAGGACTATGAGACAAATATCCCTGACCCTGACAAAAGCTATAGCAAGAGCAAATGGCTGGGTAAATTGTTTACTTCAGTGATAAGGCATCTTGCATACATGTACAATTTTCATTTTATTTTATTTATTTTATTTATTTATTAGACTCGTAGTTTATAGCCAAATTTGTTTCTTGTAGGTGGCTTAATAAAAATTCCTTTAAAAAAGGAATGGGGCGCCCAATGTGAGCTTGGTCGTGATGTATTGAATTTCATGGTGTTTAAATTTGGTATTATTATCTCATGAAACCCGGTGACACCTCATTATAGAAATCAGACCTGTTGATAGGTTGTAAGAGGGATAGCCTTTTCCAGGCACGAATTGGCCATATATAAAGAAAGTTTTGCTACTTTGCAACGCAATAAAAACCCTAAATGCAAAATGAGATCCTGTAGGTGGCTTCCGAGGTGGCTTAAAAAACTAAAAAAAAAAAAAAAATTTAAAATTTAAAAAATATTGTTTTTCAGAGTCAAGACACATGTATCATTATTAAGCCTCATATCACTTATTTATTGTCGAATAAGTGCAAATTCTTGTTTGTGTAAAAACTGAAGCATCATATGTGTAAAAGAATATTTGAATATTAACTGTACATCATATATAACGATTCGTGATACCCAATCATGCTTCAGTGGTTTAGGAAGCAGAGAATTTTATTTCAATTTTATATACGCCAAAATATTTTCTGAATAATAAAAATTAACACGGAATTGATGGCGGAAATTTTATGTAAAATTTACGTAGGTCCCCACTAAAGATTACTGTTTCGTCTTTATGGGAATTTAATCTTTTAATATCTGAAAGAACTTTGGGGACCTATGTGGAATACTGAATCCAGACTGTCTTACAAGAAAAATGGTAGGCTGACTAGGCTCCCTGCCTTGCAGAGCATGTGCATGCACGAAATCAATTGTGTATGTATCATAGGCCCCTCGTATTTTTTGTATGCGCCTGAGAATTCAACAATATTAATAATGGTAGCTCTACACATTAATGTTTTTAAGCAGATAAAATTCCAAAATATGGTACGTTTTCTGCTTTGCTTGTCACGTGGTATGTTGAAGTAATGAAGTACCGTAATTGAAGTTGTGATTATATGTTCAAATTTTCAAGATGGCTCCAACAAGTCAGTTCAGTTGGCCGAGCGGTAAACATGGTAAAGGCGCTGGTAATATGCCGATACGATACTGTATACATGATAGCGGTGCAGCTTGGGTTCGAGCCCCACCTCTGCCGAACTAAATTTCCTTTTTTTTTTTTTTTTTTAAATTTCATATTATGAAATGCGCCTGGGAGAATTTATGTATGACGAAGAGTGGTGTGGGTCTATAGGTTCATCCCCTGCAATGGTGATCCCCAGCCCGACTTGGCTCTTCACTCTTCATTCTAGCTTGTGCGAAGATTTTGTTTTTATAGGCCTATTTGTTTAAAACAGCATCACACTCACTCCCACAGCCCACACCCCCACACAATAGTATAGACATATGATATCCCTATATCATTGATTAAATATTTTGAGCTCAAAATGTAGAAATATACACTTTGAAAAAAACATATAATAATAGCTATACATGTAACAGGGCAAGGAAAGAAATAGACAGGTGTCAATTATAAAAACCTTGAATATATTTACATAAACAAAGTCAAGTAAAACGCAAGTGTGGACAACTCCGCTTGGTCGTGTTTACTCAAGAAAACTCAAGAAACTTGCCAATTTTAGAAAAGAAGTTGCATTGCGTTGAAACACTAGCATTTGTGAGTCAAGTGCAGTAAAAACATGCAAGTTTCCCAATCCAAAACTTGCAAGTTCTTAAACTTGCATTTTGATTTTTACTAGGGTTAGTGGGGTCAATTTCCCGGGGGGATCACTCACATAAATGGTCTGTACGCATGCGTGACCAAAAAAACAAGTAAAAGGGGTGTTTTTTAGGCAAGGCAAGTTACGCGCGTGACGCGTTTAGGGTCTAAAAAACAGTGATTTTCAAGAATAAGGGTAGTTTTCTGAAACTAGACAACTTGTTTAGGGTACCTTTTCAAATTTTGGTAAATTATGAGTCCAAAAGGGTACATTTGTTGCATTTTCACCAGCCAAAAACTCATTAGGGGTAAATTCTACACTAAATTACCTTATTAAGGGGCTAAATTTGCTGGTAGGGTAAAACTCGTTTAGGGGGGTGTTTGAAAAAAATTTGGTCACGCATGCGTACACTGTCATATTTGAGTGGCCCCCCTGGGGTCAATTTGTGGTCTGAAAGTGCAGTCGTGAACTTATTTTCCTTTCAAATAATAATCCCTCACTCAGACATCAGTATGATACGAGTGGTTATTTGTTTTGTTTTATCGAAGAAATGAGCACATGACACAGACAAGGTATTATTAATTGCACCATTCGATCCATGCAACATGTTTACCTAGATTTGGAAGATGTGCACTTTATTATTACTTTATTCATGTCGTATTTTATTCATACATGTCGTATGTATACGGACGTTGAAACTTTAAAAAGTAACAGTCCCCAACGAATTTAGATATGAGCTCTTTAATGTCCACTCCCCAATCAGGGAATTCCCTTTTAACAAAGGAGCACCCACGTAGTACAAGGTACTGCAGCAATTAGGCACCATAGCGCGACAAGGTCGCACTCGTTCTACTTGCTGTGGCTTCATGTATTTATCATGTAGCCTATTATAAATATATCTAGTTCATTCAAATACAGGTATGTATTTAATATAAAAACAACATTTGAGGCTTTAGGTATTTTAGTCTCAGCTCAAACCAAAGTAAGAAAGTTTGAATTCTTATGTACAGAGCGTTAAGCCTAATGGCGCATTATGGGCTCCTTTGCCTTGGGGTAAATTTCATGTACAAAGAGAGAGCTACCTCCTCTAATCACAACAAGAATTAAGGGTATGCGCATGTCCTTATTTGCTGGTGAGATTTTTGTAGGAGGGCACTTTAAGTTTGTGTCTAAAATACCAGTTATATCATTGGGGCCCATAGCGCCATTAGGCGAACGTTCTACGGTATATCCATTGACAATACAACAATATTCGAGTTGTAAAGTAGGGAAAAAAGATCTAGGCCTCAAGAAAGAAAGAACAGGAATAAATAAAGAATAATTAAGGACATAAAGAAAGAATTTTGCCCTAATGAATTTTTAGAAAGAGCTGAAGCAAGAAACTGAGTTTCACAATACAATCTTTTATAGTTCGAAATGTGTGCTGCCGACAGAGTATCGTCCCTTTGTGTGGTTCAGTTCATGGACTTAAAGACCGATTTAACAAGAATGTTAAAATTATGTTACGCTAATCAAACATTTTTAGGCCTAATATAGAAACTAGTAGGCCTACATACCACATATTGTTATTGAAACCCGTAAGGAGAACAGCAACCCTTCACAAAAGAGATGCTTAATTTTAGTGGTTACCTAGGATACCAACACCAGTGACATGCGCAAAGGGACAGGGGATGTGCCCTTCCCCTTTTTTTGTCAAAAGTTCGGGAAATAATGCACCCAATCGGGGAAACTGGGGAATTAGTTATTAAATTTTAAAACAGTCAGAGAATCGAGACCCCTGAACCAGACTTTGAAAACCTGCGTATGTTACTGCCAAACACACGCCTTGGTGGTGGGCCTATATTATACATTGTACATGTAAAACATCATAGATGACTTGGAATAAATGCAGATAAAGCAAATATAATGAAACCTTTAGAACAATAAACACCTATACAAGCCTAACACAACCCTAACATGGAATTCCAGACTTTTTGGTAGTCAATTGAAAAATTCCAACTTATTTGTGTAATTTTAGATACCCTCTATAGAGGGCGATGGAATTCCAGATTTTTTTTGTCAAGTCAATTGAAAATTCCAACTTTTTTTTGATAATTTTTAAAAAACCCTCTGTACCCCTCCATGGAATTCCAGACTTTTTTGCTAGTCAATTGAAAAATTCCAACTTTTTATTTGAATATTTTTAGAAACCCTCTATAGAGGGCGATGGAATTCCAGATTTTTTTTGGTAAGTCAATTGAAAATTCCAACTTTTTTTTGACAATTTTTAAAAACCCTCTATACCCTCCATGGATTTCCAGATTTTACATGCACTAAACAGGGCCGGAAATCCAGGTTTTTTCCTCAAGTATGCTTTGGAATTCCAGACATTTTAGAAAAAAACAATTTTGCCCTCTATAGGGGGGGTGCATGTTTTATCTGGAATAGCCCAATTTTAAATTTCAGCGCAATTGGAGCATTTTGGAAACTTGACCTTTACCCCTTTATGACCCCGTCATTACCTTAAATGAATTGTAAAATATTTTAAACATGTTTAGAATGTCATAAGGATCATTGCATTTAAAATTCAGCTCAATTGGAGCATTTTGAAAACTTGACCTATGACCCTTTAATGACCTTAAATTAATTTTAAAATATTTTAAACATGTTTAGAATATCTTAAGGGTTATTGCATTTAAATTTCAGCTCAATATTGGACCATTTGGTAAACTTGATCTTTGACCCCTTTATTGACCACTTAATGATCTTAAATGAATTTTAAAATATTTTAAACATGTTTAGAATGTCATAAAGATCATTGCATTTAAATATCAGCTCAGTTGGAGCATTTGTAAAAACTTGACCTTTGACCCCTTTATGACCCCTTAATGACCTTAAATGAATATTAAAATATTCTAAACATGTTTAGAATGTCATAAGAATCTTTGCATTTAAATTTCAGCTCAATTGGAGCATTTTGATCTTAAATGAATTTTAAAATATGAACCCCTTGGATGACCTCTGACGTTAGGAAATATTTTTATTATATTCTTTACTCCTTCCTCTTTTATTTGACACCACTCGGGGGATTACACCTTCGTGGCATTTTGAGATATGTCCATTTCAGACCAAATGGTTAGTCAGTAAGCTATTCACTAATATAGGCTGATACCATTCCATGGTTCAGCAAAAATGATCCCTGGTTTAATGGACTTATGCAATACCAATACAAACTATCGGTCCATTTTTCCTATTCCACTCCGTATTAAACCAGATGACCTCTACAAACCCCTGCATGCTACGCTATAGGACCAGCAACAGCCGTCGGTGGTTTAGTGTTAAAATCAGGAAAATTGTAATAGTCACAATTTATGCAGGGGTGGATATGGATTTCATATATATTTGTACACTTTGTGTATTTTTTTCGTGAATTTTGATGGCTGTTATACACACCGACCGATTTTTTTTGTACTAAAAATACTACAAAATCACCACTACCACAAAACACGCGACCTTGCATAGGACTGAGCTAGTCTCGCAGTGCACCAGCAGCTCTCTGCAGAAAAACTGCCCTGGAAAAGGATTGCAGTGTCGCAGCAAATATGCAGAGGTGTCTGAACCTAGTTAACGTTTTATATTAACTAAATTTACCCTAGTTTACTTCAATAATTAAACTATAAGCTCCGCCCATCAGTTTCAATTTGATAACGGTAAGATATTTCAGTAAGTTTTCAGGTCAAAATTTCTCTGCTTGTCAGCTCACGTAAACTCAAGGTTATTGAACGCTGTTCTCCACATAGGATATTTTGGTTGATTCCAGTTTTCAGCGGGTATGATTTTATAAAATTTTTACTATTGGCATGATTATATATGCTGCTTTTTTGTTTATTTTAACAAATAGTGATTACTGTTACTTATATTTGTCTTTGGATGAACTACAGAAAACATATCAGTTAGTATACTTTACGTTTCAGCGCATAAAAACTATTATATTGTTCCACTCTTTGTAATGAACCACCTACTCGTGTGAATAATGCTACAGTCTGAACGGATATGGTAAATGGTAGCAAGGTCGTCCTTCGGTTAAGTTGCTGTTGAACCTGGTATATCATGGAAGGTCGCGGTTAACCCAAATTAATAGACGTTTGTGGGACAAAGGTCGCGCCTATGCGCCACACAGTAGAAAGATTGAATTGCATGTATGATTTCCATCTATCCTTAGTTATCTCAAGAATCTTACAAGAAATGAAAGCAATTGTGGTATACCTTATATGCTATAAAGTCATGATTAGTTTTACAACATACGGCTAACAATTAATTCACTACTTTTTGCCCGTTCATTTATTTTTGATAGAGGAGGTGCAAGCTATTCTGTTTACAAAAATTGGAGCGACTTAGACTTTGGACACAGACACAACAAGCAAATTGACCTTAGACTTTTGTACCCCATAACTTCTTAACGTTACATTTCTGGGATCCGTTAGACCAGACAAATAATTTGACATGTTTGAAAGTGTTATTGGAATAAAATTAATTTTTTGCCCCTATACGATCCTATGGGGTCTTTTTGAGGATCACAGTCACAAAATACTGTTTAGCAGACAACAGATTCGAGTTCAACATACTGAATTTCACAAAAATAAGCTGGTTGTCAACCTTTACACAAACTTGCTGGTTGGAACAGGATTTTTTTCCAAAATAGAGCCAGTCTAATAGGCCAATTGGGAATTATGTGGAGTTTGCAACTTTATAGCAAACCTTGTTTTAAGGAAGCCTTGGATTTGAAATAAAGCATGGGTTGAAGGTCGGTATATATAGCAGCGTCAATTTAGCACTCTCTAATGAATTTTGGTGTGTGTTTTTATTATCCATTTCTGCAGGCATTATGGCACAAGACAAGCAGGAAATCATCAAGGAAATTCTGTTGGACTCCTTGGAGATCCTTTGTAATGAATTAAAGAATCCTAAGCCCATACTTCGGGCAATGATATGCAAGCGAGCTCTAACTGATGAAGAATGTGATACCATCAAGAATGCAGGAAATGCGGATGATCAAATTGAAATGCTGCTTCGCAAACTGAAGACAAAACCTGTTTCAGCTTACGAGAAATTTTTGCAGGTACTGCAAGATACGGAAAAGAACCTCTGGCAGAAGGTGAAGGATATTGAAGATAAATATCAGTATAACAGAGGCAGAACACCAGGTGAGTAAATTATTGTCAAACTACCAACAGTCATTGGTTCATGTCAAGGAATTTTTTTTTCAAACTATTTGTAACTGATCTCAACAATGGTACATTTTCAAGTAGCTTAAAAACAAGTACCAAATCATATTTTATTCACTATATTTCATTAAAGATATATAGCGAAAAATAAGGCAACTGAAATGCATAAAATTTGACAAAGTGATCATTTGACATCCATATACAAATGTTGCTGAAATTAGTTTTTTATCCATTAAGTGGACCAGTTGTATCCTTTAGTCCATCAAGATTAATGCCCAATCAGTGAGCCATTTGTAAAAGAAAGTTTTTAATGTGTTTCAATGCCTTGTGAGGTCTTTGTGAAGTATGTTGCCTGCGTCATTCAGTTAAACATGCCTGACACATTTTGATTTTTGGCCCCCACATATATGTGGGGCTTATGTTATCATCCAGATGGTTGTTTGTTTGTTCCCTTGTTTGTTTCTTTCTTTGTTTCTTTGTTTGTTTGTTTGTTTGTCCGGGCAGAAGCAAATTCATTAATCCACTCTCCAGCTTAAACGCTACCACCGATCAACTTCATTATTATGTTTTCAGGGTTATTAGGAGTTAAGAAAGCCTAATAATGATAATATTGGATGGCTGAGCATGATACCATAACATATCGGATTCGTCATACAAATATCGAACTCGCCGTTGGCTCGTCTGATATTTTTATGACTCATCCGATATGTTATGGTATCATGCTCAGCCATCCAATATTATATCAAACTTGGTACGGAGGTAGGGTATGGTGGCCTCATGTGCTGTATAGTTTTGTGTTGCATTATTTGCATATTTATGAATATTAATGAGCTCATTAGCATATTTTGCCTACACTGTCCTTAATCCACTCTGCAGCACAAACGCAATCACAGATCAATTTCATTATTATGTTTTCAGGGTTATTAGGAGTTAAGAAAACCTAATAATGATAATATTGGATGGCATATTTCGCATGATACCATAACATATCGGATTCGTCATACAAATATCGAACTCGCCGTTGGCTCGTCCGATATTTTTATGACTCATCCGATATGTTATGGTATCATGCTCAGCCATCCAATATTATATCAAACTTGGTACAGTGATAGTATATGGTTGCCTCATGTGCTGTATACTTTTGTGTCGCATTATTTGCATATTTATGAATATTAATGAGCTTATTAGCATATTTTGCCTACATTGTCGTTAATCCACTCTGCAGCTTAAATGCAACCACCGATTAACTTCATTATTATGTTTTCAGGGTTATTAGGAGTTAAGAAAACCTAATAATGATAATATTGATAGCTTATTGCATGATACCATAACATATCGGATTCGTATACAAATATCGAACTCGCCGCTGGCTCGTCCGATATTTTTATGACTCATCCGATATGTTATGGTATCATGCTCAGCCATCCAATATTATATCAAACTTGCTACGGTGATAGTCTATGTTGGCCCCACGTGCTGTATACTTTTGTGTCATGTTATTTGCATATTTATGAATATTAATGAGCTTATTTGCATATTTGGCCTACATTGTCATTAATCCACTCTGCAGCTTTAACGCAATTACCGATCAACTTCATTATTATGTCTTCAGAATCTTGCCTCCTATACCTTTGTACATAACCTGGCTGTCTGATAAATTTGTGTATCGGTCACCTGGAGCTACAGGGTTTTTTCATATCTGTAGCCTCTTCATAGAGTGCATAGTTCATATACTTTATGTGTAAAAGTCTCTGTTGGTGTGACATTTTTGACCAAAAATCACATTTTTGACCAAAAATCACATTTTGACCAAAAATCACATTTTTGACCAAAAAATACATTTTTGACCAAAAATCACATTTGTTACCAAAAATCACATTTTGACCCCAAAATAAATTTTTGACCAAAAATCACATTTTTGTCCAAAAATCACATTTTTGACCAAAAATCATATTTTTGATCAAAAACACATTTTGACCAAAAATCACATTTTTGACCAAAAAATACATTTTTGGCTAAAAATCATGTCAAAAATCATTTTTGACTAAGAGTCGCATTTTGACCAAAAATCATGTTTTTGACCAAAAAGATTCTGAAGACATAATAATGATAAAATTGACGGATAATTTAGATGATACCTGAATTTATCAGTCTCGCTAGAGTTTTCAAATATCACGCTCGACTTCGTCTCGCATGATATTTGAAAACTCTAGCTCGACCGATAAATTCAGGTATCACACTCATGACTCAATCCGTCCAATTTTATATCAAACTTGGTATTGTGATAGTATATGGTGGCCTCATGTGGTGTATAGTTTTGTGGGGGCCACCTTAATTACGAACCGCGTAATTCTAGTTTCATTTTGGGTATGACAGTTGCTTCGAGTTTGACCTGTAAATAGTTGTCAACAGTTTACTAGTCATGACAATCCACATATACAGGAAATCCAGTAGTTTTCATTAATTTAATTTGACACTCACCAGTCAATTTGACACTCATCTGTAACACACTACCAGATATTTTGTTTTGCCTTGAAATAACTGGTTTGGAGATATTTACACACACAAAAACGGTAAAAAATCTGCGCTTTAGATCCAATCATACATGTAGGCCTGATCCCTGTATTGCATGTATAAACCATTCTGTACTTAAATAGAACTATGTACTGTTCAACCTTTATATGTACATACATGTAGATAAACCTGATGCACCAGGCAAGGCTGATGTAAAGAATGTTGGCATCAAGAAGATTGAAATCAGCTGGAAAGCTCCTCAGAATGATGGTGGGTCACCTGTTATAGGCTATACTATTGAACATCTAAGAAAACCTAAAGACAGTCAGTTGGATCAGTGGAAGTGGGAGCCAGTAATGTCAGTGAGAAAAAAGGTATGTAAACACATCACAAACATCTTGTATGTAGATGATGCCACCATTATGTCCTTCGTCAAATCCAGTGAGGATATAGTCTTCCTGCTGCTGCATCTCTCAATCGGGATTTAGCCAAGGTAGAGACATGGGGTAAGACATGGAATGTCCTGTTTGGTGCTGCCAAATGTAAAACCACTACCATCTCCAACTGGAGAGATGCTGATGGCAACCATCCACCACTTCACTTTTTCGGTGTTACTCTTGAAAAAGCTGACAGCGTGGACCTTCTAGGTTTTACATTGAATAACAACTTGTCCTGGAACCAAGTTTTCACCATGTCTAAGACAGCCAGTCAGCGACTGGGACTCCTCGGAAGAGCTTCACCTTATAGAGCCATCATCTACAAGGCCATGATACGATAAAAAATGGAATATGCTAGTAGTGCTTGGATTGGTGCAACCCCTACCTCACTAGCTCAGCTTGACTCCATCCAAAATTAGAGCTAAGTGTGTCATTGGTCTGCCAATGAATGAGTATGAAGATCATAGTATTCAGCCATTGAGCCACCGCAGGGCAGTTGGAGCAGCCACCCTCTTCTATTGTATGTTCTACAAGGAGGCCCCTGAGTTGTTATACTAGTTGATGCCAGACATGTCCATGACCCCAGGCTGCGACGGTCTGTGAGATCCCATGACCTAGCAGTGGAAGTCCTAAGATCAAACCATGTCAGCCATGAAAGATCATTTTTACCATCTACAGACCAATTAAGGAATTCTCTTCCTCGGGGAGCATTTGGTGGGGGAATCAACCAATTTTGCACAAAATTGCAGCACAAAGTGCAAATTTTTGTAATTTTGGGTTTTTACTGGGGGAAACTGGGGGGATGGGGGCAAGAGTTCTGACTGGGGGGCATTTGCTGCCCCATGCCCCCCAAGTCTGTAAAAACACTGACAAAGTTCAACACAAAATATTATCCAGTATTTTCATTGTGACATTGAGCTGTTTATGCGGAATGTCCCTTTAATATGGACGTTTATATTAAGCGGTCTCTATAATAACATTGATTCTGCCTCATTTGACCAAAATGCTTGTGACCAAAAATCTGGTCAAATCTGGCCGGCGACAAACAGGTTTTGTAAATAGATATTAAGCGGTCTCTTGATTCAGCCTCATTTGATTTTAAAACAGGCCTAACATGCTGCTTAAAATTAATTGTTTTTCAGTGCTTCCCAAATATTATTATTGCAAAAAAACCGAATACTTCGGTAATTGTTAATTTAATTTTTGCTTGACAAATCCAAAAATTATTTACTGAATACTCACATGACTTGAGCTTTTGCCATCCAGGCTAATTGATGAATTGATCACAAGTGATCTGGTCCACTGCGTTTCCTGTGGAGTTTGGATGCAATCTCACTCCTTGGGATCAAAATTTGTTTTAGCAGTGGAACATATATGTGAATGAGAGAGAATGAGCCGTCATCACAGTATTTCGGTAGATTAAGAACCACTACATGCATATATCATGACTTTATTTTCAAAATGATACTTTTTCATGGTGAACATTAGTCGTGTTGCATGAAGTGTCATAACGCCGTAAAAAATGTCAATTTCAATGTGGACCATACGTATAGACTGTGTGTTTGTATCCAAAAGGCAAATCGCAATCTCTTTTTTTATACGTCCGATCTCACACACATTTCAATCGACAATCTGTACGTATATTTTTGATAGAGGAGGTGCAAGCTATTCTGTTTACAAAAATTGGAGCGACTTAGACTTTGGACACAGACACAACAAGCAAATTGACATTAGACTTTTGTACCCCATAACTTCTTAACGTTACATTTCTGGGATCCGTTAGACCAGACAAATAATTTGACATGTTTGAAAGTGTTATTGGAATAAAATTAATTTTTTGCCCCTATACGATCCTATGGGGTCTTTTTGAGGATCACAGTCACAAAATACTGACAACAGATTCGAGTTCAACATACTGAATTTCACAAAAATAAGCTGGTTGTCAACCTTTACACAAACTTGCTGGTTGGAACAGGATTTTTTTCCAAAGTAGAGCCAGTCTAATAGGCCAATTGGGAATTATGTGGAGTTTGTCATCACAGTATTTCGGTAGATTAAGAACCACTACATGCATATATCATGACTTTATTTTCAAAATGATACTTTTTCGTGGTGAACATTAGTCGTGTTGCATGAAGTGTCATAACGCCGTAAAAAATGTCAATTTCAATGTGGACCATACGTATAGACTGTGTGTTTGTATCCAAAAGGCAAATCGCAATCTCTTTTTTTATACGTCCGATCTCACACACATTTCAATCGACAATCTGTACGTATAAACAGCACGTATGAATGAAGTCAAATTTTCACACCTCACTGATGCTTTATTAAAACGATTTTTTATAAACAAAAAGGATCATATTAATAGTTATACTGCCTTTGTATGTTCATTATCCTTGACTGGCTTTAATATATATTGTTATATGGACAAATTTGGTGCATTTTCAATGTTGTCTCCATGTTTGTTTCATACATGTACATGCAAAATCTTAAAAACTGGCTAAATATGTGACCTCGCTTCGATACAGGAGTGTGATTTTAAATCTATAGATGGGCGTATGATCACAGCGTTTGGTAATCGCAACCTCTCTAATCTGTTTCATTTAATTTGTATTCTGCTGTTATATTCTTATTCCTGGGATCTTATTGCAGTTGAGGACACATAAATGTACGCCGGCCCCCAATGAGGTATAATGGTTACCACATAGGGTTCCGGTCGTCACAGTCCCAGGTATAAACTAAAACACACAGAGTCGAAATAGCTGCATTTGGTACTGGATCTCGGATATCCTTCTTTTCTGGTATAAGTGTTACAGAGTAGATATATCGATGACTTGGATGTTCACTCAATGGTGGCATACACACAACTGACCACTCTCTCCTCTTGTGCCCATCTTATAAGCTTAAAACTGGCATTTCGGGAATCTGGTCAGGTGGCGGCAATTGTCCAATCAGAGAACCAGGCTTGTTGGCAAGACTGGGCATGGTGGATCTTCTGGTGGTCTTGGAGAACAAAGATAGACCTACACATGAGGGGCCATCTGTGTTTATGTCATCCCAGGCAGGTCTCTCTTTGTCCTCCTCACCATCCAGATAAAACCCTTAGGCCTACTCCTCAGTAGCCATTACCACCACCTATGTACCAGACTCCAATAACACCAGTGTTATGACAAGTTGATATGACACTGATACCAATGTCATTACCATCACCATTTAGTTATGGTCAATTAGGTAAGATCAACTTGCCAATATACAGAGACTGATGGGGTAGAGAGAAGAGAGAGAAATATCAGTTGTGTTTATCTTTACCATTTGTACAATGCAATAAATTATTATTATCAATATCATATTTATACTAATCATATAATATGGACCATGATTTTGGGACCTCTTACATAAACACTTCTTTGTGTGTACCAGGGGGCATTTTCCCCTAATATTTTCCCTTTGTATAAAGGAAATATCAAGGAAACCTTTGCAGATTTTGTTTCTGTGAATTAAATGCTGGGAATTCTGTTTAACTATGATAAGTCTAATGTTTTAGTTGTTGCTAAATTGGTTTACAAGGATAAAGTATGGAATTTTTAATGGTTTTCTTAACATATATATCTTGGGGTCTATATCTCAGATCACAGTTACACTATTCTGGCGTATTTTATTAATTCAATTTTATTATCCATTTTATGAAGTTGTTTTGTTCTATCTTTGGCAACCTGTGGGTGCATGCCCGTATCATAAAGGAACATACTATCCATTATAGTGCTAGGTATATATATACCAATAGGAAATCCGGTAATCAGTCATAGTAAACATGGTATACAGAATGTCATGTATCATGTCAACCTCCTATTTTGTCTGATATCTCTTGGATTTGCTCCAGACTAATAATATTTTTTTCTTTTATGTGATGTGATTTACTAGGTTACTGCATTTAGTTACAGTACCACTGAAGATCTAGAGAGAGACACACAATACCAATTCCGTGTGTGTGCTAGGAACAGCCTAGGGCTTAGTGAACCAAGTCAACCATCTGAAGGCATTACCCCAGAAGGCAAGGTTTCTTTTTTTATTGCTCTCATACCATTGTACAGAAACTTTAATGTATAGAATTTCAGGTACATTATCAATTGAAGTTGAGGTATGGTAGATGAAATCATAGATAATTATCAACAAGGGACCTACTATTTTTTTCTTAAATTGTAAATTTCAGATCTGTGGAAACAGTATTACTGGAAATTGGCAAACTAATCTTTGATCTTATGTTGAATCACAATGATTAAACTGGACATTCCTCATGAAATAATCCTGTGAATTAGATGATCTTTAGCTTGTTTTCATTGTTAAAAGGGATTTAATCATGTTTCACCATTGTTCATCACAACTTGTGTCCTGCAGACGATGCAGATGAACAACGGTGAAACATGATTGAATCCTAATACTACCACTGCACTGTTCTTCAAAGTTATGGTATAATTATTATCCGGACCATTACTATATAGGATTCAGCTTACCCTATGTAAACAATGATAGTAACCGTACAAAGCCCAAAGTCATCAGACAAAAAAAGACTAAATTTAGCCTTTTTTTGTTTTGATGCAAGGAGTGTTTGAGGGGATGTGCCCCTCAGATTGAGCATGTTATGCTTCTTATAGGCCTAATGTATCTTTAAGAGCGGATTGTAGCGAGCGTATAGGACTATGATAGGTGGGTACAGTCAACATTTAGAGTCAGGTTTTGGAAGGTCATTTCGGGGTCATTTAAGGTCACCCAGGGGTCATCTGAGGTCAAATTACTAAAAACTTGTATGGGCATGAAACTTGGTAAGTACTGTCAACTTTTGGAGTCAAATTTGTGGAAGGGCATTTCGGAGTCATCCGAGGTCACCCAGGGGTCATCTGAGTTCAAATTTTTTCAAAAATTACTTTCATTGTCCCCAAAAAGCATAGAGCCACAGCGCCATTGGTGCTCTTGTTTTCCTTTTTCCTCCCCTTTAGATTTTTTTTCAGGGGCCACTCTATGCTCCCTAGCCCTGGCTATGCCACTGCTCTCTCAATCCCTCTTCCCTATTCCTGCTCTCTCTCCCTCAAAATCAGAATATGATCCTGGTATCCAAAATTACATGTATGTAAATGAGTTGAAGGAGGTTACGTGAACATGTACATGCAGTATTTTCAAATCTATTCCAATATCTCTGTACAACCAAGGATCTGAATTTTAGTATCTTTAGATGAGTATCCAGTGGAAAATCTCCTGTTTGAACCAAACAAAATAAAAAACTTCATTGTAAATGAAAACATAAATGTATTTCATGTAGAGAGGGGTCTGAAAATTGCTGAAAATAATATAACACTTTTTACGGCTTTCAGCTGCGTTGCATGTGGTAGGTTCGACCATGCGCTATTGTCCATCATTGCATGTGATCTCAGGTCAGAAATCATGCTTCAGGTTGGGTAGGTCCTTTAAATACAAGAGGAACAAAAAATATCACATAGACTCTATGTCAAATATTGGTTTCAAGCTCAATTTTATTTTTATTGTAGATACTATGGGTTATATACAAAATTTGCATTTCGTATTACCAAAAGGTTAGCTAAAAATACACATACATATAAGTAGCAAAATCCAGTAGGTTTCACGGATTTAATTTGATACTTACCAGCACACAGACAGATATTTTGTTTTGCCTTGAAATAAATGGTTTGAAGAGTCGGATATTTGCCCCCCTCCAAAAAAAAATTGGTAACAAAATAAGGTCAGATGATACATGTATAGGCCTGATCCCCAGCTACTCAAGTATTAATTATGTCAGTACATCAACTTGGACGGTAATACAAATTATATATTGCATGAATAAAACAATTCTGTACTTAAATAGAACTATGTACATCTATCTATAGATAAACCTGATGCACCAGGCAAAGCTGATGTAAAGAATGTTGGCATCAAGAAGATTGAAATCAGCTGGAAAGCTCCTCAGAGTAATGGTGGATCACCTGTTATAGGCTATACTATTGAACACCTAAGAAAACCTAAAGACAGTCAGTTGGATCAGTGCATGTGGGTGCCAGTCATGTCAGTGAGAAAAAAGGTATGTAAACACATCACAAACAAATGTCCTTTTATTAAGAGATCAATCTATGCATTAAATTGCAATTTTCAAACTTAAATAGCAAAGCCGTTTTGCAATTTTTGATATACCTTAATGGTCCAAAAGTGTTGCCATGATGAAAAAGAGCGGTCAATACTATTGGCCATATTGTTTTTATATCTGTCTCCAATATATTTTCAGCTTTCTCAGGAATTGTGTATTTAAGAATAGGATCTTCCTTTTTGAATATCTTGCAAAATTAATGTTTTCCCACTTTCACCAAAACAATCTCTGTTTTGAAAATCTGACCATGTTCTACACAAAATATTATGCAGTATTTTCATTGTGACATTGTGTGGTTTTTTCTGACTGCCACAAGCCCTAAGAATGTTGATATCTATGAATAGTTTGTGATGTTAACAAAGTAATCCTGGTATGGAATGACACAGAACATTGATCATTGTTCCCACCAAATGAAGTTTGGAAAGGGGACTATGAAAGGAGCACTAATGTCTGTGTGGCTGTCTGTGTAGAATAGAAAATGTTAACTTTTTGCCAACAAATGTTAACACTCTGCTTCCTTTGCTGATTTCATACACATGCTTTAATGGATTTCAATGGGACTTGGACACAATAACCTTTGGTCATCTAGTGTCACTTGAGGTCATTTTGCAGGTACACATTTTACACTCTACGTAATTTACTAATCTACTTTTTAATTTGTATTCTGCTGTTATATTCTTATTCATGGGCTTTTATTTGCAGTTTAGGACACATAAACCCTTCTTTATGTACATTTTGTCCTAATCTTCATCTTTGCCATCCCCCCCCCTTTGTCAGGGAAATATTAGGGGAAATTCAGGGAATTTTGGTTTTGTGAATTAAATACAGGGAACCCTGTTTAACTAAAGACTAACACTGTGTATACTTTCAGTCATCTAGGATTTGATCAATTAGTAGTCAACCAGAAAAACTCCTTTTTGGTCAGACGGAATCACCAACGTTTCGGCCAAAACCTTTGGCCTTCAGCTGGGTGGATGATTTAGGGTCATCCGAGGTCAATCGATGAGGAAGTTGCTTGATGACCAGATCCCAACCATGTGACAGATTAACTCTAACGCCCCCGCTCCTGTTGAGGGACGGTTGTTCGGCTCGTACCCACGCTGCTTCTTTGACTCTCCGTTCAAACCAACAGGGTTCACGGTCCAAAATGACAATGTCGTCAATGTCAAAACTGACCACTGCCCTCGAGGTGTGTAGACAGCTGAATCGTTGCCACTTGAACTGGCGCGTCTATGTTGGGACATGCGACTCTGCAGTGGTTGGCCGGTTTCACCAATTTAATGTTCTTGGCACACCTGATCTTCAGCGCACTGGACACCATACACAACACCACTTATACAGCCCTTGGGCTGCTTATCCTTTGGGTGTACTAGCGACTGTCGCAGGGTATTGGTTGGCTTGAAGCGTGCAGTGATGCCGTGATCGCGGTAGATCCTCTTTAATTTCTCTGAAACATCCCCATGGTAAGGAATGGTGACAAAAGTCTTGGTACCAGAAGACGCGGTGGGTTCGCTGGCTGGTTTGGCGTCTTCTCACCACGATTTAGGGCCTTGATAAGATCACTGAGCACCAACACTTGCGCCACGCCTTGAAAACGTGTGGCTACAAAGACTGGGCAATTGACAAGGCCCTAAATCATGGTGAGAAAGACGCTAAACCAGCCAGCGAACCCTCGGATGACCCTAAATCATCCACCCATCTGAAGGCCAAAGGTTTTGGCCGAAACGTCGGTGATTCCATCTGACCAAAAGTGAGTTTTTCTGGTTGACCAGATTTAATTATCTACTAAGATAAGTCTAATAATATTTATTCTTTTATTTGATGTGTTTTCACTAGGTTACTGCATTTAGTTACAGTACCACTGAAGATGTAGAGAGAGACACACAATACCAATTCCGTGTGTGTGCTAGGAACAAGCTAGGGCTTAGTGAACCAAGTCAACCATCTGAAGGCATTACCCCAGAAGGCAAGGTTTCTTTTTTATTGCTCTCATACCATTGTACAGAAATTCCAGGTACATTATCAATTGAAGTTGAGGTATGGTCTGTGAATTCGTCAGTAATTACCTATTTTTTTTCTGAAATAGTAGGTTGCAAGTTTCAGAGCTGTTGGAACAGTATTACTGGAAACTGACAAATTAATAATGAAAGTGATAATAGCTCTTTAACTACCACTGCACTGTCCTTTTGATGGTATATTATCTTATTAGGATTCGGCTTGAGCAACTCTTTGTGAACAAAATAAGTATTAACCGCACAAAGTCCAAAGTCATCAGTGACTCCTTGAATGCTTTATCCTCATTGAATGCTTTATGTTAGACATAATCCTTTATGTTACACTAATCAAATTTATAAAATTAACTCACAATATCTTACCTTTTGCCATGCCATCTTGTCTGATATGGCTTGATCACAGATGGTACTGTCCACTGCTCCTCCTACAAAACTTGATGGGTGATGTATCCTTGTTTCCTTGAAGTGATTATGGTTTTAGCAGTGTGTCATAATGTGATCCAAAGAGCAAACACAGTAAAATTGATATAAATAATGAAAAAATAATAATTATTAGAAAATAATTTGTCAAACAAATTGTTCAAGATTCAGTCATTTGCAAATAAAAAACAATTAAAACAGAAAAGCGGCCCTTTAGATCAGATACTTGGCCTGATCCCTCACCTGCTTTGACAAATGTGACAGTATGTGTAATATGTATTCATAACCTCATTAATAAATGCGATGCGTGTGATCCAATTACATTTAGTTATTTGTGAAAACGTGAACGCAAATGGAGGTCCTTAATATCTCACAATTGACCGCAAAATGCGTAATTGTTCGAAAAGTAAGTATTAGTAACCTCCAGCGCCAGACAGCGCCGAAAGCAAACTGGTACTGGCGCTGGCTGCCGTGTTTGGATTATGCCGCTACCATATTTGCACAGATTGTTATTGGTCGTCCTGTTTTAGCCTGATCGATTTTTGGAAAGGGAAGATGTGAAAATCATCTATTTTTACAAACTTTTAAGCAAACTTTTGTACAGTGAAGAGACCATGTGACGGTTATGAATGAGGTTAATAACTTTGCATCGGTAATATGTCGGGCATTGTGAAAAATCTAAACATTTTGCTGTGGACCTCGGAATATCCCTCGGTTCCAAAGGCAAAATATTTAGATTTTTCACAATGCCCTCCAAATAACCGATGCACAGTTATTAACCTCCATTTATTGCATAAAACCATTATGTACTTCTGTAAATAAAACTATGCACTGTTCAACCAATATTCATAGATTGTTATTGTAATATTATTGTATTTTGTGTATATTATCATGTTGTATCCTGTGTAAGTTTAAGTTATTTTTGGTAGTTTTTAAGGTTTTGCATTGTTTTCTCTGTAAAGCGCCTTGAGGCTTTTCTGCATAGGGCGCTATATTAAATCTTTGTTTATTATTATTATAGATAAACCTGATGCACCAGGCAAAGCTGATGTAAAGAATGTTGGCATCAAGAAGATTGAAATCAGCTGGAAAGCTCCTCAGAGTGATGGTGGGTCACCTGTTATAGGCTATACTATTGAGTGCAGAAAAAACCCTAAAGACATCCAGTTGGATCAGTGCATGTGGGAGCCAATCATGTCAGTGAGTGAAAAGGTATGTAAACAGATCACACAAATGTTGCATCCTGGATGTCCATGGGCTTTGCTCAACACAAACTTGTAGACTAGAGTTTGTTTACTTTATTGTCATCCACCCAACTCCTTCAAACCTTGTGTCAAAGGGCTTGATGAACAGAGGCATCCACTTCAGATGCATGACGTAAGTATCAAGAATAGCACTTTAGTTGCTTTGGAGTTGCTCAACAGTGTCCCTGATTTGGAGCCATTTGAGGCGATTCTACTCTGCATTTTGCATTTACTTTGAGGGCCTATATATGTCCCTTTTAGGCTACATGTAGCTAGTAGGCTATAGATCTCCTAGATGCAAACATCACTGGTTGAAACTTTGTGGCTCTTGTTTTGTCAGAATCATTTGCCAGAACCTTTGCCTTGGAATATCTTTGCCTTTTATTTGAAACAAAGTCAGATTCCCTTGTTATATGCCTAATTGTGTATTTTTAAGCGACACAATACAAACTAATGTGCATTATTCAATAGAGGGTTTTTTGGTACCCTTATACATTGGTAATGTAATTTGCATAAATTTTCTAATATTATTTTCAGGTTTGCAGTGATGATGTAAGATATATAAATTCAAAATTAATGTTTAATTTAAGCCCTCTTGTTTTATCATTTCAGTCACATAATTAGAATATGATGCTGAACTTTGATGCATTTTAAGTTTGTTGAAATGTCCAACAAGCTAGATGATGTGTTTATAAATACAAACATATATTTCGTTGTTCAAAGTATGTTGAACTGATTCAATTATCTTGACCTGTCCAAATTACCTAGATAATGATGACATTACTTGATATAATCAACAATTCATCAGACTTTGAACAAAAGAAATATAATGGATAATTAGGGCTAGACATATATTGGGAGATACGACTCAACCTCTGTTCATCAAACTATGTAACTAGCAAACTGACATAGTAAAAACCCCAGTTATCTTCTGCAATTGGTGAATCCCTGTGTGTCGCTATAGCCCAAAAGCAGGGGTGTGACACCCCCAATACACAATTTTGTCGGCAAAAAATTGACTGTTGTCGTCAAAACCATATGATTGTTGGCAAATGCAGTCAAAGCTATGTGATTGTCAGCAAATTGCAAGAGTCATATAAAAGATTAATGTGTTACGAAATGATGGTGCTGTTGTTACGTAATAGACCTATTGTGAATGTTATAGTAGTTTATTTGACGTGTGTTCACTAGGATACTGAGCTTTATAGTTATACCCTGGAAGATCTGGAGGCAGACAAAGATTATCAGTTCCATGTGTGTGCTGTGAACTTGCGAGGGTGCAGTGACCCAAGTGACCCATCGGACAGCATTACTCCAGAAGGTAAGGTTTTTTAATTGCTTTCATAACATTCTACATGTTCCCTTCACATTTTCACGACAATGCACTGCCAGCAGCACTAAGATTGAGCTGTAAAAGCTAGACTACAAGTTTTCTACAAGGAGTGATATATATAAATCTTTTTGCAACCTCAGAACAGTGCATTTTGGGTAATATGCATGGGAGCCAGCTGGTGTTTGCATATTATTTGGTCTTGATGTTCTTGCATAAGCATTTAGGCCAAAATTGGTTGAGCTATATTAGAGCTACCAATTAATGATATTGTAACAAACCGCTCAGTCACTTCCGGTCCTGCCAGGCCTCGAACCCATGATCATGGGATTAAAAGGCGAGTGCGCTAGTGTATTGTTCAAAAGAGGATTTCACCGTCTGGTCTATGACACTAACGCACTTATACCTCTGTGTCAAAGCTCCACCTCTGAACGCCTAACCCTTTCCAATGGATGGGTCCACCACTGCCACCATTTCTGTCACAAACCGCTCACAGAAGTATCCTGCACCTTCTTCGAGACACTTCTGGTCCTGCCGGGCCTCAAACCCACAATCTTGGGATTAAAAGGCAAGCGCGCTAGTGTATACATGTAGACCTAAAGAGGACTTCCCCGTCTGGTCTATGACACAAACGCACTTATACATCCATGACCATATAATAATAAATGATATATTAGAACTGCCAGTGGTGTCAATGGAGGAGATGATCTTTTATTTCTTGTCAATGTAGTAGACTTAGATTAATAAACACACAGATTGGAATTTTCCATGCCTGTGCCCTCTAAGCGTACTCGAATTCAGCTGACGCTGGCACAGCGTTCAGACCTGGCAACATCGCTCATCATACGTGCAAAGTTTCTTTTGTGTATGCTCGCGCTATTTGCGCTATTTTTTAGTTTGCTCACGCGGTACCTGACTTAGCGTCGATCCCCATAGGCAACATGCCATGATTCCACGGTATGGTAGCAGATATCAAAGTTCTGAGGATGAGGAAAATTGAGCAAAAGGCTTATTCAATAACTCCTACCATATTGTAAGCCTTGTGCACTTATATAGTACATAATTATACTACCTTATTGTCTGCTCCGGCCAAGAATATGTGTCAAATGGGTGATTAAGTTGCAATTGGTGTAATATAAAGAATAAGTTATATTATAAAATAATTAAGTTAAATTCCATGAAATTAAATAAAATGCAAGTTACGACATTGGAAAGACTTGACAGGTGTACAACAGAGTAGGTAAATGTTCTGCATTACACAAAATGTACATAGCCTACCCATTGCAGCACTATTTTTTTCTGCATCTGTGAAATAATAACCTTTTCATCATTTTCTTTGCTAGATGATAATGAAACACCACTAGAAATCAGACTAAGAGGAGAAGGTGCATTAGCTGCATATCTGGAAGCATCTAAAGAAGGAAAGAGAGAAATACGAAGCATAAGACTGATGCTTGTTGGCCAAGAGAGGGTTGGAAAGACAAGTTTGGTGAAAGCATTTATGAGAGATAAGTAAGAACATATAAAACTCTTATTTTAAGAGGAAGGAAATATTGATTGCATTAGCTAAAGGTTCGTGATAAAAAATGAACGCACGGCCCTCTGCAAGTTGCAACTGACATATATTAATAGCAATCTAACAATTGAAGGGGTGGGTGTAATAAAGTCTTAACCCACCTAAAACACATGTTACTGGTTTCACGATAAGTTGTTTTTTGACCAAGTACATGAGAATTTCCATAAGTAAAGTATATAAGCATAAAGTATAGGAGTTCTTCAACAGACAATTGTTTTGTTGAAGAACTCCTATACTTTAGTACACACAAACCGGTCACTTTTAAATTTGTGGCGTTAGGACTTTTTGCCCCAAGAATTCCACACTATAGTTTCTAGAACTACTTATGAGATGAATATTTCTTTGAAAAAAATACCGAATCTATTTCATTGTTGATGTAAGAAACACGTTCTCAATGATTTCAGATCAAAATTGTTGTTAATAGATAAGACCCCAGGTTTAAAGTTGGTGGCGATATAGTGCTAACCCACATTTCTTTTTTGAAGAAAAACAGGGAACATGACACAGCTGTAATCATGCCAATAAGTTCATATTGGTGCAAAAATTTCACATTATTTTAAGTACAATATAATGATTACTTTTTATAAAAATGGATTAAGTAGTTGTCCAATCTATATGTTTTAACTGCAATTGATTTGAAACCAGTAACAAGTGCACCGAAAAAAGGTGAGGGTTAGGACTATATTACATGCCCTGGACCAAATAAAGCACATTAGAAAGGTACTTTATCTGTACTTTATGGGTACTTTAACTATACTTTAGGTAATAAGAACGTATAAAGTGTACTTTAAATGTGCTTATTTTTCATATCCTGGAAAAACATTGTACTTTAAAGGTACTTTAAATGTGCTTTATATGACTTTAATTATGCTTTATGAATATTTTGATAAATATGTGAAATTTTGTATGCTTTAACTATACTTTATTTGGACTTAGTTTTTTCCCAGTGTCAGTGAGTATACTTTAATTGTACTTATTTTTGACTTAACCAAATTTTGAACATCAGTGTGTACTTTAAATATACTTTATCAGTACTTTATGTATACTTTACCTGGACTGATTTTCCTGGTGGTATTGTCAGCAGTGTAAGTGTACTTAAAATGTGCTTTTCAGTGTACTTTTAAATGTGCTTTAATGTGGTCATGTGATGTTTACATGTACAAGTCACATGGCTACATTCTTCTAGATTTGAAAAATACCAACGGCCATCTTGTGGCAGTTGTGCTAAGGTTGTATATTGCAATGGATGTATAAAACTATTCATATTTATATAAAATGAAGGACTTAATGGACTTACAAATACAGGCTTGATTACAGGAGATAGTTACTGGTAACGTATGCTTGTGAACACAATTGTGTTACCACTGAACGCTTTGAGAATTAGCTCCATAAATGTGGTAAGCTTATAAAGCTTACAATTATAACCTTACTGGTGCATGATGTATACTGAATATACTTGTTTTGGTATAAAGTATAATTAAAGCACAGTACTTTAAATATGCTTGTTTGGTATAAAGTACAATTAAAGTACAGTACTTTAAATGTGCTTTTTCAGTATGCTTTAAATGTACTTTTCTGGTCATTGTGCTTTATTTGTACTTTAAAGGTACTTTATCATCGTTCCAAATGTCGCACATGGAGTGTTGTTTAGAAAGCATATTTAAAGTACAGTGCTTTAAATATACTTGTTTTGGTATAAAGTATCATTAAAGCACAGTACTTTAAATATACTTGTTTGGTATAAAGTACAATTAAAGTACAGTACTTTAAATGTGCTTTTATCAGTATACTTTAAATGTACTTTTCTGGTCATGTGCTTTATTTGTACTTTAAAGGTACTTTTTATCGTGCTCCAAATGTCGCACATTGAGTAAAAGAGTTTAGAAAGCATATTTAAAGTACAGTGCTTTAAATATACTTGTTTTGGTCCAGGGCACCCACCCCTTCAATTGTAAAAGTAGGTTTGCTACAACTTGAGTCATTCGGATCTATAGATGAGTTGACCACAGCATTTACAAGTAAAGATTAGCAGTTGGTCTGTTGATATGCCAGTACTTAACTGAACAGCATGATAACCACTTCACTGTTTTTTTATAATGCAAAATATGTTGTAATACTATGGGCCAAAGGCCTAAATGTATTTAATAAAATTGAACTTGAACACTTCACTGTCCAATTGCCTTACTGTTGTCCCATCTTTGCTCTGATGTTATTATTATAATCATTGGCCCCAACACATATGTGGGGATTATGTTATCATCCAGATGGTTGCCGTGGTTGTTTGTTTTTTGTTTGGCTGCCTAGTTGTCCAGGCAGAAGCAAATTCATTAATCCACTCTGCAGCTCCAACACAGTAACCGATCACGAACATTATTATGTTTTCAGGGTTATTAAGAATTAAGAAAACCTAATAATGATAATATTGGATGGCTTATTTCGCATGATACCATAACATATCGGATTTGTCATACAAATATCGAACTCGCCGTTGGCTCGTCCGATATTTTTATGACTCGTCCGATATGTTATGGTATCATGCTCAGCCATCCAATATTATATCAAACTTGGTATGGGAATAAGATGTGGTAGCCTGATGTGCTGTATAGTTTTGTGTCATGTTATTTGCATATTTATGAATATTATTGAGCTTATTTGCATATTTTGCCTAAATTGTCATTAATCCACTCTGCAGCTGAAATGCAATAAGCGCTCAACTTCAAACTTGGTTTGGTGATTGGATATGGTGGCCTGGTGTGCTGTATAGTTTTGTGTCATGTTACTTGCATATTTTTTCAAAATTAAGCATTTCTCAACATTTTTGGTGAAAATTGTCAGAGTTGGTCACAATTTTAAAAAAAGTAAAAAAAAGGTGGTAGATATTTATGTAGTTTTTAAAAAGTAAAGATTTTTTTTACTCATACATTTTTTTGTTATGGTGACCAAAAATATTTGGACCAAAAACCCCATTTTGGGGATTATTTTTTCCAAAACTGATCATTTTTGCTGAAATTTGCCCTCACAGATGGATTCATCAAGTCATTTCCATTCTAAATATGTATACTTTTATATACTTTAGACCAACAATTTAGAAGTTATGAGGCCCAAAAGTTTCCACTAAAATATTCCAGGGATAAGACCATCCTTAAGTCATCTGAAGGGGTGCTTAATAATTGCCATATTTTGAGAGTTAAACTTAAATTTTTAGATGCAAAATAAAAAGAAATAATTCCCATAGAATATCTAGCATTTTTACCATTATTTTACTAAAAGTACATTTGCAAGGGGCATTTAAACAGATTCAAGTTTAAGAAGTTCACAAGGTGCTAATTAACGAGGAAGGGGTGCAGAATATTTTTTACTCATTGGAACTGAAAGTAACATGAAGTGATGTGTGTAGATGTTTAATATAACCTGAGTAATTTACACAAAACTTACAAATCATTGCAGATTTGAATCGGGAGAAGAAATCACAGATGGTGTTGATGCCTCTAAATGTTGTTCTGTAGCCTTTGCAAACCCCAGCATGTGGAAGCCACTTCAGCGTGATCGAAAAGGTTAGAATATAGAATACACCCTGGTGATATTGAAAGTACGGGTGATGGTCAATAAGTTCCCGCAATCATTATTTATCTCCACTCAAGCATGACTTTGATGACATTTAATTATGTACCTTGTCTTTCAAAATGTGTATTAGCGATGTTGAATACTTGATTACGTAATGATATTAGCATAAACACAATAGCATATGGACACTGTCTGATTTAAGGTGAAGAGTAGTGGAGAAATAAAGAACCAGATTGAGGTATAATGTCACATAATTCCAAATATCTGGAGAATAAAAGTATGGAATCTGGCAGTGTTTTGCAATTTGGTAGGCCGATATCACAAGGTTAATGCTATACTCATTTTAGACCTACCATTTTTGCTGAACCATGAAATGGATCAGCCTATAACTGCATATGTTACTAGGTTACTAGGTCCCTAACTAACCATTTGGTCTGAAATGGACATATCTCTAAATGCCACGAAGGTATGACCCCATGAGTGGTGTCATATGAAAGAGAAAAACATAAAGAATATAATAAAAATATTTCCAAACGTCAGAGGTCATGCAGGGGTCACAGGGGTCAAAAAAGGTCATTTCAACCAAAAATGCTCCGATTGAGCTTAAATTTAAATGCAATGATCCTTATGACATTCTAAACATGTTTAAAACATTTTTGAATTTATTTCAGGTCATTAAGGGGTCCTAAAGGGTCAAAGGTCAAGTTGTTCAAAATGCTCCAATTGAGCTGAAATTTAAACGCAATGATCCTTATGACATTCTAAACATGTTGCAAATATTTTAAAATTCGTTTAAGGTCATAAAGGGGTCAAAGGTCAAGTTTTTCAAAATGCTCCAATTGAGCTGAAATTTATATGCAATGATCCTTATGACATGCTAAACATTTCAAAAACATTTTAAGATTCATTTAAGGTCATTAAGGGGTCAAAGGTCAAGTTTTTCAAAATGCTCCGATTGGGCTGAAATTTAAACGAAATGATTCTTATGACATTCTTAACTTGTTGCAAATATTTTAAAATTCATTTAAGGTCATTAAGGGGCAATAAAGGAGTCAAAGGTCAAGTTTTCAAAATGCTTCAATTGTAGGTATAGGCCTACCACAATATACTGCCAAAGCCACATGGTTCAGCTATGGTGCGGTTATCGCTCTAGTTATTAAAGATATGGGATTGTGTTGAATATCTCCAATTTTGAGTTGGCTTTTTCACCCATTGTTCTTTACATAATAAGAGATAGCAAGATTAATCAACAACAAAATTTAACAAATACTACCTGGTTTGATTTTTATTATTTTATTATTTAGATTTTTGTGTGACAAATCCAATAAAATATACTCACTGACTTGAGCTTTCGCCATCCAGGCTGATGGCTTGATCACAAGTGATCTGGTCCACTGCATTTCCGCGGTGTTTGGATGCACTCTCACTCCTCGGGATCAAAGTTTGTTTTAGCAGTGGATCATATCGTGACTCAGAGAAAAAGAGCCGTCATCGCGGTTGATTGCATTAGCCCCCTTCTTGCGGATCTGAATTGATTCTCGGATTCTTCTTGAAACAGCATTTGAGTCTTTGTCTAGTATGCTGGCCCCCTCTCAATTGATAACATGATTTTCTTGGGCGACGTGATCTGTGATCGCTGACTTATGTTGTTCGATGTTGACGCTTTTCTATTTGCTCTGGTGAACTTTGTGTCTTTGACCGTTTCAGAGTCTTTTTGGTGTTCTTTTAGACGGACGCCTAATTGCCTTCCTGTTTCTCCCACATACGACTTATCACAACCTTTGCAGGGGATTTCGTGAACTGCGTCACTGGTTTCTGAGATGTCTTTCTTGTCTTTGGGATGCACAAGAATGCTTTTGAGTGTGTTTGTAGGTCGCATGGCTGTTGAAATTTTGTGTTTTTGAAAAATCCTTTGGAGTTGTTCCGAAAGACCTTCGACATAGGGGATCATGACCATACCTTTTGATGGTGTTTCGTCGGATTTCTTAGGCTTTTTTGGCTCTTTGGTTTTCGCTTCCATCTGGTGTTTGACTCTGTCAAACGCCCACTTGGGGTAACCACATTCCATTAATGCGTTCTTGATCTTTCTTTCTGCTTCCCTTTTGTCTACTTCTTCCGTCACTATATTATCCTTTCTGTCCATGAGCGTTCTAATTACACCGAGCTTCTGGTGGAGTGGGTGTTGAGACTTGAAATTAAGATACTGATCCGTATGGGTCTTTTTACGGTACACGAGCATTTTTACAGAACCGTCTTCCCTGCGAACTATTAGAGTATCCAGGAAGGGGATTTTCCCCTGGTCTTCTTCCTCGTGGGTAAACTTTATGCTGCCCGTAGGGTCGATGGTGTTGAGATGTTCTGTAAGCTTGAGTGTGGTATCTTTCTGAATGATCTCTAAAACATCGTCAACGATCTCCTCCAGTACTTTGGCTTACAATCTAGTGGTGCTGTCATTATGGCCTCTTTCTCTAACCACTCCATGAAAAGATTAGCCACGATTGCGCTTGACCGGACTTCCCATGGCTGCACCGAAAATCTGGCTTAAAGATTTGTCCGCTGAAAGCTGAAATATGTGGTTGTGAGGATAAATTGTAAGAGCTCGATGATGTCTTCCGTATTTAGTTTTGTTCTGTCTTTGAGTGTTTTGTCATTCTCTAGCCGTTCCTTGATGATGTCAAGACATTTTTCTATGGGAGTGTTGGTGAATAGGAAACGACATCATGTGAATTAAAAATATCACCATCGTCGATGCATATCCCCATCATCTCCTCCGCTTAGGGACTTCGAATTAACCACATGGTGTTCCGAGGTGCCGACTAATGGAGCGAGAATTTCAGCTAATGCTTTAGAGGTTTGATAGCCAATTGAACCTGTATAGCCAACTATGGGGCGGATCGGGTTCCCCGCTTTTATGAATTTTGGTGGTGCAGTAGAGCCGGGGGGTGTTTTCAGCTGTGGGGTATAACAATCTGTATTGACCTTCGTCGATCTTATCCTCCGATTTGAGCCTTTTCATGATGTCTACCAACTTTCTTTTGTACCAAGGCGTGGGATCTTTGCTCAGTTTTTCATAGGTGTTTTGATCACTGAGCATCTCATTAACCTTCTGTTCATAATTATCTTTGGTCTGAACTACAGTGCACTTCCCTTTGTCAGCACCCATTATTAACAAATCATTTGATTTCTTAAGCTCACCTAACGCCACTCTCTCCTCCTTTGTAATGTTGGATTTCGGGAGTTTTGCCGACTTCAAGGTACCAACTACCTCTGCTCTAAGACTCTGTGCTTCTTCCCATGGCAATTTCTTACACGCCGATTCACACGCCGATTGACGATGTATTCTTCGTGGTGGGATCTTGTTTACTGACACAGCAAAATTCAAACCACGCATGAGCAACTTTTTGCTGTGGATCCGATAAGGGTTTATCGGAAATGTTTTTGACCCACTTTTCTCTCCATTTCTTCAACTGGGACCCGCTTAGGTCGGGTTCTGAAACGCCTGCTTTCTTACTACTGGCTTCATTTCTAGTTTTGAGATGGTTTAGCTTTTCCTTATGTCTCTCTTTGGTTTTGTTTTCGACTGATTTTCGTTTCAGTATCCAAGTGAGATTCAACATGGCCGATGACCTCGGGTCGATGTTGAGTGTTTCTAGATCGTTTTTCTGTGATTCTCGCTTTCGTTGTAAACCTCTAATTTTATTGTTTACTACACGAATTCGCTCACCGATTAGACCTTTCTCCGCTTTCTTGATGATATTCCTCGCTTTTTCCGTGTTGATCGGGCAGCTTAATTTTGAGGCTTGACGGCGTGATGCCATTATCCTTACAGCGGTGGGTGAATGTTAAATGTTGACGGTGCCAGGCCAATTTTTTCTCTGTATTCTCTAGGTCACGTATATGTTTTACTGCCGGTTGTCCATAACGATTTCTGACTTCCGTAAACAGATGCATCGGTAGGATTGTAGATCAAATTATTTACCTTTTTTTCTCTGAGTCACTTGATATGATCCACTGCATTTCCAGCGATGTTTGGAAACAAACTTTGATCCCGAGGAGTGAGAGTGCATCCAAACACCGCGGGAAATGCAGTGGACCAGATCACTTGTGATCAAGCCATCAGCCTGGATGGCTAAAGCTCAAGTCAGTGAGTATATTTTATTGGATTTGTCACACAAAATCTAAATAATTTGATCTACAATCCTACCGATGCATCTGTTTACGGGACTACCTGGTTTGATTAAGTAACTACTGATTATTAAAAAGGGAGGTCCCAGTGGTGAATTCACAAATGTTTCTTTCTTATTGAACCCTTTGTTTTTAAATTCTCTTTATGTACTCAGATTAGCACCCCATAGAGGGGCTTTGGGTTGAATAAGAAATTTAAATATCAACAGGTTTATTTAATTTTAGCATGAGATGTAGGCAAATCACTCAGACTGTTACTGTTCCGCAAACATTGTATTTAATCATATTTTAGCACTGTTTTGATGAAATTTTCTTTTTTCTTACATTTTTTGTACTTTTAATCATGCATGCCATCGATGCATGTGCACATTTCTATTTTTATTGCAACAATTTCTATTGTACTGACTATGATCTATCATACCATCCCAATCATCATGTTTGTTTTTGTTTCATTTTGGAGATAATTTTGGAGATCAAATTCAAAGACAGTCCTTTACCTCATCTGTTGATGGATACATATTTTCCTCTTTTATTATCAAGTGAACTAAAACTAAAAATAAGGCTTTTAAACTGCATTGGTACTTCTGCTTATGTTTTTACATTTGCCTTTACGGCAATTCAAATTGCCCGCTAATGATTAAATAAGAACGCTGTCTATTTGTTGAACTTTAATGGCGACCAACAATGATCATGGTCTGTAAAACAAAATACATAAAAGAGGTGATCAATATCCTCTATCTCCCCCCAAGTCTTTGGCACCTAATGTTCATTAAAGTGTCCTGAACATTGGTATAGTGTGTAAAATGTTCTGTGGCACATATTATTCATAAGTGTTCTGTGGCACATCCTGTGGCACATAATGTTCATACATTAAAGTGTGGCAAAGACTAATAATGAAACAATAACATTTGTTATGAAAGTTTTGTTTTTGAAAACTACGAAGAACAACACTGTCAAATTTTTGTTGTTTTGAAACTACGAAGAACAACACTGTCTAAACAACAAAGAACATGGTCAACTGGTCAAAGGATGTTGGTGGAGCAGGATCACATGTCATAGTCAGAGTGCCAGGCAGGTTTGTGGATACTCCGACCAGAACGCCTGGGGGAAGCAGCTGGGACGACTGCTGGCGAAGGGTCAGCGTCTGGGGGACGAGAATGTCCTGCATCTTGCGGATGAGCCATGGGTTCAGGGTTGTCATCAAGGACGGGCAGTTGGTGACGATGACAAGAGGGTCCTGGGCCATGGTGGATGGTTGACCAGGGCTGTATCCACTATTAATGGGGGTGATAGGAGTGGAGGGTGTGATGGTGGATTAACAGTTGTCATGGTTGAACCTCTGGGATTTTTGTTGGTGGCAGCAGTTGGCTGGGATGCGTTGCATAGTTGTGGGGTTACAGGTTGTGGAACTATCGGACGGCTTACTCCAATGTCGGTATCAACTGTCAATCGGGGAGAGGGTATCTGGACAGGGAGGTATTTGCGGAGGAACTTCCTATTCGTGAGGGTAACCCTTCCGGAGCCATCAACACGTACTACATACTGGTCAAACTGGCGGACCTCGACAATCATACCTGTTTTGTCCCATTTCAGGGGGTGTGGACCTGTCTGGTTTTGAACGCGAACACGGTCACCAACAGCAAGGGGCAGGAGTCGTTTGGTGTGCTCACTCCAGCGCTCAGCCCCTCTCATGTGACGGTTGCGGAGAGCTTCTTCACGAGCTGCTAGTGTTTCCCGCCATGTATCATGGGGTTTGTATTTACCAGGTGGTATGGGTATGAAGTCTCGAATGGGACGGCCAAAAATACACATGGCTGGGGAGAGTTTAGTATCTCTGTCTGGGGTATTGCGATACTGGAGAATGGCACGTTGTAATGCATCAGTATCAAGATCACCATTGTGGCTGGTGTTGTTCATAAGAAGACGTTTCACAGTCTTGACCCCGACCTCAGCACGGCAGTTGCTATGGGGGAAAGCTACTGAGGAAAGGCGATGATGTACGCCCCAGTCTTGAAGAAATTGACGTGTAGCTACCGCTGTGAATTCGGGGCCCCATCAGATGCCAGCTCATCGGGATACCAAAAGTGACAAAAAGTGCGTCTGAGGCAAGTGATGAGTCCTTCTGCACCATTAGAAGACCTCTCAACAACCGGCCAGTTGGAATAACGGTCTACCACTACTAAGTAGTTGCAACCTTTGTAGTGGAAGAAATCGGCGCAAACACATTGAAATGGGTAATCAGGGGTACTAGTGGGGTAGGTGGTGCACTTGGGTTCGAGGGAGTGATGCGATTGCAATGATTGCACCTGGCACTTAATTGCGGCAATTGCAGGGGTAATGCCTGGCCAAAAGATTGATGCCTCCGCTCGTGAAGTCATGGAGGTGACTCCTTGGTGTGCGGCATGCAGATTGGCTAGCACTTCATCTCTGAGGGGTGGTGGGATAACCACCCGATCCTTGTAGAGCACAACACCGTCAACTGTGTATAAACCGTCTCGGAATTTGAAGTATTCACGCAGGGGTTCAGGGAGTGCATGTCGGAATTCCGGTATGCCAGATTCTATGAGGTCAACAAGGGTTTGCATGTTGGCATCACTAGCTGTGGCAGTACGCACTCTGTCCCATGTGACAGATTTGAGGTTGAGGGTGTGCAGGGAGTACACAGAAGAAGATAAGATCTGTTCTTCAATGGCATTGATATGTGTTGCAGAGGTGCGTAGGCCAAGCAAGAGGGTTTGCGAGTCTGCTAAGAAGGTGGGCATGGAATCAATGGTTGCTATGTCATCAGGAAGATTTAGCTTCACAGGGTCTCCAGTTGGGTGACGGGAAAGGCAATCTGTGGCACGATGGCGAATGCCTGGTATGTGGACCATTCGGAAGCGGTAACCCAGGGTCTTCTCTTTGAGATTCTTCAGGCGAGGGTTGGGTATGTCCTCCAGGGAACGGTCATTGAATATCTTCAGGAGGGGTTTGTGATCAACAGCAAGTATAAGGTCCTCACATCCCAGTACAAAGTATCTGGCTTTGTCTAGGGCATCAACGACTGCAAGGGCCTCACCCTCTATTGGAGCGTAACGGGATTCATGGGGTGTGTGAATCTGCTGCCAACAAGGGTGATCTTCCACCCTGTCTTACAACAGAATGGTTCAGTGTTAGGGCAACTGCAGTGTTTTTGGAGCAGCCAAAAACCAATGCCATTCTTCGACCAGTCTGTGGCCAAGCAGGTGGGCTTGCTGGTATCAAAGATTCGAACACCTTCTTCTATCTCACTAATAATGACAGCTTTGGATTCCTCGAAAGCACTCTGGAGGGGCTCATCCCATTTGAATGTTGCATTGGATTGCATTAGTTGACGAAACGGGAGCATCTTATCAGCCATGCTAAAGGCATATGATACCTGATTGACAAGTCCAAACCACGAGCGTATGTCAGTTATGTTTGTGGGTGTTGGGAAGTCAAGTATGGCGTGAAGGAACCTCTTGCAGGGGCGGACATTTGTGGGGGTTATCTCAAAACCAGCGAAGTCCACGGTGTCAGCACCTAGAACAAATTTGTCAGGGTTAAGGGTGATTCCATTCCGCCCACAGGTGTCAAGCCACTCAACAGCTTGGAAGAAGCTGTCAGCTAATGTGTCAGCCCAAAGCAGGACATCGTCGACACATTTGGTCTTGTTAGGGATGTCTGACACAATAGCATCATAGCGCCTGGTGTATCCATCACCTGAGGCGATGTAACCTTGGGGGGCTGTTTTGTAACGGTACCTGCCCCAGGGTGTAATAAAGGTGGTCAGGTGTCGATCCTCTTTGCAGATGGGTACGCTATGATAGCCGTTCCATGCATCAAAGATAGTTTTCTTCTTGTCATTTGGGACTGACCTAGCCTGGTGAAAAGGTGATTGGGTGTGGTGTGTTTCACGTGTGGCATGGGCATTAAGGGCCTGGAAGTCGACTGTGCGTCGAGGTTTGCCATTTTCTTGGCACACACAACCATTCTATGGCACCAGGTGACAGGCTCACCAATAGGGACAGGTTCAAGCACACCCAACTGCACATCATGGTCTATGCCAGCTTTGACAGCATCTCTCCAGTGGAGGGGGACAGGAACTGGTGTGTGGTGTGCGGCTGGTTCAGCCTGGGGATCTACCATGAGTTTGATGGGAGGGGTGTCCATAAGGGGCAGTGTCTGGTGCTCACAGATGTTGAATGCACTTGACTTGTAGTAGTCAAGGAGATACTGTTGCAGCTGCATACGGTTATCATCAGTGGCCGGGAATGGCAGACTTGTGGGGGAGGAGGCGGCTTTTGGCGCGCTGGGCAGTCACAGGCTATGGTGGGGTCCTCCTGCAGTGCTGCAGTGGCATCTGGCTGTTGTGCAGTGTGAGTCGCCCCCATCTTGGGAAAGGTTTCGGGGATAATCGCTAGGGCAATGCAGGCTTCCTTGCTAAGGAAGAACTTGTCAGAGGTGTCTGTGACATAAGTCATCTGTCGTGTTTCAAATACTACGCCTTGATCATCCTTGCCTGATATTCGGAGTACAGTGGCCCCAAGGATCTTGATACCTCCATAGTTGGCGGTGTGCATCTGCATGGATACAGGGAGGAGGTCACATTCACGTAACCCAAGGCGGTGAATGACCTTTATTCCAGCAAGGCAGCTCTGGCAACCTGTATCAGCCATGGCAGGGATCTGGCAGGTCATGCTGGGAGTGGATAGGTCAAAGCCAAGGTCTGTGTAATCTTTGGGAACGACTTTGATGGTCACATCTATATAGGGTTGGGGTGAGTACCTCTTCTTGTGCCAAGTGTCAGACAGGTTGTCGTAAACGTGGTGGTCAAGGGGGACCGTTTTGTGTCTGGTCACAGGGCGCCCTGAGTCAGTGACAGTGCATAAAGCATCAAATACAGCACTTTCTTTGTCCTGCGAAGGACCTAGGGGTGTTCGTCTTGAAAGTTTTGGATTGTCTTTGCTTCGGCAGACACCCTCCATGTGGTTTTCACGATGACAAAGTTCACATGTGTGTCCAAATGCTGGGCATTCATTCTTGCGTGACGCTGTGGCAGGGGAACTTTTGCCATGACCCTTTTTGCCGCAGTATGAGCAGGGGTCATATTTATCCTTAAAGTTTGCTTTGTGGCCTTCCTATACGTGCTGGTGGCTGCTGCGCCAACTGCATGTGAGTCGAGTAACGTGGAAGCTGATCGTTTTCCGGACTCCTTGGCGCCAACAAATTGAAACACCTCTTCCAATGTCATGTCTTGATTCTCACTACCTAGGAGGTCGAGTTGAATGTCAGGATCAGCAATGCCTCGTGTCAGAACATCTCTGAGAATTGCATCTGTGTAGTTGACGTCAGTGTTGCAGCCTGGGCACTTAATAATAAATTTACAAATGCCTGCTTGTCCCTGGAGTCGAGCCCCAAGCTGCGGACTGCTTCATCACGATCCTGTCGCATGTTATGGAGATGTGCCCTTGCGACCATTGTGTTCTCCTCACGTACGGCGAGTATCTTTAGCCCTCTAGAAACCCTCAGTGACATGTTCTTGAAAATTGTCAGAATTGTATCTTTAAATCAATTTTATGAAAAACAATTCATATTTTAGCTCCATCGTGTGTTTTATACTTACATGAGCACAAACATTATCTAATATTGGACCGTGATCATAAATAAGAACGCTGTCTATTTGTTGAACTTTAATGGCGACCAACAATGATCACGGTCTGTAAAACAAAATACATAAAAGAGGTGATCAATATCCTCTAATGATGACCATTTTCAGTGTACATATAGCAATGAATTTATACTACTGAGATTATGTAATTAGAAGTACTATGATAGTTATTGTTATGTGTTTTGAAAAATGAAGGTATTATAGCTGTTACTATTGTAAATAAATATTACTTGGGTCACTCCTGAGTGGAGATACATAATAGTTGCTGGAAATTATTGACCGTCCCTCGTATATGTATACATGTACTTTGATGTTAACTTTGATAGAGATGGTCAAATTGTATTTAGTATACCAAATAATGCTGAATTACTGAAAGAAATTCGGAAATTAGATAGGTTTGTTGAAAGGTTGTGCAGACTTAGCTTCAATTCCCGCAGGTGCCATCATGTTGTGCACCTACACATGATACCAGAAAATTGTCTGTAATTTTGTTTCAAATAAAAAGTTTTTAAATACTTCAACATACTTGGCATGTTATTATTATTTATTCATACACTCCTAGATAGTGAGAACCAGTCAGAGCAAACATTAATAAATTATTAGCCGTGCATGAATATTGTATAATTGCACGGGCGCACAATCCGCTTAATATGCGCAGTGCTTTCGGACGCGTTCATTTTTCTTGCGGGTGGATGCAGTTATATTTGTTTGCATTTTCCAACATTTTTGGTGACAATTTTGTTATAAAAATAGCAAAAATTACGGGATATTTTAGTAGTGTATGAAATAGATTAATTAATGCTTATCACTTGTTGCTCGAGAAATTTTACAAAATAATGCACTTGTACTGAGATGTTGATGCATATATGCACTCCCACCTTCGGGGCTCCTGCATGAGACGCATCAACATCTCAGTACGCATGCATTATTTTGTACAATTTCACTCCCAACAAGTGATACGCATTTATTAACCTATAATTATTATTATTGTTATTTATTATTTCAGAAAACTTATAAAGCGCATTTCCCATGGACCAATGCGCTGTACAAAGAAACAAAAATATAAAATACATAAAAAATACACAGCATGGCATAAGTACAGCCTGTCTCAAAATTGTGCAAGTGGAAAGCACCATCTTTGGCAATTAGAAAATACTGTTGTGATATGATGCTTACATGTCAAGGGAGCAGTCCTAGCTTTTAAGTACCATTTGTTTCATTCTTTTGGTTTCAGCAATCCAAGATCTGCTTTACTAAACACAAATGTATGAATAATGCAGGAGGGCGGGTTAGTGTAGTGGTCTTCTCACTCGCTTCTCACCACTGTGGCCCGGGTTCACTTCCCCGCGGCGCCACATGTGAGTTTGGTTGCCGATCCATGCTCGTCCTCGCTGGTTTTTCTCCGGTGCTCGGTTTTCCTCCTGCATCTAAAATCGGACCTCTTCCCATATCCCTGTCCCGTCATATCCGGATGGCGTCCCTTAAATTTAGTAGCCTCTGAGCACTATTGGGATTAGCCTGGCTGCGGCCGAATGTTACAAATAAATAATAACTAGGCGGTTACCCGTATTTGGCTGTTCTCGGCTGGGTGCGATTACCTGGCTGATGGTGACTGTACCCACCAAGTATCATACCCATCTGACAGTTTTTACTAATTTGACCTCAGATGACCCCTGGTGACCCCTAAATGACCTTCCCAAAATCTGGCTCTAAATGGTGAATGTACCCACTAAGTTTCATGCCCATCCGACGGTTTTTACTAATTTGACCTCATATGACCCCTGGTGACCCCAAAATGACCTTCCAAAAAATTTGGCTCTAAATGTTTACTGTACCCACCAAGTGTCATGTCCATACAACAGTTTTTACTAATTTGACATCAGCTGACCCCTGGATGACCTTGGATAACCCCAAAATGACCTTCTAAAAAATTGACTTTAAATGTTGATCGTACCCACCAAGTATCATGCCCATACAACAGTTTTTAGTAATTTGACCTCAGATGACCCCTGGGTGACCTTGGATGACCCCAAAATTACCTTTCAAAAATTTGACTCAAAACGTTTAATGTACCCACCAAGTTTCATGCCCATACGACATTTTTTAGTAATTTGACCTCATATGACCCCTGGGTGACCCCGGATGACCCCAAAATTACCTTCCAAAAATTTAGCTCTAAATGTTCACTGTACCCACCAAGTTTCATGCCTATACAACAATTTTTACTAATTTGACCTCAGATGACCCCTGGGTGACCCCGGATGACCTTCCAAAAATTTGGCTCTAAATCTTGACTGTATCCACCAAGTTTCATGCCCATACGACAGTTTTTAGTAATTTGACCTCAGATGACCCCTGGATGACCTCTGATGACCTTGACCCACTAACCAAAATAAACAAGATGCACCCACCCACCAAGCTTGAGGAACGTGCGACCCCTAGTCTCCGAGAAAATAGGTGGACAGACAGACAGACAGAGTCACAGACAGAGGCACAGATAGTCACAGAGTCACAGACTACCAGTATTATTATATAGATAAGATCATTTTGTTTGGGGTGACATCTTGCATAGACCTAAGCACACCATGGCTACAGCTGTACTTGTGAAGAAGGTCCTGCAAATATTTTGGCGATGAACCATGAAGACAATTGTTCACGTGCACCAAAATCTTGAAATCGATTCTCTGCTTGACAGGCAACCAATGCAACTCTCGCAACAAAGGCGCAGTACTGTGCTTGCTTTGAAAATGGGCCACGCTGCATGATTTTGAAGCTTTTGGAGACATTGCATACCACAGTTTAAAAGGCCACCTAACAGAGAGTTACCATAATTCAACCGAGAAATAAGGATCAAAGATCTCACTGCATGTGCACAAGTGGTTTGATCAATATAACAGCATATTCTTGTAAGATTACGCAGGTGGAATTTAACACTGTGACACAGGGCACTGACTTGATCATTCATGGTGAGACCACTATCAAAAATAATATCCACATTCTTGATTGAAGCAGAGGGTGTGATTACAGATCCACCGATTTTCAAGTCAAGGTGGGATATAGCAGCTGCACATCTAGGAGAAGAAATCAAGAAAAGCTTGGTTTTTGAGTTGTTTAGCTTCAACTTATTTTCAAGCATCCATGATCGTAACTCAGCCGCCATATCCTCCTGTGACTTGGGATTAAAACTAACATAAAGCTGAGTATCATCAGCGTAGATATGAAATGCAAAATGATGGAGCCTGATGATTTCAGAAACTGGCTGAGCATATGCCGTGAAAATGGGTGGACCTGCATCAGACCCCTGGGGAACACCATATTGCAATGGACATTTATTAAAATACTCACCAAGGACATATATTTTGCTACAACAATGTTGCTTAATACTTTACTGAGCCGGTACTATGTACCAAAAATTTGATTCATGTCCAGCGTTTAAATTAAAGGACCCAAAGAAGGTTTTCCCATACCCAGCTAGCTACAAATAAGGTATATGATAGGCTTTGTAAGATTACAACCTAATAGACAGAAACAGTTCCTTAAACTACTTTTCATGGTTTTTGTAATTGTTCATTTTGATATTCATAGTTATTGAACTTTCAAAATATAATTATTTAATGATAGATTTCCTTGTTTATGCAGAAAAACCAAACAACAACAGATATCATCTTGTTGCATGCATATATGTAATTAGGTGTTATTTATTTTGAATTTTCATTTTACTTTAGAACATATCAAACAACTTGATAAAAAGCATGACTGGGGTGTTGCGCATGCTGCTGCAAGGAAACTTGATCCGACTTTGGATGATAAGGTAGGAGAAAAAACAGAATTGAATCCAATGAGTAATAATCTACATCTAAGTATTTATCTAACGTTACTAGACCATACAAAACCATACAGCACGAAGCGTGTGATCATGCCAAATTGCATATATGCCCGAAATCGTTGGCCGGGTGACGGTCACATGTGTGGCTATACTTGTTCTCCTGGTTGGCACCTGAGGGGTTGATGGGTCAATTCTCAGGTGGGGAAAACAACTTTCCTCTTCATCTTCTTTCCTCCCTTCTTTCATTACACTAAGGCAAAAACCAGAGAAGGAGTTGGGGTTAGTCATTCTTTGTGAAGTGCTCTTACATTAGTCAGTGACTAAGGATATGACATGGGGATAATCTATTAATTTGTAAGACAACTTTAATTGTACAGTAGTGTTATATATTAAGTTTTCTGGATAAGTTGCCAACTTCCAAATGTTTTTGAAATTCTTAGGGGCTGTGCATTAAAGGGGCATTTTGTTATTTTAGCACCCTCTTACCAAAATGTTAATTGATTCGGAAATACAAATTGGACAATATCTTTGTCAAAATGATAGAATCTGCAAGAAAAGTTTATGCACACAAACATTTTACAGTCCTGTGTGTGATGGTATGAAAATCTCAACTTTTTTGTAGTAAGGGGGAATGAGGCTGTGGATCAAGAAATACCCTTTATTAAGCATACCTCCAGGGTACACTTGTTCTCGGGGGCAGAGTATCGAAAAGGTGCCACACACAAAAATCTGTGCTAAAAATTGCTTGGCACCAATTACGATGTGCCAAAAATCTTTGCCTCCCCCTTTTTTTAAATTTCCAAACACTGCTTGCTCCACCTCCCAATTCACCCTGGGATACACATAATTATTGCACCACCCCTTAAAACAATATATGCAGGGTTTTGAGAGCCTTTGATTTTTAAATCTCTTGCAAAGAGAGTTTATCAGCATTTTCCTTTTGTTTTATTTGACCACACAGTCAACTCCTGTCCCCGAGGAAGAACAAGAACACTTACCACCAAAGTTTGCAGGAACACCGCCAAGTAAGACAACGTAATATGTAATAGCCAATAGTTCAATGAGCAAGATGCTCTTAGTAAGACAATGTAATATGTAATATGTATTATATACCTCATATATAGATTCCTGTCATCTGATTGGTTGAAAGTGCAGTCATTGAATTAACTATGCCCGCAAAATGAACTATGGACCGGTCCATGGAAATGAACTATGGACCGGTCGCGGCGTATTCCGATCAAACCGCGCCGCTTTTTCCCAGCGTTAATGTTTTCACGCGCTATAATTACGCATAAATCGCAGATTGTAATCTGTGTGCCGTTCGCTTTGAAACTATTAATTTCTCTTCCCAAAATCGATGCTTAACCAATCAGATGACAAGAATCTTAAGATTTGGAGATATAAAACAAATATTGACTGCTTTTTATTAGGGCATGGTTAAAATTATAGGCCAGCGGTGATCTCAAAACCATGACTATGCCCCTGCCACGCCTCGGGGCATAGTCATGGTTTTGAGATCACCTTGGGCCTATAATTTTAACCATGCCCCTCATAGCAGTCAATATTTGTATAATATGCAATAGTGCAGGCTATAAATAGACAATGTAATATGTAATATCCAATAGTACAATGAGCAGGATGCTCTGCTGCAGGCTATATATATATATAATATATATGCACATTTTACTGAATCATGGCATCAATATGGATTACATTATAATCTTACCTGATCTAATATGGGTGATTCAACAACTCAAATGGAAAGTAAATTATGTTGATGGCAATGGAAATATATCTCTATACTCTTAACTCTGTATAATATCTAGTACATATATCCAGTTTGTTTACATATACATTTTGCAATCATAAAATTCTTAGTAAAATTTGGACTTGTAGGCTATATGATAGCCAAATCTCTGTTGCATGGAATAAAATGTATTATTGAGGCTGACATACCGCTATCAAATAGGAATCTTGCAGATTATTAAAAGTTGTTGGTTTGATTTTAAATATACATCATACAGGCCCACCTTCGGATACAGATGGCAGACAACCTCCACAGGAATCAAAACAAGAGAGTCATAAAGAAAAGGAAATCATGGTGAGTCAAAGTTTAATAGATAATGATTTGTAGTCATTTAACTCTTTTTAGTCAAGTTCAGGAGAAATGTATTCCTTTGAATATATAAGTGATATGGTACATGTAGGATTTGAGTGAGTGAGTGTGATGAGATTATTAAGAAATCAATGACTGACAAATTCAAACTGCTATTGACTTTTCAGATTTTGTTTCAAATTCATTATGTAACATATACATTGGTACGGGTTCAATTCTCATCAATGGCCAGTAGCTGGGGTATATTGGCTTTGAAAGAAGTGTTAATTTATCAGACATATGCTCACCGTATGATGTACGAGGGTCATTCAAAAAGTTCTACCTCCATCATTACATCTCTGTTATCTTACGTGCCAGCTACTTGAAATTATTTGATGAAAATGTGATTTTTGGTTGTTAAGATATATTGGTTTAAGCGAATAAAGATATGGTACATCGGAAACGGTTAAAAACTAAAGCCAAATATTGAGTAAGCATCATATCGTAGCTTTGGATAATGTCCATAAAAATGTTTTCAAGATGTGGCTGTCCAACTGCTTACTCAGGATAAAAATTTTGGTCCTATTTGAGCTCCCTGGCATGCTTTGGGACTTCAAAACAAAATGAAACATTTTGAGGGCGTCATCATCTTCCGATGACGTCATACCATCCAACAAGGGATCAAATGGCATATACCATTGAGAAAGGCAACATACAGGATTGTCGAAACTGTATGGAAAACGTGAGTTTTTTATTGGAATTTTTACTATGAAAACTTTGAAATCTGATAACTGTATTCCTGATGAATCTCTTCAATAAAATGAAACATGTTTTATATGAGTGGAAAATATGGAAGGTATCAACAGACACACAAATGTTAGTAAAATTTGCCAGATTTCGACTAGACCACGTTGAAGGGTACTTCGTAATTATGTCTTATTTTAAGCAATGGATGCATCTTAATGTGAAAATAAGATGAACAGTTTGTTAATAACCTTGTATATAATTACGAAATACAAAATCTGTGCATAAGACTCATTTGATTTTAATTTATAAACCAATTAATATGATTTGAACCAGCAAGTACTGACCTGATCGAAGTCAAGAACCTGGTAAATACAAGGGCTATTCTGAACATTTATCGGTTTTGTTGTGCAAAATTCACAATATTCCATAAAACTGTACTATCTGCAAGCATTAGATAATGTTTAAATTACTTTAACAAAAATATAGCAATTTAATCATTTTCAGAAATAAATCTGTAATGATTTCCAGATAGATGCTGGCGATCTTTTTAATCAAAATTAGCCTTTCTTTTCAGACTGTTTCCGTCGTACCAAATCTGTATTCACTTTTAACCAACACATCTTAACAACCATAAATCACATTTTAATCAAATAACTTTTATTTTGTTGCCAAGATTTAAGAGTATAAGCATGGGCAATTTCAATATCCTGGCACGTAAGATAACAGAGATGTGATGATTGAGGTAGAACTTTTTGAATGACCGTTGTATTTAGACTTTGCTAAATGAACCATGAGAGTATTATTTCCTTTGTAGTCAGTTTTGAAAAGAGCAGGGTTTTACTATTGGAACTTTATAATCCTATTTGAATGTGTTATACCTTTAAAATAATGGTCAAGGGGTCTTTCACACATAAGCTAAACAATGTATTCTAACCTAACTCAAGATTGATGTATTACGTGTGTAATTATTTGTGGACAATATATATCACTTTCTTACATCATATCACCTGGTATGTGTCACATGTGTCGCATGTTAAATCACATTACTTTTTAATCCCCAAAAATCTGAGCTTTAGTGATATCAATGTAATTTTATGTTTGTTTTTATTGCTAGCAGACAGCTGATTCATCAAATGTTGCAAAACCTCCAGTGCAGTCAACTGCACCAATAAGTGAACCATTGGACAAAGACACAGATTCAGAACAAGGTATGCAGCCACAAACATATTTGATGTGACAAAACTTTTTGGCCTATTAAACTAATAACCCTTCCCAATTTTCAATCTTCTGGGAACCATGCTTAAGTACCACCAGGTAATCCATTTTCAGATGTGAGCCAATTCAAGAGACCCCTTTTGTAACTTTCTGGAGTAGATTTATTTGGATAGTTCAATGTTCAATTATTATTACAACTATTGATTATCAGTAGAGCAATAAGATCCCCATTTCCGTAGCATTGAACTACCAAAAAAGAAAGAAACAAAAACTGTTACAAATGTTGTTAGTGATGAGATATATAATTTACTATTATTATTTTGTATACAGGATCGGAAGTGGAGAAGAACGAGGACAAAGAAATGTCTGAGACGAAGACGGTAAGTAAGAAGCAATGCTTCATTTTTGGAAGATAGAGTGACAGTTTGTAGCTATTTATTTAATTTTGGCATCAAAGAAGCTCAAAGAGTCACTGGGAGAGCTGATACGGATGCAGTGCTCCAGCCCATACAAACCCCTTGATGTCAAAATCCGGGAACAGCCCCTTTGTTAAAAAAAGTAGGTCAATCAAAGCCTAAGAATTGTGCCCTGCCAACTGAATGACTCATGCTACATATCTTGGAGCAACCTACTTTAAGACAGATCAAGATTGGTTATGATCAGTAGATAAATGCTCATCACCAGAACAAGGCTGTCAAATTGTTACCACCTGAATAAAAAAATTCCAGGTAGAATTAAAGTTTTTGAAAATTATTGCATCTAAAAAATAGAAATAAGGCATATATTTCCTTATTTGGCTTTATTTTGCAACAGGCAAGTGCTTCTACCTCTGCAAAGGATGAAGAAACCCCAATTGAAGATTTTAAGGATGCAGATCCAAACGAGGTATATGCATTACATAGAAGATGTTAATAAAGGAAGCCCTAAATATGTGACAAGCTCCAACAAAACCCGGAACAAGTCGCCAGGCATGTTTTTGAGTTATAGGCCTTTAAAGATGACCCATAAAAAATGAAATTTTGGAATTCTTAAATTCATGGTATTTGACCTTGGGACTAAGTGGACTTTCAAATTCTTGAAATTACTTATTAAAAGGGGGTTTATTTAATCAATAATTGACAGTTGAACTATGATAATTCCTATTCAATTCTGTGTAAAGCAGGAAACTAATTAGCCCATACTCAGAATTGCAATTTGACAAAAATATTAAGGGATCATTTGCAAAATTATCCATATCTTGAAAAGTGTTGATGCTATGCTATGTATATAATTTTGGTATCATTTAAAAGCTTATTGTTCCATGCTTACATTTTTATTCAAGTCATGAAATGTCAAAAATGCCACTTGCTCCTTGTTTTGTCAGAATGGGTCACATACATATTTTATCTGTGGGGTGATAGAATCTTTAAAACAAACAACTGTACAGCAAATTGCCAGGTGCTGTTTTGAACAGGTAATACATTACATACACAACAACTGAAACTGTTTGCAAGATGAAATTTTATAGAAGGAAATTAGAGTGAAAAAAAAGTAACACAGAGAAACATGTCAACAGACAGGTAATATCTTCACTCTTTTGGAAGAGGGACATTTGTGGAGATTTAACATTGGCATGTAGCATCAAAGTGTCACTTGGAGATCTAATAAGGATGCAGGTCCCCATATACTGACCCCGTGATGTCAAAATCCAGGAATTGCCCCTTTGTCCACAAAATGGGTCAATCAAAGCCTGAGAAATGTGCCCTGCCAACTGACACTTTGACAGACAGTAGACATGTATAGAAATGATCAAGTGAGAATTTGAAGTGCATATGAATTTGCTGGATCGCAGTAAAGTGAACTCAAATAGGATATATGCAATTTTCATAGAAGGTAATTTCATGAAATTGTATACATGAGAAGAATCATTCATCATTTTTATAATATAATTGAGCAATAGTACGGAATTATGAGATTTAAGACACTGTGAATAATTGTGTAAAGATGGTTACCACCTGAATGAAATATTTCCAGACAGAATTAATGAGTTTGAAAACTTATAAAAATAGAAATAAGGCATATATTTCATTATTTGACTTTATTTTGCAACAGGCAAGTGTCTCTAACTCTGCAAAGGATGAGGAAACCCCAATTGAAGATTTTAAAGATGCAGATCCAAACAAGGTATGTGCATTACATAGAGGGTGTTAATAAAGGAAGCCCTAAATATATGTTTTATCTGTGATAGAATATTCAAGACAACAACTGTCCAGCAAATTGGTAATTTCATGAAATTGTATAAATGGGAAGAATCATTCGTCATATTTTAGAATATAATTGAGCAATAGTACGGAATTATGAGATTTAAGACACTGTGAATAATTGTGTAAAGATGGTTACCACCTGAATGAAATATTTCCAGACAGAATTAATGAGTTTGAAAACTTATAAAAATAGAAATAAGGCATCTATTTCATTATGTGACTTTATTTTGCAACAGGCAAGTGTCTCTAACTCTGCAAAGGATGAGGAAACACCAATTGAAGATTTTAAAGACGCAGATCCAAACAAGGTATGTGCATTTCATAGAAGATGTTAATAAATGAAGCCCTAAATACATGTATATGTTTTATCTGTGGGGTGATAGAATCTTCAAGACAACGACTGTCCAGCAAATTGACAGGTGCTGTTTTGAACAGGTAATACGTACATACACAACAACTGAAACTGTTTGCAAGTTTATAAAGAAGGAAATTATAATGAAAAAAATAAAAGTAACACATAGAAACATGTTAACAGACGGGTAATATCTTCAAATAAACTTCCTGAGATCTGAACAAAAGTGGCCAGTCAAAGTATGTCTCAAATATTTGGTATGTTAATCTTTGTATAGTGGGATAAGTAGTTTTATATATATATATATAATGAAGGTGTATTTTGTTTTTTATATAAATGCTAAGGAACAACCAGATGAAATTCCAGAAAATATCCGAAAGGCTACGGAGCAAGCAGATGATCTTGAAGTTACATTTTGGGACTTCGCAGGTCAAGAGTTATATTATTCAACACACCAGGTGAGTTATCCCGACTGGACCAATTCCTTGTTTATGTAAGTATACCACCCCAGCTTTCCACTTTATTTCTTCCTTAAGTTTGGGTGCCAGCAGCCAAGCTCGGAACCTTAATCGTAACTGTAAGGTATTGAGAGTGGTTTGGTCGGAGGTGGCCTATAAATTGTTCACCCCACTCAATTGAAGGGGAGGAACTTAGATTAGTACTGTAGGGTTTTGTATGGTTTAGTTTTGGTAGGGTTAGTTAAGAGGATGGGTTGCAAGGGGCAAAAAGAAGATGTAGGTGTGGCAAGGACCAATGTTGGAGACAGGAGTACTTCCGGTATAAAAACAATAACAACCAGTCAAGATTCCTGCTCCAAGTAAATGGATCAATAACATCATCAATGCTTTGAAAAAGGATTCTGGCGAAACTTGACAAAGAACTTTAAATGGGTGATTAATCAACAGACCTGATGAACCTCTTCAGTCATCTTAATAGGATATAGGTTACTAAACAGATGGGTATATGAGTCATTCCATATCAAATCACCTAATTTTCAGAAAATGTTGGCTGGTCACCCTCTCAGATTTTCTTTAAAATCACTTATATCATAGCCCTATGGGTCAAATGAACACATTTCAAATATTAGGTCTCAACTCCTTGTCGTTTCTGAGTTATGGCTCGTTGAATATTTGATGTTTTTGACTTAATTTGTCCACTTCTCAGTGAAATACACACAAAATTGTCCTAAATACCAACCCAAATTTTATTATGTGGGAAATGAGCCACCATAATCAAACTCACACATATTCAAAATACTTCTATGATGTTCCTCTGTACCAGAAATCAAAGTGGTGTCAAGCCATCTTCATGGTTAAATGACTGTTTGAGATCGCATTGAAATACACAGTAATGTTCTAATTCCCAGAATGCAAAGTTCATCAATTTACTGTGTATTTCAATGAGAAATTCAAACACTATTTTAACCATGAAGATGGCTTGACACCACTAAGATTTTTGGTACAGAGGAACATCATGCAAGTATTTTGAATTTGTGTGAGTTTGAATTATGGTGAATTATTTCCACAAGGTCAAATGGGGTCCTTAACGGGGTCTTTTGGCTGAGGAGTCATCTTTGAGCCCCTGTGAAATTTTTATTAAGCCAATGAGTGGTCTACCCTGCTATAGGGGGTCACACCTGAACCTATATTGCCTACTAAAGGCAAAATAGATGATGTCTCACATCTGGTATGAAGAGGAGGGGGGTCAAAAACAGGAATATGTCATGTGCGTCAACATGAACATGCATTTTTATATGTCTATATCAGCAGATGGAGGCGAGATACATTGTTTATGAGTCCAGAATCTGGTTATTTGGGTCAAAGACACCCTGGATTCCAATTTGTAGCCCTGTAGCTTACCCCTAGGGTAAGATATGGATGTCTAAACTCGGAAGAAAATTAATGTCGCGACACGTGTGCCCAAAAAGGGGGGGTCTGACCCAATTTTCAATAGGCCGGTTCTCAGAAACGACAAGGAGTAGAGACCTACCGTTTGAAATGTGTTCATTTGGCACATAGGGCTATGATATAAGTGATTTTAAACAAAATCTGAGAGGGTGACCAGCCAACCCATTAGGTGATTTGAGATGGACTGCCCCATATGGCACCTCTCTCAAGCAATAAGGTCTTAGTATGATCAGCATATTGTTTCTGTATTTGCATTTTCTATACAAAACCACTTCAAAAGTATGATGATTTGAGTTCCCACAAGGCATCATCGTTGTTGTGATGTGCTAAAGTGACGTCAACAAAGAAAACAGAACTTCACATAAATAAGCACCTGTCTCCATTATCATTTTGACATTTTTTATATAATTATTTGTTGCAGGTGTTCTTTAATCGAAGAGCCGTCTTTGCACTTGTGTTTGATATGAGCAAGAAACTAGAAGAGCGATGTGAAGTTCAAGATTTCTCAAAGGTAAATATTATTTACAGGTTTTTGTTGGAAAATTTAAAAAATATATTTGGATGTTTTAGGATCAACCATTGTGTAAAGTCATCATACCTTTGCAAGCCGTTATACAAGAACAGTCCAAATGACAAAGCTGTTATTGTTGATTGTGTATTTGCTTAGGACAATTATTGATAGGTGATGACCATGCTTCATGCTTCATAAAAGTGCATTGCCTGTTTGTTTAACTTGAGCATCACATATACTAACAACACTTTTGCTATATAATGTCTTTTAATATGTTCTTTGCACAAAGCAAAATTGTTCACTTGCTTTTGTTTTTCTTTTCTTTTTTGTTTAGAAGAGACAGTCTAGATTCCATGATTTCAATGGGGAGGACTTCATCAAGTTTTGGTTGCAGTCTATTTATACTTATGCTGCACAAGATTCTGCCGATGATAAAGGATATCCACCAATCTTCATCATTGGGACACACAAACGAGATTCAGCAGTTGTAAGATATACTTTATTTTTATGATGTTTTAGAAAATGCCCCAACAATTCTGCATAAAATAGCTGAGCAGGTCATATCTGATTTTTTTCTCTAGCTGCTGTCCTGACTCCTTTTTATTTTTTTCATTGGTTATTTAGCTTTCCTATTTTTTCTATACATCTTCAACTTTAGATTTACGTTGTTCTTAAGGGGGAATAATACCCTGATTTTCATCAGTACCCCTCTTCTTTTTTTTCTTGCAAATTTATAAAGTACATATATATGTTCATCACCTCATGTCCTGAACTTATAAAATATATCTACACACAAAGTGCTTTTAAACAATTTTAGTAAGTCATTTTAGCCCTATATATTTTTTTGTTTACTGTATCCTAGTAACTCAGATCTGTGTTTCATAACAAACCATAATTTATTCCATTCAACATGTTCAAGTAGATTACATGAATAGAATACATTAAATCCTTTGTTATACTCTCTATAGAAAATCTAGTAGTGCATGCAAAATATATATAACACTGAATAAATTAAATAAACACTTATACAATGGATGCATAGTCATTAGTCAATTTAATACTATAATGTGTTGTTAGGAGAAGAAAAGGCTATTAGGTCACCGTATGTCAGGTTACATGTGAGTGTCTGTGATATCATAATGAGGCATAATTTTGATATCCTGTCTTTAACTGGATATATATCGAGAAGTGCAAGGTGGATATACTAATATACCTTGGGATGTAAATGGTGAGTACAATGTAGAATGCCTAGTTGAGATGGATTTCACAAATAAATATAAAATAGTTACCAAAATCACAAAAGTTAAGCTTACGGAAAACTACCCAATATGGTGGTGTAGGTGACAAGAAATACAATCTTTTTCAACATTGCTGTAGTATGGTTGTGGTAACCTGTTACCTATGGCTTAATTAAGTTTCAGTGAAATAATGTCGCAAGTTAAAAATACAAAATATAGCTCAACATTGAAAATAGAAGCATTTTAACCAGTTCCTTTTTGATAGTTGTGGAGCACCAAGTTCATGAAGTCATAAAAGAAATCAGGGACCACTTGTTCCCATTTTACATATCAACTTTATTTCCCTAATGCAACACATATCCAAAATTTTAACGAAATCCGTTGATAGTAAGCTTTCCAAAATGAAGTGAATTTAAATCATCAGTGATGTACCTCCTTTTGGCTTCTATCTTTAAAAGCATGTAAGCTACATTGATACCGATGCCACCAATAAAACGAGACGATGTGCCCCTTCATTTTGCATACCACTTTGTCCAATTTTTTTTTGTAATTTCTTCACAAAATGCAAAAAAAAAAAAAAAAAAAATCAATGGGTGTAGTACCCCCTTAAGGCCCTTGATTAATTTAAGCTATTACCTAGTCTTCATTGACCATGGTCTGATTTGGAGACACTGTGAAATTATCTGGATTAATTGGGTCTTCATGGTCTGATTAGTAGGTTTACTATTAAAGAGGTTTACCACAATAAGGCTGTTAAAAATATAGGCCTATTGCACTGGTTATGTCTTCACACCTAAATTGTCTTCACCTGCTTGAGAATTTATAATCTCTAAATCTGTTGCATTTGAGAGTCATTCTGCTTCAGATTATAAATTTAGAGGTACATATGAAATAGAGGTGACTATGTCAGCATGAAAAGTTATAAGTAGAGTTTCATTGTTATAAGTAGAGGAAGACTGTAGTGGAAGAAGTGCTCAAGTGCCAAAATACTAGTTCTGAGAAAATGGGGTCTAAAGTTTTGAAATTTATCTGCTGATCACAAACTGTATTATTTTGTACTAAAACTTGCAGGAGCAATTTTATATTCACTATTATTCTTTTACAGCTATAAATTAATACATTGTCACTTATTGATTTTCTATAATCAATAATCGATATCTTGCACTTGAGTCTTTTTTCCACTACAATCATTAGTCAGCTGGAAACAAATGGATTTTTCTCAAAATTGAATGGCAATATAAGTTATAAAGCAGTATTCAGACTTTTTATTGTATGTACAATATTGTATGCAACATATCTACGTTATTTAATCTATTGCCATTCTATTTCCAGTAATGTTTAAGTTCTAACGAATGTTTGCTGACGTAAAATCGATAATATATTTCTACTAGATATTACATGTAACATATTATCGATTTTTCGTCATCAAACATTCGTTAGAACTTAAACATTACTGGAAATAGAATGGCAATAGATTAAATAATGTAGATATGTTGTATACAATATTGTACGTACAATACTCGGAGTCTGTGGAGCGCTTATGTATATATTTTTGGAATGCCCATATAGAGAGGAACAATTTGATGTATCATTTGTGTAAATCGGATGTTGCTTAAAATTTGACCTCGTTTGACCTTTGGTTGACCTTGAGCTTATAACTCCTTAACTAAATGTTGTAGATATGACAAACCATATATTTTTGTAATCCTTGTGACCCAACAAGTAATTTGACACTAATTTGATAGTGATCAGACCAATTTGAAAATTTGACCCCAGTTGACCCCTCACGTGACCCCTATTTCTGAGGGGTCATATCGGCCAAAATTTTGAGAAAAAAATTGCTAAACCCCAAAGACTTCAAAACAGTCAATAACTCATTTTCGCCAAAATGGCACTTGAGTACATTATCCACTACGGTAATTTAGTCTGTTTCACCAACTGTTTTGGACTTCTTTTTCTGAAGTTTGTTAGACACTTGTTTAGCAAAATTTATCATGTAGATCAGACTTATGTTGTCGGATTAACAGAACAGAATTTGGCTAAATTTTAAAACTTCATGAGTCTGCATTGTGTGTATCATGATGCCCAGCCCCATGGAGCTGTGTCATCATGTATGTTATAATAATTATTATTATTATTATTATTTATTCTTTCTTTATTGAGGGTAATACTGCTTCAGTGACAAGCACTGCTTTTCAAGCAGGCCCTCATTGTATACATGTTATAGCAACAAAATATATTACGATACACAATATTTACAAAAATAGCATATACAGTATTATGTATTTACAATATACTAGTATTACAAATAATGTGCTCATTATAACATACATGATAACACAGCTCCATGGGGCTGGGCATCATATGATACACACAATGCAAAGGTGTGTGCTCATTATAACATACATGATAAAACAGCTCCATGGGACTGGGCATCATATGAGCACACACCTTTGCATTGTGTGTATCATATGATGTCCAGTCCCATGGAGCTGTGTTATCATGTATGTTATAATGAGCACACACCTTTGCATTGTACAATTTTAATTTTGAATGCTTACAGCAAGATGAACTATATAATATTTATGATTTTGTGTACCTCTATTACCAGCCATTCAGTGGCAAGTTTTACTTATTTTGCTTCCCGTCTATATTTGTTTAAGGAGGAAGAAGTTGTGAAGGATCAACTCTTTGCCATATTAGAGGGGAAGCAATATGAGAAGTATGTTAGAAGACAATTTCATTTCCTTGAGAATGACCCAACAAAGCAGCAGCAGCCATGTGATGAAGAGGTAAATATGAACACATGCAGCTTATTTTATTTTGATATTTGGTAATAAACCAACCCTGGTGTGGATGTGACTGTCAACAATCAACAAAGGTTACAGTTTTAATTTATCATTGTTAGATTTATAAAATTGCATGGGAGGGGCTTAGTTGCTCCAGGAAGTGTGTTTATTGTTTGCAACCATAGTGGGCTGCAATATGCTAACCCTAACCTGAAACTCTAATATTGTTGTACAAAGAAATTAAGCCTCCAGGAAGTATCTGCAGACTACTGTGAAGTACTAAACGTTGAAGGCAAGAAAATGACAGACTATTGAAAGTAGTTTTCAATAAAATTGTGAAGTAATGAATTATTTCCGCAAAATAACTTACTGATGCGGCATCAATCACTTAAATTAGCATCAGAATTAAGACAAACAGACAATGCTTGGATAACATTCACATTTACAGGTATTTCTTGAAATACTTCGTGGATCACATTTAGCTATATGGAACTGAGTGGGCTTTTTATAATTGTGTTACTGTGACAACATAAATGCTCACATTAGTTGGACAAATCATGCAATATACATGCAAATAAAACTTGGCGAGTTTTGTAGTGAATTTAACTATTGACCTATACATAACACTGAAATGTTTTAATGGATTTTGTATTCTCAGGCATTAAAATCCATGAAAGATGCTGTCGCAAAAGCAGCAATAAATGCGCCGCACATGAAAGAACAATACCCCATCAAGTGGTTACAATTTCATAAAGCTGTGATTGAAACCCTAGGCACCGGTGACAACAAACCCTACATAACGTTAGAAGAGGTAGGCCTACATCAAAATGAGTTTAATGCATAAAATGACTTGACATTATTTCTCTGCTATATACTTCCCAGGTTTGTTTGATATGCGAGACAAAATATCAATTAAACAATATTTGAGCTTGAATTCGCATAAAAATATAATGTTATATAATCAAAATGCATAATTATTAATGAGGCTTTATTTTAAAAACAGGTTTTCCAGTTTAGGGAATAAGAAGAGGGATGCAATGCAATATTGGCATGTGCAGCAGTGACAATGTCTATGTAGGTTATTATCCAACACACTCATTTGCAGCCTAATCCACATCAAACATGCCAATTTGCATTACAATATCATGCAAATACAATAGCTGAAAATTATTTACTTAGTTCTCTGGGTTGATAGGATGAACAAATCTTTACCCAGAGCAGCCAGCGCACATAAACGTTAAAAAAACGACCAGTGCATCTGGCCCGATTCAAACCGGCGACCTTTGTATTTCTAGTACAACGCTTAGCCAATTGAGCCACAGAGGCACACTGGAGAAGAGCGGATAATTTTAATCTATAGGTATTAGGTTCAAATGGTTTTAATACAGACACCTTCAAAATTACCAAAAAACAAGTAATTGAGTTCATTAGTACAGATGATTATTGGGTCATTTTTATTCAATTGTTAATTTTATGCAGACACGAGAGTTAGCAGCTGAATGTAATATTACAGATGAGTCACAGTTTATCACAATGCTGGGACTGTATCATGATTTGGGAACCATCATCTGGTTTGGAGAAGACAAGATCTTGAAGAATACTATCATCTTGGACCCGCAGTGGCTCATTGATGTGTTCAAGGCAGTTATTACAGTGTTACCTAATGAACAGCAGGCAAGTCATGCATCAAGTCACTTTCGTTAATTTTAGACCTTCTATACAAGGATTTTGGGTTAGTCCTTCAGAAGTCAATTTATACCGAAATTCCTCTTCACAATGCAATATGCATAAGAGTAGGTAATGGTGCAAAACACAAGGATCAAAAAGATGATACTATCAGTTACCCCCTGTTTGTTCACAAAATACGGGAAAATATCTAAGGTCTGGTGCCGTATTCCATGAAGCCGAAGGCTGAATAAACGAAGGCTGAATGGAATATGGCACCAGACCGTAGATATTTTCCCCTACCGTATTTCATGAGAACAAACAGGGGGTAACAATTGTATCCTTTAGTGAACATGCATTTTATTATCTTCCAACTTGTTCATAAGCTTTGCTGAAAGAATATAGCTTGATAATCTTAAATGGGCTTAGTAAATTGTAGGCCAGTTTCTTCCTTGCTTTTTTAACAGTGCTGCACATGAAGTATGCCCAAGAGTCATGTGATGCACACATGTTATGACTACACAGGTAATACGAGAAATATTACCTGTCTGTATATTAATGAGGAGTAAGCAGGTAATACAGATTTTTATCCAAGTGGTGTTTGACCAATGAGATTGCAGAATTCTTATCAACTGCAGGATAAAAAATGATACTTAGAATATATAAAAACAAGACAAAAACAAAGATAGACAAAAGTTAACACAAATACAACCGACGTTTCGAGCAGGTAAACTGTATCTATTGTTATACAATATGCTTATTACCTTGTGGGAAGGAATTTCAGTACAAATTGACTTCCAGTCGAGAAACTCAGGAGCCACATATTCCTTTCAATGGTCTCTTGTCTGTAGTGTAACAACATGAATACATAAATTTTGAATATAAATATAATACATTGTAATCAATGTAAGTGATGTGAGTGTATGCATGTATGTGTTTGTTGGTCATATATCTTAGTGAAGGGTGTCTGTGTCTTGGACTTCATCTCTTTTTGGTTCTTCCACATATTAAATTATAATTAGGTAAGAAGAAGTGAACACTTTAATGCTAACCAAAAGCTAATTATTTTTCAGGATCCGGAGTTTGTCCAAATGTGGCAGGAACTTCGAGACTATGGTATCCTAAGAAACAAACTTATAGAACATATGTGGAAGGAATGGATTGATATTAAGCAGGAACTACTAGAGTTAATGGAAAGGTTTGACTTGCTGTTTAGACAACCTGCCAAGGTAGGCACAGTTCTTTCTATGTTTAAAAACAAGCAATAAAAAGAGTAAATAAGTACCTGGGAGATACACACAACAAAACTGTGTTTATTTTATAGGCATTTGTGATAGTTAACCAAGAGTAATGTGAAGATTGGTGTGATAATGTTGTGTTGAATAAGATCCCATTCAAATATGAATTCACTCGGTTTAATGAAGATCTTCTTGTGGCAAGCTGTAGTATTAAAGATTTCTAGCAGGGAAAATGACATAGATTGTTTGTTTTGTTTGTTTGTTTGTTTGTTTGTGTGAGTACACAGGATAAGAATATAGAGAAAGAAAGAGATGGACAAATAGAAGAGAAAGGACAACAGGAATATTGCGTGCCTGCATGTCTGCATCCAACGGAAGGGGATGTGGATATAACTGATGGCATATTCTATGTGGACTTTGATACCTTCCTACCAGGTAAGCACTGATGTTGGCATACTTGTTTGTTGTAATTGCAGTGATAAATTTGCTTTTTAATCTTAAATCTTATATCGTATGTTCTAGAAACATCACAATTTATCATCATTAACTTTGTAATTTCTGATATAATACTATATAATTTATGAACTGTTAATTGGTCTTGTTTTCTTAGATGGTTTCTTTCATCGGGTACTTGTACACTTCGCACGTTGGTCATCTCAGCACACAGATAAAGCCCCCGAGCTGTATTACCGATTTTGTAAATCCTTTGTAGGCCCTGAGAACAATAGACATATGTGCTCTCTGCAGATGATTCAAAGTAGTAAAAAGAACAGTGCATGCATTAAGGTATGATTTAATTAATCCTACATCACTTTAAAACTGAAAACTATGAGATATTTAGCTAATTAATCACAATTTGTGTAATAGAAAAAGTATCAAAATGTTTGATACAAAGAAATACCAAATATACATTTTTAACAAGCAGTAAGCATTGCTAACTCATTGGTGCTAATCATTTTTTATAGTTGTAAATTTTTATAGTTGTTTTATAAGCTGTGAGTTGGCATCAAGTTATTTTGCTGAATGGTTCTTTCTTTCAAACAGCCCTCATTTGCTGGTTAAGTATTTATATTCTTTTAGATGTCTCTTTAAAGAAACATTGGTATGATTGGGTAAAATCATATTTCTGTCATTATAGATTATGCTCAAGAAAGTAGCTAAACATGGGAACAAGTCAGGAAGTAGTACAGGTGAACCAGATCCAGAAGTATGCACAACGGTACGTAATTAATACATCTATTGATATGCACATATCAAATGCAACCCTGGCCCCTGGATACCCGGGTAAACACCTGGCCAGTCCTAGATCCTCCTGGGCAAAATCTTGAGCCACTATCTGGCCCCCATCAGGGGCAAATATCCGATACAAACCGATGCAAACCCCGGGTATTTGATGGCCCAAGTTCCCGGCCCTGGGCATTGGATATAGTCATGCGGGTCCAAAATTTGGCAGGTACAATGTATGTCTTCAATGGAGTGAGGTTTCTTCGCATAGGGCAGATCTTGTAGCTATTATACTGTAGATCATCCGGTTGTTAAACTATATGATGTGGGCCCCAGACACTGATAAAGACCTCAGCATCGCTGGATTTAGCTGTTTTTGTTGACTTGGAACTATTGCCATGTTTAAAGACTGTTGTCTGACATGGTGTTTATTATATAGGCCTAATGCCATGGTCTAACAGCATGCATCCAACACTTCACTTTTATTATGCACTTTTCATGCATTACAGTGGCAAGGGGGACGAGACAAGAGGGTGTCCCTCTAATTTTGTTGTGCCACCACTACTATTATGAAGGCTTGTGTCTTTGTTTTAAATATTTTTACAAAGCATGAATGGTCGAAAAATGCTGGGAATAAACCGGGAATATCGTATATTGATAGGGCCTTCATGTAAGCCAATATGATTAAAAACCATAGTTAATATGTTAAAATACACAAATCAACTGCATTACATCTGTCCAGGATACGGGAGTGGCGAATTTTCGATCTTTGCATGTAAGCCTTAACATTTTAAGCACATAATATCATAGGCCTATATAAGATTTTTTGATGTCAATCCAAAATGCAACTTCCAATTACGAGGCTATTCTCCCATCCAACTTACCTTTTAACTTGTTTTTAAAATCAAATGGCCATCTATTGTGTGACAAAATTGGTCAAACTTTTGGCACACAAGTTATTAATTTTGTTTCTTGGTGTTGCCATTTTGGATATTATTTAACATCCTTTCAACGGTTTGTGATTAATGATTTTGTTACACGCTCCAACAAGAAAATATATATAGCTTGGAAAATCTGACATATTAACACAAGACATTGAAATAAATTTTTATATCATACACCTATAACTCAATGGATTATTAATATATATCCATGGCAAACCCTGGCTCAAGTATGGCCAAATGCATAGCATTCCCCGGCCCATAAATGCAGGCATCCCTTCAGCAAACCACGGCAATGTTCATGGACCATTTTACTGGTTGGAAACCCCGAGTAAGTTACGACCCAATCCCAGCTCTCACCGGGTAAAGTCACAGATCAAATTCCCAGGGTTTTGGCCGACGTTATGTCTTATACCAGTCCGGGCCAACACCCAGCTCCCCCAGGACAAATTTTGAGTCAAATCCCGGGTCACATGATGTCAAGTCCGGACCATCCTGGGTACCCAGGGGCCGGGGTTGCAATGGACAGTTGCATTAGTCAGTAGCCTGCAAAGCACCATCTTAATAAGACAGTTGTAATTTTGGAGCAGCATGAAGAATATTCAGGGTAGTTGCATAATCTATTTCTCCCTACCCTAACCCTAGTTACCCTTAACCTACCCTACCAATAACCCTAATTAATCCTAACCCGATAGCCTAACCTGATTTTGTTGGGAGGGGGCAGACTAGATTCTACAATTACGCCACATATTCTTTACATGTAGACTGCATTGCATCAGTCAAATGACCATACCAACATTCAGGCTATAGCTAGATACGCCCAGCTTCAAATCCATAGAGGGAACACTGGATTAATTAGAAAGTAATGAGATATATGTATCATAAAACATAAAATTAATTTGTTTGCAACAAAGATATATTTGTATAAACTAAGTATGGCAAGAAAAGAGTGTTGAGACACTTAATTTGAATAGGGTAATATAAACCAGCTGTAAGAATTCTCAAACCATTTGTATTTAGGTTATATATGTTGGTACCAATTTGACATGATTTGTTTCAAATATATGACAGGAAGAAATTCTGTATAAACAATTCATATGAATAATTAAAATAACAAAAGTCTATAAATACTAATTGTATATCATTCAGGTGTTTGAATTCATGAGTAAGACATTACATGAGCTAAGAGACAAGTGGGCCAAAGGCATCAAGTACACAATGACTGTGGGCTGTGTGGCTTGCAGGGAAGAAGGGAAACAAAGACTTCACCTAATACCGATGGAAGAGTGTGGCAGTGGCTCATATCTCTGTAGAAATACAGATACAGAGATTCCTGCAACACGACTGTACTGGAAAGCAGACACTGGTGAGTTCTCACTAAATTCAAAATGTCTAAATGCAACGGTTCCCAACCATTGTACCACAAGGGTCTACACCACTAATGCATTCCCCTATAATTATGTTGCTGTAAAAGTCAGCTATTGAAATGTAATTTTCTCAGCTATAAATCGACTGGTTGCTTCAAAAGTCAAAGATATTTATAAGTAGTGACAAAAGATGAAAAAAGTATATAGTAAAGGCTAAAATGTTGAGATAAACCTGTCAAATGGGATCAGTGTTTTGTAAGTGCTTTGACCTGAATCCACCTTACTATAGTAAATTTGTATCTCTCAAATGCCACAAAATTTGCTCAACTTAATATAACACAAAGAATTAAGAAAGTAATGTCAACTCAATTAGTCCTGGAATAGGCCCTTATTTTATGATTTGATTTCGAATTTGCAGCAAAATACATATATTCATAGAATGTTATTTGTCTCAATTTGGCCAGGGCAACTGCTGCCAATTCACCTGCTAGGTTACTTTATTTAGTGGTGTTACAGTGACTGGATTCACAAGGTCACCATACTACACAGGAATTATATTAGGGACATATGACACAATTTTGACAAGGAGTATTGCTCTGACTTGCACAGAATGGGTCACATTGAAAGAGAAAGGTTGGGAACCCATGCATAGTATGTAATTTATTAATTCAACTTGAGAATTATGGAAAAACAACTGCAGTGAATAGGTAATATAATTGTGATATGATATTACTTGTTCATTGTTGACTCAATAAGCAAACAACATTTTTGGCAAAATAGGCAGATAGGCTTCAGTTTACCAACAAAAAGCATGGGATGTTCACCAGAAAGGTTTAGTATTGCCTTGATGCAATATGGCCTGCTGGACATAATTGGCATTGCCTTTATATTCACAGTAATGTCTGTTCCATCTTGCCAAAATATTTCATTTGTGAAACATGAATCTGTTGTACTGATATTATTCTGTTCATTTTTTGTTTGGTAACTAATATACAGGTGTATCATCCTCAACTGAAAACCCAACACCAAAGCAAGGTGAGATTATGATAGTGGATGTACGTTAATTTGTTCCTTGTCCTGTTTTTTTTTACAAAGGCAATAAAATGTGAAGCAAATTAATATGATTTACTTATTTCAATGGAATGTGTTACATGTTGCATTAAAGAGAGAGAGAAGTAGATCATTGGTGAATACCTCCAGCATAGATAACCTTCAGAGCTCTACCAGACATCAATATGATGTGCATTCATGGATCATTGGTGAATACCTCCAGCATAGATAACCTTCAGAGCTCTACCAGACATCAATATGATGTGCATTCATGGATCATTGGTGAATACCTCCAGCATAGATAACCTTCAGAGCTCTACCAGACATCAATATGATGTGCATTCATGGATCATTGGTGAATACCTCCAGCATAGATAACCTTCAGAGCTCTACCAGACATCAATATGATGTGCATTCATGGATCATTGGTGAATACCTCCAGCATAGATAACCTTCAGAGCTCTACCAGACATCAATATGATGTGCATTCATGGATCATTGGTGAATACCTCCAGCATAGATAACCTTCAGAGCTCTACCAGACATCAATATGATGTGCATTCATGGATCATTGGTGAATACCTCCAGCATAGATAACCTTCAGAGCTCTACCAGACATCAATATGATGTGCATTCATGGATCATTGGTGAATACCTCCAGCATAGATAACCTTCAGAGCTCTACCAGACATCAATATGATGTGCATTCATGGATCATTGGTGAATAGATAACCTTCAGAGCTCTACCAGACATCAATATGATGTGCATTCATGGATCATTGGTGAATACCTCCAGCATAGATAACCTTCAGAGCTCTACCAGACATCAATATGATGTGCATTCATGGATCATTGGTGAATACCTCCAGCATAGATAACCTTCAGAGCTCTACCAGACATCAATATGATGTGCATTCATGGATCATTGGTGAATACCTCCAGCATAGATAACCTTCAGAGCTCTACCAGACATCAATATGATGTGCATTCATGGATCATTGGTGAATACCTCCAGCATAGATAACCTTCAGAGCTCTACCAGACATCAATATGATGTGCATTCATGGATCATTGGTGAATACCTCTAGCATAGATAACCTTCAGAGCTCTACCAGCCACCAATATGATGTGCATTCATGCTGTATTTCTCTTTGAAGGCAACTTAGTTGTACTTTATTTGGCTGACTCTTGAGATCCCTGGATTGCAGACCAGGCTATTTTGTTTAAACCCACTCATGGTCACTTCCCTCAAGAGTTATTAAATTTAGATTTTGGTAGTATAATGGCATATCTTCTGAAAGGCTTCAAATGGTATAACTACCGAAATGTTTGCATACTTTGTCTTTTGGTTAAACTCTGCCTCTGCTCCCACTCAATGTTGGACAAAGCCATATTGTCCACAGATCCGTAAGACCCTGCAACATTGAAAGATGGAGAAGGGTGGACACCAGAAATTTTGTTCGGGGGAATTATGTGGCAAAGCAAAGTGAATTAAAGGGGGGGAGTAAAAAATTGTGACATTTATACAAAATTGTGGCAAAATTTTTATTGGGGTCAAAGGGGCAGGAGGATGGAGCAAGATCGCTGACTGAGTGGCATCAAATAATAAGTAATTGTCTGAAACAATGTGTAACAAAATTGGACCAGGTGTGTGGAACAAAATAAGCTACAATAACTTTTCTAATATCGTAATGATTTTTATTATTTTTTAATATTGGCGTGATAGGGGCTCGAAAATATTGAGAGAGAAAAAATCAGGACTCAGCGGGATTGAACCCCGGTCGCTGGATTACCGGTCCAGAGCTTTACCACTGTAGTACCTGAGTTCACAGTCGGTACTCGGGCAATCTCAACTTAAAGTCCCCATGATAACTCTCTCATTTATTTATTTTATTTATTTATAACATTCGGCCGAAGCCAGGCTAATCCCAATAGTGCTCAGAGGCTACTAAATTTAAGGGACGCCATCCGGATATGATGGGACAGGGATATGGGAAGAGGTCCGATTTTAGATGCAGGAGGAAAACCGAGCACCCGGAGAAAAACCTGCGAGGGACGAGCATGGATCGGCAACCAAACTCACATGTGGCGCCGCGGGGAATTGAACCCCAGCCACAGTGGTGAGAAGCGAGTGAGAAGACCACTACACTAACCCGCCCTCCCAATTGTGTCTCAGCGGCCAAATATATATTAAATAATGAAGAAAGAGGCGGCCTATATGCTTCACCCTAGCAGGGCGTAAGACAATGCGAAACACAAATTAATAAAATCTATTTCTCGGGCTTGCATCGTTTATCCTCGCATATATTAATTTGTGTTTCGCATTGTCTTACGCCCTGCTAGGGTGAAGCATATAGGCCGCCTCATTATTTTTTAATATTGTTAGAAAACAATTTCTTTACTAAAGTCTTGGTGGGTGACTTGGAACTTCTGGACCTTTTAGGTTGCTATATAACTGACAGCCATGTGGCTGTTGGGCTGCAGCCATGTGGCTGTTGGGTTGGTAGTACATGTATTGCAATAATAGCCTGCTCAGTAAGACCCAGGTATGTTAGGCAGGTAAAAATGTATTTTTATTAGTACTTGCTGAACAGGCTAGTGCCAAATAAGTTTTACACCTTTCTACATATACTGAGCACAAAAGGTATCCGAACACTTAAAGAGTTAACAGCACAGCAGGATTTATTCATAAAGTGTTACACAAGCTCAGCATTTTATGCCATGACATGCATAATCCATGATATTTAAAGTGTCCAACTCGCCAAGGTCTAGCTGACCATCTAAAAGAACATTGTGATATATGTAAGGACATGGTTACCTGCCCAAATCCTAGTATGAACATTTAGTAATTGTTGGTATTTAGTTCCTGCATAAACCTGCCAGTTGACCAGGCCAATGATGATAGACCTTTAAAACAAAAGCCATTTCTTGAAGATATTGACTAAATTACAAAATAAAGTAGTTGATAGATGGATTTTGTTCTGCGTAGTTTGATACCTCATTTGGTATGATATATTGACTTTATTTTCCTAACTCATAGCAATTTAAATAAAAGAGAGCTTTTCAAAAGTGAACAAAATTTGCATTCACTTTTCCCTTGAAGCACAACGAAGTGAGCGTTTGTCCAAATGGTAGCAGAAATCACCTTGAAGGAGGAAATGTCTAAATTTTGACCAGTTGTCATTCAAATGCATTTAGCTTAGTGGAATAAAATTGTATCATGCCGAATAAGGTATCAAAGTATGCAGAACAATATTCTCCATTTATCGACTACTGTATTTTTGAATTTAGTTTTAGTGTCTTTAAGACATTGCTTTTGTTTGAAGTGTTTGAATACTTTTTGTGCACAGTAAAAGATAACTTGTCATCTGTATGGCACTCATCGATGTGTCTGATCAATTGATATCTTTCCTTTTTATTATATTTGATTACAGGTCGCCACGTCATGATATCATACAGCTGGGGTTCAAGAAAAGAAGGTTTCCCATGTCAAAAGCGCATGGTAACACTGAGAGATGAATTGCAGACAGCTGGTTTTCAAGTTTGGCTTGATGTAGATGAGATGCGTGAGTTAAAACTTAGATTGCTACATAACAATACAGATCTACTTTCTCTAATTATATGGATTAGTCATTCAGAACATAGAATATAAGCATTCCTACCATCTGATTGATTTGGTTCTTGATTCAAGGCACCAAATGCCAAAAGCAGAAAGCATGCTATGATCTATCAGAATATCTTGACACTTCAGGAGCTTTATTTCACCTTTTTGCTGTAATTTTGCGAAAAATTTGTTGATTTTGCCCCCCCCCCTCCTGAAATTTACTTTGCCCCCTCAATGCCCCCCCCCCCCGGCTTAGAATTCCTGGCGCCACCACTATTCAAAGCAATATCAAAGAATGATGGACATTTCCAAGCCAACTGAAACCAAAGATGAATACATTTCAAATTGTTTCAAAAACTTAAAGTTTGGTTTCATATTAGTTAGAATTGACCAAGTACATAAATGAAGTTATTAATTTACATATTGATGGTTTTAAAATGTTTGTTTAAACTTTTGGTAGTATATATTTTTGAATTAAATAATTGTGCATGTTTTGGTAACAAGTGTTGCTCTTTACTCTTTGTCATGCATGCCAGGGGTCAGTCAGGACCCTGTTGTTCTTGATCGACTCTACAACCCTGTATATGATTTTATGCTTTGTTTGTTCCATAGTTACTAAGTGAATCAGTTTGAGTTACAAAGGGTAACTACAGTATATTTGATATCCAGGAATTGAGATATGATCTTCCATAAACCATAAAATTTTTAACATGGAAAAACAGTAGCAGGACCTCAGGTTTACAAGACATGTGCCTTAACCACTTAGCCACGGGAGCTGCAATTTAATTGGATCTATAAGCAGTCACTATCTCCTCCCCACAAGTAGCCCATAGGTAGTAGCTAGGGCCGTAAATACGAGAAATAAATTGCCATCCTCCCTGTATAGGAAATATAACATGGAACTAGAAGGCTATATATTTGTACACAAATACGGCTATACCCGCATGTTATCGGTGTACCCAAACTTACAGGCCTTATTTGCTGAGGACTTAAAATAAAGAAATTGTAAAAAGTCGCCCAATTGGGTAGAAAGTGAAAGTCCAAGTCACAAGCTTTAATTTATTGTAGGTTGCACTCTCGTAGCACTTAAAATAAAGAAATTGTAAAAAGTCCCCTCCCAGGGGAGGCTGTTGTCAGTCTCTCTTACTCACAGTGAGGCTATGCAATATGATTAGGGGGAAACTATTCCAGAGGGAGCATGTAAATTAAATGGAACAGCCATTTCAGAGGGAGTATGTAAATTAAACGGAACAGCCTTTTTTGAGGCCATTTCAGAGGGAGTATGTTAATTAAATGGAACAGCCAATGGGTATGTAATTTAACTGGAACAGCCTCAACGCTTCACGCTGGTATTTCCAATTATGATATAATACGATCTGTCTGTTTAGTCCTACGTGTGTGGGGTGGATGGGTGTGTGGGTGTTAGTAACAATATACTCAGGTGTTACAAATTCTTTGATGAGAAACGGCCCACCCTTTGTTTTAAAATTTGGGGCCCTTGGGCCCATAATATTTGACATATGACTTATATGAGGCCCATGTACATAATTATGTTGAAGTATAATTCTCTAGTGCTATCAGTAGACTCAAGCTGGCCACTGTAGCTACTCTATTTACTGAGTATTTACTTTTAGCGTTTGGGGCCCTGGGGCCAATATTATGTGATATATGGGGCTCATATGTACATATAACAATGTAATTCTCAGGTGCAATCTGTGTACAAACTCTGAGCCATAAAGCCGGCCGGCCCTTTGTTTTAACATTTGGGGCCCTGGGCCCAATATATATGACTTATGGAGCTCATGTACATATGTTGAAGTATGATTCTCAAGTGCTATCAGTAGACTCAAGCTGGGCATTGTAGCTGCTTTATTTACTGAGTAACGGCCGGCCCTATATTTTAGCGTTTGGGGCCCTGGGGCCCATATTATGTGTCATATGGGGTTATACCTATGACAATATAATACTAAAGACATATCTGTGTACCAAATCTGAACCCTGTAGCTACTTTATTTGCTGAGAAATGGCCGGCCCTTTGTTTTAACATTTGGGCTCCTGGGGCCCCTAGCCTTGTACATCTGGGGCCACAATGGGCAAAAGGCACATCTACAACTTAGGGCCCATACATATGCCACATATGAGCCCTAGTGATCTTGTACTTTTAGAACTAGGCTTGTCAATCTGTTGCACCATATTTTAACATTTGGGCCCCTGGGGCCCATAATATATAACATATGGGGCTCTTGTATATTTGTAAATATAGAGTACCCCTATGGCTATCAGTGTACCAACTCAGGGCTCTGAGGCTCCTTCATTTGATGAGAAATGGCGTGCTTTGTATTTTCACATTTGGGCCCCTGGGGCCCGTGACCTTTGACCTCTGGGGCCAAGATGGGTAAAAGGCACTTCTACGGTGTAGGGCCCATAAGTGTACCAAATATGGGCCCAAGGGCCTTTGTAGTTTTAGCGCTAGCCTTGACAGAATGATGTGTTTGATGGAGAAGGAGGAGGAGAAGAAACCACAGAATAAGACTAGAAGGCTATATATTTGTACACAAATACGGCTATACCCGCATGTTATCGGTGTACCCAAACTTACAGTCCTTATTTGCTGCACTCTCGTGCAAATAAAGAACTTGTAAAAAGTCCCCTCCCATGGGAGTTGTCTCTCCATAGATTGCCGTTGTCAGTCTCTCTTATTCACAGTGAGGCTATACAATATGATTAGGGGAAAACTATTCCAGAGGGAGTATGTAAATTAAATGGAACAGCCATTTCAGAGGGAGTATGTAAATTAAACAGAACAGCCTATTTTGGGACCATTTCAGAGGGAGTATGTAAATTAAATGGAACAGCCAATGGGTATGTAATTTAAGTGGAACAGCCTTAAGGCTTCACGCTGGTATTTCCAATTATTATATTAATAATTATAATACGGATATGTCTGTTTAGTCCCTACGTGTGTGGGGGAGAGGGTATTGGGGTGTTAGTAACAATATAATTCTCAGGTGCTACTGTGTACAAATTCTGAGCCCGGAAGCTGCTTTATTTGATGAGAAACTGCCGGCCCTTTGTTTTAACATTTGGGGCCCTGGGGCCCATAATATTTGACTTATGAGGTCCATGGACATTTATGTTGAAGTTTAATTCTCTAGTGCTATCAGTAGACTCAAGCTGGGCACTGTAGCTGCTTTATTTACTGAGTAACGGCCGGCCCTATGTTTTAGCGATTTGGGGCCCTGGGGCCCATATAATGTGATATATGGGGCTCACATGTACATATAACAATGTGATTTTAAGATGCAATATGTGTACTAACTCTGAGACCTAAAGCTGCTTTATTTACAGAGTAACGGCCGGCCCTATGTTTTAGCGTTTGGGGCCCAGGGCCCATATTATGTGACATATGGGGTTCATATATACATATGAAAATATAATACTGAAGACCTATCTGTGTACCAAATCTGAGCCCTGTAGCTACTTTATTTGCTGAGAAACGGCCGGCCCTTTGTTTTAACCTTTGGGCCCCTGGGGCCTCTAGCCTTGTACATCTGGGGCCAAAATGGGCAAAAGGCACATCTACAATTTAGGGCTTATACATGTGCAACATATGAGCCCTAGTGCCCTTGTAGCTTTAGAGCTAGGCTTGTCAATCTGTTGGCCCATATTTTTTGGGGCCCATAATATATAACATATGGGGCTCATGTATACTTGTATTTATATAGTACCCCTGGGGCTATCAGTGTACCAACTCATGGCCCTGAGGTTGCTCCATCTGATGAGAAACGGCATGGTTTGTGTTTTTACATTTGGGCCCCTGGGGCCCGGGACCTTTGCCCTCTGGGGGCGGGATGGGCAAAAGGCACAGCTACGGGGTAGGGCCCATAAGTATACCACATATGGGCCCTGGGGCCCTTGTAGTTTTAGCGCTAGCCTTGACAGAATGATGTGTTTGATAGGAGGAGAAGGAGAACTAGAAGGCTATATATTTGTACACAAATACGGCTATACCCGCATGTTATCGGTGTACCCAAACTTACAGTCCTTATTTGCTGAGAACTTAAAATAAACAAATTGTAAAAAGTCGCCCAATTGGGCAGAAAATGTGAAAAAGTGAAAGTCCAAGTCACAAGCTTTAATTGAATGTAGGTTGCACTGTCGTAGCACTTAAAATAAAGAAATTGTAAAAAGTCCCCTCCCAGGGGAGTCGTCTCTCTAATTACTCTCCATAGGTTGCTGCTGTCAGTCTCTCTTACTCACAGTATGGCTATGCAATATGATTGGGGAAACTATTCCAGAGGGAGTATGTAAATTAAATGGAACAGCCATTTCAGAGGGAGTATGTAAATTAAACGGAACAGCCTTTTTGTGGTCATTTCAGAGGAGTGTGTAAATTAAATGGAACAGCCAATGGGTATGTAATTTAACTGGAACAGCCTCAGCGTTGATGTCATCTATATTATAATTACGCTATTCTCTGTGGATCTGTTTAGTCCTACGTGTATGGGGTGGGTGTTAGTAACAATATAATTCTCAGGTGCAATCTGTGTACAAACTCTGAGCCCTGAAGCTGCTTAATTTGATGAGAAACAACCGGCCCTTTGTTTAAACATTTGGGGCCCTGGGGCCCATAGTATTTGACTTATGAGGCTCATGAACATATATTGAAGTATAATTCTCTGGTGCTCTCAGTAGACTCAAGCTGGGTACTGTAGCTGCTTTATTTACTGAGTAACGGCCGGCCCTATGTTTTAGCGTTTGGGGCCCTGGGGCCCATATGTGACATATGGGGCTCATATGTACATATAACAATGTAATTCCCAGGTGCAATCTGTGTACAAACTCTGAGCCCTGAAGGTGCTTTATTTGAAGAGAAACGGCCGGCCCTTTGTTTTAACATTTGGGGCCCTGGGGCCCATAATATTTGACTTATGGAGCTCATTTACATATGGTGAAGTATAATTCTCAAGTGTTATCAGTACACTCAAGCGGGGCATTGTAGCTGCTTTATTTACTGAGTAACGGCCGGCCCTATGTTTTAGCATTTGGGCCCTGGGACCCATATTATGTGACATATTGGAGTTATATATACATATGACAATATAATACTAAAGACCTATCTGTGTACCAAATCTGAACCCCGTAGCTACCTTATTTGCTGAGAAACGGCCGGCCCTTTGTTTTAACATTTGGGCTCCTGGGGCCCCTAGCCTTGTACATCTGGGGCCAAAATAGGCAAAAGGCACATCTACAATTTAGGGCTCATACATGTGCCACATATGAGCCCTAGTGCCCTTGTAGCTTTAGAGCTAGCCTTGTCAATATGTTGCTCCTTATTTTTAACATTTGGGGCCCTGGGGCCCATAATATATAACATATGGGGCTCATGTATACTTGTATGTATAGAGTACCCATGGGGTTATCAGTGTACCAACTCAGAGCCCTGAGGCTGCTTCATCTGATAAGAAACGGCATGATTTGTGTTTTTACCTTTCGACCCCTGGGGCCAGTGACCTTTGACCTCTGGGGCGAGATGGGCAAAGGCACATCTGACGGGTAGGGCCCATAAGTGTACCACATATGGGCCCTGGGGCCCTTGTAGTTTTAGCGCTAGCCTTGACAGAATGATGTGTTTGATGGAAGGAAAAGGAGAAGGAGGAGGAGGAGGAGGAGGAGGAGAAGAAACCACAGGATGGGAAGATACCCTGCATGCTATTGCATGCGGGTATAAGGAGAAGGAGATGGAGAAGAAACCACAGAATGGGAAGATACCCTGCATGCGCTGCATGCGGGTATAAATATACCCGTCCATGCTTCGCATGCGGGTATAAAAACAGTGGCATGATCAATGGTAATTAATTTTCCACCATGTTCGCCACTGCAAATAATTAAGAAGACAAGTAGAAAAAGTGATCCCGCCTGGGAATCGAACCCACAGGACCTGTGCCTTACAAGACCTGTGCCTTAACCACTTGGCTACGGGAGCTTTGTAATTAGGCTGATTGCACTTCAGACCTAATTATAAGCAGTCGCTTAAATTTGTCTCCCCTACAGGGAGGATGGCAATTTATTTCTCGTATATACGGCCCTAGCTACTATGGGCTAAAATATGTTTATTATAAAAAATTTTACTTTTGTTCCACAGGGGGGAACATGGATGATCATATGGCAGAAGCTGTTGATGGCGCTTTTGTCATTCTTCTCTGCTATTCGAAGGACTACCAAAGGAGCGAAAACTGCAAAAAAGGTATGCCTAGTACATGTATGTGATTGGTTTTTGTTTAAACATAAGGTCTTTTAACCCTTTTATTGGGTAGATTTTTTCTGTACTACATCATTTTTTTCAAGTAAAGCCAATTTCATGTTTTATACCTGCAGTATGTTTGTTGGGGTATTTTGTTTGTCAGGGTGTGTGCATACATGTTTACTTGCAACCAACAACACAAACAAGACTTGTTGCATTCAAACCGAGGACCCAGCTGTAAATGAGCACCATCCTTGGTTTGCAGGGATCTGCAGTAGGTCCCAATTGCACATAAAAAAATGCACTATAAATCCTAGATTTTGGTCCTTGGATTGGCGTCAATTTAGACATACTCGGTTGTCCGGCAATACACAATGTCCATGGATACCGACAGGCATCTGGGGTGTGTGTGGGAGCACACAAGTAAACATCATTAAACAAATCAATTGTTGATTGAGGATTAAACTTTAGAACCAAACATAAACATTTATTCCTATTGTTATTATTTACAGAGGCCCAGTATGCAAAGTACAAAAGTAAACCAATCATCCCCTTGAAATTTGACGAGCACAGACCTGACGGCTGGTTAGGACTTCTAATCTGCAGCTTACTCTATCATGATGTACAGTCTGACAACGCCATATCGGCAAACTTGCCTGGCATCATAAGAGACATCCGGGGCTATCCTGAAGGTAGGCACCAAGAGCAAGTATTTAATATTTTTAAATGAGTGTTTACTTTTATGAGTTCAAGTTGGAGTTAGGGTTACATTTCAGAGTTCGATTTAGGGTTAGAATTACAATTTAGAGTTGCATTTTAGAGTTAGAGTTGTACTTTGAGTTTGATTAAGAGTTAGAGTTGTATTTAGAGTTAGAGTTACAAGTTAAAGTTGCTGGTGACAATTTAGAGTTAATTACCGTCAGTACATTTTTACAGTTGTGGTAAACAATGTTGTGGATCAGGATAATTACAATGAGAACTATAACCTCAGATTGAGATACTTCAAATATGTTTCAACAGTCTTTGTATATATGCAACTACTTTATTATGATATTGTGATATAATTTTGTATCATGTTCACAGATTTGTTCTTGGCTCTTATGTTCAATATTACCATGATTACACCATACAAAGATATAGAAAACTTTACAAGAACTAGGCACATATTCGGAGCATGTATTAGTTAACAATAGCAGCATCTAACAGCAGGTATTCTTGGGAGATGGTCCACTATAAAATTAAATGGATTTGTCTAGATGGGTCTGTGTTCTCCTTGTGAGTCGTTCAGTGTATAAAGCCAAAGCCCGGGAACCAAAAGCATACCTGCCAACAGTCCTGATTTTCCCGGGAGAGTCCCGATTTCCTAGTCTAAATGTCCTCTAATTTCTAGACTTCCATGTCAAAAATAAATAAATTGCAAATTTTTAATGATTTTAATAATAAATGACGTTCTGCACCGTCTGAGGAGATTTTCCGACTAATTGACCGCAACACTTCTGAAAATGAGTAGCCATTCATGAATCCCACTGGAATGGTCCTAATCACACTGAAATGTATCGGGCCATGCTGTTGTTATAATAAATAATCCCTAGACAATAGTCACACTGCAAATACCAAGAGTAACGATGGAAATGGCTAGAGTAACGCAGAAAATGGTTTTCAGTGTGATTTTCAGTGTCAAAATTTATTTAGCAAAGAAAAACATATGTATAGCACAGTAACGGTATGTTCACACACGAGTTGCGGATACCCAATGTATATGTGATATTTTTTTATTTGGCGTCTAAGCTCATATAAAGGGGTCACTTCCAGCATAAAACAAAAAAAATAAAACAAAACCTTCAAAATGCCCCTTCTGTCACAAATAACATGGCAGGGTGATGCCATGTGCACACATGCATTGACCTTATAGCCAATGTCTATGGGGTTTTCATAGATTTTTGGGTCAAAGGTCATTATAAGGGGTCACAACATGCAACATGGCTGTGTTTGTGGTCTTCTTAGATTATTAATACACAGATTGGAATTTTCCATGCCTGTGCCCTCTAAGCGTACTCGTATTCAGCTGACGCTGGTACAGCGTACAGACCTGGCGACATCGCTTATCTTACTCGCGAAGTTTCTTTTGTGTACTCTCGCGATGTTTGCGCTATTTTTGAGTTTGCTCATTCGGTATCTGACTTAGCGTCGATCCCCTGAGGCAACATGCCATGTTTCCGCGGTATGGTGGTCTTAGACCACAGCTATGTCTAGTTCTCTTTGATTATTACAAACAAAATTAGCTTATACTTAAGCCTATGAATGACAAACCTTAAACTGCACTAGCAAGTGCCATACTGCTGCAACAGTCGACATGGGGTGATGGAAGGCAGCAGACAGGACTAGTGTATAGCTGTGAAAAGTGTCCTTGAGGAATAGTTCATTGGTAGAACATCACTGTCACCTACAAAGCCTACTTTCATGATTTTTTTTATATTAAATGTATTGTTGTTTAGATGATGCACCAGCTACAACAACCTATACTGAGCCTCAATCAGCAGCACTCCTGTGCCTGCCAGCTCCAACAACATATGATGAGCCTCAACCAGCAGCACTCCTGTGCCCAAATCAGGTATTTGGCTTGTTACAGAGAACTCCAGAAGAGTAGAACTTACTATTCATTGGTAGCTAGATCACAAATACAGGCACAATCAGAGACTCCCACTTTCCACTTACTATATGATATTTGTTAAGTTGAATGTACAGATCATTTTGACTCTCCTTGTAATTGAGAGCAGACAATTTTGAAATTCAGGTTGTACCTTGGAAAAGTTCCAAAAGTTCTATTTGTCAGATGGTCAAGCCATGGATTGAAGATTAGGTTTCACTACCTGATCAAAAATTGAATTCCCTCCTGAGGTTGTGATAACTGTCAATGAGTTGACCAGATCACCAGGCTGTCATTATAGCTAGAGGCAGTATATGACACAAATGGGTCAATGAGTTACATAAAAATGACCTTGTGTGGTATCTAGTTCCCAGGAAGTGAGTTTTGCGTGAGGAAATTTGTGGTCAAATGTTGATCTCTCACTACAAGAGTTATTGCCGTTGATTTGGTTGAAAAGGAGGTGAGACATGATCAATTCTGTTCAGGCAGTGAAACCTAATGAATGAGGCATTAACCTTACATGTACTTCACCCCAAAGTTCTGCATCTTTTTTGGACATGCTTTGTTGCTGTGAGGAATAATCAGGCAATTAAAGAAGAAAAACATACCAGAAATTAACATCACAAAAAAGATGAAATAATTATATATTGTGGGTTAGTATAAAAAAGTTTAAAAAAAGAATAGTTAACATGAAAAGAACACAAGATTGTAAATTATAGACAAATTAGATAATGTTTATTTGTTCCCCATTAATATATATGATATAAGGTATGATTAATGTACTAGCCCCACTGCAAGGCTGCAAATAAATGTGAACAGTCCTCTTCAGTATGACTTCATATTGTTTACATTCCTCCCAACAACAACTCGGACATTTTCTATAACTTTTGTAGTCCTGCTATGGACATGACTCATTTACAACTTGTGTTAGAATGATTGCAATTTATTGAGACTCCATTTTTTATAGCCTTACATGTATGTGGTTCGGTATGATGAAGGCAATGGGTGAGAGGTTCAGTCCTATCAGGTTAGCGGTACTCTGTACAAATTGCCTATACCGATTCCGAGGACAAGACCTGTGGCACAATCGCATCCCCTGCTTTGTACGCGTCGACCCAGGTCACGGTCTGTGTACGTGACAAACAGTCAGGGTCAGAGGACAGTTGCAATCTGTCTGCTGCCATCCTGTAATAGATCTAACAGTCATCTTTTTGTACGTCTGCATAACAACAACCTAATATGGGCATAATAGCTCCGCCCAATGAACCACGTACATCCAATAACACCGCCTTTTCATAGCTACGTCACATTCATATCATTCATATCATTACATATTCACAATCACCTTTCGGCATGTCGAACAAACTCTTACACAGGTACCGAGCTCACACTGTCCTTTTGCGATCAAAGTATAGCGCCTCTCTTAATTTAGTACTCTCAGGTCCTATTCATGTTTGTATTTTTTTCTTTGTTCTTTTCAACACAGAATATAAACGATGATGGTCACCATATCTGGAGATTGAAGCAGTTCGACGGCAAACCTGCATTCTGTAATTTATGCCTCAATATACTAGTAGGCTTTGGCAAACTTCAATGCACATGTAAGTACATTTATTAGTCATAATAATGTCAATTTGTAACAATTCCGACAACTGTATCGGAAAGATGACAAGTAATAGCGTGTCTCATCTCAAGTTGAGAACAACGCCATGTTGGATTTCACAGTGGCAGATTTGAATTAGTGTGTTCAGGTAGTTGCATTGCCAGCATACGGATAAATTGCCCATGCCCTGCAGGATTAGATTAGCATAACTTTCAACTTTAAAAGCTTTCAAACAAGAAAGACTATAGTGGCTTCTCATGGCCATCCCAAAAGAGTGGCAATGGGAAAAAAAGAGAAACAAAAATGAGAAAAAAAAGATGATCCACAGTGCATACACACATTATAGTTCAAAACCAATTAAGCAATCATAAACCTTCCAATAACTAACATACATTTAGGTGCACTATTTTGTTCTCCGTGGGTGATAAACCCAATATGGCAAATTTACCACAGCATTTTTAGACATGAGTTTTCTGATCAGAAGTTGAATGAAAATGAAGCAAGAGATGTACTTCGGACGATTACATATATGTGATATATACTTTACAGGTTGTATCAATTTATTCTAATGGTATTGATATATCTTATTTTAATCTTATTTTCATGCCTGTATAATGTATGTATAGTTTAATTTAAGAAAATATTTTGCACTCATACAGAGATGCAATAGCCCTAATTTGTCCTGCTGTTTTTCACCTCAATGAAACTTGTTGTTGGGCAAATGCTCTTGTATCTCGCTAGGTAAATTGCATTTTTGGCTATTGCTGTATTATTTTTATATCCTCATTTTTGTATTATAGTATTCTTTGCATTTTTGTTTTGTAATTATTGTCTGATCTGGAACTATTGGGAGATCAGTACTTATGTATTGAAAGAGCTTACCAGAATAAAGATAGAATGAATGAATGAATGAATTAAAATGATTGGTACCCATCAAGTGCAAAATTGATCTTTGACCAGAATTAATAGTTTTTTATAGCATTTTTATAACACCTTTCAGCAGATGATATGGCTCTTATGTTGCATTTTGATGTGGCATCAGAATTGTCTATAATCACAGGAAACTTATGGGTACTAACCAAACATTTTGATACGGCCTGTATATTCACTGTAACAATATCTCTCCATCCAATTTCTTAATAGGGAGTGGTACACAGTATATCGTTATTAACATTTTACTTGACTTGATCTGTTTTCTGTTTTTCCCCATTCTACAGTTTGTAAATATACGGTTCATGAAAGATGTGTACATAGAGCACCGGCCAGCTGTATTAGTACCTATGTCAAGTCAAAACAGACAGCAGCCAATGTAAGTAGATAACTGTCATATACATGTAAGCTGTTTTGGCTGCATAAGATGTACAGGGTGTCCCAGAAAAAATTACAGAGTCATTGAATTTGGGTATAAGTTGAGATCTTATTTTGCATCTTATAGACCACTTGACATGTGACGTCATTGCCCGGCAGTATGCGCTCGAATTATGGCAATTTCCATTGTTCATTGCCCTGCAGTGTGCATACGCATCGTAGTTTGCTCAGGGCACGTGTATTTTAAATTGTTTACCACATTTCATATAGTACAAGAAAGCCATTGAACAGTGTAGCGGTTTGTTCAAGCATCAGTACGACAGCAACTTAGCTCACTTCCGGTAATTTTTACCGGCGTGACCTCTGCTGTTACGTATCGCAATGTTGAAAATCAGGTGACAAATACGGTTTTTCAGAAAACATCAAAAAAATGGAATACATGAGTCGTTTCTCCCTTCATTTCCATATTGAGCCCATAGATAAGATATGAAACATGAGTATAAGGCAAAGAATAACGTGTAAAAGTTGAATTATTGTGGAAAAAATTAATGCTTTTGGTGCTTGCCAAGTAGCCTAAAAAATGAGAGAAAATGCATGTTACGATCACTAAAATGGTTATATCTACAGCTTTGAGGAAACGCCGGTCTAATGCTTTTCTGTTATGATAAACATTAATTAACCAGAGCTTATATTAAATTTTCAGCGAAAATGAGCGGTGGACCAACCTAGTCGTAGGTTGAAAAATTGCATTCTTTGAGTCCTCGTGTCGTAAGCGCACGTTGCAAGTGTCACGATGCTTCACGAAATGGATCCCAGCCAGCGCTGTCTATAATACATAAAACGTCTATTGTTATATATTTTATTAATGCAAAATACTCTATTGTGTAACAAAATATTGTAGTCATCAAAGGAGGTAGTATCATCTCATTTAACTGAAGTACAAGCAGTTTTGAAAAGATTGTTGTTGAGTGAGATACTTGAACATGCATGTTAACGAGAAATAAGATAGCAAAATAATACTCTTTGCAAGAACAAGATGCGATGGCTTAGTGGACAGAGTGAAGGTCTGTAGTGCGAAAGGTTGAGAGTTCGATTCCCATGTTATTCTTAGAATTTTTCAGTCCGTTTTTCTTTCTTTTTCCTCTCCCTTTTGTCTTTAATAATATAGGCCTAATGAATGTCAGCTTGAAGGCCCACTTTTTTCATGATTTATTTCTTGTTGCTAATTATTTCATATTTAGGCCTAATCCTACATTCGATTTGATATCTTTTTTTAAAAGTAATTTTTAAAAGTTCAAGATTATATATAGGCGTATCAAATAAAGGAACGTCAACACAGATTTTCACGATTTTTTAATTGGACTAGACCCCTCCCCTATCGACAATATATTTTATGAGCTTTTATGCATACATATTAAATCACAAGATGCACGAATTTCAAACCTAATATTTTGGCATATTTGTAATTTTTACACAATGTCCAATTGTCGGATTACACCTAATTGGAATCAGCCAAGTTCGTTTTCTAGATAGAGCAACTAACTTTGATGTCTTATTAAGACTAACCCCCATAGAACACCACAGTTAAGCGGTCAAGATATTAGGTGTTTTCTTTCATTTTATCTCGCTACTTCTGCTTCAAATGTAATGTGAAAACCTTCCTGACAGTTATTATTTAATATTATAAATATTGTTATAATTTTTGGAATAACAAAACTTCACCGAAATCGTATATTATGGCTTTAATAAAAATATGAAAACTAGGATTTAAAAAAATGAGTTAAAATAAAATCAAAAATCAAAGAGAGGTGCTAGCGGGGTTCGAACCAAGATCAAACTTCCAAATATTTACCACTAAGCCATACCAGTGATTTGATAGATACAGTAATAATAGCAATGTTATTCCCACTCATGGCTCACTCGTGTATTCTATTTCTGGAATGAATTAACACCGTCCAAATAATGTAACACAAACCTTTATGCTGCCTTTAAAATTGTTTGAACGTTGGGAGTATTATTTTCAAGGTAAATAACCAACAATGGACAATTGACAATGAAAGTATCTTTGCAGGAAAAACATCGGCCGTACAATATATCGCGTGACAGTAGTCAAAGATAAACATTTCGAAAAGGGGTATAATCCTTCTTGTCTTCCATGAGCAACCGCGTCACATCAGGTATAATCCTCCTTCCAGGAGCAACCACTGTGCATGATTGACGGGCTATTCCATTGCTCGTAATAGGGTAGTGTATTTTAGCGGGACAATGCTGGATGGTACACTCGCGCGTGCACGATGTGTAGGGTAGACTTTCGCCAAGACTTCGCATGTGGTTGATGGTGTAGGGGTGTGTGTGTTGGGGAGGGGGGTGTGTTGTACGAGATGTTAGGAATTATTTAATAATAGTTATTAATATTGGAAGAACGTTTTAAACTTTAATTTAAGGCATCATATACGATTTTATACTATTTTAGATTTTCAATTAATAACAAAATAATAAAATCATATAATAATAGGCCTATTTATTATCGCACGCCATGGTAACAATAAAAAAATGGCACACTTTCCGATAAAAATTTGGGAAACAAATTAATTAAAAATAAATAAATAAAAACAATCTTTCTTAAACCAAATTTTCATGAAATTGAGGGCCATCAATAAACCAAAATGCACCCGAATCTGTCACACACCCAAGTAGGCCTACCCTCCTTTCCACCCGTTGCCCTAAACTAGGCGTGTAATATAACCGCCAAGAGTATTTTTTTTTTACCTGTAGGCAAGCTCACCCCTACAGTCGCAATAGTTCTAGCCCAGATAGCTTTTAACTCACGCCTACTAATAACGTACTTTCATCAAGTGATGGCGCTATAAGGTTTACCACGGAAGCTGTTTGGTTTACCGTGGAAGAAGATTATACCCTATATGAACATTTCAACATGTTCAATATACGACTAAGAATATACCCCAACCAAAATTCATGAAATTTTCAGGCAAGCTAACTTTAGTTATTCTATAACATGACACCCATTTTTGATTCAGGCGCTTTTTCTTGCTTGATGATATGAACATTTTTGTGTTTGTGACATGCAATTTTTCTCATTTTCCGAGCTACTTTGGACATGGTTCAAGCTTCTTAATTTTCCATTTAAAAGTTATTTGTTGCTTTACACAAATGTTTGATATCTTATCTGTGGTCAGGGTACATAAATGGAGCAATATACGACCCGTGTCTTCCATTTCTGGAGCTATTTTGATAAAACGTGTTTGCCGGCTAAAATTTCACCAACCCGTATAAATTTTCTGTCGAACAAAAGAGGTCACGAAGTTGCCGTCGTACTGCATATCGATAGACAAGTCCCTCGCCTTTGTTGATAAACAATGATGTCAAGTGGTCTATATGCTAATTTTATCTGAATCGGTTGACTGATTTCAAAGAAATGAGCGATTACATAATGCATGCGTCAATTCACTTCATTCCAAATTTGAAAGAAAGATCATTCAACGCAATGCGCATTAGTGGTTAACATGTCAATGGGCTTTATTTTATATTTTGTTTTGTGAAATCCTTTTTGTTCTTTTTAAACAAAATGGAGATAAATGCAAAAATATGGGATTAACAAACAATTAGATACATAAGAAAACAGTCACCACAAAACTTCATAACTTTAGAACCAATTGTGCAAGACCTTTGGTGATTTCAGTACTGATATGATAGCTTAAGGGCTTCGGTATGAGCGTTTGGACAGTATTTTTTGCGAGACATGAGAGCACATCAGACATCAAATTTGTTTCCTTCCTAGTTCAGGTTCAAAGGCTATGCCTGATTTTAATTAATTGCCCGAGTTGGGCCAGTTTTTACTATGTACGCACATATCAAGTTTGTACTGCGTAAAATGAACTTGCATGCTTATCGTCAAGGATCTCAGAACAAAAACATAGGTTTTTTATGTTTTTCTTTAACATTTTTGATATTAGTAAATAAATGATATGATATTTATTTCAAATTTATAAATTAAAAGGGCATTTCGTGATCCATGGCCTAATCCCCCCATTTTTCTTTAAAAAGTTGAGATTTTTATACCACTGGAAACCGCTGGCTACATAATGTTTATGTACAAAAAATTTCTTGCAGATTAATTGGTTTAGCAAAAATATTGCTAAATTTGAATTACGTTCTGGTACACCAGAACGAAATTTCAACAATTAAATGGTATATGGAGCAGTGTAATACACATAATCATGCATAACTTGCGAACGCAAAATTGGAATCTGAAATTTCGGGAATAAGCTTTTTTCATGGATATCTATTGAAAAATGTCATAAAAAGAGGATGCTAGATCACAAAATACTCCTTTAAACACCACTTCAAATGCCCCATTGTTTAAAATGACCAAACTTAAGATCTCCGTCCAGATGGTTCATGATTCAATTCAGTCACTTTTGCTACATTAAGACATAAAGTCTGCTTAACACAGTACAATCAATAAGTGACATATTCATACTATTTTCTAAATTGTATACAACCTGTAGGTTTATGCCAAATGAATAGAAAGACAGCTCAAAACATGCATGTAACTTAAACTGATTGATTGATGATTGATCAAGGTTTCATTGGTTAATTAATCAATTGGACCAAAAGTAAGCAATATGCAATTCAACAACTCTTCCTATACCTTTGTACAGGAGCCAACCGTTGTTAATACGTGATGAATCCACACTTTTATTGTAGCATATACGCGAACGCGCGCGAGACTACGCGTTACGCGAGAGCGCGTAAAATTCGTCATGCCTGGAACCTTTGTACGTATGCAAGCTTACAAGCTGAATTCAGTATATTTCAGGTAGCGGCTAAACATTGCCGTTTTATTCTGTAGTTTTATTGCTGATATCAACAGAGAAATCATTGAAGTTTTTGTAAGGCTGAGTGGCAATTATTAACTGACATTCCTTGTAAAATAATTGTGAATTATACGATCTTTAGCTTCTTTTCGTTGTTGAAAGGGATTCAATCATGTTTCACCGTCATTCACCGATTAACAACTCGCGTCCGGTGCGTCTGCGTGGTGTACTTCGCTCGGGCAGCTAAAGCTACCCTCGCGAAGTAAACCACGCAGCCGATACAGACGCATCGTTGTTAATCGGTGATGAACAATGGTGAAACATGATTCAATCCCTAAATACATTGTTGAGTTGACATATAGTGTACATTAAATCTGTGGCTGTTACTGTTTGAAATTCATAATGAAGTAGTTATTGATGGGAACCTGTCAGCTACGAGCTTACAAGTCAGTCAAGTTAGCTCAATCGTTAAGGCGTTCGACTATTGTGCGAGAGGTTGCAGGTTCAAACCCTGGCAGTGCCAATATGCTCTCGTGGAAAATATTGAGTTAGCTTGAAATTCCCTATGGACGAGGAACTTGCTGCTAATTTTGTCTCGTTGTAACCCGTATGAAACTTGGGGAGCTGATCCTGGTTGCTATGGTTAATTGTGGAATGTCTAGGGTGTGCACTCTTGTAGCAGCAAAGTCCCTGATTTGTTGTTAAATGGTTTATGGATTGATGTGGGCCGTAGTGGTCAGCGACAACCTGTAAAGTGTGCTGAGGCTTGTGGATTAACGTCTAGGCATTGTGCCTGTGTGTAGCGCACTATAAATCACTGCACTTTTTTTTTTTACAACAAATAGGAATCTTCATAGTTGTAAAACCAAGTACTGAATGCTGTATGAGTAGTACATAAGTACACATACATGTAGCCCAAGTTTGGTAATAACATCAATGCGTTTTTGTGGTTACGCCACACAAGGGTGCCAACAAACCACCTTGGTACACTTGCATGTACACTATGCGCATTTAACTTAACATGTTGCGATACTGTGGCCAGCAAAATATGCACCTACGTCACTACAGAACTTGAGGTGAATGAAAGAATAGCACAGTTTATTATTTATATAGAACCAATCAGTGAGTAGACGTGACCTTTGTTGGTTTATATGCATTGTATTACAGAATTTTTGGTTTGATATTCAGCTGTCTTTGTTCATTGTTTTAGGTCATGAACCACCATTGGGTAGAAGGCAACTGCCCTGGCAAATGTGACCGCTGCAGAAAGTCTATCAGTAGTTACAACGGAATTACCGGGCTACACTGTAGATGGTGTAAGCTAACAGTAAGTATTGCAGGAGTGTATGGGATGTTTGAACAGATCTGTATAATTGCCCTATGATAGAGGAAGTTGTATAGTTGATTCTGATATCCACTAGAAGCAGCACTTTGAGATGTCCACCACATGGAAGGTGCTTGACAAATTTAATGTTGGATTTGTGTGCATTACCTGGCATATAATTATGCTGTAAGTGTTTAAAGCCATATTATAAAATTTTCATACAAAATAGATTAGTATTTCTTTGCCATAAAATGTTAGGTTTTACTCTCAGTAGTATCCCCTGTTAAAGCCATAATGTACGATCTTATAATATGAAATTGGGTAATTTTTTTCAAACCTGATTTTTTTTCCATATTTGTAATGTTTACACATGTCCCAACTTACACCTAAATGGAATCAGCCAAATTTGTTGTCTTTGTAGGTCAACAGAGCAAAGTTCGACATATATCATAATATAAAAATTATGATAATATGTCCTCCCATAGAACCGTGTGTTAAATGGCCAAAATAACCAGTGCGGTTTCTTTCACTTTACCTTGTTATTTCAACCTAAAATGAACAGCAACTCTTCCCATCAGTTATTACTAATATTATTTCAACATTTTGAATAAAGAATAACAAAATCAAAATTTGATGGAAATCGTACATTAAGGGTAGACGAGGTATTGTTGGTCGAAGCAGCCAATAAAATCGATTTTCATTATCTAAATTAATATATTATTGAAAAATAACACTTTCGTGTTTTGCAAAAGTTCATTCTACAAATTATATACTTTGAAAACTTGCTTGATTTATTGTTGTTAATGAGTTATGCACGTTTTACAAAAGTGTTGTTGTTTCAGCCCTCTTTACAACATAACTCAAGAACCACAGGACCGACAAAAGTATATCTGTGATATTTGGATTCTTCTACACACTCGCTATGAAATGATCAATGCAATTTTTGCCAAAGCTCACTACCATTCGCAAGATGCTGTGAACTACCAAATCGCAACAGTCTATAATAGTTGCTAACCTTAAGGCTTTAATTTTGAGCCGAACAACTAATTGAAAGCAAAGAAAATTGGAATTTAATACCAGTGCCGATGTCGCCAATATATGTATCACTCCTTTGGTCATGTTATGGTATGATCCTTTGTTGTGTAGATCACCATCCCACACTCCATGTATGTACTGTGTATGAACATCGCGTATGCGCTCGACTAATATTTCCATCATAATAATAAAATGACGGTCCCTATGTTTTATTCAAAATCTTAGATTTTGACAAAACTACAGCACCTAGGGTCTTGATTTTTGCAGGATATGTTGGTTTAATAAAGTACAATATAATTGTGTAAAAAAACAGAAATTTGATGTGGATGTTGTGCATATTTCCATATAAATGACGAACACATTTACCACTTAAACTGATTTAACATACCACCTGAAGTGATGTTTTATTGTAAGTAGATCTTTTTAAGTGGTGTATGAAGTAAACCAAGCAACTCAGAACGTTTTCATGCCGTACACATTGACGTTAAATTCAAATGGCATTGGCATTTCTTGTTGATCGCTATGGCATAAAGAATAGATTTCTTTTTAAATGTTAGTTTTCACTGATCACATTGCCTCCTTTTGATTTCGAACCAAACAAATGAGGTAAAAAGAAGAAAATTGCGATTTCATTCCAGTGGCTACAATGCGTGTGTTAGCTTGTCGATTATATTACATGTATTGCACAAAGCATCCCGCAGCTGGAATTTACAAACAAGAAGAAAGACGTCTTCGTACTACGAACAGCGATATGCATACAAATCATACGTCACTGATTCAGTGATACTTGTTTACACATGAGCTGACATTCACAGGACGGGCTAGCCAGGTGAACTCGGGTTTTAATATAAAACTTTAAATTTTACTGTAATTAAAGCACTTCAGGCTTAGTCTTTCACATGAAATTTTAGTACACCACTGGGCATTACAATCATGCAAAAGATCGGAATAAATGAAAGTTACATCTGCATCCTAGAAGATATATACACAAATGCCATTTCCGAAATACACATTGATAATGTGGTGTATATAGAGAGAGGATGAGACAGGGAGATACATTATCACCAAAGATTTTCACAGCAGCACTGGAAGAGGTTTTCAAAAAGTCCAACATAGAGAGAAAAGGAATGAACATTAACAGGAGATGTTAACAGATTTGCAGATGACGTTGCCCTAACAACAACATCTATGAAGGATATGGAAGATCAACTGAACAGCTTGTGCAAATAAAGGATGCACAAAGGAAAAACACAGTTTATGACAAACTTTGAGACAATTAATTGAAGAAATTAATTAAAGAAATTATTGCAATAGCCGATCACCAGATCAAGAAAGTTGACAACTATAAGTACCTAGGACAGACCTTGAAAATGGATACGAACACAGCTGAAGAGATCCTTCAGATTATCTGTGTAAAGGCAGGATGGAGATGCTTTCGTATGCATAAATAACTGACAGATAAAAACATGCAACTGTCACTGAGGCGAAACGTTTATGACCAGTGTGTGCTAACAACTATGACCTGTGGTTCAGAGACTTGGTCAACAACAAAAGAAATAGAACAAAAATTGGTAACAGTACAGAGAGCTATGGAAAGGAAAATGCTCCACCTCTCATTGCGTGATAGTGTCAGACATACAGAAATCAGAAAAGTAACCCAATTAAGTCAAAGATATCTTGCAGAAGATTAAAGAAATAAAATGGAGATGGGCAGGTCACTTATCAAGAACTGAGGATGACAGAATGGCAGCCAAGGACTGGAAAGAGAAGAGGAAGACAAAAAAGATGTTGGAGAGATGACATCACCACCTTTATGAGTACAACAGCTTGGGCATCAGCGCCTAGGAACAGAAGTAGATGGAAAATGCTGGAGGAGGGCTTCACACAGCAGTGGGTGAAACAGCCTGATGAGGGAGTGAGTGAGTGACAAAAAAGAGAAGTTCTTTTCCAATTATGTTTGGTCTTAACTTGTATTAACAGCACAATGAAGTTATGCGCCATATTACAAAGCTTGCAACATGTTGTTAAGACTTAAAACTGAAGTATTTATAAACCTGTGTACTGATTAGCTTATCAGACCAATCGATATAAGCAGGCCTTGCCGTCTATATTTTAAAGGCGAGTGGTCAATCGCTCGCTAGCATGAGTGCTGGGCGAGCGGTTGAATCTAGTGGTCGAATCACTCTCTAGGAATGAAAGATCATTCATAACAATATGAAACACTTTTCGCACCGTTTATAATTATGTTAATAACTGCGCATCAGTTATTTGGACGGCTTTGTGAAAAATCTAAACATTTTGCCTTTGGAACATTCCGAGGTCCAAAGTAAAATGTTTAGATTTTCACAATATCGATAATAACTGATTCAAAGTTATTAACCGAACTCACAACCGTCATTTTTTTAAACTCATCACTCAACCTAATCTCAAGATTTTATTCTCTGAAATTTGTTGAAATAAACACTTTTTATCACAACTTATATTTCGCCCTTCATTACAACAAATTAAATACATTGAAAGTGTTGAAACTTGATTGTAAATTGGATTTGCAGCGAGCGATATTTAGTGTCAATAGGGAGTGGAAAATCGCTCGCTAGAAATTGAGTTTAGGCGGCGGTGGCGGCGAGAGCGATCGCTCGCCTCAAGCGGCAAGGCCTGTATAAGCAAAAGATATACTTGTGTTATTGGCATCAGAGCAAGTTGTGTTAGTGTATGGGGTTCTGCTTTGTCATCTTTAAACCTTTACCATCAGGGATAACAGATCATCACATCTGTGACTCATATTGAAATGTTATGTACAAATTGTCTCATTTATGAAGAGAAGATGAAGATGTTATATGTGCCACAAGATGTTATGTACTGTTGAACCAACAAATATTGCTTATGGAGAAGAACCATTCGGTAACAATGATTATTTGCTTTTGATATGTTTGCTTCCTATATGTGTGCATTTATGTGGGCTTTTGTGAACAGCATCAATCTTGGACCTTCATGAGAATTCTCTTAGTAATAGTAGAGACACAGGGACTACATACGGATGTCCGCACATCATTGACAGGTGTCAGTAGATAGCTTTGTCAAGAATACCTTTTTGATTTTATTGAACCATTTTGACCCTCTCTCTCTCTCTCTCTCTCTCTCTGTTTCTATACAGCTTCACAACAAGTGCGCATCCCATGTTAAACCAGAGTGCAATTTTGGAGAATTCCGAGATCACATCCTTCCACCTACCGCTATCTGCCCAGCTGTGCTGGTAAGTTATTCACAATTCTATACTTTAGATCCATATTTAGATGTCATTCATATATTTATCAAACAATTCTGTTTTTTAAAGTTGTAAATCTTTTAACAAGAAGAGTCTTTCAAAAAGACACAGTTCACGGATCAGGTGTATAGTAATTTGTTCCAACTTTCCATTTTCATATCAAACCTACTCTGCACAGATCTTACAATAAATTAGTGATTTGAGGCATAATGATACCTACATCTTGACTCTGGCTTACATAACTCTCCAGCAAGAAACGACTCATTGAAATACAAACTTTCAAATCAATACACTATCATAGGCCAATTGAAATTCAATTATACCATGCAGATAATAACCTTGGCCCAATAATTATAAGGGTTCCAATTAAGATAAGCAAACAATACTGCGTAGATAACAGGAACTATATTTCGTTGGAAGTAATTGAGTATCAAAATATGCAGTGTATTTTTCATATATGCAGTAATATGCACAGCCTTATCACAAAATAAACAATAGTATTAATCTTACCCACCAATCAGTAAAGCCTATTATATCATGTGATGGCTCAATCCAATAGTAAACATGCTTAGAAAAAAGGCAAAAAATAGTCCTGGCTGCCATTTTCTCAATACAAGATAAGATGTGCTAAAAAGTCCTTGTCATGTTGGACAGGATTAGATAAAGGGATACAAACCTGGGTATGAGACATTAGGAATTATTTCCTAGCCTCTTAATCACAGGGTTGATGGGCTACAATAGCTATTCAAGACACAGTGTATGTAAGGGTTAAACTGTGCATATGAGATGTGGGTTTAAGTCGGGGAAATGTTCACTCCGTGAACAAAAACCAGATTGTCTCAACATCAGGGGCGCATAGGCATGCACAATTCAATGCCAGTCTTTTGCCATGTTAATGTATATAATTATTTTTATATTATTCTATATTTCGTTTTATTTGCCCGCTAACGACCCATTTCAAGTCAACTTGGGTTGACACAGGCAATTTATTTTGCTTTTGTTTTGTGCCATAATTGTGCATGTATATTCAACATTTATTGTAGGCTATATAATTATGTTTGTTATTGTTTTTGAACGCACCGCTGGCTAGGTGTGTGCCACTGATACAAAAGTGTATGTTCCAATAAATAAAAATAAATAAATAAATATCATGTGCATCTAAGTGCAAAGGCTTATCCTCTCATTCCCACTTGAGCCCTCTCATGTCTACTTAAAAGTTTTTAGCCTCCAGGTTAATTCATTTTTAATTTAGGGAGTGTTGTGTTGTTAAACTAGTAACAAGCCCATTCAGCTGTCACTTTAGTGGTGTGCAGTCAACCAGGTCTCCTGTTTTATATTTTCATTCCTGTTCCTATTGTTATGTCCATAGTTCTCCAAGTGATGCACTTGTAATTGTACATTCGATCATGATGGACCAAAATTCCCACCCATCCTTCCAATAGCTGGAAGGGTAAATCATTTAAAGGGGGGTAACCCTATCAGTTTAGGTATGGATTGTCATCAAACTTACATACAATGTCAAATATTGTCCCCTTTATGCATCTAAGCGAGAAAGCAGGAACTTTTTCAGCGTAAATGTGAATAATTAGCATGTTTAGAAAGCCAACACGTTGATACGCGTGAATTGCATTCTGGTCAGGCATCCTGAAACAGTTAAATCTTTACCTGTTACAAATGGGACCAAGTTTCAAAAAGTGAGCAGAGGTGGAAGCTTTTTAAACTTCTTTTAAACATTTTTTTGGTGAATTACTATTAACACTTACATTTGCTTGGGACAAATTTACTTTTAATTTAAGTAATTTACTTCTTCTGAAATTAGTCAAACTTTATTGCTTTGACTCTCATTTTTTGTAAAGTTATTCATATTCTATTTAAATCATTTAAATGATTATATTTATGAGTAATCACTTGGTGATGAATAACTGAATGTTGAAAAATCAACATTTTGTTTTTGAGAATGCAACTGATTCAATGCTAATCTATCTGTACATTCAAGGTGTTGATTCAGTTATGCCTGGTAGTGGACCTGGGACCCCAGTGGGTGCACTACTGTGGGTATACTAAGGTTCACCTCAAGTTCGGTAGTAACGTTAATGTTTTTTCGTGGTTGCGCCACAAGCATGCCGAAAAGCCGCCCCTGTACGTGGACGCTCAGCGCGTTTAACTTAACGTGCGCGATTCGATACTACGGTGAGCAAAATTCGTATCCACGTCACTACCAAACTTGAGGTGAACCAAATTATAGGGTGTGGATTCTTTATGTTATTGGCAAGTGGGTTCAACACATCTTTTTTAAGTTATTATTATAATATAGATAGTGCACCTATACCTGTGAGAGCACCATCAGAATGATAGCAATACTGTTTGACAGCTGATGACCCACTTGACTTTTTGACCTGTTCTTGTCGTATCAAGGGTTCTTTTTACCATAGTTGAGCCCAGTTGGGCATACTTTATCATTTGACCCTATATGACCTTTGACCTCGGGTGACCTCGGTTTGATTTTGTTCATGCTCCCATGATATACTTTTTACCCAAATTTGACCTCATAGATAAATTCATCAAGACTTTGCCATACTTTTTAATACTTTAGACCAACAATTTAGCAGTTATGAGGCCCAAAAGTTTCCATAATTCCAGGGTTAAGACCAACCTTAAGAATGTAAATTGCTTAAACTTACAGATGTCACAATTATATTGTTGTTACCACCTTCATAATCAATTCAGTTATGTCCTCCACACGAATGTTACATCATTATCATCATATTTTGATTATTTTGATAATCCAATCACAGTTTTCATGCACAAAGACGTAAAACATGTTTTCAATATGGTTTTAGATATTTAAGCATCTGGTACCAAAATGAATCCACTATAGTGTGAATTTCAGAGTTTTAAAAACAAGTGTTTGATTCATCTAACAAAAATTCATCCTCCTGGGTGTGATGATAGTCAAATCATCATCAGTTCAACACTATCAATCATTGGGTAGTAGATATTCACTGTTAACAGTATACTTTTATGTTTGGAAGTGAGGAAGCTTTATAGTAATTCACTTTGAAGAAAATGTGTCTATATTTTGTGCTCATTAATCATAATTGAAAAATAAAAGAAAGAAAATCCGTAAGTAAAATAAAATTTTGATGCAGAATTTGATTCGCTAATCCACCACGACCAAATTAAATCTTCGTCTGTCAGATTTTGTACCATCTCGTTTGCACTGCTTTCATCACAGGAAAGAAGTACATTAACACCCAAGGATAGCAATACATCCGATGAAGAGTCTGGTAGAAAGCAAGTTGCCAGAACAGATTTCATGTCAGTCGAGGGCCAAGGTCTACAGGTATGTGGTGTGCATTGTCAATAGGTGAATGCTGGGTTTGTCCTCCGGAAATCAGTTTGACCAAAATTGATGCCTACAAATTGGGTATTGCAATAATGAGATGAATTAACCTACAAGCTGTGTAATATGCAATGTGTGTATTACCTTGTGGGAAGGAATTTTAGCCCAAACTGACGCCTGGTAGAGAAACACATGTTTCCGGTATTAAAAGTTCATGAAAAAGTGTTTGCAACAACTTTTAATTCATTGCAGGTCATATGGATACTGCAAAACAGGTAGGCCTGTCTCTTAAATTAATTATTTAATTAATTCAGAAATATGTATCATATTTAATAAGATTCTGATTGAATCAACAGAAATTGCAACAACATATAACGTCACTGGGCTGGAAAACCTCATATGTACCTTTGGCCCTTGAACATGGATAAAGCCTTGTAGGTGTAGACTTTATATTGAAGAGGTTGCTTCATCCATATTCAAGGGCCAAAAGTTCATGCAGGAAACACCTCATATTTACTTTTGGCCCTTGAAAATGGAAAAAACCTTGTAGGTGTAGACTTTATATTGAATGGTTTGCTTCATCCATGTTCAAGGGCAAAAAGTACATATGAGGTTTTTCCCGCCCAGTGATGGTAACCATTTCTCATTCCATTTTTTTTTCCTAATTCTAGATCACTCCACTTCCCGGTACCCATCCCTTAGCAGTCTTTGTAAATCCCAACAGCGGCAGTCAACAAGGGGAGAAAATCATGAGAAAATTCCAATACCTTCTCAATCCTATACAAGTGTTCGACCTTAGCAAAGGAGGACCTATGCCTGGGTAAGTCAGTCTCACAAATGTAGACATTAAGGCATACCTACCTACTCAAGAAGTATAGGGGGCCTACTCATTACACATAATACACACAAATGAAAAAGTATTTTTTGGCACCAGACAAGTAACGGTCACATATTGTGTATTTTTGGGGCTGACGTAATCTGATTTCAGTTCATGGAAAATGGCCATTTACTTTTTCAAGCATGTTGAAGCTGTTTAGGATATGCTTGAATCCAAAAAGTGTGCAATTTTTTTTGGCTTGAAAACTTGTTGAAACAAAATTTTATGTAAAGTATTATATTTATGTCCATATGTTTAGTCGAGGCAATAATGACCTTGAGGTAGAGGCAAAAATAAGGAGCAAGAAACAGTAATTAAAAGTTCATAACTTTGGGATTTCAACATCAGTACGCTTTGGTACTGAGCAAGTTAGTAATGGTAATAACAACATTTTCAAAATTTCTGACATTGGTCTGAGGGGGTCAGCTCATGTCACATATATAGGGTCCACAACTTGTAAGTTTCCCCCAAATGCTTTTTAAAATAAGTCGAAAAATATTTGACGAAATGCAAACGTGTAAAAAAATATGTGTAGCCTTTATTTGTTTTACACATATGGACCAATTAAATTATAGCGTCACACGTCATTGCGTTAAGTTACAATGGTTCATTTTGTAAAAAAAAATAGACCATTTTAAAAAGTTGCATCTGAGTCCATAGGAGTCAACTCTCAAACAATACAGTAAGGTACAACTTTTAAAACTGCCTCTTTTCTAAACAATTAGCCATTGTGACTGAACACAATGATGTGTGATGCTATAAATTGGACTACAGGGGTGAAACAAATAGGGCTATACATATCTTTTTACACTTTTACATTTTGTAAAATATTTTTCGACTTATTTTAAAAAGTATTAGGGGGAACTTATAAGTTGTGGACCCCCGTACTGACGCGAGTATAGTCCCACCCTCGAGTAAAGTCCTACTCCCAAGTTTTCTAAAAATTTCAGAAATTTAAAAAAAAAAAAATTTTGAAATTTGAGTATAGTCCTACCCCCAATTTTGAAAAATGTTCACCTAAAAACGGGGTGGGACTATACTCGACTCAGTACGGCAATAGTTTATCCTTTTGTACAAATGTATATAGTTCTACAAATAATCAAGAATAAACATTTTTATATTTTACTGAACATTTTTTCTTCCTTTGCAAATTTGATGGTGTCTTCTAGTTTGGAATTTTTCAAAGATGTGCCAAATTTCCGAGTGTTGTGTTGTGGAGGAGACGGTACAGTAGGATGGGTCTTAGATTGTATAGGTAAGGATATTTTTAACACACTTCTGTCTTAATCTTCAATAAACATATTCTCCTCTTCAGTGGCATAGCCAGGATTTTGGAACCGGGGCACAACTTAATTGTAAATGTACCGACGGAAATATTTTTTGCCGACGGAAGTTGTGATTTGTTGACCCACAAATTTTTGAATTTTTTGAAAAAGTGAAGAGCAAAAAAAAAGAAGGATAATAGGTGGTACCAACATAAAAACACAAAATTTTAATGTATAATTCAATTTAATTCACAATTTTTCATCATTTTTTACAATTCTCCCCCTTTTTTCTGTCACCCTGTCTTAATCTTCAACAAACGTATTCTTCTCTTCTGTTGAGAAAGTGTCTCTCATTATGGATATTCGTCCTGCATGTATAAGTTAAGAGTCAAGTTGATTTGTGGTCAGAAACAGGCAACAGTGCAGTGTAGACCGTAACTTGGCAACCCATTTGAAAACTTACTGTGTGTTTAGAAGTAAACTTAAAGCCATAATGTACAATTTTTTAAATGAATTTGGTTATATTTATCAAACTTGCTTTTTTGGCATTTTTGCAATGATATTTACACATTTCCCAACTTACACTTAATTGGAATTGGCCAAATTTGTTAAGTTTGCAGGACAACAACAATTTTGAAATAACGTTTTTATTGAGGCATTTATCTACATTCAAGAGCACCAAGATAGTAAAATGGTTTCTTTCAATTTACCTCATTATTTTGGCTTTAAAATAACCAGAAAACCTTCCTGATAGTTTAAAACTTGACAAAAACCATATATTTTGGCTTTAAAGAGCCGTTTAACTTCATGGATGAACAAATATGATTTCAAGCAAACCTATTCATCTCTATTTACTTATGTCATTTCTGTTTACTCATTAATAAAAAAAACTTTAAAATAAAACAAACGAAGACGGGAAACAGTTGTACATTAGCAGCAAATTTTCGGTACTAGGCGTACCTTCTTCAGGCTTTATTATAAAATGACACAAGAAAACAATCTAAAACCAAGCAAGAAAATTAATGCGTAGCAGCGTAAAAAAAACAACGCAGTGTGAAGGCGCATCTATAAAGCGCTGGCGTGAAAAAGTGGGGGACCTATTCAATAAGATTAAGGCCTTTGGGTTGAAGGGAATGAAGTTTGTTGATCCAGAATTTCTCGCGCTGCTGACGTCTAAATTTGGATTGGCGACCAAGTGATTCAATGACCGTGACTTTGACATCATCGATGCTATGATCTGGAAGAGAAAAGTGCACGGCAACTGGCTTGTCTACGTGTTTGGCGTGGTGCTTGATGGTACATCTGTGGTTACGCATTCTTTCTCTTATATTATTACCAGTTTCACCCACATACTGAATGTTGCATTTGGCGCATTCAATGAGATAAACAACATTATTGGTACTGCAAGTAACTTCTTGTCTTACAGTATAGCATTTGCTCCGATTTTTGTTACTGAAAGTGCTGGTGACTTGCATAAAGGCGCAGTTTTTGCATCGTGGTTTCTGACAAGGTTTGCAGCCATTATCAGTCTTGGGATCTATTTTCTTGCTTGTTTTTAGATTGTTTTCTTGTGTCATTTTGTAATAAAGCCTGAAAATCGCCTCTAGTACCGAAAATTTGCTGCTAATGTACAACTGTTTCCCGTCTTCGTTTGTTTTATTTTATGTTATATATTTCACAGGAGTGCATCTTTAGAGATCCAGTTAAAGTATGTGTGTTTCGTCAACTTTCTGTCTACAAATTTTTAAAAAAAACTTTGATATGTTTTTTTTTTTTTTTTCTCTGTATAGATAAACTGCAATTTGATCCCAAACCACCAATGGCCATACTACCTCTAGGATCAGACAATGACCTGGCAAAGTGTCTTAACTGGGGAGGAGGTAAGCTTACCAACTACTCTGTAATGAAGCAGATTAGCAACACTACATTCATGTCAATTACAGGATTTTTATCATATAAGTGGGGGACCAAAATGTGAAGTGGGAACATTGTGAAGACCTCAATTTAAGGGTTTCATTAAATAGCCTGAAACATACTCTATTAAATAAATTAGGGGGTTGTTATCGAAGTTGTACCCCAAAATATCATATGGGTATAGGGCGTCTCATAAAAAAACCCATTAATAGCGGGGGAAGTCCCCCTTAAACAGATTCATGGTGAGAGAGAGAGAAAGAGAGGGGAATGGGGGGAAGGAAACGGAGAGTAAAGAGAGATGTAAAACACACAGCAAATGGAGAGGCAGAACTAGAAGGGAGTGAGAACAAAACAACATAACAAAGGGAGAAGGGTAGAGAGAGAGGCTTAAGAGAGATGTGATGTTAACAGCATAGGGAAAGAGGTGAGGGGTTGAGAGAGAATGAGATATAGGCAGAATATGAAGAGACAAACAGGGATCTTGAGAGAACAAAACTGAGAATTAGCAGGGGAAGATGAGAGGGGGCAAATGAGAAAGATGTTGGGAAGTGATGTAGAAAGATGTTAGGAAGTAAAATACAAAGTTTTTGCAAAGTGAAATTTGAGTGGGGTGATAGAGATGATAGAAAAAGGAAACAAGAAGAGGAAGAGATCTGAAAAATATGAAAGAAATAATAATGAGAAAGTTGGAAGAGATAAGAAGGAGAGTGAGAGTCTTGCAAATATGAAACATTGTGGAATATTGTGCAGTCATAAATGTTATAAATCTACGTCAACATTATACATTTATACATGTACATTCTCACATCTGTACTGATTGTATCCTGTAGGCTATGACGGAGGCGTACTGACCAAGATCTTCAACGGCATAGAGCATGCTGAAATCTTACAACTGGACAGGTGGCACATAGAAATTAGTGCCACTAGCATGGAGGAACAAGGAGACACTGTACCATACAACACTATCAACAACTATTTCTCAATTGGAGTGGTAAGTCGATATGGTAATTAATAGAATTTAGTACCACTAACACATAGGAACAAGGAGATCCTGTACCATACAACATTATCAACAATTATATCCTTCATTAACATATTCTCGTTCATTAATTGGTTAAACAAGTATCATGTGACCAAAAATAGTTTTTACTATTTTGCAAAGCAGAAAAGCCGATTGATGAAGGAATGAGGTACTATTGGAAGTACTATTTCCACTGGAAATAGTACTACTATTTCCCTATGACCTCATTGCCGTGTCGCAGTTCCTAGTGGCCGGTGCAACTCGCCACATACGCGGGATTTCAGTACCGGTTCCGGGGTATTAATGTGTAGCAAGTCATGTTCTTGCAAAGCACGCACGCAGCACATACTGCAGCTAAATTATGGCGGTTTCATCGGGCATAATCCGAGTTTCATCGGGATCAGTATCTTAATATTGACGGTGAAATAACAGAGAACATGGTTACTCGTTTCACCACGGTATAGCTGAGGTTTACAACATTTTCACAGCAAGCTTGATCCACTCAACTGTGTGTGGGCTGCGTGCATGTGCATTCAATCAAAACAAAGCAAGGCTAGCCTAGCCTTGACTAGACCTAGCCTATATGTGTACTACTAGGCCTACGTCTATGATAAAGGCCTTGCGTTTCTAATATTTTAACCAATCAATGAACAAAGAATATATATTAATAAAGAATATAAAACAATTATTTGTATAGTAGGCTCACGGTCTCCAGTTGTAACTTGGGACTAATAGATTCCACCCGATCCCTCATGAGCATAAAAAAGTATTTGTATACTATTTCTCAATTGGAGTGGTAAGTCGATATGGTAGTTTTATAATTTAGTACCACTAGCACAGAGGAACAAGGAGATCCTGTACCATATCACATCAACAACTATTTCTCAATTGGAGTGGTAAGTCTATATGGTATTCAATTGTAATTATATTAGGTGGCCAACATTGGAAGATTTGACATTCAAAAACTACATTCAAAAACTGTTGTTAGAGTATTGACATATATATACTGCGCACAATAAGTATCCATACACTTAAAACAAAAGCCATTTCTTAAAGACACTAAGACTGAATTACAAAATAAAGTGGTCAATAGATGGAGAAGTTTGTTCTGTGTACTTTGGTACATGTACCTCATTTGGCACGATGCAACTTTATTCCAAAGCTTTATGCATTTGAATGACAAAAGGTAGAGTATCAAAAGGGATAAATTTTGATATTTCCTCCTTCAAAGTGATTCTTCCTGTTTTATTTAAATTGCTATAAGGGATGGAAATAAAGATGTATAGTGCAGAATGAGGTATCAAAATATATGCAGAATAAAATTGTCCATCAATCGCCCACTTTATTTTGTAATTGGACAATAATAACTGCACCATCTTTTTTGAGGTCATTTTGTGAAATTGGAGTTGTTGTTGTTGTTTTTTTCTTCTTTTCTTTTTGTTTGTTTTGTTTATTTCTGATGGGGATTCTCCAATTGTATTTGTTTACACGAGTCATGTGGATGTATATGTGTTACAGGGGTACGGTGTTCAATTAGAGAATAAAGGTATTGTTTTTAGCCCCATGGAGTGCATCTATCGTCTCATATAACACGGGCGACATCATTATTTTAAGTAAAACAACGAGGCGAAGCCGAGTTGTTTTACGCCAAAAATAATGATGTCGCCCGTGTTATATGAGACAATAGATGCACGACAGCTGCTAAAAACAATACCTTTATTCTCATTCTTAAACACTTCAATTCAAATAAAAATATTATACAAGTTTTAATCAAATTAAATCCTAAATTTTGCAAGGAATTACCTAGTGCTTAAAATCGATCAGTCCCGTTGTTGCTGTGCGCCTCCGATTGGTCCAAATAGCGAGCGGCATATTGCGTCAACGCACACGCGCTGACCCGTGTGATATCGTGTCATATTACACGGGTAAAGCTGGGTAAGAACCAATACCCTGGACCAAAACAAGCATATTTAAAGCACTGTACTTTAAATATGCTTTCTAAACAACATTCCAATGTGTGACATTTGGAGCGATGATAAAGTACCTTTAAAAGTACAAATAAAGCACAATGACCAGAAAAGTACATTTAAAGCACACTGAAAAAAAGCACATTTAAAGTACTGTACTTTAATTGTACTTTATACCAAACAAGCATATTTAAAGTACTGTGCTTTAATATACTTTATACCAAAACAAGTATATTTAAAGCACTGTGCTTTAAATATGCTTTCTAAACAACATTCCAATGTGCGACATTTGGAACGACGATAAAGTACCTTTATAGTACAAATAAAGCACAATGACCAGAAAAGTACATTTAAAGCATACTGAAAAAAGCACATTTAAAGTACTGTACTTTAATTGTACTTTATACCAAACAAGCATATTTAAAGTACTGTGCTTTAATTATACTTTATACCAAAACAAGTATATTTAAAGCACTGTGCTTTAAATATGCTTGTTTGGTATAAAGTACCTTTAAAGTACAAATAAAGCACAATGACTAGAAAAGTACATTTAAAGCACACTAAAAAAAAGCACATTTAAAGTACTGTACTTTAATTGTACTTTATACCAAACAAGCATATTTAAAGTACTGTGCTTTAATTATACTTTATACCAAAACAAGTATATTTAAAGCACTGTGCTTTAAATATGCTTTCTAAACAACATTCCGATGTGCGACATTTGGAACGACAATAAAGTACCTTTAAAGTACAAATAAAGCACAATGACTAGAAAAGTACATTTAAAGCATACTGAAAAAAGCATATTTAAAGTATGTGCTTAACAAGGTTCCATACCATATACCAGTAAGCTTATAATTCTAAGCTTACCACATATGGAGCTTATCAAAGTATTGGTAACACAAGTATGTTCACATGCAAGCATACATTACCAGTAACTATCTCCTGTAATCAAGCCTGTATTTGTAAGTCCATTAAGTCCTTCATTTTATATAAATATGAACAGTTTTATACATCCATTGCAATATGCAACCTTAGCACAAGATGGCCGTTGGTATTTTTCAAATCTAGAAGAATGTAGACATGTGACTTGTATAAATTATGTAAACATCACATGACCATGATGACCACATTAAAGTACATTTAAAGTACACTGAAAAGCACATTTTAAGTACTCTTACATTGCTGACAATACCAGGGAAAACCAATCCAGGTAAAGTATACATAAAGTACTGATAAAGTATATTTAAAGTACACACTGATGTTCAAAATTTGGTTAAGTCCAAAATAAGCACAATTAAAGTATACTCACTGACACTGGGAAAAAACTAAGTCCAAATAAAGTATAGTTAAAGCACAAAAAATTTCCCATATTTATCAAAATATTCATAAAGTATAATTAAAGTCATATAAAGCACATTTAAAGTACCTTTTAAAGTACACAGTTTTTCAGGATATGAAAAATAAGCACATTTAAAGTACACTTTATATGTACTAATTAACAGAAAGTACAGTTAAAGTACCCTTAAAGTACAGTTAAAGTACCCTTAAAGTACAGATAAAGTACATTTCTAATGTGCTTTATTTGGTCCAGGGTAAGATTGCAGGAATGTTCTCAAGTTTTTAAGAATCAAGGATATACATAATGTATCTCTGGTTCAATTCTGCCTCAGACACAGACGGAAGCAAAACGGTGTTACGTTTCTTGGGTTTTATACTGTCATAGTCTGTAGCTAGCTGTGTCGGGGGATCGCCGCTGTTACTTACAATTCTGAATTCATGCACCGAGATTCGAGGAATTTGATCAAATTCCTCGTCAGGAATGTAATCTTTACCTGTTACAGTATATAGCATGCAGGTCATCAGCTTGATGAACTGCAGCAGTGTCGTCAGTACAGATGATTACCGAGAGATCTTGCGAGTGTGGACAGCTAGTGCACTTCATTTATGAAATATACTTACTTATAGTGGCTAGTGTTATTACAGGGACCATGTTTTGTTTAAAATGTGTGAACATTAGTTTACATGCTTGGAAGTGATGCTTTTGTTTGCTTTTTATTTTGAAATTTGAAGGTAGTTGCCATTTTGAATTGGACACTGTGAAAATTCCGGATTGTTATCCATGTTTGGGGCCCCGATCAACCTAGGTTTTGATTGCTACGTCAGACGCGAAAGTCAATGTCGTGCGAACTCTGTCAGACACGGAAGTCATGAGTTTTTATTGACCATGCAATTAGTGCGCGGTCAGGCTATCAATGTCTTTTGATTGGCGGCTTCACATATATTTATGAGGTTATGAATTTAGATTTAGTGTCTTTAGGAAATGGCTTTTGTTTTAAGTGTTGGATACTTTTTGTGCACAGTATAGATTGACTGATTGTTTCAAAGCACCAAAATGACATAAAATATGCACAGATTGTAAGAATATTGAGTTATTATTGGGAAACAAACTGATAAGATATAAAAGGCCATAACAAGTATGCTACTTCCTTGTTTTCTATTTTGCTGATAAATGAGTTGTTGTTTATTAATATACTTATTTGAGTAATATTGAACTGGTTCTAAATTTAATAACGATTCTATGTGTGTGACTGATCCTGATAATTTTGGAGAAAAAAATGTGTGGCCACAGCAGCTAGCTGAATAATATATATGTAAGTGTTTGTGCTGAATACTACATACACAGTGGGATCAATTTGTCTTGAAAAGTGTGGGGAGGGGGAATTTGGCCTAAATTACCACAAAGTGGCTCATTTTGCCAAAAAGTGGTGGGGATATGTCCCCCATCCCCAGGATTGATGGCCATCATGCCTCCATGGTATGTAGAATAAACTAAAATTGTGTGAATAAAGTTCTAACTTTAGATGAAAGAACCATTTCATGTTCTTATATCTTTTTTGTTTTTTAGAATACCTCACTCGGAACATCAGCTGCATGCAAAAACCTACATGAAGATGTTGATATCATGGTATGTATACAATACTTGTCTGCTTCCATCCATTTCCTTTTTCTTGTGTGACTCAATCATAACTATAATTTGGTTCACCTCAATTACAAGGGTGGTTTGTTGGCACATGGTGCAACATGTAAAAAAGCATTGATGTCACATCTAAACTTGAAGCAAACCAATGTATAGTGGTGGTGAGGGTGGAGGGGTAGTCAGGAATCTTGTTCCCCCTTATGAACCCCCAAAGGAACTGGCTGGTTATATGGGTCCCAAGGTGTAGATTTTCCAGGTGGTATAGGTCACACGATACATGACGTACGAGGATGGCGAAAATACAAGGCTGACAGCTCCATTCAAAATAGACTGTTCGCAGTTATAAATTGAAAAACAACATACTTACAGTGGGGTACTTTGTCAAAACCCAACGGTTTTAGAATAACATAGCTTTGACACCAACACATTTAGAATTGTTTGTGAAGGTTTCATGATTTCGTGTTAAACCAATGGCGGCATTAAAAATGGCGATATAGCATCTGCCACCACCTGATTTTTTTCCCATAGAATTTGCTCCCTTCAATTATGAAAGCCTAGATGCACCACTGGTCACATGTATTATTTTCCTCTTGGCGAGTCGGTGACGTCAGTGTGCATTTCTTTGGATGCAGCATCAAATCATAAGTGTTAACAACTCAAGGTGTTGGCGTTTGTATGGACAATGTCCATTGTCCATTGGACATGTTTAAATGTGCCGCAAAGACACAGGCAAGAAATAGCTTCCTCAATGTGGTGACTGACTCTTCAGTTACTTGCCAAGAGGAAAGAAAATAGGAAATTGTAATCAGTCATATTCGTATTCATAGCACTGTCATTAATAGCTTTTCCAAAACAAAGCTCCTGATGGAAAAAGTGGACCTGCTCATGTCAAATAAGTAACCAAGATTACTGCATATTCAATATCAATTTATTCTCTTTCTACTTTAGTGTGATGGAGTGTCCTTAGATCTAGCCAACGGTCCCACACTAGAAGGTATCTCAATACACAACATCCCCAGTAGTCTGTGGGGAGATACACCAGCCTTACGAGCCTTACTAAAGGAATCACAGAGAAGAAGAGAAAGTGAAGGGCCTCATGACATTGTTGGCAATACACAGTCCAATATAGACCTAATATTTGCTAAGCAATGTAAGTACAAAACTAGAGAACTTATGGGCCTAATCAATGGCCCATTCCAGTTTGAATCCATATACCCACTATGGAAGATACAACCTTAATCTCCCCAACAGGGGGTATGGATTTCAAATGGCGTCACCCATCAAGTAACACCATTTGAAATTCACACTCCCTGTGTGGAGATTAAGGTCATGTCTTCCATAGATGGTGCATGTCTGGAATAATTCAATTTAATATATGTGACCCGTTCCGACAAAACCAGGAACAAGTTGCATTTTTGACATTTCATGATTTGAATTACAAATGTAAGCACGGGACAATAAGCTTCAAAATGATACCAAAATGATATACATAGCATCAATACTTCATACTAACATCATACAATACAAGATATGGATAATTTAGTAAATGATACCTTGATGTTTTTTCCAAATTGTTAGTCTGAGAAATGTACTCGTTAGTTTCCTGCCTTACACAAGATTGAATAGGGATTATCATAGTTCAACTGTCAATTATTGATTAAATAAACCTCTTTTTAATAAGTTTTAATAAGTACTTTCAAGGATTTGAAAGTCCACTCAGTCCCATAGAGTGACATAACCAAGCAGGGGGAATTTTGTTTAAAGAGGTTTCAGTTTCACTTGAAAGACAAAATAAAACAAAGCATTTAAATGACACCACTCTTGCCTTTTCAGCAATTGGAGACAAAATGATCGAGGTGATCAGTCAAGTCAAGGCTGGCATCCGAGCATCAGGTCAACGATTAGCACAATGCTCTAATGTGATCATCAGAACACACAAACGATTTCCAATGCAGATTGACGGTGAACCATGGGTGCAGCCTCCGTGCACAGTAAGAATTCTTTATATTTTTACCTTAACTTATTATCAAGTCTTCACTGCATTTTTGGGATGCATTTTGATAAATATGATTGGGCATTTGGGAACTGAAGCCCAACTACTTTTATCCTATTGTCATGGAAATGGGAAATTGTTATTAACATACTTATCTTTTTTGCATTTTTATCTACACCCAGATTGCCATCACACACAAAAACAGTGCCCCTATGTTGATGGGTCCAGCCTCCAAAAGTTCTTCATGAGTAGAAAAGACTTATTGGATGATGAGCCTAGTGATCTGTCATAGTATATACTGTGTCATCAGTTCAAGTTTACATATCTGTGGTGATGCATGGTAATGGTTGGAAAGAGGGTGTAAGAGCAACTATAGTAACAGCCTGCTGGATGTGGGAGCACCAATATAGTAACATAAAAGAGGGGGTTTGAAAGTGCTTGTATGTAATATCCAGTGGTGTACATCTGATGATGCGATTTTGTTGTTGGTTTCAACTATTGGAATGTAATGTTATACAAGTGCCTTCTTGGCCAGGCCATGGAATAAACAAACATTTCAGTTCCCGATATATCTGACCATCTATAATCGTTTCGATACTTTCTGGGTTGAGTTTATTTCCTTGAGCAGAGAATGTCAAACTGGACAATATGTTACAAACTTGTTGAAACTTTTCATGAAAAGATTAGGTTGCTGTTTTAAATTCTGTTGCTTTTTCATTAACCACAACAGCAATCTTTCACTCCATTGTCACAGGGAGGTCACTCTGACCGACAGAATAATTCATCACAATATATGAGCCATAAATTTGAACTTTGTATAACATGACATGATAACTTTTGTATAATGTTGTCAGCTTGGATTTCTTCACCTAAATAAAACATAATTATTACATTATCCAATGCAAGAGTCGAACATGGGGCCTTTATAGGAAATCAGGGATCTACACAATACAAACAAAACTCATAGTTAAAATTTTAACCTAATGTGGGTATCATGAATCACAAACTAACAGATACACACCCAGCATACACATATTCTTTCTAAACTTGTGTAAAATTTCTCACTTGGTATTTTTATATTTTTACTGAAATCAAATGTAATTTTTGTCAATTTCATCAAGTTTGTAAATAGAAATTAAAATTGCTGCAAAATTTTTGGTTAATAATTGAGCTATGTGATATACAGCTGGAAAAAGTGTTTTCCTGTCAAAATAAGGGTGTGTTTTTGGTTTTAAAGTTTGAAAAAAAATGATTTTTGTTCCAATTTATGAGTGTTCTTACATAATACCCATAGTTGTTTAAACTACTCAATGTTTTTGACAGTGTAATGAACAACAAGTTCCAACTCTTGGCTAAGTATGCATGTTATTATTATGGCTGCTCAATTTCAATATAATGTACAATTTGTTGTTTAAGCATGATGTTTTACAAAGTAAGGACTATAAAAATATACAGGATTCCACAGATTTTTCCTTCCCAGACTACAGTCTTCTCAGAGGAGAGTTGTTGGATCTTGGTTGTGTTCCTCTGTTTGTACATGGGGTGCCACAATTGATCCTAAACAGGACCAAAGACCCTTATGAGGATCTAAAAGGTGACATAAACAAGCCAATTTCTCCCAGGACGTTTGAGAAATAAAATTTTGAATTTCTATACCTGTATAGTGGGAATTTCAACACAATTTTTACACCCTTCAATTTCATCAAAATTTTCAGCAAATTTGTTTCTGTTACTTAAATTTTGCGCTTTTCGCCCTCAACACAGCTGATAATAAAAATGTGTGAATATTTTCTTTTACACATAGGTCTATGTACAAAAACGGAAAATCTCGAATTTAAGAACAAGCAATCACAAAATCGCAAGAAATTGCATATACTAGTACACGAAAATGACCACAGGACCCTATAGTCTAGCCATAAACTGCAGGCATGCTTGTATTGTTTGTGATGTTCGTAAAATGTGTGAAATAATTTAATCTTTAACAAATGTTATGTGTGAATTTGTCTGATTTTTTACTCTTTCTGATGTTTTAATAAATTTATAATTAGAAGAAAGCACAAAATATTGTTCATTTCACCGTAAATTATCATTTTAAATGGTATTCATTTACCGGTATTTGTCGCACCCCAATATGCAGGGCTGTCAACTCTCACGCATTGGGAGCGAGTCTCACGGATTGGGTCACTTTCTCACGGTCTCACGCCAAGGTAGTATAATCTCACGCCTAGGTAGTACATCTCACGCATAAAGCTGGCAAATGAGTAAAATCTCACGCATCGTCAAAATAATTTGTTGTCCCTACCCCCCCACCATGCCCACCCCGTTTTTCAGATTCTCGGCGCTGTGGCTCAAATAATCATGAGTCAAAATGAACATTGTGGACAGCAAATCCCGGTACGCCTCTGTTCGACAGTGTCTCACGCCAAGCAATTCCAAAAAGTCGACAGCCCTGCAATATGGTTTTACAATAACATAATTTTACTTTGACACCACATAACACATTTAGAATTGTATGTGAGGATTTCATGATTATGTGTTGCTGCATCAGAATATTGGAATTGTCAAAATTCTAGAATTCTGACAATTCCAGGTTTCTGATGCAGCCTGTCAAAAACTTGGAATTGTCAGAATTTTGACAGTTCCAATTTTTTGACAGGCTGCATCAAAACCCTGGAACTGTCATAATTCTGGAATTACGACAGAAGGCGCTGTCAAAATTTTGGAATAATGACAATTCATGTTATTTGACATGAAACAGGAACGAAATGACGTCTGTGTGGTTTGTGAAGAAGGAGGCTGATTGGTCAATGCTGTCAGACCAAGACCGTGCTTGTCAATATATAAAAATGAGGTAGGATAAGTTGATAAATTATAAAAAGGTACACAAATAAAATCTTGCAAACACAGATATGTTCCGGAATTTTGAAAATTTGTCAAAACTTGGGAACAATTGCTAAGTAGGCCTACTATTAAAATAAGTGACTAAAAAGAATATGGACCTATACTTTCTTTCTTTCTTTCTTCAGTTTTATTAGTTACTAATTATTAATTACTCTTTCTTTATTATTATTATTATTATTATTATTATTATTATTATTATTAATTATTCTTTCCTTTATTCACACATTTTGTGCTTCTTCTTTATCTAGTTCTATCAAAATTCCAGAATTCTGACAATATACTCACTGTCAAATAATTAGGAATTTTAAAATTGAAAACACTCAAATAAATAAAGAAATAATTTATAAAATAATTATATAGAATACCTAAATAAATAAGTGAGTAAAGTACTTTATAATATGTATTTATTTATACAAAGCAGCGGAATTAAAAAGAAAGAAAGGGATTTATTTATTTATTTATTTTATCTATTCATTTGATCTTTTTTTAGTAGGAATTGTAAAATGTTTGGAATTTTGACAATAAAAACTGTAAAATTCCTGAAATTTGACAGATAACTTCTACAGAACTACAGCACCTAAAGTCTTGATTTTTGCAGGATGTCTTAGTTTGCTGAAGTACATTACAATCGTGTAAAAAACTGAACAGAATTTTAAAAAATATTGAGGGCCTCCTCCTCGGCAAATGTTACAATATGGCTTTAATCAACGTTTAAAGGGATATTTTGTTGCGGACAAACCCTGATTTTGTTGCATAAAATGCTATTGGCGCACTGATTAACTACCGTTGCGGATCGGGCAGCCCTGTTTTTTAGTAACTAGTGGTGGCAGGAGGGTGGGATGGGAGTGGAGGGAGGCCTTCTCAGCAATCAGGTGTCCCCCATACCGTACGGAACATAATTTTTATTCAACAGTGGTATGAGATTGGAACCACATAAAAGTGAATCACTGCTGCCAACAACTAATAATAATTATGTAAAGTGGGGAGTAGGGGAAGTATATTAATATTAAACTCATTCAAGCAATTGCCTTTTGTATTTTGTTAATATAATTTTCATATTGACAAATGAATGATGAATCTGAATAAAAGAATGAATGAAAAAACAAAAAGAAACCATTTTGTTCATTTTGTTTTGAATCATTATAAACGTATGTTGAAAACATAGGTTTTACAATGCTTCTGATTTGAGAGTTGGTTTACTAACTCAACCTCCAAAAGAATATTTGAACCCCCTAAACAAATACCCACCAATAGCAAAAAAAAATAATAACTTTGGGCTAAAATAGTGACAATTAAAAAATGTTTCACGCTTCACGCTCTCTCACAGTATTATAACATGGAACGTCGGAACCAAAATGATTGTCTTTACCCACTCAGACAACTGACCCTGATATGCCTCTGAACATGTAAAATCATGTAGATTGTTCCATCCGGCCATTCCAATTGAAATCCATACACCCCCTATGGTCCATAGTATGGAAGAGATGACCTTAATCTCCCACATAGGGGGTGTCAATTTCAAGGGGAGTCACACATTCAGGTATCCCCATTTGAAATTCACACTCCCTGTTGAGAAAATTAAGGTCATATCTTCCATAGGGGGTGGATGGATTTCAACTGGAATAGCCCATTGTTATAACTTGCAGTGAACTCCAAACTGAGACCAGCTGTAAACTGCAACACTGTCAAATGTGCATATATCAATTTTAATGTCATTTATTTTATATATTCATTATGGAAATAGTTTATTTCCATTAAATAATATAAAATTGAACTCATAAAACAATTCAAACGTACAATTAAAATAATGTAAATAAAATAATAATTTACATATATTTATTATTATTTTGAGTCCTATCGATTCCTTATTATTGTAGGGTTATCAATCAATTCTTCCTATGTCATATAGCTAACACAATATTCCGATGTATTTCTGTAGATTTATTTGTATTGATCAATTGTCATTATGGCCCTAATGTGGCAAAACAGCATAACTCCACAAATTTTGACTTTTTCAGTTACGGTCATTTTGGGGTAAATCGGGGGCGCTATTTTCATTGGTAAAGTGTACTGTTTCAAAGATAGCTTGACGTATGTCAGCCTTATTTTGCAACTTCTTACCAATTTATACGGCAAAACAACATACCTCAAGTTACATTTGTTTGGCTAAAGAATGTATCTCAGAAACAATACAAATGTAAGAGATATGTTGTTTTACCATATTAATTTGCCTTTGAAGCACAGTAACATTTTTGTAGATTAAAAACGTAACTTTATAAAATATATTGTACTTTTTGTAAATTTTTTTTATTTCACCCAAAAATTGAATGAGAATTAAAATTAAACAAATTGCACATTTCTAAATTCTTCAAGACAACTAACATCAAATTTGTTAGGAAAGTCTAAAGGTAAAACTTAGAATGTGTTTTTCTCAAAATAGCAAATTTTGAGTTGTGTTGTTTTGCCAGATCTGGGGCGGTTACCGTTATGTGCCTTTAAAACATAATTTTCATTGTCACAGCTGTCAATCATTTATTTACTATAGCATTTGAATTAATCATTGATTATTTCAGAGGAAATAAATTTAATTGTGATATAATTATAAGAGTATTGTTATTGTTTTATTATTTATTTCTTGTTTGCCTTATCTGCATAAGAAATTTTCAGATCTGGTTTATAAAATCGAGCTTTTTTATAGCTGTTAATTTTTATTTAATTGATTTTGTTTTGGTAAACTAAGTTTTTGTGTTTCATGTATTGTATTTGTGGTGTATGTAGCAAGCGTATAAAGAAAAATCAAAGAAATCTCTCATGTATTCTGTGTAAAAATTATGTGCACAAGTGTTGTAGTGACCTAACAAGCACACAGTTCAGATCAAAAGATTTGAGCAAGTTTTGGCACTGTACGTCTTGCAGTGATAGAATCAGTCTACCTTTTAATCATTATAGTTAAAGGGGGGTAACCCTATTGGTTTTGGATATAGATTGTCTTTAAAATTACATATAATATCAAATATTGTCCCATTTATGCAGCTTTGAAAAAAACGAGAGCATTTTCTGCGTAAATGTGAATAAATCGCAAAATTTGCAACCCAATACTTGGTATGCATGAATTGCATTCTGGGAAGACAAGCAATAACATGTGCCGTAATTCCCGTTCGTCATGTGCCATGTGTGCGTGGTTGCACTGACATTATTACCATGCTCCACTGATGTACTACATGTAGGTACACATTCCAATACTACGGTGACATTTCCCCACAACCAGTCTTTTCGTGTTCGTCTGTATATCGTTCATGATGATTTTTGTATATATATTATGGCATAATGGCAATAGAGCTCAATAACAAAGCAAAACAGAAATGCCCCGACGACAATGCTGAATGCCCGTATTGAACAGAAAATTTAGATTTTTAAAAACTCTTTTTCGTACCGATTCAGAAAAAAAATATATATATTTCCCCTTGCAATATGTACATTTCAAATGAATGTAAATAATTTTGGGTTTAAAAATGGAGAAGAAAAAAAAACCTAGCAGCACCGGGATTTGAACCGGGGATCTCTGGTACAAAACTACGACGCTCTAACCAACTGCGCCACGCGGGCAGCTTCTAATTTCGGAAGGAATTTTTAAAGCTTTATAGTGACTGAAGTCTTTTCAGCAGTTATTGCGGTTCGCTCTTTTCATACAATGTGAATGACGCGAAACCAAACTAGCTGTTGAGGAGACTATATCTATGATAAGCCTGTCCAGAATTCCAGAAATTGGTAGCCACCAAGGGAGGTATATTGGCATGAATTCTCTGATTTCTCTGGAAATACATCGACTTGGAGCGTCAAATTTCAGAATAGGAATAAGAAAAATACGATTTATTTTGTGATACCAAAAACTCATTAACAATGACAAAAATCGGGGGGATGATGTTGTCGATCGGGTTACAGACCTTTAACAATAGTAAATTTAAGTTGGAGCTTTCAACGTGTTTGGAAATCCAAATACATCCAAATATGATTATATAAATGATGAATTTATAAACCAGAAAGGTTTAGCTCCAACCATTTTTCAAACGGACTTGGATGTAAAGGACTGTAATAGCTTTACTGAATACTTCTCGGAAAACCAGCTAAATGGTTTGTATGAAAATTGCAAAAATAATGTCACTATGTTAAACGTCAACATAAGGAATCTACAAAAGAACTCTGAATCTATGTTAGATTTTCTCAGTTATAGGCCTACTAAAATGAATTTTGAAATTATTGGATTGGTGGAAACGTGGTTAAGAGAAAAACCCCAAGATTATTACCTTTTAAATGGTTATAATTTTGAATTCACAAACAGGAAAGATAAGAAAGGTGGTGTGTAGGCATAACAATGATAAAATCAAGTATCACATATGTGAAGATTTAGCACAAATGAAACATCCGGACTATGTTGAAAGCTTATTTATAGAAATTGAACGAGATGGATCAAAAAATATAGGCCTAGTTGGATTAATTTATAGACCACCTGATCAGGACGTGAAGGAATTTAATGAGTATGTAGATATACATGTAATGCTTACTAAAGTCACACATAATGAGAAATGTGTATATCTCATGGGAGATTTTAATATAAATTTACTGAATGAGGATGTTCATGTACCTACAAATGACTTATTAATGTTATGTCATCACAGTAATTTTATCCTAGCATAACAAAACCGACCAGGTTAATTGACAATATTTTTACAAATATCTGGTATAATTATAATTGATATATCAGATCATTTGCCGACAGACAAGTATGTTGGCTATGGCGATAAAATAAAAAGATGGTTTTACGAAACTCAATTCAAGAAAATATTGATTGGAAATCAACATGATCGATAAATAAAACCCAAGCAATCTAATTACAGCTCATATTGTGATACAAGATAATCCTACTAAAACATTTAACGGAATACTGTTATGAATATTGATCAGGGGTGCAAATTGTGATTTCTTCCTCAGGAGCAAGGGTTTTAGGCTCAAGATTTCCTCAATCATACCAGACATAAAATCTATAATAAATTACTGAGTTTGGTGAATTGGTAAGGCTAAAAACTTCTACGTTTTACATTATTTCGGAAAACAGATTTTTGCGTTGCGTAGAGTAAAGTTGTCCGCACCCCAATAAAACGTCCAATTTTGTTTTTGTTTACGTTAAGGGTGTCAAATTATGTTAATTAGTTTCAAAGGCAGGGCAAAGGCAGTGGCAGCGCACCTGCATGCTAAAATTGTTCATGCCAACACAATACACTACCGGTATGTTGACATAGCCTGAATTAGGCCTTCTATCCTGTCATCGGTGTGAGGATATTATGCCTGTAGTCTCAACTATTACATGACACAGTAGAAGCAACTATTACATGACACAGTAGAAACTCCATTAACATCTATTGTTTATTCAACTAATTGATCAACATTAGCATGTATTCTGTGTTTTTATGGAGAACCTATAAAGTGAAACTTTTGAAGGACAAATTAATTAGGGTTGCCAAACCACACCATGAATTATATAGACCTACTATGCTTTGTGGTAGTACTATGTTTAATGTTATCAGCATAATGTATGATCAGGTATGATCATAACTTTATATGAAATAGAGTGTAAGGAAATGTGAATAAAATTGTTTCAGCTGCACAGTGGTGTAGCCAGGACTTTTTCAGAGAGAGAGAGAGGGGAGGGGGGGATTGTCACAAATGGGCTAAAGAGTACGACAAATTTATCCAAAATGGGCTAACAAATAAAAAGTATACAACAAATGCATAGAAATCTAAAATATCAGATCAGCCAGCAGGCCACAGGGGGCCAAGAGGGATGTGAATAAAATTGTGTTCATCTGCTCAGTGATGTAGCCAGGACTTTTGCAGGAGGCGGGGACAGCAAGGTACATTTCAAGGTGGGGGACAAACTTGGATGAAAATGATAAAAAATGAGCTAAAAGGTACAATAAATTTGTCCAAAATGGGCTAAAAAGTACTGTACACAGCATTCAAGCTTTGACTTACATTTGGCGGACACGCGTGTGAAAAAAATATTTAGGGGTGAAAACAGTCAAAATTCTTGATTGCTTAAATGTTTCTAGGGGTAAAATGAGCTAAAAGGTACAACAAATTTGTCCAAAATGGGCTAAAAAGTACTAGAAACAATTGCATAAAAATCTTAAATATCAGAGCGACCAGCATCCCACTGGGGCAAGACATGATCTAATTGCAATTTCAAGCCATTGATTTATATGGAAAAGATACTAAATATTCATACTTCTAAGTTCTAAATGATCATCTCCTCTCATACCATTAATCACATTAAATAAAACATTTACATGTACACAAAATGTACAAAATTTACCAACCGCGAAAGACCCTGACCGCGAAAGACGGGTGACCGCTAGTAGCTTTAATTATGCACTTCGAAAGATGAGAATGGTAACATAGCATGTATTTTTAGAGAGACTCTACATGTAACGTCTTTGAGCTCTCAAAAAGGCACTTTTGAAACAATGTGCGCGCATAGCCCGCAAAAATCTGGTATTTTACACTAGTTTGGGGTGAATTTTGTTGGGACACAGGCTCCTTTCCCCTTTCCTTTGCCCCATCCCCTTCGTTTTTTGTCAGACAGAGCACTTTTATATGTCTTTTTTTTCACGTTAAGAAATAAAGGTTCTAGGTAGAACCTTTTTTGTCCTCAGGAGAACCCTCCCTCTTGAACCTCTAAAAAGGTTCTTTAATTTTGGAGAACCCTTAAAGGTTCTCTAAAGAATTAAAACGGTTCTGTATCACATTTTTGAGGCTATTTTTCGGTTTTGGAACCTTTTTTTGGTTCTTTAATTAGAGGAACTCTAAGGGTTCTCCTGAGAGAACAACTTTAGAACCTTTTTAGAACCTTTATTTCTAAGTGTGTTGTATCTCAATTTCTGTTACCATGGTTGGTTACTGCCTTTGTTATGGTTAAAATGTTGGTCCATTTCCTCAAAATATCCTTATTTGTTCAGTGCTTATGGTTCTTTTTAAATTTCATCAAGATATTCTAGGTCGTCATGCAGGCTTTCCTCACTGGCATTAGTATTGAATCAATACACTGAATTCATGTATGACTTTCCCCTATAAAATCCTCATTGCCGCCTCTGGATAAATTTCCTCAGATATGTGTCATGTTTCCACATGCCTTCCCCACTTCTTTTTTTCTTGTTAAAATTACACCTCCTCTGGTGATAAATTGTAAATTTCCTCAAATATGCATTTTACCCATTTCCATATTATGACACCAACACATTCCTCTTTTAAGGCTCTTATTTCTTGAACAATCATGTGAATTCCTCAAAATTTTGGATAACCATTGTCTTGAGATTTCCTCTCTTCCATTCAGTAGCTTCACTGCCTCACAACCCCAACTATTAACTTGTTGTCTTTTGCTGAGATCTGTGTCCTCCTACGTCATCTTACCTCACTCCACCAATCTTCTTTTTCTTTCCTCTTTTTCCTTTTTCCCTCTTCCTCTCCTCTTTTCTTTTTCTTCTCCCTCTCTCTTTTTTCCTCTCTTTCTTTTTTCTTCTCAAGGCATCATTTCCTCAATTTTAACTGTCATTTCCTAGGAGCGGTGCTCCCCGCTCCCACACAATTTGCATCCCTGATATTGATATCAATAACATTCCAGCTTTATTGTGAGGTCTATACAGTTCAGCTGACCTGGTTCCATAAGAATGGAAGGTATTACTCTTCTTAAAATAATCAGTGAAAATATTTGGGAGTAAACCATTTTTGAACTTATACATAAAGAGGGAAATTTGATATTTGTAAAAATCATGAACTGAAAGTGTATGTAATCTCTTAAACAAAGGTTGTGTGTGTAAGGTAATGTGAGTTGGTACATAAACGGACAATTTGTTTTTGTTTGAGATGAATAGATTGTAAGTTACAATTATTATTGTCGGCCCAAATAATAATACAATATTGATTGTGTGGTAAAACCAAACTAGAATAAAGAGAATATAACGTTGAGCCAGAAAGTATGTGTTTAAGACGATAAAGGATACCTGTATACTTCGAAACAATATTTGTATATAAGTGTTATGTTGATTCCATGTTAGAGAAATTTTTTGTGAGAGACCCTTGAGGTTTGTTTTCAATATTGATTAAAATAAGTGTCGGGGTACGTTAAGCGTGTGTTGTGTTTGTTTTTGAATAACATATACGTGGTGTTTTTAATATTAAGGGAAAGTTTGTTTACTTTGAGCCATGTGGAAATTTTTATAAGTTTGATATTAGCTGAATGTATGAGGTGATGGAGATTTTTATGTGAAGCCAATAAATTGGTGTCATCAGCATAGATGACAAATGAGAAGAATTTACTTGAAAACACAATGTCATTTAAATATAAAATGAATAATAAGGGTCCTAAGATCGAGCCCTGTGGAACTCTACAACTTGTATTCAAATGAATTGATTTACGATGATTAAAGTTAACAAACTGGGACCTATCAGTAAGGTAACTCCTGAACCAATCGAAGGCATTCCCACGAATACCGTAATGAGCGAGTTTCGAGAATAGAATATCATGGTTCACCGTGTTGAATGCCTTCGAGAGGTCCAGGAAGATACCAAGGGCGTGATTTTTGTTATCGAGATCGGTAGCAATTTTATTGCAGACTTCCATGATCAAATCAAATTGCTGACGATTTTCAACAATTATTTTGCAAATATAGGCCCATCCTTGGCTTCTACCACACAACATTCTGGTAAATACTTTTCGTCATACCTTAAAAATAGTAATACATCAACATGTTTCTTTATAGACCAACAAGTGAAGATGAAATCCTAAAAATAATATAAAAAAATGGGAAGTAAAAAAAGTGCTGGACATGATAATGTACAATAAAACTGAACTGAACTGAACTGAACAATCTGATTTGATTAAAAGTGTTGCAAATGAGATTTCATATCCATTATCAATTATATTTAACATGTCTTTGTCAAGTGGAGATGATCTTAAACAAGGTACAGTAGATCCCATCTACAAAAAAGAAAACCCTCAAATATTTGGTAATTATAGACCCGTGTCTGTTCTTCCTTATTTTTTATCAAAAATTCTTGAGCGTTTAGTATCTGTAAAGTGTGCTGAGGCTTGTGGATCAACGTCTAGGCGTTGTGCCTGTGCGTAGCGCACTATAAATCACTGCGCTTTTTTTTTTTTTTTTTTATATAATCGTACTTGTGATTTTTTATCCAAACATAATATTTTGTATAAAAAACTATGGTTTTCGCACTAACCATTCCACATACATGTCTGTATTAGATTTTGTATATGATATCAGCAGGGGTATTGATAATGGAATGTACACCATAGGAAGTTTTATGGACTTATCCAAAGCCTTTCATACCATTGATCATAATATATTGTTAAGTAAATTGTATCATTACGGATATGTTTCGTATAACAGGGTATCATCACAAACAGAAAATATCAAGTGTGGTGTACCCCAAGGATCAATCCTTGGGCCACTTCTATTTATTTTATATATGAATGATATCTGTAACACGTCTAAGATATTCAAAACTATATTATTTGGTGATGATACAACTGTTTTCTGTTCTCATAAAGATATTGCTACACTATGTACTATGATAAATAATGGACTAAAGTAATACTATACATACTAGTATTCAAACTAAAAATATAGATGATAGATATGCTGTTTTCCTTGATGGTTGCAAACTTACTCGCAATAAAGAAGCCAATTTTTTAGGTATGATGATTGATGAAAATTTTGCATGGAAGAATCAAGTTAATGAGTTAATGTAAATTGTGTGCTAGAAACATTGGTGTTCTCAACAAAGTTAAACATTTTCTACCAGAGCATTTGATGTATCAATTATTACTGTTCATTAGTACAATCGTATCTAAATTATGGTTTGCTCCTTTGGGGTAATGCCAAAGAATCTATTAATAAAGTATTCAAAATTCAAAAACAGGCCTTACGGGTATTATCAAATAGTCCCATACTTATCCCATTCCAAGCCTCTGTTTGATAAATCTAAAACCTTAAACAAATGGGAATTTTTATGTATAAGTACAAACAAGATATGCTTCCACAGTCTTTTGATGGTATTTTTCACATGCATCAAGCAAATCATAAATATAATACTAGAAATAAGCGCAATTATCAATTACCGATACATAAAGTCACAACCATACTAAGTGTTGGTCCCAAGTTTTGGAATGAATTACCCTTGTATTTAAAATCTGCTAGAACAATAGGTCAATTTAAAAGAAATCTGGTCCTTTATCTTCAGACAGTGTAATGCTTATTTTTTGTGTCAACATTTTGCAGGCTTATTAATGCCTTTTGTTGTACCTCCTCCATCTTATTGTATTTTGTTATTTTCTAAAGTCTGCACAAAAAGTAACTCAGCTGTTATAAATACGCCTATATATTCAGAACTAATCATTGTTTTCAAAATATTTCAACATAAAAAGAAGGATGATTTATTTACGCGCATTTTGATACCCCATTTGTCCAATTTTGATATAAAATTGGATCGATTGAGCCCATATTTATTGGTCGAGCTATGAGTTTTAAAATATTGGACGAGACGTAGTCGAGTACAATATTTTAAAACGCATAGCGAGACCAATAAATATTGGGCGTAAAGCATCCAATTTTATCATTATTATGTTTTGGATCCAATATTTTCACACACTTGGATCCATAAAAACATAATAATGTTCAATATTGACAATACAGCAGTGTTTTGAAAGAAAAATACCCTAATTTAAAAGTTGCAGTTATTTGTATTGATTTGAAGTAAGCGCGAAGATAATGGCGGGCTTTACGTGTTTACAGTGCTGGCATTATAACCATTGATCGCTGTAAACTGCAACTTTTAAATTCGGGTATTTTTCTGTAAAAGCACTACTGTGTTAATTGTTAATATTGAACGACATTTGACGAATAGAGTATCAAAATGTGTGTAAATAAATCATCCTTCTCTCTATGTTGAAATATTGTGAAAACAATAATTAGTTCTGAATCTATAGACGTATTTATAACAGCTGAGTTACTTTTTGTGCAGACTTTATTTTGTATGTTTTGTAATGATGGAAATAAAATAACTATGAACTATGAAGATAACATTACAGTAACCAGGAAAGTTGCAATAACCAAATTTTTAAGAGGGCTTTTAATAATTAAGTGCCCCATGAAAAGGTCAAATTTTTGAACAACATGCCAAAGCTGGGGGCTCTCAACTTTTGAAGTGACAGGTATGTGCCTGTCTATATGCCCCCTTTTCTGAAGTCGAATATATCTGATGATGACCCCTTTTTTTGTCCTACTCAATAACCTCCCTTTTTAACTAGGCTCAGCTACACAATAACCCTCTTTATTTCTAGAATTGTGGGATTAAAATGTCATAAAGTAATGCAGAAACTTTTTTTTTTTTTGGAAATCTTCAACCTTTGACCTATTTTTTCAAAAGGTTATACCTTTATACTGACCCCTTTTTCTAAATTTTATACCCAATGAACCCCTTTTTTTATATTTTTATGCCCAATTACCCCTCCTCCTTTAAACATAATAGACGATAGGCCCCTACATACCGGTCACTTCTAAAGTTGAGTGCCCCCGGTTGTTTATACGCACCCTTGTACCAAAATTACTTTCATATACCAACAAATTCTTCCCCAGCACATAATGGTCATTTTGGGGTCATCTGGGGTCAAATCACTGTTGCAGGTTTATGAAATTTGGTGGGAACAACCGCAAGAGCAAGACAAAAATAGTCAAGGTCATTTGGGGTCAAATCGCTATAATTTTTGCGTACGTCTCTGAATCTCATTAACATATCTGGCACATGGTAATTCTCTCTTAATTACTGCATCTAGCACATGATAGTTCTCTCTTAATCACACTGTATGTAGAAAGGTACATGTATTGTATATCTGGCACATGGTAATTGAAGCTGTAAAAACAGTTGGTGGTTAGCAATATATACCATTGAAAGAGTAATATTCTATACATGATCAGCCTTAATTTAATACTTAACATAGCTGAAATACATTTTTAATTGCCAAAACACAATTGCGTCATTGCCTGTGTATTTCATCGACGTGTTTAATGGTGGTGCGCTCTCTTCATGACCGGGAATGACCACCTAAATGAGACAAATAATGTCAAGGTCATTTTGGGGTCATCCGTGGTCAAATTGCCACAGACTGTCACAGGTTCTATATTTGGTGGGAATGACCACCTAACTGAGACAAAGAATGTCAAGGTCATTTTGGGGTCATTCATGGTCAACCAGGATCAAATTGCCATAGATTGTTGCAGGTTCATGTAATTTGGTGGGAACAACCACTAAATCAAGACAAGGTCGTTTTGGGTTCATCCAGGGTCATCAAAAGCTCACAGATTCATGATATTTGGTTGGGAATGACCACAAATGTCAGTGTCATTTTGGGGTCATTCGGGTTCATTCAGGGTCAAATTGCCGTAGGTTGTCACAGTTTTGTGATATTTGGTGATATGACCACCTGAGTGAGATATCGAATGTGAAGGTTATTTTGGTGTTATCCGGGGTCTATAATTGCCATAGATTGTCACAGGTATAATATTTTGTAGGAACAACCACCAAAGCCACAAAAAAATGTCAATAGTTATGTAATTTTAGTATCTGGAATTGCGAGCAGTCTAGAAGGAAATGACTGAAATAAACTTCTTCCTGTTTTCAATCTGAAATTGCTATACCTGATCACAGGATATACATGTACATGTATCTATACTCTAGCATTAACACTGTGGACCATATTGGGCCAGCCACTTCATCGTATAGTTTGTGCAATTTATAGAACACATGTGATTTTTAGGAAATGTGTATGTTTTACTGGAATTTTGTAGTGGAAGGGTTTTTTTTAATTCATTATCTGTTACTGGACACCTTTCTGCACTTTGTATCAAAGGAACTATATCTTCTGGAATGGAAAACTTTTGTATTATCTTGAAGGAGTTTAATCTTGCATGGGATCTTACAGGACTTTGTATGTATTTGTGAGTGTAGTGTCCATGGAACTTAATTGGCATATCCATTACAGAGTTTATACAGGGAGTGTCAAATAATTCTAATTCTAATTGATACTATTACTAAATATCATACAACTGAACAGAACTAGTATCTCAAACATGTTCATATGTGTCAGTACTCAGTTCTTTAACCTCAAATGTAAAGAACGGAGTGGACGTAATAGAACTGGCCAAACTCCTGCCTAATACACCATGACAGTTATAAACGCAACAGTTTGCCTCACATCATTTTTTTTTTAAGGTTAGACACTATACATGTATTATAAACTGTTGCGATTTGATAGTTCACAGCATCTTGCGAATGATAGCGAGCTTTGGCAAAAATTGCATGATCAATTCATAGTGAGTGTGTAGAAGAATTAAAAAATCATAGATATACTTTTGTAGGTCCTGTTGCTCTTGAATTATGTTGTAAAGAGGGCTGAAACAACAACACTTGTGTAAAACGTACATAACTCATTAAATCAAGCAAGTTTTCAAAGTATATGATTTGTAGAATGAACTTTTGCAAAACATCAAAGTGTTATTTTTCAATAATATATTGATTTAGATTTTTTTTTTGCTGCTTCAACCAACAATTTGTTAACTAGAGCAGCTGTGGCTCAGGAGCCCTGCATGATTATTGTTTGGAATATGTGGATTGCTGATATTTTATTATTTTCCCTCAAACCCCACACATTTATAACGCTAGCGGAAAAACTACCAGGGGCCCCTTGGTCCATATTTGGCACACTTTATGGCCCCTGTCCCATAGATGGGCCTTTTACCCATCTTGGCCCCAAAGGTCATGGGCCCCAGGGGTCCAAATGTAAAAATACAAAGCATGCCGTTTCTCATCAAATAAGCATCTTAGGCCCTGAGCTGGTACACTGATAGGAGCACTCTACATTTACAAGTATATTTGAACCACATATGTCATCTATTATAGGCTTCAGGGCCCCAAATGTTAAAATAAGGGGCACCAGGGCTCATATGTTGCACACGTATGAGCTCTAGCCTGTAGGTGTGCCTTTTACCCATTTTCGCCCCAGATGTTCAAGGCTAGGGGCCCCAGAGGGCCAAATGTTAAAACAATGGCCCGGTCCTGGTTCACTAAATAAAGCAGCTTCAGCGCTCTGAGTTGGTACACTAATGGCCCTTAATCACTGTACCTTAGCATGTCTACATGTACATGAGCCCATAGGTCCAATAAAATGGGCCCAGGGTCCCAAATGTTTAAAAGCGGGCCAGCCATTTCTCATCAAAAATTGGTAGAATTGGTACTGATAGCATTTGAGCAATATATTTTTACGTGTACATGAGCCCCACATATCAAATATTATGGGTCCCAGGGCCCAAACACTAAAACAAAGAGTCGGCTGTTTCTCAGTAAATAAAGCAGCAGCTACAGCACCTTGCTGAGTTGGTATACTGATAGCACTTGAGCATAATATCTGAACGTGTGTACATGAGACCCATATGTCAAGTAATATGGGCCCCATACAGGGCCCCACATTCAGCAAATTGTGCAGCTTCAGGGCTCAGAGTTGGTACAGTGATAGCACTTCAGCACTCAAAAGTAAACATGTGGGTATAGCTGTATTTGTGTGCAAAAATAAGGCCCGCTAGTGTTCTTTCTTTCTCTCTTTTCTTTTTTCTTCTTCTTTTCCTTTTTTTCCAATTCTGTGCATTGTTCGTACATAACTATGATTTTCTTCTGCAGTTCACAGGCTAGATGGGATTAACAACATACCCAGGAATTCAAACCTGAAGCCTTAATAGTTACACACTTCAACCAACCTTGTATAAATCAACATCAACATGTAAGTATTATAACGTCGGTCACAACACATAGTGGCTTACGGTGATTTTGGTCAATTTTGTCTCGCCGGCGCCATAGGTATTGAGACTACGTGATCACTTTTCCGTCTGTATTTAGTTTATCACCAAAGCTAGACTCCAAATCGCTGAGTCAAATTCATTGCTCCATGTAATGTTTCCTGAGGTTAGCAAGTCGTTCCCTCTTTGCAGAAATCCATATGATACAATTTCACATGTAGCAAACGGCTGCATGCAATTTCGATACAATTTCATTTTAAGACAGAACCGGATCACCAATATTCTTGAAAAGAAAATTAAGAAACACAACAGGTGCGATATCTACTGTGAAAAGATCATCCCGGGTGCCCTGATCCGGAAGCTTTTGTGTGATTTTGGCCCGATAATATGGTCCAGGACCATATGGTCCTGGACCATATGCTCCAGGACCATATGGTACAGGACCATGTTTGACTTATAAATATTTTCAATTTAAGTACATGCTCCAGGAGCATGTTTGACTACTTATAAATATTTTCAATTTAAGTACATGCTCCAGGAGCATGTTTGACTACTTATAAATATTTTCAATTCAAGTACATGCTCCAGGAGCATGTTTGACTTAGAATGCTCCATGAGCATGTTTGACAAACATGCTCCTGGAGGAGTTAAATATACACAAAGACCACAGATGGAAAATGTCTTGTGCTTTCACCAGCGGGATCATCAGTTGATTGCCACCTGTCTTGGGGAGTTTCGGCCCTCTTATAATCAAGACTCCCTCGAGGTGGGGGCCGGCAGTGAAAGAAACACCACCTCCCGCTGGTGAGCTACTACTAAAATTGAAAATATTTATAAGTCAAACATGCTCCTGTACCATATGGTGGACCATATCCTGTGCCATATTATCGGGCCAAAATCGCACAAAAGCGATCGGGAATGACAATGATGAAGTTGAATTTGCAGGACATTCAAGCAAGATTTATTTCTCATTGATCACGAAAACATGAAGTGTTTCATTTAATTTGGACAACACAAAGTTCCAAAAGTATACTCCTCTTTGTAACTTGTTCACATTGTGCGAATTTGATTGCAAAATCCTTGTCTTCGTGATTGGGTCACTCGGCCATGTTCATCACCATTTCCAAAGTGGGTTGAAGAACCTAGGCTTCCCCAAATGTGTTGCTAAGGCTGTTGCCTCTGTCAGTTCCATGATTGGAACCAACATTATTTGGAGACTGTGAAACAGGCTCACCAAAGTCAATTAAGGTTAGCAACTATTTCAAACTGTTGCAATTTGGTAGTTCACAGAATCTTGCGAATGGAAGTGAGCTTTGGCAAAAAATGCATTGATCATTTCATAGCGAGTGTGTAGAAGAATTCAAATATCACAGATATACTTTTGTAGGTCCTGTGGTTCTTGAGTTATGTTGTAAAGAGGGCTGAAACAACAACACAAATTGTAAAATGTACATAACTCATTAACAAAGACTTGAATCGTGCCATAAAGAGAAGAAATAATCATATGACTACAATAGAAGAAATTCTTCCTGAACTCCACTAAGCAAGTGTATTTAGCGTATTTTACACAAGAATGGGTTTTGGCATGTTGAACTTGATGAAGTCGGTTCACAGTTAACATGTTTCAATACCCCCATATGGCTGGTACTGCTGGCTGCTAATGCTATTTGGTCTGAGTCATAAGCGCACCAGAAGAATACACAAGATGCAAACAGCAAGCACTATTAAGACTGAAAGGAGTAGAGTCCATTATGATATGTTGATATTTGGAGTTGGAGAGACAACAGAAGCAGTACAAAATCACAATGAGAATCTCAGGAAACTCAGGAAGAGATGCCAAGAAGTTGGCTTGAAGATCAACAAAGACAAAGCCAAGCTTGGAATCGAAGAAGTACAATTCATTGGCCATATAATATTCAAAGATGGATTGAAACCTGATCCTGAGAAGATCAGAGCAATTGAACAGCGATGCCTCTACCAACTGATCCAGAGTGACCACAAACCTCTCGAGATCATACAGAAGAAACAACCATGCCTGTCAAGAGCAGATGAAAGCATGTATTGGCCAGGGATGACATTGCAGATCAAGGACTATGTTGAAAAATGCGGTGTGTGCAGAAGATACTCGGATCAGCAACAGAAGGAAACATTACATCCACATGATAGATTATCTACCTGACATGAGATCAGAGACAGTAATTTCCAAAGTGAAGATGCACTTCTCAAGACAAGGGATACATGATACAGTAGTATCTGACAATGGCACACAATTTACCAGTGAGCAATTCCAAAAATTTGCAAGGAAATGGAAGTTTCAGCATACAATGTCATCTCCTGGATATCCCCAGAGCAATGGGAAGTCAAAAGCAGATGATAAAAATTTGAAAAGAAACAAAAACTATTAGAAAAAGACCTACCAGCAGGTTGAACCAGCTGAGCATGATGATGAACCACCAAGTCAACCAGCAGCACCAGCACCGGGGAACCAACCACTTCAACCAGCTACATGTCAACGAGACAGCACCACCCGGCAGCATCAGAACAACCAGATTTAGCAGGATGGTGAAACCACCAGCATAATTTACAGGACTACCAACAATAATATGTGCTTCACATGTATATACTTTGCACAAAGTCAAAATTAGTGAAAACTATTTGACTCATGACTGAACTGACTTTTATGAACTTTCACAAACTATAAGTGAATTAAAGCCATAAATGTAAGATTTCTTTCAAATTTGAATTTTGTTATTCTTGACCCAAAATGCTGAAATAATATTAGTAATAACTGCTGGGTAGGGTTTCTGTCAATTTTAAGCTGTTGCATGTTAAATGGCCAAAATAACCAGTGGGATTTTTTTCACTTGGTTCTATCAGGGACTAATTATGACTTTATGTTCAGCTCACATCACTTTTCAGAAATGACAGCCAGATAAAATGGAAAGATCACAGTATGTAGATATATTTTAACACCATAAGAAGCTTTGTCCAAAAATGTTGCACAAAAATCTTAAATAGAGCAGATAGACCAATCTGGCCTCTCTACTAATACAGGCGAGCATAATAAGGTTTGAAAAAGTGAATATATGAATCTTTTAAAAACTTCAATTGCTTAAGTAGATAATGGGACTTGTTTGGTCAAGGGTTTGGTTGGCCATGCATGCATCTTTAAGGGTCATTCCTTGTCATTCATAATGCTTCTTTAAGCGGGTAATGTGAGCATGATGGGCGTAATAGGGTTAAAGTAAGGGTTTGCTTATTCTTTGTTTCGTATGAACGCACCGTCGGGTAGGCGTGTGCCGCTGATGTAAAAGCGTATGTTCGAATAAATAAATAAAAAAATAAAAATAAATAAATAAATAAGGGTCCTTAAGAGCAGCCAAATCTTCCTAGCAAATTAAGTTCCTTGTCATTCATAATGCTTCTTGTGTGCTGGTTGCTTAGAAACAGCTTTTTTATTAGCTTTCCAGCATCTTCATTGGCTATGCTCTCTTTGCTTAGTATTTGCATGGTATCATTTGGTTTTTGTCTGTCACACTGGAAGGATGGTTTTTTGTAACACCCACCCACCCAAATATGGGGGTGAAGTAATGGGAGAATATAATTATGTTGTCAGGTGAACAAAATAATATTGTGTTGATTTCAATTTTATTGGTAATTTGTTTGAAATTATTTGTAAATTGTATACTCAGTTGTATCATGAAATAATCTTCCTTTTGGAGTCTGAACAATTTGGTTGCTGCAAGCATGTTTTGATGGGTCTATGCTGCAAGTGAAGCAAAATGGGTTAGTAAAGTGCTGAGTTCCTTTATATCCTGAGGGAGCTATTCAGTTTGAGGTCCCCTTTTCTACCCGTGGTGTATTAAAAGCAGAGTTCCTTTATATCCCGCGGGAGCTCTTTGGCAGAATTGAGGTCCCCTTTTCTACCTGTGGTGTATATTTAGTTTATTTTTAAGCAGAGTTCCTTTATATCCTGAGGGAGCTCTTTAGTAGAATTGAGGTCCCCTTTTCTACCCGTGGTGTATTAAAAGCAGAGTTCCTTTATATCCCGAGGGAGCTCTTTGGTAGAATTGAGGTTCCCTTTTCTACCCGTGGTGTATATTTAGTTTATTTTTAAGCAGAGTTCCTTTATATCCTGAGGGAGCTCTTTAGTAGAATTGAGGTCCCCTTTTCTACCCGTGGTGTATATTTTGTTTATAAGCAGAGTTCCTTTATATCCTGAGGGAGCTCTTCAGTAGAATTGAGGTCCCTTTTCTACCCGTGGTGTATTAAAAGCAGAGTTCCTTTATATCCCGAGGGAGCTCTTTGGTAGAATTGAGGTCCCCTTTTCTACCCGTGGTGTATATTTAGTTTATTTTAAGCAGAGTTCCTTTATATCCTGAGGGAGCTCTTTAGTAGAATTGAGGTCCCCTTTTCTACCCGTGGTGTATATTTTGTTTATAAGCAGAGTTCCTTTATATCCTGAGGGAGCTCTTTAGTAGAATTGAGATCCCCTTTTCTACCCGTGGTGTATATATTTAGTTTAAAATCAGAGTTCCTTTATATCCTGAGGGAGCTCTTTAGTAGAATTGAGGTCCCCTTTTCTACCCATGGTGTATATTTAGTTTATAAGCAGAGTTCCATTATATCCTGAGGGAGCTCTTAAGTAGAATTGAGGTCCCCTTTTCTACCCGTGGTGTATATATTTAGTTTAAAAACAGAGTTCCTTTATATCCTGAGGGAGCTCTTTGGTAGAATTGAGGTCCCCTTTTCTACCCGTGATGTAAAATTTGTTTGCATAACCTTTTTGTTATAGCAAATCGTTTATTCGAAATTGTGGAGTCTAGTAGAAAAGGAAGATACTGATATTGATAATGATGATTAATGAGATAATTGTTATGAGGTAGTAGTAAGATTGGTACATTGTGTTGTAAATATTATTAACGAAAACATTAGTGACAGCAAGAAATAATAAAGATCTTGGAAGGATGATTTTATTATTTTGATAATTTTTCTGCCATTTGATTGAATTATTAAACAAAAATTGAAATTGGAATTGATAACAAGTCTAATTTAATAGCTTTGTTAGTAATGCTCAATAGCTTTGTTTGGTTATAAAAAGTATAAATGCTGAATAACTTCCTGTGATAGTAAGAATTTAAATCTGATACTTGTTGATGCTTAGTTATATATATACATTCTTGAGCTAAGATTATTATATATTGGATAGGGCGGATTTACCATTGGGCCAGATGGGCCCGGGCCCAGGGCCCCCAAAATCTGGGGGCCCCCAAAACTGCCCTATGCATGTGTTCCTTTTTAGCCCGAAAACACCATGTTTTGGACCAAAATATGATAAAATTGCTCAATTTTGCGCGCACTGGCCTTTTTACATAACAAAGATAACCTTCATTGGGCTAAAATGGTTTGAAATTGAAAATTTCGCAAATGCCCTAATGAAATTGGAAGAAAATATGCTCGTCTACCTCTAAGGGGCTGTGATGAGCCCTGGTGGCAGGGTAAAATGGGGGGGGGGAAGGGGGCAAGAAATTTTTGGCGAGCTGAAAGGGGGCAAGCAATTTTGGGCAAGCTGATATGTGGGGGAAAGCGATTTTTGGCACACATTCGTGCTTTTAAATAAAACGCCTAAAAAGGCTTAAGAAACAGTACCGTATGGAAACACTTAAATATGCAAAGTTTCCTGCTCGCTGTGCTTGCAACATATATTTAGACTATTTAAGGTTTGCAAATTGGGATCCCAAATTTTTTCATGTGCAAATGGGGGGAGGGCAAAGATTTCTTGGCAGGCCGAGAAGGGGGGTGTTGATTTTTGGCAGGCTGAGAGGGAGGCAGGCAATTTTTAGCATGCAATTTGGAAATTTTACCCCCGGGCTCATAATTATTGCAGAACCCCTAAATATTGTAATGCTTTTGCCGCCACTGTCGAGTAGGCCCCCTATTTTGTAAACCAAAACGTGGCTACTTGAGTGGACATGCCTTCTTCACAGTGAGTTTTGGGGCCTCCAAAAGTTGCCCTGGCCCAGGGCCCCCAAAAAGGTAAATCCGGCCCTGATATTGGAAGTGAGTAATGTATAATGGCAATAAAGCACTTTCGGTGTGGCAGGTGAATGCCTTGTATCAAAGTTTGTGTCTCTTTGTCCCATTATCTGTCTATGAGCAATTGAAATCACATAAAGACTGGAACAAAGGCATATTAAACCACAAATAGTAAACTCTAATCACTTGAAGTAAATTGCTGTAAACTTTTGACCAGTGATGATAGTGTACTTCTGAATGTTGACAAGATGAAGATGGTTCAGTACTCCACAACAGCTGAGACTGTTTCGGCAGCTAATCAGAGACACATTCATTTAACACAGTGAATACATAACATACGTGGTAAAGTGCGGTCTCATTAAATTTTACAGCAATTTACAAAATAGCTCAGGAATCAGCACTCAATTCCCGTGAATCATTCTGATTTTGTCTCATTTTAATAAAGAAGTACTATAATATAAGGCAAATTATATCTCTTGGTGTAACCAAACCTTTGCATAACTTTATGTTTGCATATCAATTCAAAAAGAGAGAATGATTTCAGAATGGAAACTGACAGTTAATGCTAAATTTGGTATTTATTTCAAGGTAACCTAATTAAGGGAAATAAAAATGGGGAGTTTGTGCGCAATAGGTTTAACACTATTTTATTTTTGGTTTATTTCAGGTCCTCTGCAGCAGGTAGTTACACTATAGAGACTCAGCTGCAAGCTTTTTGTAACTGGTGCAACAAACACCTAGAAACCGTTGATGAACACATTGACAACTTGGAAACAGATTTCTCAAATGGCTTAAAGCTGATTGCTTTAGTGGAAGCATTGTCCAAGAAGAAAGTACCTGACATCCCACGGAGACCACCAAAATTTAGGATTCAGCGGCTTCATTTGGTGTCAATGGCTTTGTCATTTCTCCAGCAGACAGAACATGTCATTTTCACAGGCGTAGGTGCGTATTTGTATTGTAAACGAATATCCGCAAACTTATAACTCATGATTAAGTAAAATAGAAAGAGTGGATCATGAGTATTTGATCAGTGTTTCACCATCGTATTATGAGAGTGAAGTTTCTCTTCAAAGATTACGACTCAGTAGACTCAGAGTGCAAGTTAGCAACTTACAAATTGTGATAGCATTCAATTTAGTGTATTTTTGGATATATCGCACTGGTGCATCACTTTATCGCACTCTATCATTTCTTTTTAATTGTGCACATACAGTATATGAGAACATGGATTTATAGGTTCTGAAATGACTCCTGCATTCATAATCAGAAGAGTTTTGAGAGTCATTCACAGACTTGCAATTAAGTCATGAAAGTTGAGTCACAAGTCAAGTTAAGTCATTGAGAGGTCGAGTCATGAGTTGGGGTGTGTCATTAAGTGTTTAAGTCGAATCATTTAATAAGCAGGTTGAGTCATTTGAATTAACAGGTTTAGTCGAGTCAGTTGAGCTACCTCAAGACATAAACTTCAAAGCAATGAACACATTTTGTGGTGTGTTATGCCACTTTGTTTATAAATTGAAATACTACATGTATCATGGTGTACTACTAAACTGACTTACATGAATTAATATGAAATATATATATATCATCGCTCATTTCACATAACAGCGTATCTCACAAAATATGTATATTTAGAAAAAACTACATATTTAATTTGGCCGAAATGTATTGTTTCTGTACCCTTATTAAATCATACTATCTACTTGAAAGTAAATCCATCAGTCTAAACAGGACATTCATAAAATTGATATAAATGATATTTTAGTCAAAAACTCTTCACTTTGTTCCAGTATTCACTGAGACATATTTCTGTGAAAAATATGTGAACGGTTGAAATATCCGTGAAAAATCTGTGTTGGTTTACATATTTTTCACAAATTTTTCAAACGATCACAGATTTTTGTCTCCTAGTAATGAAGAACCGTATACCTCGTTATGTGAAACGGCAATAATTGCATATTGTGAGATGTGATCCAAAAAACACCATGAAAACACTGGAAACCTAAAAGGCATAGAGTTGTTCATCATAAAAGGAAAACACAGATCACCCGCCCATTGCTCGAGTCAGGAATCCGAACATTTGGAACATGGATTCAAAGCCTTGATTGGCATATGGTTTTAAAACAAATGGTACTCAGCATAAAGCTGACGTTTTTACGCTATTCTTGATCAAGGTATGAGCTCATGCTTCCCGAAAAAAAGAAGATGGTTCACACGAATGACAAACCTTGGATTACCCCTCAGTTAAGGACCTGATTGCGAAGCGTCAAAAGGCTTTCATTTCCGGCTCTGATCAAGAGTGGCGTAAACTGAAAGCGAGGTCAAGCGTAAAATTGAGAAGGCAAAAAGAGATTACCATGCAAACAGAATCAGAGGGCTTCAAAAACCGGAGTCAAGAAAATGGTACCAACAAATCAAAAAGGTTACTAACTCTGGCCGATCTGAGCTCAGATTGGACATCCCAGGTGTTTGTGATGATGATGAGAAGGGTAAGGCTGATGCGGTCAATGACATGTTTGCTAAAGTATCTGCGCATGTACCCCATTGGATACATCTAAGCTACCTGCGTATTTACCAGCCAAAGACCCTGCTCCCAAACTGCACCCTTGGGAGGTTTATTCTGAGTTACAGAAAATTAACCCCAACAAATCTGGGGGACCTGATCGTATCCCTGGTAAAATCATTAAGGAATTTGCCTATGAGATGAGCATCCCCTTGACAAATATTCTTAATTCCTCATTTACTGACGGTATTGTACCAAGTCAATGGAAACAAGGTATCGTTGTGCCTATACCAAAACAAAGACCCCTACTCTTGATAAGTTACGGCCAATTTCTTTGACCTCAATCTTAGCCAAAGTAGCTGAGGGTTTTGTATCGAGATGGGTAATTGATGATATTAGTCACAAGTTAGACATCAGGCAATTTGGAAATGTAGCAGGTGTGTCAACTAATCACTATCTAGTCAATATGATGCATTACCTTCATACTGGTGCTGAAGTGAGTCACAATACCGGAACGATTGTCCTAACAGATTTTTCTAAAGCCTTTGATTTGGTCAACCACACCATTCTCATCACAAAAATTATTCAAATGGGTGTGCGTAGGAACATAGTACCTTGGCTTTGTGACTTTCTTCAGCATCGACAGCAATGTGTATGCGATACAACAACATGCTTTCAGACTTTGTGCAACTCACAGCTGGTGTACCGCAGGGCACCAAGCTTGGCCCAATTGGTTTTCAAATCCTCATCAATGATGCTGCCGATGATGCACATGGAGAAGTCTGGAAGTATGTTGATGATCTCACATTTGCTGAAAACTCTACTAGTGATAGCAATAGTCATATCCAGGAAGATCTGAATAAGACTGGGCAGCAACTAATGGCCTAAATCTTAATGCCAAGAAATGCCAGGCACTTGAGGTTAATTTCAGTAAAACCAAACCACATCATGCAGACTTGAGCATTGGCTCTGACAAGCTTGATTATGTTGACAAAGCCAAAATCCTGGGTATCTGTATTCAAAGTGACCTGAAATGGCAATCTCAGGTTGATATTATGATCAAGAAAGCAAACCCTCGTCTTTTCATGCTTAGATCCCTGAAAAGATTTGGCTTTGACCAGGATGAACTTACGGTCGTTTACAAAAGCTATGTCAGACCAGTGCTCGAGTATGCTGATGTGGTTTGGCATTCGGGGCTCACATGTAAACAAGCTAGTGATCTTGGCGCATACAAAGAAGGGCGATTAGAACCATACTTGGTTATAAATACATCTCATATTCAAAGTCAATACAACAGTGCAATATTAAAAAGCTAGAAGACAGAAGGGTTGAGCATTGCAAACTTTTGCCAATGGACTGAGAGACAGTCTAAGAACCAGTCATTTATTACCCCCCACCAGAATCTCGGTCCATGGCAGAAGTTTGCGCAATGCTCAAGATCATACACAACTCAGGGCCAACACGAAGCGCTTCAAACAGAGCCCCATCCTTTTATGTCACACTTTTAAACATGCATTAAATGCCCCACTTGCTTTTATCTAAAATTCAATTTGTGTGCATCCATGTCAGAGGGATGCGCTTGTCGGCTGCTACATGTGTCTCATTTCGCATGGTTGCTGGGAGTAGATGCCGGACTTGTCTCGGGTGGATGTCGCTTTGGGTCATCCCTGGGTCACATGGTTTGGGAGTACAGAGAACATTCCTTGGCCATGTGACTTGCGGATGATTTGGAGTGGCCTCCGCTTGGGATGGGTCTGGTGTTTGTTCCTGGCTGTTGTGCGGGGTGAGCCGCGTGTGGCGTCCGACGTGTGCATCATTTTGTTATGGATGTACACATTTTTTTCATAAAGATTTTATCCTGCTGGCAGGTTAAATTTTGATTTTAGTGCTTTTAATCAATTCTTTTGGTGATATTTTACATTGTAATTGGCCTATTTTATTTGTGCAAATTTCATATCTTTATGTCCTTGTAATAATATATTTTCCATGTGTCATGTTTATTTATACTACCATGTGCAATACTTGTGTATTTATAAATGTTTTAAATTTGTGTGTTATTCTAAGTATTTAATTATAATTGTAATATTTCTCTGTAATTTGGCCCATGGCCACGATTGTGAAATAAATATATATGAAATGAATGAATGCTAGATGATAGCCCAGCAAACACAAAACGTTTCCAAAACGTTTTGAATTGGTTTTATTTGGTTTTGGTTTTTAAAGCGTTAAATACACGTTTCCAAAGCGTTTTGATAAACATCGAGTTATCTGATGGCAGAATAGTTCGACCAAAAGCGTTATAAAAGCGTTCTAATAACGTGAGACCCATTGCAGACAAAATACTCACGAAAAAAGCAAATAAAATCACAATGTTCATAGATCGTTCCATTCGACTGGGGTTCCACTATATAACCAATTAGCTGGATATTAAATAATTATTTAATATTTATTATAATAAGTAGGCTATCGAATCAACAAGAGACTTGCATTTTATTTTTCTGTAATTTATTTAGGCCTACTGTACATTATTTGCATGAATGATGACAGATATGAATAAAAAACGTAAGCAAATTAAAGTAAAAGGTACCGGTAAATTTACATTGCTTTATTTTATAAATCAACTTTCAAAAGATGTAACCATGGTAACGCACGGTCTCGATTTCAGAAATGAACCGGCGGTTAGTCTCGGTCCCAGACGGCTTGTGCTCCTCGTTACTCAAGGAGCACACGCCGGCTGGGACTAAGACTACCCACCGGTTAGTGCGGTTTGTGTGTTTGAAATACTAGTAACAAATTGTAACCGTTTTGACCATGCATCAACGGATATATCTGTGAATCTCAATTGCTGACTGTTTACGGTGGAATTTAATAGGCCTAGCTAACCTTTAATCATGTTTATAGATCAAAAGAAAGCGTGTATAGGCCTTTGATTTTGTAGACAAGTTGCAGCTATGTTTTGGGCGAAACATTTGCGTTTTAATGGAATTACTGACATATGATTTTAGTCTGCACTGATGGCGAGCAATGGTGACTACTACACAGTACTATAGTACTAGTATCCTTGATCTCAGTGACCTTATACTTGACTAGCCTATACGTGGTTACTGCTCAACTACTATAATATTAGCTGTTCAAATTTGATTCTGGTGTGGAGAAAGCGATACAATTCTACATGTATTTTTGTTGTATTTAATGATAAGTGTTCCAGCTCCAAGAGTAAAGTATAACAGCATTAGGTCTACTCATTTAGGTAAGTTTTCATTTTCAGTTTTAATTGAGGCCCTTTTATTTCTTAATTCTGTAAATTTTAATAGCATGACATGGTATAAATGTGCCATTTGTTTCTGATTATAATCATATATAATATTCACGCTAGTTGCCCATTGCAAGTCTCTTGTTGGTTTATATACTGCGCCAAAAAGTATCCTTACACTTGGAAGAAAAATAGATAGCGCATCTATTAAATAAATAAATTTACCCAAATATGGTTTAGTTTTAATTCACATGTTCCGTTCAGTTCAGTGAGTTGTAGAATTGATTTTTTCTTATTGTAAGGATACTTTTATAATTTTAGCGCAGAATACATTTACATTAATGTATTTTAATATCACATTTAATATCCTAGCTAAGGTTGGCTTTCATATTTTGGTTATCCGAATCATGCTGCCAGCTGCCGGCAAGAATAATCGATGCAACAGGACTGGACTGGGACGCTGAACATGTCTTGATGTCGAAGACATTGGGGACATGGAGTTATACATTATCTCATGGTGTACATCTTTTACTTTCATGGTTAATGTATTTCTTCATGGTTTCATGTCTTATATACTACACAAGAGATCGAAGTGTTAACGTCATAACCATGATAACTTGGACTCCCAAAGTGATGCGGTTTATTAGCATTTGGAAAAGCGGTCTGATAACGTTTTCAAAGCGTGTCATGCAAGCGTTATTGAAGCGTATTTAGAACTACGTTTAAAAGCGCAATATTGAAACGGTTTTTAAACAAAAGTGAAAGCGTAATATTAACGTGAAAAAAGCGTAATCAAAAGCGTTTCATGCAAGCGTTATTGAAACGTATTCAAAACTCCACACATTTACGTTTTTAAAGCGCAATATCGAAACGTTTCTTAAACCAAAGTGAAACGATTTTTTAACGTTTTAAAAACGTATTTTGGCTAGCTGGGAGGTCATTATGTGAAACTGTGATTCTCACAAAAAACACACTTACGACGGCAGATATAGGTTGTATGTGACATGGTGATTTTTACACTCGGCAAGATATGACACTATGACAAATGAATTATGTAAATGTAAATGAATTGCTTTTAGCACCATCGTTATGTGAAACTGAAAATTTGAAATAAAGCACATATGTGGATATCAATAAATTAATTATCTCACTAATTAAACAACATCCACAGCCAGGATTGGCTAATGTTGTAGAGTGTTGTCTACCTACTTAATTACTCTGCCAAAATTCTCAAACATGTCAAAAATATCACATACACTATGTGAAACGGACGACGATAGTGTTCAAATAACCGTCCTGGAGAGTCGGTCAATTTCAACAACAAAAAATTATGCGCCTTAACATGCAAACATTTAAAAATTTAATGTTGGGTCCTATAACTCTTGTCCACTAAGTGTTAACTATTTATTTTCATTGTTAGAGCAAAACTGTTCTTGAACAGTGTTTAGATTGAGACCATTTTGAAAACTAACATTCTCTAATATCATTCATTTTCTGTGTTATTAAATATATAGGGGCGGAAAGCTTTGTAGATGGTGACCGAAGATACGTCTTAGGTCTGGTATGGCTACTCATTCGACATTATTCCAAACTTGGACAAGGAGGAGAAATAAAAAATCTGAAGAAAAAATTACTGGAATGGTTAAGGGAAAAACTCCCGTCACTGAATATCAGCAATTTTAAAGAAGACTGGAGAGACGGAAGGGCATTGGGGGCACTTATTGATGTTCTAGTCCCAGGTAAAGTAGACAGTGGTACAGTAGGAGGAAGGGTGGGGCAGGCTATTCCCTGTGATTTCTGGATGATTATTAATGTTCTAGACTCAGCTAAAGTAGCCAGCGGTGTAACCAGAGTGTGATGGGTAGGTGCGGCAGACTGCCCCCTGCGATGGTTGATAGTTATAATAATGTTCTAGCCACAGGTAAAGTAGTCAGTGGTGTAGCCAGAGGGAGGAGGGGAAACGAGGGGCAGATTGCCCCCTGCGATGGCTGGATGTTCTAATCCCAGGAAGAGTAGTCATTGGTGTAACCAGAGAGAAGAAAGGGCAGGAGGGGCAGACTTCCCCAGCAATGTCTGGATATTTATTGATATTCTAGCCCCAGGTAAAGTAGACAGTGGCAAAACCAGAGGGAGGAAGGGGTGGTGCAGACTTCCCCATGTAAATCTTGATAATTATTGATGTTTTAGCCCCAAGTAAAGTAGTCAGTCGTGTAATCATAGGGGCACAGGACGGGAAGACTGTCCCCTGCAATCAGGGGCATCGCTAGGCCAATATGATTCGGGGGGTGTACAGCATGTTTTGCCGACGGAAATATTTTGTGAATTGTAGACCCAATTTTTTTATCCAGGACGGCGCTCAAGAACCTAAAAAGTGGGGGGGGGGGGGTCAAAAAAAAATTTGACAAATTTTTAAAAATTATATTAACTACTATAACATTAACAATAGTGTTACGAGTCGTACTGACTCAAGGCCAAAATCACCTTTTACCCAAATTCACACGAATGCACAACACAAATACACTGTTTGATTAAGCTAACAAAATCTAAGTATTTAATTGAAAGTAAAGAATGATTGGTACAATATATGACAACAAATGCATATACAAAAATAATCACACAATCACAATAATTACTTTAACTACTCAGTACTTAACCAGCAGTCTTCTTGTTGGTGATCACAGAGTTCTTGCAATGTTCTGGACAGCTGATGTATATATCCTTATTTACTTGTCCTGCGAAAATCAGCAAAGTCCATTGTACACTTGCATTTATAAATCCTTGCGTATAAAATCCTCACACGATTTCGATGCTGCTTTCTCCCAAATACTCAACTCCTTGCGTCGTTCTCCAAACACGTTTATAACTCCTTGTGCAGTTCTCCAAATACTAAACTCCTTGTGCCGTTCTCCAATACTAAACTCCTTGCGCAGTCCCCCAAATCTCTTTACTCCTTGCGCAGTTCTCCTACTTGACAGACTTTCGAAGCTTTGAATCAGTTATCAGCATGACAATGAAGATCACAATAAATCACTCCTTTTTGGGATGTCTCCACACTATCTTCTCCGTTCAGCGGCTAAATACTTAAATATAGCACCTTCGCTATAATTCCAATGCTGATTCAAAATTCAACTTTGTGAGTATTTTGCTGCACCACATGCACAGCTCACTGCTTCATAATAATCAAATGTCTGAGTAATAAACCTGTTGACATTTGCTTTTATAGCAACCAAAACCCACATCTATTAATAGCCCATTCTGTCATATTACAACACTTCCTGTGGGTGATTCCCAAATCTTATCCATTTTACAATCCAAGGAATTTTCCCAAGATTATCAATAAAGAGAATCTTCTAGAAATGAACAGGGGTTTCCCCCAAGCAATCTAAAATTAGATATGATTTGTTTTGATCACTTGATGAATGAAAAGGAATCCTCCTAAAACATGCCATAACACACAAACTCTTGCATGATTACTTCCAAGGTGTTTCCCCTTGTCTCATATTTCTCATGACATACTTTCAGCTTGTAAACAAAGTTAAATAATAAAATTATTTTAAGATGAATTTTCCATTATAAGGCTGATAATAACCCTAACACGTATAAATCTTACAAAATCTTACAGGAAAACCACTGCGCATGCATGCATTCCATGTGATGGCATTGCGCAATCACCCCAAGTCATTTATGGGCACCAAATCGCTGGCCGGGCAAGTGACTCCCCCGTGGCATGAGGTCGGTGATCATGTGCGTGGCACCCGAGGGGTCCCAGGGTCAATTCCCGGGGGGGTCCCAAGTGAAATCTTTCTTCATCTTCTCTCCTTTTTCGTTCCTTCTCTGCCTTCCGATAGCAAAAAAAGCATGTTCCTTGTTAGGGTTAATGACTCTTGCAATTTGCTGACAATCACATAGCTTTCACTACATTTGCCGACAATCAAATGGTTTTGATGACAACAGTCAATTTTGCCGACAAAAATTGTGTATGGGGGGTGTCACACCCCCATACCCCCCCCCCCCTAGCGGCGGCCCTGCCTGCAATGTCTGGATAGTTATTGACGTTTTAGCCCCAAGTAAAGTAGTCTGTGGTGTAACCAGAGAAGGAAACAGGGAAGGGGCCATCTCAACTGGCGGCGTGTGCCACACAGTAATTTTACACATCAATCTTGATAAAAAAAAAGGTGAAAAATACTCAATCTGAGCCTCTAAAAAACCTTAAACTCCAGGAGCTTAAGGGGCCACTTCCTCTGGACACCAGCTGTAGCTTCACCCCTGGACCCCACCTGGGGTCCTAAGACCCCATCTTCTATGCGCTCAGTCATACACACACTTCCTCGCAAAGTCCTCCCTTAACATGTTAGCTCTTCATGATCACTAAAATATTTCCAGTTGACACTTCAAATAAACTAGTTGATATATCATATGCCACTGCGATATAAACTAGGAAGGGTGGATGGGTTAACCTACAGTACAGACTACTACAGACCGCTTTCAACCAGTCAAAGTCTCAGCATCACCCGATAATGAGGGCCGAATATTGTTCCATGAAATGCGACGGGCAAAACTACTATGCACTTACCGCATATTCTTACGGTCTATCGCAAAGCTCTATCGCGTATACACGCTGGCGTGATTGTTAGACACGGCACGATCGAACAATCGGCCCTCATGAATATGCGAGAACTCACAGCATATTACAGTGCACGGGGACTTTGACTGTTTGAACGCGGTCTGTTACTAGCTCTTTCGTCCATGGTTAAACCAATCCCACCTGATGCTAGAATATTCCATCTTCTCAGCATCTTCTCAACGATGGCCACGTCAACACGAAAATGGTGCTGCTCTTTTCATGAGGCACCGCGCTTGGTCACTTGACATGTGGTTGCTATACACCATGGGGAGGGGACTGGAACTACCTGTATCAGCTAAAATAACTACCAGGGCTAGTAGGGCTGTTTTTTGCATTAGTAGTAAGTGACTAACATGACTGTAAAGAACAGAGATGCAGCTTTGATAATTATTCAGTTTACTTTTTTCATCTGACATAACAGGTGCATTTCCAGACTGGAAAGTCTGGAAAAAAGAAGATGCCAGTGGAAATATAGTGCAAGCCATGGATTTTGCTGCCAATTGGCTCAACGTGTATAAAGTAAGTAGTCTTATTCTAGCATGTGATGCCATGTCATTGTTTGGAATATAATATCTGAATAGTGCCACATGGAATTCAACAAGATTCCCATGTCATTTGTATCAGTCAAGTGGAAGGTAACGACTGGCAGCACCAAATCTATGACCTGCGTGTCGAAGTTCACTTTTGAACAACAATGGGAGAAAAACAAAATGGCATCCCGTGAAATGTCATGATCGAATTTCTACTCCTTACGAGCAAAAATTTTTTTTACCCAATGTCATCTTGGGGTCAATACGATTTCGATATAACAACTTTATAAACACCATTTTGAACCTGTGGTGAAACATTTTCCCATGATATTGAACTGACACCTCACAATATGAAACCTCTGCAGAGTGCACTGCAAGTTTTTGGTGACAAAGTTAACAAATCTGCCTTAAAACAACAATCTCTTACATAAGACAAACCACACACTTGAGTGTTTCTTTCATGCAGAGTTGTTATCAGTGGCGGTGCTCGGGGAGGGGGTGCAAGGAGGCATTTCCCCCAATATTTTTCTTGCCCCCACCCAGTTTTGCCCCCCCCCCCACTTTTGAGGTAAAACCCCCCAAATTATGTAATTTTCCACTCTTTGCGGCAATTTTGTGCACAATTTCACTTTGCCCCCCCACCAAAAAATTCCTGGTGCCACCACTGGCATTGTGTAAATCTATGGATATTGACATATTTTTTCCTGGTGGTTAATTTACATAATTGGCTGCTGGTCAATTCAAAATGTGCGATATCAAAAATGTGAAGTCATTTGAAGTCATTTTACAAATATGTTCAGAATGCTTTGACTTGTACAGAAGTTGATGGATTTTTATGACACTTGCATAAAATGATCCAGGGGCAATTTAGGATGGTATGGAATCGGGGTCAAAGGTTATTTGGTGGTCAAGTGAGGTCATTGTTGATTTAGGGCTCAAAAGAACTCAACAACCATTTGGTACAATGGTGTGTGTGATGTCAATGGATGTGAGGTCAAAGGCCATTTAGGGGTCCTATTATAAATAAGGTTTCTTCCTCACAAACTTGCCTTTTCAGTTATCTCGTAGGCGGCAGAGACACGTTTTACTACATTTTTACTTTTTATATTAAAATCTGTGGAAATCAATACTCAGTAAAATTTGCTCGTCATATATACTTGTTTTTCAAGTTTTATTGTAATATATACGGCTAACATTGAAAAGGATGTTTCCTCTTTTTCGTCCCCTGCCAAGAATTGACAAGGGGGATTATAATAGAAATGCTAGGCATCAGTTTGTCCGTCTGTTTGTCTGTTACCTTGTCAATGCAATATCTTTCAATCTATTAGTGAAATATGGGTATCCATCTTAGCAGCATAGATGTATCTCAAGTAGGCTGTGGTTGAGTTTGGAGGTGGGTCATGTGTCATGGGTCAAATGTCAAATGGGTCCATCTGTACAGCATTGTTTGGAGTTGGGTCATAGGTCAAATAGGGTAAAAGTGCTAGACTAAAAAATACTTAAATATTGCAACTGTTATGGCAGGAGGCCTAGTGGTTAAGGAACCGCCTTCTGTTGCCATCACAACCCTCCTTAGTGACATATGACGGGCAGCTAGAGGATCTATTGATTCACAAACCACTTTGTCTTATTTTCTAAGCTCGTGACTGCTGAGAACATTCTTAACCCTCAAACAGATGAAAAGGCAATAATTACATATATTGAACAGTTCTGTCATTGTACACCAGATGAGGTAAGTTTAAATTAATTTTCCATTTTTGTATAAGTTTAATTCATTGGCCGTCACATACTGACGTATTCGACATTTTTAACATTTTTGAGAAAATTTGAACATTAGTTTGTTATGTTCTACTCTATATTCACCAAAAATCATGCCTCAAAATGGCTTAATAAGTAAGATATCAATTAATTTAATTATGTCGTATTTGCAAATCCATGAAATGTCTGTATCACATAATGACGTATTTGCCAATCATCTATACTGAGCAAATTTAACCCAGTATGCCGTATCTGTAATTGGAAGAGTTTTCTGTTTCACATAGTGACATATTTGCGCGACTTTGTCATTGGACAGTAAAACTGCTGTTTTGTCCTTTTCACATACATATGTAGTGACGTATTTGCGCAACTGTTTCACATATTGACATTTGCACAACGTATTTGTCATTTGAACGGTGAATAGTCCTTTTCACATAGTGACATATTTTATTTTATTTCGATTTTTTGCAGAACAATTTATGCACTGATAGTGATAAGTGAATTACATTGAAAGTATGGTATATTTGCATTACATTTAATCAGGTTTTGATCGACAATAATGTTTTAATCAAGAGTATGCAGTAAATGAAAATCGCTAAATTTTCAAATTTGATTTTCTTGCAATGCATATTTTGCAAATATGTCAGTATGTGATACGGCTGACAAATTGTTATGTGGCATGTGACATAGTACAAAGTAATAGATGATTGTTTTGTCAACCATTCCATGATATAGGTTGCAAAATCAAGATATTGTCAGCACAGAGAACTCCTGAAGCAATAGGATTAGGATTAGTGCTCCAGACCTTAGTGTTAGGTTTGTAATTGGTCTCAGCTCTATATGTGATGATATCTCAATTATGTGTAGGTTGTGTGTGCCAAAATAATTGAGAAAGACTCTTAGTAGTTCTAAAGATAAAGATGAAAAAAGAATATGCTGTTGCAGCAACTGCCAAGACATATAACGGAATCACAACCAGGGTTACCTCAAACATTTCCTGTGTGGCAAATAAAAACTTTCTATCTACTAAGTACAACTTGGAACCTTACAAGTTTGCACCTAGCTATTATATAAATGATGCTTTCAAGTTTCAAAGGAACATCCAAAGAATAATTCTGGCTAGAATATTAATACTTTGGAACTTCAAGCCTGCATTTAGATGTCAACAAAATTATTCAAAATGGCTCAGTTTCCAGACCGCAATGCCCCTTGAATATCGAGTGTGAGCCACTAGCTGTCGCGTAGTCAGTGTGGCAGCGAGTGTCATCATTTACATGTTTCAGCTGCTATATTGGGTTATTTCTTAGGGTATCAGACTGCACTGAGCAGTGTTGTGTAGTCATCACAATTGTGTGGGGGTGAGTGTCATCCTTTAGATGTCTTTGCTCTTTGGGTTATTCCTGAGGGTATCAGACTGCACTGAGCAGTGTTGTGTAGTCATCACAAGTGTGTGGGGGTGAGTGTCATCCTTTAGATGTCTTTGCTCTTTGGGTTATTTCTGATGTTTTAATATTTTAATATTGTAAAATATGGCAGCATTTTGGCCGGTGGCCCACGATGTTATTTTTAATAAAATTGAATTGAATTGATATCAGACTGCACTGAGCAGTGTTGTAGTTATCACAAGTTGTAATATGTTAATATTTGTGTGTGTAATTGATGTGTTTGTTTGTTTGGCAGATCTTCAGCGCAAAAAAAAGGCTTGGAGAGATCAAGTAAATTTTCTATACAACATTGTATAATTCGTTGGCTTCATTCCATTGTGGCGTAAGTTGGGGCACAGTGAAGAAACAACTTTTTGAGAAAATCGGTTTTAAAGAAATGCCAATATAAAATCAAGTTGTGTAAATTCATTATATTTTGTACTTGATGTGAAATTTCTATAGTAAAATGAATATATTTTACCCTTATATAATTTTCAAAAGAAATAAAGACATTATTACTGGCAAATTGAAAGCAATACGTACGTCAGTATGGAAAACATGCAAAACATATGTCTCTATAACCTTATGCCACCTCGGCTGCCATGTGATCCCTATAGCATTACTTTACGTTGGCTTCATTCCATAGTGACGTAAGGTGATACACCAGTATGCAGTAAAATGTTTTTCATTTTGCTGATGTTTCTTAGCTTGTTTACTATTATAAAATGTGTATAAAAACAGAAAGTTAGATGTGTTTTATTAATGAAAGGAGGACGACTTCCATTTCTTTACGTACAAAGTTGAATTGTTGAAATTGGCAATTGAAAATATAATTTTGACCGTCATATAATTTGCAATATTCTGCACAATCAGCATAGCCAGGATATTATTAGTGTGAAGGGGCAGAGCCAAATTTCTTCCCCATTTGTCAATTTGTCCCATTTTTAGTCATTTACTCTTTGCCATTCCGTCCCTGAAAAATATTTAAAATTTTAACATTTTCTGTACTCTATATTGTAGGCCCTACAAATTAGCCAGGGTTGAGAGCCAGAAAGACACAAGTTCACAACACATTTATGGCATTTTAAGTACTTTTTAAAAATATTTGAGGGTTGAGAACCAGAAAGACCTAAATGAGTTAACGCCTACTGGCAATTAACAGTCACTAACAGGAGATGTATAATTTCAATTAAATTAAAAAGGAAGACACATAAGGTGGTGTTTGGGACATCGTAGTTTACGCTGTCAGTTGAGTACCAGCTGTAACTTGTGAAATAAGGCTTTCTGGCTCAAACTGAAAACTGCCTCTAGAGATGTGGCCATACAGGGTGTATCAAAATGATTGGTACCGACGACTTCTAATTTTGGCCGATTTTTTAAACTATTTTTTGTACTAGTTTGGGGTTAATTGTTTAAATATTTGTAATTATAGTAGTTTTATCTTCTCTAAGAATTTTAGATCATAAAGATAACACATTCTGTTCAGAAGTTACATGATTCTAAAGGAAAGTGGGTGTTTTTACACTTTTCATCGTAACGCTGGATCAGTAGCGCACCATTTTCAAAGCTCTATTTCACTACAAATACCTAGTGAGAATGATATGTTGAAAACCATGGTACAGTTTAATATTTTCCTTGCCTATTTCTGCATAATATATTATATAAATATTCTAATCAATATTTATTAATTGAGAGTAATATTATTGACTTGAATAATTTAGGTGCGGTGAAAGAAGTTTGTGTATCAACACCTTCCAGGGCAGTAATTTAAATTGTAGTATTGAGATTACTAAGTAGATGGTGTGGAAGAATTGCTATAGACTGTAGAGAGTGTAGGTTAGGTTAGACCTGGTAAAAGTTATTGGAATGGCTCCAAAGTACTCCACACTTCAGCGCCTGCATACATAGTAAAGAATTACTGGTTGACACGAAGCTATGGAGAGGTGCGGAGAAGATTTAGAAGGCAGTTTCCAAGAGCAAGAAGTATCCCATGGAAACATGCTATAACTTGCAATGTTTCAAAATTTGATATGGGCAGTTTCAGAATGGATCCATGCCAGGTGTTATGTTCATTCAAGATAGGGCTTCACCTCACACTGCCAGAGCCGTAAGGCAGGGACTTCAGGAACTATCTTTCTATATAAAAGCATTTGTAAAGAAATTTTATGTTATAAAGACTGAGGTGAAATAATGAAGAGCATGTATGCAATAAATACTTCAAGCAGTGAACCTATTCATCTTGTGTTGTGTAAGTAAAACCATGATTACGCCGATCTTCGTTCAAATGACAATAGCTCCCAGATGCATCAACCTATCATCTTCAGATTATTAGATCAATAAGTTAACATATACCCCTTTCTATTTATAGTACAAAAACTATATTAATTAGCAATTTTATATTTTTGATATATTTTTGAAAAAGTCACATAGCCCGGTACCAATCATTTTGATACACCCTGTATATGTGGAATTAGTACTATAGATTCAGTGAGTGATATTATTTTGGTACTAAAATCACCAATGTGAGTTAAAGGTTTTCTGGTCCTCGACATCTACAAATGTGACACCAGGCAGCTATAAGGCTTTCTTGCACTAACCCCTTGATCAGTACAAAATGTGAATTTTTAGTCCTAAATAGGAAATATCTTATTATAAATTCACCCCATATTAATCGCAACAGCTGCCAAAAGATGTGATGTTTATAGCTGTAATAAATTATATTATATGAAAACCAAGTAGCACATGTATCTCTTATTACTTGTGTGTTATGGATAGAGGGTATACTGACATCAAAACGAAGCCGTTTTGAAATGCCTACAAAGCATATGTGATGCGATCAAGCAAAATCAATCAGAACTCGGAAATATTGATTTTGAGAAAGCCAAACAAAGGAAATATTTCCTTAAGTTTCCTATTGTTTTGGAAATTCTTTAATTGCACATATCTTTGGAATTGGTTGTTCAATTTCAACAGGGTTTTCTGCAAAATCCAGCTTTGTAAATACTTTTTACTATCCTATAAGAAACTGAAAATTTAATATTTCCGAGTTCCGATGATTTTGCTTGAACGTGTCACATATTTTGACACCAAAACATTTAATCCAAAAGGCACTTGGGTTCACTTTAGGGCCCTCTGCACTGCTATGTGCTCTTTTCCTCAGTCTGCTGTCAACAGCATCGTCTGCATCACTGTCGTATCTCAAAAGGCCGCCTTGTGTGATTTTTAGTATCATTGATGTATTTCATTTTGTTATATTATATTTCAGTATGCTTCTTTCTTCCATGAATGACATGAGCTTGTAATATTGTGATAAGACCTCAAAATTATTATATTATAAGTTAATTTTACTGTGCAATTGTCACAATTAGATGACAATAATAAAACATTCACTCAAGGCAACCTTTTAAGATACGGCAGTATGTGAAGCAGAGACGACATGGCATTGATATCAAATTGGATCAATTGAGCCCATATTTTTGTTTGGTTGAGTTTGGACAAGGCGTAGACCAAGGAAGGAGAGGAAATAGATTATGTAACCCTTATTGTTCCTTTGTGCCAATTGGAGTTCCCGACACGCTATTCATCGAGAGGTACCTTTTGTTCGAGACAAAGGGCTTCCGCCATTAAATCGGTAACTGACCTGACCAGCGTATTAACGCTATAATAGGCAGGCTACTGTCAATATGTGATGAAACGAAAGTCACGTAAAAGCGCCTATACGAACGAGAGGTACCTTTTGTACTAGTCCATCCCAAGGGTGTGCGTGAGCTAACAAAACAGAGGTTCACCTACAATACAAACCTATTGCAGCGCCCAAATTGGTTTGGGCGCTCATTTGATTATACTCAGTGAACACGCTTTGCTCTACCATTATGCTACGGACAGTTCAGCAGCATAGGCAAAGTGTGCGCTCTGTGTGGCGGATATAAGAATCTACACAAGTAAGTTGTCTACATTGTTTGCCAATAGGTCTACATATAAGGATTTGAAGTAATTATGATATCATTCCTACTGTAGTATTTTTAAGGACATTAGCCGCGGTCCACATCATGTTTTATTATGTATAGGCCTACCATAGTATTTTACATGAGCATCGCGTATATACAAAACACACATGTAGGAGTCTACCCTGGACCTCAAATGTGATATATTTGCTGATAACTCGAGAAGCATAGCATGCATACTATTTCTGAATTAATCAATAAAGCAAAGCAAATCATACTTGTAGGCCTATAATACTATATTAAATATAATTGCGGACCAACCGATACAGCTCGATACGCCCAATGTATGAATAAAAGCACCTAACAATAAAGTCACCCAATTGAACAGTTGTAGGTGTCGATCGCACGACTTCATTAATATTGATTGGCAACATTTTCCAATATGTCAGCACTCAAATCGGACACAATAGAACAATAGACCCTTCAGTGCGTTGGCGTAGACCAATAAATATTGGGGGTAAACAATACCAATTGTATCATTATTATGTTTTGGGTCCAATATTTTCACACACTTGGATTCATCAAAACATTATAATGTTCCAACATTGAATTGGGAGAGGAGGGAGAAGCAATTGACATTAGCACATTAATAGTGTGACAGCATTATATTCCTTGATTGTAGCTTTTCAATGCCAAATGTACTGACAGCCACAAATTTATCAATGGCATCAAAGTATGAAATTTTGAAAAACTAAAATAAGATTTTCATTTTAAATTCCGAAAAGATTGCCATGTGCATTAAAATGGGTCTCCCTATTAGGGACTTCTGAATCATAATCATACAGAAACAAAAAACATTTATGAATGTTTTCAATCCAAATGGAATTTATTTTCATTGTTATCCATACATTTAAATAAATAGTATTTAAAATATACAATTATCTCAAACACATCAGAAAAATAGATTTACGCATGCATATCATAATTGGAACAAAAATTGGGCAATTCCAAATCTATACACCCTATGGAAGACAAGACCTTAATCTCCCACACAGGGGGTGTAGATTTCAAATGGAATCAGTCACTCATTCATGTAACCCCATTTGAAATTCACACTCCCTACATGTGTGGAAGATTAAGGTCATGTCTTCCATAGGGGTGTATGGATTTCAACTGGATTAGCCCATTATCACTGGATTACTGTGATTTACTTTATTTACTCATAAGGCTGCGTTCACATAGAAGTATACTATTCGGGTATACGGTGCATGTTTTGCAGGTGCACGCGTCTAGCTTAAATCGAGCAAGGTAATTTCATAGTACCGGGTCACATAGGAGGGCACTATTCGAAAAGGCTGTATACCTGTGTATAGTATACAAATATATACTGCCATGAGAGGTTCTGGTTAAAACTATGGGCCCGAGGTGAGATCAATAGTACTATTTTCCTGAGGCGCAGCCCCGAAGGAAAATAGTATTAATTGATCTCAACGAGGGACCATAGTTTTAACCAGAACTTCGAATAAGGCAGTATATATTTGTTTTATATACTTCATTAATATGTTCTTTGTTCATTGATTGGTTAAAAGAAAATTATTTGACGTTTTGACTCTCCAGCTTCTATCCTGAGTGAACAGCACGACCAATTTAAGCACAACCTATATTTTGCCCTTCAAAAAAAAATCGAATAGCCTAAAATCGGGCTAACCAATTACAGCAGCGAAATGACGCTATGGCAGTTTCAGCGTGCGTGAACTGTTATTCCGTCGCATCAAATGCGCGCACGCCGAAGGCATGGTCAAAAGTACTATTTACGGCTTGGAGGTACTATTTACGGCTCATCCGGGACATTGCAAATACTATTTACGGCTTAGAGGTACTATTTACGGATAGGAGTACTGATGGTAGAACTATTTTTGGTCATGTGATCCACTTTTAACCAATCAATGAACAAGAATATATTAATGAAGTATATAATATAGTATAGTGGGAATTGTGCGCGTTCGAATTTTAGTGCAGCGTATACCGTCTTAATTTTAAAAACTAAACCATATGTGGGTCAATTTCTTTTTATTAGAATCTAATTCTGCACATTATGACACCTCATTGAATGCAATGTGAGCTCTAAAAGTAAAGTTACAAGCATTTGATTAGACTAAGGTTCAGTTTTTAAATGGGCAAACTGGCCTATATTATGCCTGATCGAATAGCGTATAGCAAATACCGTATATAGTATACTTCTATGTGATCGCAGCCTTGGGCATAAAAAGAAATTGTTTGATTGGTGTAACCTGACCGACCCTAATTTATGGGGGAAATAGCAATTCAGGGTAGGGGAAAAACACCTAAATTTTCTGTAATGGGTGCTTTAAAAACATAGGAATATGCATATAAAATTAAAACATTAGTTGTGTTTTTTTAGAGTTGCACAACTAAGTAGTAGTAGTTATGAGTTGATGACTTATTCAAAGACAGATTAAAAAGACTAGTTTGCGTTTGATGTTACTGTCAATCAAACTCCCCACGACCCTTAATTGGTTAGTAGCGCATAAAAGGAAGGTAAAAAATGGCAAAAATTACAGTAGTTTTACTAGGCAAAAAGCAACTTTTCAAGGCATTGTTGACATGGTGCCTCTAGGAAAGGAAGTTTCCAATTACATAAGACCCAACGTTTCAGCTGGTTTGTATATTTCAAGGTGCAAATTAATCATCACTGTTTTACCACTGTGTTCAGAAACTCAAATCATCCTGACACTTATAAACAAACCGTACCCAAGTTTGATTGACAGATGACATCAGATGCTAATTTTAATTCTGTCTTTGCAAGAAAATATTTCAGTTGCAAAACCCTAATTTTGTCCCTCACAATAGTGAAGAAACACCATCCCAATTTTGTTTTGCCTCATTGTTACGACAATCAAACAATATCTTTTTAAACCTTGTGCTGTTTTTTATTATAGAGTTATTAGTATTCCTCAAACCAATCATGTAATACTCTTCCTCCTGGACCACATCCAGAAGATGTAAAGCCCCAAAAACAAATCTGGTTTTGTGAGAAAAATGTTGACTTGTTACATACTTTTCACATTATACTATTAAATATACTGTTATTATTTTTACCCATTTCCAGTTTTATTAATGGAGGGGGGAGTTAGCTTTGTAACAAAGCTAATTACATTCATAATATTCAAGGCTTCATGAACCTTTTGTTTGATCCTTGGAATAGTCAAATACGCTTGGTGCACTGCCACAGAACAAATAAGAGGCAGACCTAGGTTGAGATGTTAAGAATTAGCAATGGGTTTGCTTCCTATATCATTAGATATATTTGTCTCAAGCTGGATGACCCGTTTGACAGTTTACCCCCATCGATATCAAGATTTTGGCATCCGTAGAAAGCTCGTATTTTTCACCTTACCCTGAAAAAATTTTAGGCCTGAGACGTGTTTCCTTCAGATGGATGGTATGGAACAAAATAAAAGTACTAGCTTCATCCCCTATGGTGGAATTATATTATACAAATATGAGTGTGATGGTCAACATATAATCTTGAGTTGAAAGATGGATTGTTCCATTCCACAAGCCGGAATGGTGAGTGGAATAATGGAATAATACACCTGTATAATACACCTGTCAATGTGACCCTTTTTTGTGAATTAAATACATTTTTTTTACTCAATTGCAGAACAAAACAAAAATACTGCATCATAATATACACTGCACCAATTATATCGTTATGAATTTGACAGACGGCCGAATCCAGATTCGGCTTTTGGTAAATTCATTTTACGCATGCATTATTTTTGAATTAGAGAACATGACAAGGGATCTATGCTTTACCTATAGAGGGTAGCATATCAATTTTTTAACGGTTATCGTCGTTGACCGCACTGCGAAGCACCGTTAGCTAACCCTGTATGTCGCCCTCTTGATTACTTATTATGCTGTTATCATCTGATCTCCGTTAAAAAATTGATTTGCTGCCCTCTATTATGTACAGCATTGATCCCTTATTCTCTAATTCAAATGTAATGCATGCGTAAAATGAATTTACCAAAAGCCGAATCCGGATTCGGCCGTCTGCCGAATTCATAACGATATATAAGGCCACATAAAAAAAAAAGCATGTGTTTCACGTCTGCCTCCCTCCGTACTATCTTGGATCACATCCTACTTTTTTGTTTTCGTGGTACTCCAAGGTACTCTAAGGTACTCTAATCTCATCATTTTCCTCAAAGATGCTGAAAACTGCTTGTAATGTTTTAATTTAACATGAAAACTGGTGTATTAATGTTAATTTTGCTTTAAAAAAAACCCTCCCTCCCTCACTTTTCCAAGCACTTGTGGACATGAAACACATTTTCAATTTTATGTGGCCTAATACTGATAACATAAAACCATAACCTCCATATACATTATGATAAACTCAAGAAACTTATTTCAAAATACATATTTTACTGTTTTCCCTCATAAATAGCTGTTTTGTACATTTTTGCACCCACCCTTGTGCCATATGTTGGTACATTTATCACTTAAAACAAATTTATTTTTAATATTTTGTTGGTGAAGGATTTTACAGGCGGAAAATATAATATTAACACAAAAACAAAAGATCACTGGGTCATTAATTGCTGGAGTGTAATATCTACATGTAAGAAGATACCAACCAGCTTGCCATGGTAACAGCATGCTTTCAAGAAAAGGGGGAAACCCTCAAAGCTGGCCTTATGCTGGTTTCACACTTTCTGCCTATTTTATTTTTGGGAAGCGTAGCGGTGCCGCTGAGCGACAGCGGTATGTCTATGAAAGCCAATGTTGCCGCTCAACGCCCCAAAAATTGTTTCCTGTTCTCATACATCAGAGCGGCGGCGCTCCCGAGTTGACATAAATTTAACTCCTAGCGATCTGCCGCTTTGGGCAAAGTGATGGAGTGGTCGATATATCGGCTTGCCGTTAGTCATCACTAGTGTTTCTGGGGTGACTGCGCAGTGAAGCAAAATCACCGTCAGAGCAGCAAAGCTGCAAATGGCAGGTAAGTATGAAACCAGCCTTAGACAGAGAGAGGTAGGATATATGCAACTAATATTGAGCTTGCAGATCATACATACAATGGGCTATTCCAGTTGAAATTCATACTATGGAAGTCATGCTGTAATTTCCCACACAGGGAGTGTAGATTTTAAATGGAGTCACCCATTCAAAATTCACACTCCCTGTGTGGAAGATTAAGATCATGTCTTCCGTGGAGGGTGTATGGATTTCAACTGGAATAGGCCAATTGATGTGCATTCCTGATCCAATCTGTTGATCTTTAAAGCATGTACAAGGTGATGAGGTGCATCATATATTTTTTTACTTAAAAATTGATCAATGTTTTAAAACACCTAGTCAAGTGCAACCATGGAACTGTTTTGATAGTCTATGATACAGTAAAGTGTTCCATCTAATAGCAGAGGTTTGCAATTTGTGTGTGTCTCCTGACCTCACTTCTTGAATGTCAGTCCATACCAAAGAGATTATATTCAAAGAGTACAAAGTCTGCCATGTTGGCGTGCTGCTCATAGGCAAAATAGTGTACCTCCAGATTATTCCACTGTGCAACCTGCAAACTTTGATTTAAAGTGTGTGGGTGCGTTTGTAAATGCCTCCAACTGTGGAGGTGTGTGTGTCTTGTCACATTCACACTGTGGAGTCTGCTAACAACCGTGGAGCTCCACAGTTGAAGATAAGCTCAAAAATGGGGTTTTTGGGCCATAGAGGGGGGTATACCACCTGTCATTTTCTGATTAGAGCAACCTCCACAGTATGGCGGTTGCTGTGAGATTTGTGTAAAAAAATCTCCCCAGTTTGAATGTGGGTGTGTGAATCTCCCCAGTTGGAATATACACACACCTCCACACTTGGCGGCATTTACAAGAGGGGGTGTTTGCGTTCTGCATGTAATGTGTTGTGACAAAAACGTATGCTAAGTGCTGCATGCACAAACTTTTATAATGCTCCAACTTTAAGATGCAAATTATCATTTGATTTCAGGCACAAACCTAAAAATGCCAGAGGTATTTTCTGCCCTCCATGAGCGACAAACCAAGATGGTGGATTTAACATAGCCCTACATATGATGCAATTTTGAGTTGCTAATCTTTGAATATAATCTCAATGGTCATATATATGTCTCTCTTTATCCTCCCCCTCTGCAACAATGTTGAGTGCTAAATGCAGATGACTGCTATATATATATAACCCAAAATTACTTGCAGAGGGAGGGAGGAATCGAAGCTCAACATTTTCCACTATGAAAACATAATGTTATCAGGGTTGTCAACTCTCACCTATTGAGCGTGACAGTCACACATTTGGGCACTTTCTCAAGCTAAGGTAGTAAAATGTCACACCAAGGTTGTAAAATCACACAAATTCTCATGCATTGTCAAAATAAATTGTTGTCCCTACCCCACACACTTTTTAGATTCTCAAGCACCCTGGCTCAAATAATCATGGGTCAAAATTAACAATTTCGCCATTGTCGGCACACAATAATTCCGTCCCGGTACTGTTCGACAGTGTGTCACGCCAGGCAATTCCAAAAAGTTGACAACCCTGGTATAATTTCCCACTTTGCAACCTTAAAAAAATTGTCAAGTGTCCCAACACATTTTGTACAGTTTGTAATTAGTCTTGTGACTCCACATGTTGAGCTTACAATGGATAAACTAAAAGCCATATTGTAACATTTGCTAAGGAAGCTGCCCTCAAGTTTTGTCAAATGTCTGATTCTTACATGATTGTAATGTACTTTAATAAATGGACATAGGCCTACCTGGGAAAAATCAAGGCTTTACACATGTTTAGGTGCCATATTTGTGACAAAATCCGATCTTGTTAATAAAACAATGTGTCCCGTTGTTTTATTCATATGATTGAAATGTTAGTTGATGGTCATAACACATCAAAAAGACTAACCTCACTCACAACCACTGGAGTGACATGCATTGGCAACATATACGCCGGAATTAAATTGCGATTTTCTTTACTAGTTGTTCGGCTCAAAATTAAAAGGGGACGTATCTGAAATTAAAAGGGGACGTATCTGACATTAATAACTAATATTTTGTGGAAAAGAAATACTAATTCTATTTTATGGAAATGTTACAATATGGCTTTATGTACGCTAGGTCCGCTTTATGGAAATATTAGTTTCAGCCTGTTCATTTTGGCACTCTTTAATTTTATCAATTAAGCTTAAGTATACATGAAAATTTTATCAAAAATAAGATCCATTTTACTGCATGTTCTCCAGTACAAACCGTAGTAAATAAGGAAGGCTGAAAGGCCAATCTTCTGGATACCGGATACTGTTGTCTTTTCTCCTGGCAGGGAACAGGAGTAATGTAGGATACTCCGGCACAGAGAATTCCCATGGAAGATCATTTAAGTCGCCATTAATTCTGTGGGTGAAATAAGAAAACAAGATAATGTTTGTTAAATGTATCAAGACTCGTTATCGGAGAGCGTCACCACTGGCGTGTGTAATTGTGTTAACAAGGGAGAGGGATTCTGATTGAATTGACTCCATTCTTTATAGGTGATAAACAAGGCTGCAAAACATTGGGCTATTCCTTTCAAAATCCATACTACCCCTGTGGAAGATTTTGGAAATATCTTCAACAGAGGGAGTATGAATTTCAAATGGAATGACCATTAGGTAGGTCCATTTAAATGAAACTCACCCTCCCAATATTGGTTCTGCCTGGCTTTGTGCCAAATGTTATAAATCATTCCATTTGAAATTCATACTCCCCTTGTGGAAGATATTTTCAAAATCTTCCACAGTAGTGTGAATTTTAAAAGGAAGAGCCCATAAATTGGCATGTTGCTGTTCCAGTTGAAATCCATACACCCCCTATGGAAGTCATGACCTTAATCTTCCACACAGGAAGTGTGAATTTCAAATGGAGTGATAACTTCATTTGAAATTTACTGTTAAATTTGTATGTTTAAATTGTTTGAATAAAGGTGATTGAATAATCTTTGTGCTCATCCATATGCTTTCCATGCTAGCCATAAGCTTCAATATAAGAAGTCCAAGTTTTGAGATATTTTCTCAAAATATCAAGTGCTATCTTAAGAACCACCAAACCAATACTAAGCTTGTTTGTACTCATTTAAATGCATTTTACATGCTGATTCCAAATATGGTCATGAAAATTTATAATTCTGATTTTTTATTTTATTTTTTATTTTTAAAAAACATTTGAAACTTGTCGTAAGATATAATTGTGCACAAAATGGAGAGGTGTAGACTTACCTTGCAATATATAAATTAGGTGTGTCTTTAAGTAGTCTTCCTAGTAGATGGTATATATGATGTAATTGTGCACAAAACCCACACCACGGTGCATAGTAAAATAATAACACATTCTGAAATAAAAAAAAACACACACACACACACAAAGTTAAATATATACCCGCATAAACATACAAATTATATCAATTGGATTACAAAAAGCCTAAAGTTAAGAATCTATAGACTTCGCAAAAAGTAACAATGCCATTATAAATACACCTATTCACCACTTACATGGTTCAGCCGTACTGGGTAGAGCCTCAAACTGGTAATAGACATGAAAGAAAGAATTACGTCACTTTACACAATGTTATATGACTTGTTCAATTCCCATTCATGCATGCTGCCTGATCGAGGCTCTACCTTCAAACTTGATGACCATGCAAGAAGTGAATAGCTTTGAAATTATTAATCATATTCACAATACTTTAACATAGAAAGGATGGTGGTTTATTTATAAGCATTTTGATACCCTATTCATCCAATGTTGTTCATTATTATGTTTTCAGGGTTATTAGGAGTTAAGAAAACCTAATAATGATAATATTGGATGGCTTATTTCGCATGATACCATAACATATCGGATTCGTCATACAAATATCGAACTCGCCGTTGGCTCGTCCGATATTTTTATGACTCATCCGATATGTTATGGTATCATGCTCAGCCATCCAATATTATATCAATATCAACAACAGTAATGTTTTCAAAAGAAAATATCCAAATTCAAAAGTTGCAGTTATTTGTACTGATTTGAATTCAACGTGCAAATAATGCAACAATGCTTGCGTAATACACATTGATCGCTGTTTTACATTTTTTTCTTTAAAAACACTACTGTGTTGTTAACCCTGATGCTAACAATGCGGAGAGGAAAGAAGGAACCAAAATGAAGAGACGATGAACAAAGAGCACCACAAGGTTTAAAACCTTACGCCCCTCGGGTGCCAAGCACAAGATCACCAGTCTGTAGCCACAGGTGTTTCACTGGCCCGGCCAACAAAAGCATTGAATATACGACTTGGGGTGATTGCATCATGGCATCACGTGGGATATATGGATGAACAGTGGTTTTGGTTTGTTAGATTTTTTAAGATTTTATAGATTTAGGGATAATATTGAATGACACTGGACGTACACGGTATTAAAATGTGCATACATAAAACATCTTTCATTATATGTTGAAATAATGTGAAAACGATTAACAGTTTTGTGAAAAATGATTAATAGTCTTAAACTACAGGCACCTTTATAACAGCTGCATTACTTTTTGAACAAGTTTTTCTAACAAACTAAGTAGAAGATGTAACATGCAATAAAAGCTAGTTGGGAAATTCAATCAGTGTTAACTGTGTTCTGCATTGAAACTGATACTCTGTATCCATTGTGCATGGGATATATCATGCACTCTAACAAAACAAATACAAAGAGATACATTTGCACACATTCAGTGCCTTCAATTTTCTACAGCAAGCAGTTAAACGCTAATCCGGATCAAGGTGTTTATCACGTTTTACATTTGAACTCTTCTTATGTTGTGAACAAAAATGTAACTCTTCCTAGTTTCATCTCAATGGTCATTGATGAGAACTCAGTAGTAGTAGTACAATATCACAAAGAATACTGTGCACATAAAGAATCTGTACACTTAAAACAAAAGCAATATCTTGAAGACACTAAAACCTAAAGTACCATGCAAAGTAATCATTAGATGGATAATTTTATTATGCATATTTTGATACCTCATTTGGCACAATCCAACTTTATTTCCCCAAGTTATACCGAAATGAATGGAAAAAGAGAGCTTTTCAAAAGTAACAAATTTGAGCTAGTTCCTCCTTCAGGGTGATTCCTACTGGCTACTCTAATGGGTTCAATATAAGTGAGAGAGCAACACTCACTTGCCGTGCTCATAATTAATGTTTTTCAAGAGAAAAGTCTGTAAATGTTGTCACTTTTGAAATGCTCTCTTTTTTATTCAAATTGGTATAAGTTAGGAAATGGCACGAAGTCGAATGAGGTATCAAAATATGCAGAGCAAAATTCCCATCTGTTGATTATTCATTTGTGACCCATCACATTGAAACACAACAGTTGTCGTCAAAATGGACTTCTATATTACATCACCAAGTTAGAGGACTGCTTTTATGCTTTAAAATGACACCTCATCCATTGATGTCGCATGTAGAATGGTGATTTTATGTGACAAATAGAGTTCAAATTCCTTATAATTTTCTTTATATTTTTATTTATCTTTAAATGTGGCCATCTGACAACTGCCGTGTTTCGATGTGATGAGTCACATTTGGCAAATTAGGTCCAGTGTCTGCAAGACATAGCTTTAAGTGTTTGGATACTTTTTGTGCACAGTATAGTACAACTTTGTTTAAAGTGGTTCTCAGAACCAGTATACAGTCCAAGCTCCACACCATACAGATCCCTGTCATATTCAGCCATGTGACCTTCATTTAAAAAAACATTTGTGATGTATAGACACCTTGATTTCATGCTCCTGATTAACTGTGCGCTACAGTCTGTCCACATAGAAGTACAAACCAAATCTGTGGCATCGCGGGTCGATGCTTTGCGTCACACGCACTGCGTGTTAAAAAAAAGCGCTGTGTAAAGAGCATGGTGCGCTCGACAAGTACAAATCGCGCAGCAGTTGGCATGCCAAAGAAGCATTTACACACGCATTGCACTGAAATAATTATTCTCATACCTCTAGTTTCTACAGTCTATTTACTTTGTACTTCTATGTGGACAGAATGTAGACATCATTGCATGAAATTATGAAAACTTACCTGTTTACTATGAAGTACAACTGCCTCAAAAGTGGCAGATACAACTTCCTGCACTGTTAAACCAGTGCCATTATAATTATCAAGCTCCCTCCCTCCCTCCATTATACACACTCACCTGTTTACTATGAAGTACAACTGCCTCAAAAGTGGCAGATACAACTTCCTGCACTGTTAAACCAGTGCCATTATAATTATCAAACTCACTCCCTCCATTATACAAACTCACCTGCTTACTATGAAGTACAACTGCCTCAAAAGTGGCAGATACAACTTCCTGCACTGTTAAACCAGTGCCATTATAATTATCAAACTCACTCCCTCCATTATACAAACTCACCTGTTTACTATGAAGTACAACTGCCTCAAAAGTGGCAGATACAACTTCCTGCACTGTTAAACCAGTGCCATTATAATTATCAAACTCACTCCCTCCATTATACAAACTCACCTGCTTACTATGAAGTACAACTGCCTCAAAAGTGGCAGATACAACTTCCTGCACTGTTAAACCAGTGCCATTATAATTATCAAACTCACTCCCTCCATTATACAAACTCACCTGTTTACTATGAAGTACAACTGCCTCAAAAGTGGCAGATACAACTTCCTGCACTGTTAAACCAGTGCCATTATAATTATCAAACTCACTCCCTCCATTATACAAACTCACCTGTTTACTATGAAGTACAACTGCCTCAAAAGTGGCAGATACAACTTCCTGCACTGTAAAACCAGTGTCATTATAATTATCAAACTCACTCCCTCCATTATACAAACTCACCTGCTTACTATGAAGTACAACTGCCTCAAAAGTGGCAGATACAACTTCCTGCACTGTTAAACCAGTGCCATTATAATTATCAAACTCACTCCCTCCATTATACAAACTCACCTGCTTACTATGAAGTACAACTGCCTCAAAAGTGGCAGATACAACTTCCTGCACTGTTAAACCAGTGCCATTATAATTATCAAACTCACTCCCTCCATTATACAAACTCACCTGTTTACTATGAAGTACAACTGCCTCAAAAGTGGCAGATACAACTTCCTGCACTGTTAAACCAGTGCCATTATAATTATCAAACTCCCTCCCTCCATTATACAAACTCACCTGCTTACTATGAAGTACAACTGCCTCAAAAGTGGCAGATACAACTTCCTGCACTGTTAAACCAGTGCCATTATAATTATCAAACTCCCTCCCTCCATTATACAAACTCACCTGCTTACTATGAAGTACAACTGCCTCAAAAGTGGCAGATACAACTTCCTGCACTGTTAAACCAGTGCCATTATAATTATCAAACTCACTCCCTCCATTATACAAACTCACCTGTTTACTATGAAGTACAACTGCCTCAAAAGTGGCAGATACAACTTCCTGCACTGTTAAACCAGTGCCATTATAATTATCAAACTCACTCCCTCCATTATACAAACTCACCTGTTTACTATGAAGTACAACTGCCTCAAAAGTGGCAGATACAACTTCCTGCACTGTTAAACCAGTGCCATTATAATTATCAAACTCCCTCCCTCCATTATACAAACTCACCTGCTTACTATGAAGTACAACTGCCTCAAAAGTGGCAGATACAACTTCCTGCACTGTTAAACCAGTGCCATTATAATTATCAAACTCACTCCCTCCATTATACAAACTCACCTGTTTACTATGAAGTACAACTGCCTCAAAAGTGGCAGATACAACTTCCTGCACTGTTAAACCAGTGCCATTATAATTATCAAACTCCCTCCCTCCATTATACAAACTCACCTGCTTACTATGAAGTACAACTGCCTCAAAAGTGGCAGATACAACTTCCTGCACTGTTAAACCAGTGCCATTATAATTATCAAACTCCCTCCCTCCATTATACAAACTCACCTGTTTACTATGAAGTACAACTGCCTCAAAAGTGGCAGATACAACTTCCTGCACTGTTAAACCAGTGTCATTATTTTCAGTTACATCATTTTCTTCCAATGATGTAGACAATTTTGTCGTCTCTGCTGATCTCAGATGACGAGATAAATTTGCCCTGGTGAAGTTGACTAGTAACTCTTGTAAGTGTGCTGTTATTAGACCATCCGCTATCGGTAACATATGCTGAATTTCATTCTGAAAATAAGAATATGAAAAGAGGCTATAATTCTTGCGATTCACAATATGATGCGCCACTAGTGGTTGTTCTTGCCAGTCCAATTTTTGACCTCCAGGGTTGACATATCTGTTCTAGTCACCATTGGATTTTCATGCGAGTGAGATAATATTAGCGTTGAAAACAGCTCCACAAAGGATTCTGTGTAGTCAATAGATAGAAAATGGATCTACAATAGAGTACCCATGCCTAGTGAGGGAAGCCATACAAATCAGCAGACACTCGATGCAACTCAACCGAGACCATGGCTTTGAGATTCCGACACATTACATTTCACTGATACAACCTAAGGTCATCTCAGGTCATCGTGAAATCAACTGCTTCATAACATCTCTGGAGTTCTCCTGATGAAAACATACCGTAAAACCCCGTCTACAAGCATATAGTGTGCTTCTGATGAAAGTTATATTAATCCAGTCGCCATTATGGAGTTTCAGCAAATAAATTACGGATCCAAGCATATACAAACAAGTATTATTTTAAGACCGATCAATTGTATTGGTATATTAACGCTTGCTTCGAATTAATTAAGCTTTTATAAAAAACACTATATATGCTTGTAGACGTGGTTTTACGGTATGTCTTTACATCGAAATATTGACGTTGAGACTCAATTATTTTTGTTCAATTGAATGACTGTTCAAACTTTTTTGCTCAATCCACAATGTTATAAGTTCCACCTATCATGACTTGATCTGATCATAATATAAGTAAACAATCATTCTTAATTGCCATTTTATGTTAGCTTTTTAAAATAATACTAATAATGATAAGCTTACCTTTATATCAATTAAAGCTAAAGCAGACTTCAGCTCACTATCCATCACAGGACTACGCAAACCTAGTCTCTCAGCGAAGTCTTCATATAAATCCATTCTTATTGCAAAGAAATTAACACTTTTATTAGTCCTGCATCCAAGACCACTGAATGTCTCATCTTCCGTGCAATTTTTATATTTATGAAGTATTTCCTCCCCAAAATGTTTACACTGCTGATTACTAGAAGATTTGGGTTCATTATAACAATGTTTGCAAATATTGCTTGAGCCCATGATAAGAGAGTCATCACTATTTTGTAACTGTTTTTGATGTAATAAATTCTCTGTATTACATGGATATTTATGAGTATTGTATAAATGTCTGCTCTTACAGCACAATTCAAAATGACTGTATGGACTGTAATAATTGTCTACATACAAACAGCTATCAGGCGAGGTTGCCAAATTATGCACCACTGTATTCAACATAGTGGAATGGCAGTTTTGTGAGTTCAGTGAACATGCATCGAAAGGCGCCCTCGGTGCTTGCGTAAATTGTTCACACACCTCACACACATTCTGTCTGCCAACAGGCATGTCAGCTATGTGGGGTACTTTGGTTGTCAAAGCAACTGTTTGACAGCATTGTTCACCATTTTCAGTTCTTGAGATGTCGTCTGCTATTTGTTGTCTTTCCAGCTCAATTCTTCTTATTTTGTGGTATATATTGGTAGAACTGTTGCAATTATAGTAATCCATGGCTAAGATTCGAAGCTGTGATTAAAGAAAATAAATAAATAATAGAGAACAATCTTGATTTTAGGAATTTAAATTGTAAATGACTTCTTTTAAACACAGAGTACTACCTGTTTCTATCTGTTTGCCATTTATCACTCCAGCTACTTTTCTCCTCCTCCTCCATCCCATTTTGTCCCCTTTCCCTTTCTTATTTGCACTCTCTCCTCTCTCTGATTGTGTCACTCTCTCTCACACACACATTCCCCTATTACCCCCTCCCCTTCCTTTGAAATCTTTCACATTAGCCGTGTTCAGACGTAGGGTATTTAACTCGAGTAAAGGGGTATTTGCCTCGAGTAAAGTGTCCAGTCGGGGTAAGCTCGTGATAAAGGTCGAGTTTGTGCCCGTCTGGACAGTAGTCGGGGCAGCTTATCCCAACCTTAACCCGACTGATTTACCTCCGAAAAAAGTCAGAGGTAAATCCTTAACCAGACCGGAGCAGTCGAGGTAGATGCACGTGTGGATTGCACTAGAGGTAAGAGTCGAGGTAAACAGGACCTTTTTGCCAGATTTGACCTTATTACAAATTAACCATCGGCGTTCAACCAGTTCTTGCTCTAAAACTACTAGATGAAGCAAGGCCTAAAATGCGGTTTTTTTCCCCCGCTGATATGAGTGTAGGACAGTAAACCCAGCAAACACAAAAATGTTCTTAAAACGTTTATACAAAACCTTTTAATAGCAAAAAGATCATGAATGCGTTATATTTGGGCAAACAATTTTGACAAAATATTTTGTCAACTGTTAAATAAAATTCTTTTAGAATGTTTTGCCTCACGTTTTCAAAAGAGCTTCAATTTTACATCCATTTTCCGTTGCGATTTTTACTCAAATGAAATTGGGTTACAATCGGACTGCATATTTACTTTTAGAACCTGCACGCAACTTCCGGAAATTATCCCTGATGGGTACAAAATGGTCGTGGTAAATTCACGTCAGCGAGTCGTGCTAAAGGTCGGGGTAAGCTACGTATGGACAATCAGTCGAGTTAACGAAAATATTTGTGATATCTTATCACGGGTTGTAAAAAATGTAACTCGAGTAATAATTCAGGTCTGAACGTGCCTACTACCTCATTATGACAACAGAAATGATCAATTCAAAGTTGAGGTAATTCCACTGCAAAAACACAATTTCCTTTTATTTATTGCGTTATTTAAATGCTTGATCAAATTTGAATAAAACTGTTAAATAACATGTTATGAGACAATACAGGCATGAAAGGGGCTAAGAACAATATCTTTATACTCAAATTAAAACATATACTTACTAGGTGTATATCATTAAGAAAACTATTGCTGTGCATATGAGGTGTGAATAGGATAACAGCAGGCTTGGTTTGTAACTGCTTGGACATGATAAGACTCTTAACACCAACAGGAACAATCCACTGAACAAGCTGAAACAAACAAGATCGAATTAATAGGCTGAATTTCTTGAAAATACCTAATCATGCACTTTGTATAGTCCTATACAAGCAGTAATCGCAAATGTGTGTTGTGAGTGCTAGAAATCCTGCTGTATGTGGTTAAGGTCAGTCAAATATTATTACAGGCATGTATTGTTATGTCAACTCGGAACAATTATGATACCGTGTTAACTTTAATGATGGTGGGCAGGTCCGTACCCAGATTTGTGGGTGTGTGTGTGGGCGCTGAATTTCCAAACTGTGGACCCATTCCTCCTAAAAATTGCTTGCATGCAAAAGGTAGACTTACCACCCCCCCCCAAAAAAAAGTTGACTTTGGGGACTATTTTGAACACTTTAACATTCAAAAGTGGTCCCTTAATTTGGACCATGAAAGGTAGATTTTTTCCAGAGGGACTTTTTTGGTGGGATGTCGTCAAACCCTGTATGGGCCTGGTTGTGTGGCGTGGCTTACAGTTTAATGTAAGGTACTGTTAGCTTGAAATAGTCTACCAACTGCGCATGTTACTTGCATTAAACTTCTTCATATCATGTCAAACTCACAAAAATATTACCACATGACTTTGGCTGTGCGCCCATGCATGTCCTAACGTGCCATAATGACAGGATCATGCTAAAAATATGTGATCCAAAACAAATGCAGTAAAAAGATTCATATCGACGCAACTGCACAGTTTTAGACCAAATTCTGGTTGCAAGTCCGACACAAAATTTGCCTGGAAGTTTCTCAGTCATCACCCAAAAAAATTGACGTCTGAAGGCATCAGTCTATGGGGAAAGTGAAATTTGCTCAAAACAGTGGGATCTTCTGTGATTATTTTTGGTTCTGACAAGAGAGTCAACCAGGGAAGCCCATGTTCGGCAAGGGGGGGGGGGGGTTCACCCCATCCCCCATTTGCCGCCATTGGTTCATAGTGGAATTGTAATAATTCCATCTATTATTCTTACCTGCTCCCTGTTATCAAACACCCAATGCATAATAAACTTGGCTTTAAATTTCCTCTTGGCAGGGTAATACTGCAAAAACAAAGCAAAATGATAAATGATAAGTATACATGAATATTTGGTCCTAGCTGTTAAAATGCTTGGCGCAATACATATTTCATTTACTCAACTGTAAAAATAAAAATGCAACTTGAGAGAATAATTGTGATGTGATTAAGCCAAATGAGTTGTTTGTCACTAATATTGATTTTGAGATACAGCTAATAATAGTGCTTAACTTACTTTGTATTTTATTTTTATCCATGTGGAGAGGGACAAGAGATATAGACTCACCAGTGGTTCTTTTAATGTCCTTAATAAAACTATAATTCTTGGTTTGTCCAAGTTGATTGATTCAGCCAATGTTGGGTTAGTGATGATTCCAAACTGTACATGTTGTATAGGGTCTTTCTCTAAAGCAAGCAGAGCAGCACGGTGGAATGAGTCAAAGCCAGGGGGTTCCTCCTCTTGGTAATTGGTAAAGTTGAAATGAGCTATCACCAATGTCTGTGAAAAAGGAAGATAATTACAAATTAATAATGCATGAGGTTTCTTTTTTCAAATTAGACATACCGTATTCATTCCAATGACCTCCCAGGCAGGGTTTACTTTAACGCACAAAACACGCATATTTACGCGTGCAGGCACTTTGTGGACCCCTCCAAATCCAAAGTCCCAAATGCCAACGCGTACAAAATCTTGAAAACGTACACGTTAAAATATTGCAAGATTTGAATAGAGAAACACCCGATATTGAGCATTTATTCTCGGCTTTTGGCGTTTAGGACCTACTCCCGATATGCAGAGCCCATCACATTTTGTCAGCATCGATCCATGCATGTTTTAGTGATTGCGAGTCTCAAGACTTTAGTGTCAGTGGAGTGTGTAACATTTGAAATTTTGCAATTTGAGTTCGGGTCCTTTTTTCTGTTTTACACCAAATGGCTTCAATTGGACCTTGGCATTTTGCAAAATTTTCCCTCTCAGGGGGAACATCCCCCTCAGACACCTCCATGCGTAGTGGATAAACAAGTGGCCATTTTCGCTTCTGCTTTCGACATTTGCCAATTTCGGCCCTATGTTTAACCCAATTTATAGGCCTACAATAATATGGAAAACATGCCCACGAAAGGCTTCATGGGTCGGCATTTCACCAACTTTTGGCTTTTTCAACTGTTCAAACTTACATTTTACACAGTAATAGTGCAATAATGGTTCACCAAATCTCTTCAATTAGGTCTTCATTTTGCAAATTTTCTTACTTGTCAGGGGGCATTTTTTACATTTTATTATTTTCTTCAAAAAATACCCCTTGGCCAATGTTTTTGACCCCTTCAGAGGAAAAACTCACAATTGAAAGGGTCCAAAAAATTTGAAAATACCCCTTCAGCAAAATGCTTAAAGAAAACCCTGCTCCCAGGGTGCTTAACAAAGTAATTTTAGGTGGGCGCTTATTTTTACATTGTTTTAGTCATCAATCACCATCTGATAGTATTTAGTTACTCACAGTTAGTGCACCCTCAAAAACAATGATGTCCATATTTTGCCAATTTATGGCGACCGCAGGCAAATAAAATTCGATGTTGAAGTCAGAATCACCTCAAATTTGGCCTTTTAAAGGCATTTACAAATGGTTATTGTGAAGTATTTTTAATATCTATACATCTGTCCACTATAAAATAGCATCGTAATTTAATTTTGGTGCATATTTTGGATACTTTTGATGCTCAATTTCCCACGTATGCATGCATGTGTAGTCACTCAACATGCTCAACAGGTAAGCTCAATGTAAGTATTTTGACAACATTGGATAATAATTTCATATTTTGCTTGCTGTAAAGTTGCTGGGTGGGCGCTAATATAGGGGCATGGGCGGCTGATAGGAATGAATACGGTACTTTTATCAATTTCTTGGGCTTATATCATTTATTTCCGATCCTCGCATATATTAATTGTGGCACGCACTGTCTTTCGCCTTACCAGAATGAAGCATATAGGCTACCTTCTTTCTTCATTATGTTTATTTTAACATATAGGGGATGGTTTATTGAAACATTTAAAATGCTGATGCCTTTATTTTAAAGGTCCATGTCCCCCAAGTGGTTGAATACTCAGTGCCTATAGCATGTCCAGCATGTCTTTATCTGACCCATAGAGAAATGGTGTAGTCGCTTTATGTGGGAAACTGAGAATCTTTGGTGCAGTCAGTATATATACCTTAGTTTTGAATCACCCACCCCCCTCCCCCACAACCCCCTTCCCCACCCCCACCTACTAGTTGAATCTTCCTGTGCATGTAACCTATCCAGCATGTCTTTATTTGTCACATACAAGAATGGTGCAGTCACTCTATGTAGGAATCTGTGAATCTCTGGTGCAGTCAGAGCTCCCCTATACCCCACCAACCCCCCTGGTTGAGGGCTTGCATCATTTATTTCAGATACTCGCACATATTAATTGTGTCACACAGTCTTACGCCCTACCAGAATGAAGTATACATGTATAGGCCACCTGCTTTCTTCATTATGATTATTTTAACATATTTAAGGAATGGTTTAGACACATTTAAAATGCTGATGCAGTCAGTATGCCTTTATTTTGAAGCACCAAGTCCCCCACCCCAACTCTCACTTTACCATGGTTGAATACTACTAGTGCCTATGGTGTAGTCGCTTTATGTGGGAAACTGAGAATCTTTGGTGCAGTCAGTATATATACCTTAGTTTTGAATCACCCACACCCCTCCCCCACAACCCCCTTCCCCACCCCCACCTACTAGTTGAATCTTCCTGTGCATGTAACCTATCCAGCATGTCTTTATTTGTCACATAGAGGAATGGTGCAGTCACTCTATGTATGAATCTGTGAATCTCTGGTGCAGTCAGAGCTCCCCTATACCCCACCAATCCCCCTGGTTGAATACTCACATCTTCCTGTGCCTGTAACCTATCCAGCATGTCTTTATCTGTCACATACAAGAATGGTGCAGTCACTTTATGTAGGAATCTGTGAATCTCTGGTGCAGTCAGTATGCCTTTGTATTGAAGACCTTCCTGTTGTCCATGGTGTGCTATGAGGACAGGGTAGAACGGAGCTTGTATTTTCTGACGACATGCGCCATATGGCCACCAGCAGTTTACAGCAACAAAGGTCACCTGTAATAAATTTAGAGCCAAGATGAAAATTAACATTCTGCTTTACTTTGTTCAACCACGAGAGTGACAGTAGTGCTCTCACTTCCCTGGTTTTGTTACTGTGCACGTCAACAAAGCCCTTACTTAAGCTTGCATAGACTCATAAAAGCAACGTGCACCAGTCACAAATTATGTACAGCACACTTAGCATAGGTGCTACACCCAAATGCATGAACACCATTCAAATTTCATCCGAATGAGCACAGCTGCCAACAGCATGACAATTGTCCACATCGACTATGTGATGAATGCTCAAGAGTCAGTCAGATCACGTACATATATTGGTAGCTGTGTTCATTCAAATGAAATTTTTCCTATAAACGATGCTTTTGTGTGATATCTTTTCTACAAGGAAACCCCCATATATTTTCACTTACTTTTCCTACCAAGCCTTTAGCCATGTCATCCAAGTCATGAGCTAATAACGGTGAAGTACTATCCCAATGTGCATAGTACATAGCCAATGCTGGCACTTACCTTACCAACCAAGCCTTTAGCCATGTCATCCAAGTCATGAGCTAATAACAGTGAAGTACCATCCCAATGTGCATAGTACATAGCCCGATGGTTAAGGCGCGGTGGCCCAATGGTTAGGGCGCGAGCACGGTGGCCCAATGGTTAGGGCGCGAGCTTCATAATCGAAAGGTTGCGGGTTCCAAGCCCCACCACGGCCAGTGTGTTGCGTCCTTGAGCAAGACAACTTAATTCCCTATTGCTTCATTCCACCCAGGTGTAAAATGGGGAGCTACTGGTGGTAATCACAATTTTAGTCGCTGAGAGTACCTGCGCATCAGTTGCGGACTTTGGTGAAATGGAAATGATTCTGATGTATATCCTAATGGCAGCGGAATAATTGTTGAAGTGTGCTGATAGTTAGGTCATGCCTAGCTGAAGCGCACGTTAAATCAAACAACATTTATTTATTTTTATTTTAGCCAATGCTGACACTTACCTTTCCTACCAAGCCTTTAGCCATGTCATCCAAGTCATGAGCTAATAACAGTGAAGTACTATCCCAATGTGCATAGTACATAGCCAATGCTGGCACTTACCTTACCAACCAAGCCTTTAGCCATGTCATCCAAGTCATGAGCTAATAACAGTGAAGTACTATCCCAATGTGCATAGTACATAGCCAATGACACATCAGCATCCATTTCTTGAATCCGTTGTTGCGCCAAGTTCAGATTGCCATCAGGGTAGTCGTAGACAAATGAGTCTGTCGGGAAGATTCTATTTGGCTGCGGGGTAGGGGTGTCATCACTGGCTGCGCCACTGGAAGTATGCAAAAATAGAATCAAAAATTAAGATCAATTTAATCTCACCCTAAATTTATCACCATACCATTATGGTAACGCATTGTTATATGGCCTGCCTGATGCTTTATTAGCAGCCAGAATTGTCTCTTGCACTAAAAACTTAAAGCAGCTCCATTGGTTACCACATAGTATTGAATTTGAACTTAGAGCTGCTCATAAGTGCTCACTTGCTCCAGAAAATCTAAGCTGTATTCTTCTTCCTGTTCCCTTAATTGGCTTCCACCAAGAATCAGCTTCACACACCAAAATGAAAGCTTGCTTCATATGGTTGTGGATCATTTTCTGTGCGATTACTTAGGAACTCACTTCCAATGGACATCAAAACAGTCACCTCCAGAGAAGGTATCTTACCCTATCCCAGAAAGCTTTGCAACATGACACAGCACCTCATTTCATTAAATGACACTTCTACATCGTAAGCCTGCTACGCCAATTGCTTATGTCATTTTTTTGTAATTTGTAAAGAACAAAATGTGATTCAAGCATGCATTAGTTACGTATTTCACCCTAATTATTTCGGATTATTCCCTTTCATTTGTATCATTATCATTTATTCTTGTGCAAAGATTGCTGAATAAATATGTTATATGCATGCTTGAACCATATTTTGTACTAAGTTCTCAAAATTACAAAAAATGACTTAGGCAATTAGTGTAGCAGGCTGACGACATGTATTACTTTGTATGTAGGTTCCAAGTGTTTTCAAGTTCAGAATAAACTGCCTTAGAAACATGGGTCGACATTCATGAACTAAACATAATTTGGAAGCTCTAGATGTGCACTGTTCAGTGTTCATTGAGGTACAGGCTTCCCGTTAGTGTGCGTCATTGCGTCCAGACGCGTATTTTACAAATTTGGACGCAAATTCACATGGCTAATCAAGTATTTTGCGTCCATGTCACATGCATTTGGACGAGACAAAACTTCAAATTTTATCATTATTTGATGATAAAAATAAGAAATTTTTATTCTTTTATATTTTTAAGATAATAAAAGCCCCAAAATTTTGACCCACCTGCTGAGAATTGAAGTAAATTCTGCAATATTTGTAAATGCAACGTCAGGAAATCGTGCACTTTTGCATGCTTTCGAACGATCGCTGTACAGCTGTTTGATCACATGGCCTGGGGAAGTCCCGATTGATTTGTTTACAAGCAAGCACGTGCGCTAACGCGGTGTTTATTTAATTATTTATCACAACCTGACAATATTCAATTTTTAATATTTTAAGTTTATTTTCTCATAAATAATCTAGGTTTCCTTTATTAGTATTATTGTTATGATGAATAAAAGCAATTTTAAAGACAAAATCCAAATGATAACCCTTTTTCGTATTATTTGTCGCAGCGCGTGTTTTAGTTTTTGTAGCATCAACAACACGTTAATTTAAAAATAGAAAGCAGGAAGTGAAAGTACTGAACGAAAATTGCTCAAGATTGACAGACTTTGCTCATGTTTTTGCACCTGTTTTTGACCACGTTTGGGACCAAAACTGACACAGAAATGAGAAAAATTATCATAGCGAATGGAGATGGAATATCACGGCGAAAATGCACTTTTATTTTTTTTTAACAATCAACATTTGATGAGGTGTAGACCGAGTGCGTGTGTATCGTCATAATCGTGAATTTCAGATGGGCGCACAAAATCTGTCTGGACGCAAGTTTTTGCAACCTCGTCAGCAAACTTGCGTCATTACGGATGCACATTTTTAAAACGGGAACCCTGCTATCGACCTATGTTGCATTAGATAGCAAATCAGTACAGAAAATTGAAATGGAAACAATGCATTGTGGGAAGTCCATGGGCTTCAACATAAAAAGTCCACTTTCCAAGTTTCTCAAAATATCAAGAGCTATCATAAGAATCACTGAGCCAATTCTAGGCTTGTTTGTACCATACTAATTTTAATGCATTTTCCATGCTCATTACAAATATGGTCATGAAAATTTACAATTCTGAAATTTGTAAATTAAAAAAAAAAATGAAACCTATCATCTACAGGGGCTGCCTTACCTCCATGTAACTGACAACCTAGTCATCAACAGTTGAAACAGCAGGGCTAAACAGACAATGGTGGTCTCTGGATTTCTTGCCATGATTTGGGTCACATTGGTAAACTTTCTACTAATTCTCTGGAAAAACAATGGCAAAGACATCCTTCTCACAGGTTACCAAGTGATGACCAACTGACAATGAAGAAGCCTAGTATGGCATACTGATGACTGCAGCATGGTTGCCATAACAACCATCAGGATGAAGTGGGTTTAGTAGTTCTTCCTATAGGATAAAAATATGGCTTCATGAGTAAAAATATATTAGGAACACACCCAGATGTCTCAGAAATACACCTAAATATATTAGGAATACACCCAAATGTATTTGAGGGATACACCCAAATGTCTGAGAAATACATCCAAATGTATTAGGAATACATGTACACCCAAAATGTATTGAAGAATACACCCAAAATTCTCAGAAATACACCCAAAATGTCTCGGAAATACACCCAAATTTATTAGGAATACACCCAAATATATGAGTAAGATTTTTGTAATGGACATTTTTAGCTCAGTTGGTAAAGTGCTAGACTCTGTGGCGCAAGTGGGTGGCGGTACAGGTTGAGTGGTCAGCGAATTCATGCTTTGGGGTTTATGCTAGAGTCCGAAGTTTACTGTTTTCTAAAATCCATTTTCCGTGTTGTAAAATTTGTAAATCCGCTTTCATGAATAAAACTTATAATGTACAAACAGTGATATTAATGTCACAATAAAGTGTTCAATATTGCGATCAAAATGCTGATTGGCATATTCTCACGATAACTGGCCGACTGTTACGATGTTTGGAGGGATATACATGTAGTGAGTTCATGGCTTGGTAATATACCTTTATTTTGGTATTATTAAACAGTATTTTTATCATGAAAATTGACACACACAACTCATGATTGTTTTTATTTTTATTTTAATGTTTATTTCTCTGATCTTTTAACAAATTTTGTCACATCATACAAAAATGTCATTTTCCGTGTTGTACTTCAGATTCCGTGATTTTTTTCCCGTTTTCCGTAAAACGGAAAACTTCAGACTCTAGTTTATGCCTGTGCATATATATATAGCACACTATTAGCTATGATGGATATTCCAGATGTAATCCATACCCCTTATGGAAGATATGGCCTAATCTCCTACACAGGCAGTGTTGGAAATAGCTGGTATCGCGTAGGAAATTTCCAACACTGTACACAGGGAGTGTGAATTTCATATGGGGCTATCTGAATGAGTGACTTCATTTGAATACACCCAAACATGACTATCCCCATTTATGCATAATTATGATAATTCGATAAAAAATTAATTTCAGAATGTTTTTGCTTTTAAAAAAAGAATGCAACGTCCAGTGATGATACTTTTCCCCATTGCCTTTGGCAAGATTTGAGATATTTCGATATGAAATAACATACATTGACTGACATAATTGTCATTGAATTGAACATGAGAAAATAAAAATTGTGTACTCAAGATTTTGTGTTCTCTGGCTCGACAGAATTGTTCCAATCACTCTTTAACATGTAAAGGGAGTGTGTGTACATTGCTCAATGGAGCATTATGCATGATTTACGCTTGAGCGATATGAAGGCATGTATGCATGTGGTTGATTATCCCAGAGCCTGAGCCTAGGCAGAGTTAAACATGTGCACATTGCTAATTATAGAGGGCTCCCTTCATCTCAAAAGTTGCGACCACAGTAGCTCATCACTGTAAATGGCTTTCCTGTGCAGGGAAATACAAAAATTTGAAATTTGGACACCAGAAACTTCAGGATGAAGGCAAAAAAGTTATGGTACTTTATCATAGAAGTAATCATGCAGTGATAGTTAGATTTCATCAAATAAAATCGCCTTTGTGTAAAATGGATCGCTGTGGTGAAAAATGAACCATTGTAAACCTGCTTTTTTGTACAGTGATTGCAAGGCATTGTCAATAGCCACAGAAAAATGCAGAATTTGGAAACAGACAATTGCCCATATAAACTTCACTAATTTTTGACCTACAGACATATGGCTGACCCATCATTTTTTAAGTTAAATAATCACCTTTTTTTAACAAAATAATTTCCATGTGAAATTAAGTCTGAAAATGTTGTGATCATCCCTATTATTTTAACCATTCAGCAAATTACTTCAGTGCAGGTGTTTGTCTGCTCTGTCTGATTATCGCGTAAAAAGAACTAGGTCACGAGTTGCTACACAGCTTGAACAGCAAATGAGGTGCTGATGTGATGACGTGATTCAATTAGCCATTCAACAACTCTTCCTATACCTTTGTACAGGAGCCAACCGTTGTTAATCCGTGATGAATCCATACTTCTACTTCTACTTCTACTTCGGTAATTGGCAGAGTCCATGAGTCTGGATGTGATGCCAATGGATGCGGATGCGTATGTGCGGTGCCAGACGTGATGGTGCGTATTTACAGGGTGCAAGTAAAAACATGGGCCACCAATTACGGGCCAGATGTAACAGCTCCCTTGAAAGCCTCAAAGGTAGGCGAGGCTATCACATCCACTGGGAGGGCGTTCCACCAGATGACTGTCCTAGGAAAGTAGGAGTTCTTGTAGAGAAGGATGCGAGCTGGAATAATCTGGTATCTTCCTGGGTGGTAGGATCTTGTGCTGCTAGGTGGCATCGGGGTCAGGAAGTGCTGTGCGTTGATGGCAATCTGCTGGTTTTGAATCCTGTACATCAGAAGTAGGCTGGAGATTTGTCTTCTTCTCTCAAGGGAGTCCCATTTCAGTTTGCTGATCATTGATGTTACACTGTCCCTTTGCTGGTAGTTGCTCATAGTCCAGTAGTGTATACTGTGAACGCAAGGTTACGCAGATGCGTTACGCATGAGCCGTAAAATTCGTCATGCCTGGAGCGTATGCGTAAAAAGAACTCTCTTACAAATGTATGTTGGCGGTAGCAGCTAAATATTACCGCTTTATTCTTTAGTTTTATGCCGATATCAACAGAGATCTTCTTGTAAGGTTGAGTTAAGAGGTACTACACCCCTGGCCAATTTTGTGCCTATTTTTGCATTTTTCTCAAAAATTATAGCACATTGGTGACAGGTAAGATATGTATATTATAGGGGCAAGGACTACAACTACTGCAGTGAAAATTCAGCAAAAGCAAGTAGTTATTGATTTATTATTCAAATATTGGTTTTCCCTCATTTTTGACTGTAACTCCACAACTGTTGTCTGTGCTGAAATACCATTTCCAGTGCAGTAGTTGTAATCCTTGCCCCTATAATATACATATCTTACTTGTCCCCAATGCGCTATAATTTTTGAGAAAAATGCAAAAATAGGCACAAAATTTGGCAGGGGTGTAGTACCCCCTTAAGTGGCAATGACAAATGGACATTCCCAGGGCCGGATTTGCCTTTTTGGGGGCCCTGGGCCACCCCAAAATTTGGAGGCCCCCAACGCACTGTGAGGAAGGCATGTGCCCTCACATGGCTAAGTTTTAAGATATTTCTAGGACATTTGCGCTGGAAGCGCACAAAACAAAATCAAATTTGGACTATTTTAGCCCAAATTGAAGCTGAATTTTGCTATATATAACAGGCCAGTGCACGTGAAGTGCACAAAACAGGGCAGTTTTTGGGGCCCCAAAAATTTGGGGGCCCTGGACCCCGGCCCATCTGGCCCTATGGTACATCCGGCCCTGGACATTCCGAATGAAAGAATCATGTGAATTAGACATCTTTAGCTTGTTTCGTTGTTGAAAGGGATTCAATCATGTTTCGCCGTTGTTCATCACCGATTAACAACTCGCGTCCGGTGCGTCTACATGGTTTACTTCGCTCGGGCAACTAAAGCTGTCCTCGCAAAGTAAACCACTCAGACGATGCGGACACATCGTTGTTAATCGGTGATGAACAACGGTGAAACATGATTGAATCCCTAAATCACAACCACGCTTCCGTATATGCCATAAACTGCGCCAAATTGGCACACCGCTGAAGTTCTCTGCTGAAACTATAGCAGCCAGAGTAGATGTTTATTGACTGGTTATAGCTTGGTCAAGTTTCACTTTGTCTATTTATGCATTGGGACAGATCAGAACAATCAAACGAGTAGTACGGGTATATTATTGATACTACATCATCATCACAGGATCATTATCCCGATCACCATGTAGTCAGAATCAGACACGAGCCAATCCTATACCTAAAAGCGGGCAGCCTTATTTTTTGTATAGATCTGCTGCACATTCAAATTGCATTGTATTGCATTGTAATTCATTTGTGTCCATGCTAATACAACATGAACTTTCAAGCAAATTCGCCGATAATAGGTGATCAAAAGCGATCGGAATGTTACAATTTAAGTACAGATCGCATTCAGCTTACTTCATATGAAATAATCTTTGGAAAAATACGGCATATTTGTCATGGTGCTTGCGGAATGCCATGCAGTAATATACTAAAACGTTACGGCAATTCATGATTGACAACTAAAAATCTGTGTGTCGTTTGTATCCTCCGCTGTCAATTTCTTATCCACTCACTACATGTACATCATCACAAAAGCTTTGTGTTGATAGCGAGTGGCATCAAGCTCGCGGTTGAAGAGACGGAAACGATCATGAGGTATGTTTGATTCACCAGTCCTACAACTGTTGTGTTATGCCGCGCGGTCATTTTTGTTCCGCCATGGTTAATAGTTTTGTGATCGGGGCCCAGGGACTCAGGTTAGATCATCACATGATAACGATTTTTAATCGCCATCTTGGTTTAATATCAAAACATTAATTGCGAGTAAACCTGCACATGGAGCTGAAAGAAAAGTTAACAAATTACATGGATAGAAGTGTAGCGATTGCTGATGCGGGGAGTTTTACGTTGCTGTACATACAAGTTCTTAGGAACAGGACAGGTTCATATTTCAATTTGAAAATGCTGAATTAAAGTCATTATGGTGCAATGAACGTGCGATTACGTAATGTGTTATGGCAAATTACAATAAGTACAATGAAATAATGAGTAAGGCGGGCTTCTTCTTCTTTTTCCCAAAATCGTCTTTTTAACGCAAACCGATTACTTTCAAGAAACACTAACCATATCAGTATAAACATATACATACATGCTACAAATACAGCCTTAAACTTAATTGGACCTGCTTATGATTATTCATATTTAATCAAATTTGAAAATTTGAAAAAAAGTGTTTCAACTAACCCCACCCCTGGGGTAAGTTGAAACATAGGTGGGGTTAGTTGAAACACGGCTTGTAAAAATTTCAAAATAATTATTATTGTGTTGTTAGGGTTATACTTCCCTTGAAGGCACCATTTAACATACAATCAGTGTGAAAAAAATGAATAAATAAATATGTGGGAGTCTTGAGTCTTGAGATAAATACTCCATAAATAAGCTGACGCTTGTCCTTGGAGGATGTGCTGTGCAGAAGTGTCTCGGGTGCTCAAAAATTACATTGGTGCAAGTAAAAAACCATGGCTGCCTACAGCTTCTGGTGGGTGGAGGTGGGTTGCATCTCCCTCAGCACTGGAAGGGCCAGCGTCTGAAACTGCTTGATAGAAGATGCTTGAACCACTGTGGATGGTAGATCCCGTTCCAGATGGGTATGGTTCGAACAAAAAACGAATACTTGTAGGTGTTCACACGAGACTGGATGTTATTGTAGCTCAAGATGTTGTTTGCTCTTCCTTGTCGGGTAGCTGGTATGACACAAGATGGGAATGGTATGTTCACCAGGCTAAAATGGATCTTGTAGAACATCGAGCACTGGTTGAACAGCCTTGAGTCTTGAGTGATGAACTCCTGTTAAGCGAGGCTTTTCCTAGGAGAGCTGTGCTGTGCATACGTGCCAAAAATCGGTGCTCAAAAAAACATCAACAAAAGTGCGAGTAAAAAGGGGCGAAGCCCCGAAGACTACAAGGACTGGTGGGTTGGTGTATTTGCCATATCCCGGAGAAGTGGTAACGCCAGGGCCTGGAAATGGCTAACTGTCAAAGATGATACGACTGGAGATGGCAATCTGTTCCAAACTGGTATTGTACGACAGTCAATGAATTTTGAAAAAAGCAGGTGTGCTACAAATCGCACTCCTGGAAATAGTCAGGCGAGCTACAGGTGTGCTGTTAATTGCACTCGGTAAGGATTTTAGGTGTGCTATCATTTGCACTCGGTAAGAAGTTTAGGTGGGCTATTTGAATTATTGCACTTGATATTCAGATAAGAAGCATTGGTGTTGAATGTGGGACTACAATGTACTATAGGTGGGCAATCAAACTTCTTACCAAGTTAAAGAGCCGTAATTGGTGACCAGGCCAGCCAAGCACCATATCTGTCACCAATAAAATTTGACCTTATTGACCTCTTTTCTATTTCTAAGATTCAAACCTGAAAATACAAGTTGTCAAATTCCTTATACTAGATCGTAAAAAATGTCATTATCCAATTATGAACACCTCCCTGGTGTGTGTAGTTGGGGTGGTCAATACGGCCCTTTAAAATTATGCAAATTTCCTAGCACTGCCCCACGCACCCACTGCATGACATCACGTGCACAGAACTGACGAATCGTGTGCGTAGGATCGGTGACATTTTTGTAAAATTTGGTAAGAAACACCTCGTGCATATTGTCCGTCTCCGTTGAAAAACTGGATCCTCCGCAGTAAAATCCACCATGACCACTTGAAATAAACTTCCAGCAAAGTCAGAAAAAATATACCATGTCCAACAAAAAATTATAACCAAAATTACAGATAAATGAAATTTGAGTATCTTCGTCATCGAAATTTTTGCTCGTTTGACGCCAGAAAAAAGTCAATTTTCAAACGGCAATATTTTCCGAACGGAACTGAATGGGGGTAGTTCGTTCGTAGGATGGGCTGACTCAAACACCAAACTTTCGACACGAATAGCGTCCCGTCTGCCTCGGTTTTTTCAAACCCCATTACATCATTAAGCTTGTAGGTTTTCCATGTCTTATACTGGACCCATTTGTTCTTTTATGTCCGCCATGATGAGTAGTATAAACTGATATTTCTATCGGCAAACCTCGGTACAATTTTATCATAGCGCTACACTCACCGCTGACAGATCGCACGTGTGTCGGTCATGTCAAAATATTAAATCAGCCTTGTTCAGCTTCTAAATAATTATACAGTTCAGTTGAATGCATAAACATTACCACATTTACTACGGTGGTCAATGGCATGTCTCGTCTTTGTTGTGACATGAACCGCACGTTATCATATTTCGGTAGCGTGACCTCACAAGAAAGGTCAGGTAATTTACATATTAAATTGACAAAACGGCCAATCAGCGAGTAGAAAAGATATTGTTTGGGTCGTCACTTTTGTAAAGGCCATGACATCGATTTATTTTATGCAAATCACTTCCGGGAACCGCTGCAACTTTGGAAACTCCTTCAGGTGACAAGGTGCGCTTATAAATCGCACTTTTCGGTAAAGTGATTTAAGGTGAGCTCTATGCGCGCGATCGCACTCGCGCGCCTTAAAATGCATTGACTGGTACGAACGAAGAAGGAGTAGCGGTAGGTGTTGACCCTCGGTTGTATGGCCTGGTAGCTATAGATGTTGCATGCTCTACCCTGACGAACAGATGGAAGTACCATCGAGGGGAAAGGGATATTAACCAGCCCATGATGTATCTTGAAGAACATTGTATTCTGGTTGAGCAGGCGTCTGGTAGCTAGGGAGTCCCACTCAAGGCGTTGCAGCATCTGAGTAACACTAGCCTGTCTTTCATAATTGTTGTAAACAAATCTAGCTGCTTGACGCTGCACTGCCTCCAGTGCGTTCACCTGCTGTTTGACGACGGGTTCCACGCAGCCGAGGCACTCCAACTTTGGTCGTACCAATGCCTGGTATGCTCTACTTTTGACTTGAGATGGACAAGATGAGGCGAGGGATTCCCACTCCAAGATTTTTAGCATATCAGTGACGCTGGCTGTTCTTTCATAGTTGTTACTGACGAATCTTGCCGCTTGCCTCTGAATAGCTTCAATCCTGTTCACCTGATCTTGTTGGTGGGGGTTCCAAGTGCGGGTCAATACTTTGGACACAAGGTGACGAGTGTCACCATGGACCAAAATATGAGAAGCCTAAAATATTATAAAATGTACTTTCTGTGTGCACTTTTTGCTTGTATTATTGCTTTTTAACCATATTAAAGCAATATTGAAGAAATGGTAAACATGTTACAAATTTTTAAAAAGTCAAATTTTTAACCATATTTTTCATTGCGATTTTCACGTGTCAACTAACCCCACCTCAAAAGTTTCAACTAACCCTGATGCCTATTTTTACATTTCAAAGTTCATTACACAAAATACAATAAAACTTTTATTTAACATTATTCTGGGACTTACTACTAGTGCTTATGATACTCAAAAAATAATCCCCTAAATCTTCAAACAACATGGAGAATGCATCTTTTCTGAGGGGTATAAAAATTAGTCAGTAAGTAAAAAAACAGATATTTGGTGGATGACCCTTACTACCTATTACTAGGTGCCAGTATATATCTGGTTCCATACAGCAATACGCAGTATTGCTGTCTGTAAGCAGGTACAATTGAGACGTCGTGAATTGAGGCGTCGGAGCCGGTCAAACACAGAGGACTAGCCTACATCCCGTATCCTACTATCACTCAAACAAGCAAATCTCTTCACGAATTCACTCACCTTGCGATCCTACATCATCAGTTGAAACAAACATCTAAGTTTCCAAAAACAACTTTGTCATTCCTCAAAACTACAAGTAACTTCATTAATAAAAAATTGAAATCATACTATTACCCGTTATTGAAAATTTTGTTCGATTTATGTCAACCAAAAGAACGCATACGAGTCGAGTTCAGTTTACCAAAATGGTAGCTCCTGCCTCCTGGTCACCTCAGATATGACGTCAGTATCAAGCTGCTTAATAAACGGTGGATCGGATTGGTTGATATCAACGCCACGTTTTTGACCTTACAGGGGTCAGAGATATGCATATATATATATATATATTCATGTATGAAAACAGCGATCGCGGATATAGTATCATCACCGGAACTGAGAATTGCGACATTTTCGATGTTTGTACCGGGGAATTTCAGACACGGAGACTCCGCAGAGATTTCTACAAATTCGTCCAAAGGTAACCAAAGGGTTGGGGATCGCATTTTTAACTATCACTAAATGTTTCGGAATTGAGGTCGGCTAAAAAGTAGACTGTTTCGGGGACTGTAATTGGTGTAGATGTCACATTTTGAACAGTGAGCGATAAGTGACCAATTTGATGCTCAGCACAAGTGACTATCTTTACTCAGGGTAGTGCCAGTATTTTACCAAATTAATTTTTTGTGTCAGAAAAAAATACAATGTTTCAACTTACCTCACGTTCCAACTAACCCCAATCTCCCCTATTGTTCTCCAAAAAAACAGTTGCTCTAAGATAGTAAATGTAAACCTGTATTTTAACTAGAGTATCTCGAGCTATTTATCAAATTAAGTAATTCTTGGGCAAACTGGAACATGCGCGTTGCATCCATGTTATAGGTAACCCAGGCAAACCTTAGTTAACACATTTGCTAGTCAGCCAAATTCACCGACAATGTCAATGCATTTTTACATAGAAATTTAAAACAAGTGCCCGAAGAAAGAAACCTACATAAATATGTTTTCTATACTTCACTTGACCCAAATATGTGATTTTTTATGGTGATAAGTCACCCGACATGGAATTTTAGAGGATTTGGATAGCAGTTCCATTAAAAAAAGCTGCTATCATAATGAGACTTAAGATCTAGAAACACCCCCGAAATGCCGTTTTGGGGAATTTTGCTAGCTGAAACTTTTTGATGAAAGTCAATCTTTGACAAGATGTATATAAACTTTGCTACGGAAAGTGCTATGAAAAAATGGTTTTCAGTTTTGGCTTTGTTTACTCAAGGGCTTTAATTTGATATATGAAATGATGCAGTTTGATGGCAAATTTGAATTCACCTAGCATACCTACATGTTATGTAGAGTGCTAAGCGTGTACGCAGTCGAGTCGCAGTGTAAGGCGCATACTTTCTTCTGTACCGCGCTATATTCGCCTCTGTTTATCGCGGAGCCACTGCGTTCACAGTGTTCCAGTTTGGCCAAGAATTACTGCTGCTAGCAGTGTTATTGTACATGTGTACACCCTGTAGTGTAACAACATGCATGCATTTTTAAGCTTACCCGTCGTCGATTCATCCTGCTGTCCCACATTAATCTGTCATTTTATGTGTTTTAACAATCAAGGTAATTTTAGATCAGTAGAAAACCTACCTTGCTAACTAAACGAGGATTCCTTGCACATCTGGAAGCTGAAATCAAATTTCTTTTTGACATAAGACCTACACATAATTTCACTGACTTTGTACACAGACGTGTCAAGTTGTAAAGACATAATACACTCCAGGTCAGAGGTCATCCAGCACTACTACGCCCCCTACAACATCGATACATGTTCACATCGATAGTGGCCCTAATCGTTTTCCGTAAATGTTATTTTACTGCATTGAAAGTAGTTCAAACCTTAGTCTAACCGGATAAGAAGGGCATTGTGGGAAAACCCCGGGAAATTCTGTCACCTTGTTTACAAGATCTGGCGGGAAGTGTCGTGTTATCAAGCTGCAACGATCATTTATTTACCACATTTCTACAGTTACTAGGATAGTATAAACCAAGCACAATGGCGCAGCGATCTATTATGTAAGTTATATTTCAGATTTAGCTGTTTGGGCATTGTGAATCATTGAATGTAGGCCGGCCGAGCCGAGTCATGTCATCATGTCATGCGAGTAAGCTTATTCATGTATTAAAAGTTAATTTTTTATTACTTCCGGGCGTGATCTACCCTGAGTAAAGATAAACACTTGTAAAGGTAAAGGTAAAGGAGACGATCCTGTTTAAACAGTGATCGGAGTGCCCATCTCTCTTTCATTGGGGATTGGGCCAGACTCCTCGTATGTAATATTGCTATAGGCCTAGGGGATCGCTTAGACTCGCTTGCCAGTCCTATATACGCCGTACCTATGTATATTGAGGACTGGCTTACGCCATTTTGGATGTCAATGGGAAATACACACTTAACGATTTGCGCCGGTTAGAAACTTGAAAAAAAATCTTTAAAATTTCATCAATGTATATAATGTGGTACCAACTGTATTGTGCTTGATAATTTAAGACTCGGTTGAAACAAAATTAAGGATCGAAAGCATTTAAGTGTCCAAAAGGCAAAATTATCGTCAAAGTTCTGCGAAATCGGCACCCTTGCGAAGGGTTCAGAATTGAATCGGGAACGAAAATATCCGATCTTTGCGATCAAAAACACAAAATTACAACTTTAAACATACTATTGGCAAAAGACATTATTACCAAACAATATAGAATAGAAAATTTGACATCATTTTCTCAAAATAATGAAAAATTTGCTCACTAGACAGCTTAAAAAGCACGCAATCCAATTCCTGTTCAAACGCGTGGGAAACTGAAAGTGCATAATCGTGACTAGGATCGCTACACCTCCTCCACACCACAGCGAGTCTGCAGGTATGCTAGGTGAATTCAAATTTGCCATCAAACTGCATCATTTTACATATCAAATTAAAGCCCTTGAGTAAAGAAAGCCAAAACTGAAAACATTTTTGTCATAGCACTTTCCGTAACAAAGTTACATCTTGTCAAAGACTGAAATCATCAAAAAGATTCTGCTAGCAAAATTCCCAAAAACGGCATTTAGGGGTGTTTCTAGATCTTAGTCTCATGGCGATAGCAGCTTTTTTAATGGAACTGCTATCAAAATCCTCTAAAATTCCATGTGCGACTTGATTATCACCATAAAAAATCATATATTTGGGTCAAGTGAAGTATAGAAAACATATTTATGTAGGTTTCCTTCATCGACCTATTCTCGAAAAAAAATTCAAATTTCTATGTAAATATGCATTGTGTTTGGGCCCCGGTCTCGGCGAATTTCGCTGACTAGCAAATATGTTAACTAAGGTTTGCCTGGGATACCTAGAGTCTGTTACCTTCCCAGCATTTATGAATACCGGTACCCATTTATACACCTGGGTGGAGAGGAGTAATCGAGATAAAGTGCCTTACTCAAGGGCACAACTCGATGGCGTCGCGGGGGCTCGAACCAGCAACCTTTCGATTATGAGTCGGAGCTCGTTCCGCTCGGCCACCGTGCTCCCTGCAAAACACTTGTGCTGAACGTCAAATTGGTCAGTTATCGCTCACTGTTCAAAATGTGACATCTACACCAATTACAGTCCCCGAAACTGTCTACTTTTTAGCCGACCTCAATTCCGAAACATTTAGTGATAGTTAAAAATGCGGCGATCTTTTCCTTTAGACCACCCTCGCTTTATAGGGACTAAATTATTAGTTTTGCATCAAGGTTTACTTTTGCATCAAGGTTAAACAGTTGTCAAACACTTTGAAGTCAATGTATTGGAAGGAGGGCAGGGCTTCGAATAATGAGGGAAATTATGGGGTAAAAAACAAGGTTAAAATAATTTTTTGAAAACAAGTGAAAACAGCTATTCAGCTAGGAAGTTTTTGTCTAAAAAATGATTAAAAATAATCGAAAAAGCAAAAAACATACCTTCATAAAATCAGCATCACTTCCGTCACATGAAAAGATGATCAAATGAGTGAAAAGTGGCAAAGAATTCGTGAAATGGAAGAATTTTCCCAGCAAAATATGTTACGTTTTTCGAGAAATTCGCCATCTTGAATAAATGCAGAATTGCGTCAGGCAGTAAAAACTGTTAAACGCACTTGAAAATGCATGGTACGCTAGCGTAAATTACCGCCAAAATGAGCGTACATCAAGTGCTTAGTGTTACGCGAACGTTTCGGAGATGGCATCACCGGTTTTGCAACTAGCTCTTTTACGTCCGAAATGGCGATAAAAACATGCGATTTTGGAACAAAATAAAGCTTGTTTGATGAAATAAAAGGTACCTTTGTATAGCTAAAAACATGTTTAACCTTGATGCAAAAGTTTAATTTGATAAATTCGTAGTTTTAACCCTATATAGCTCGGGTGGTCTAAAAGAAAAGATCGCCAAAAATGCGATCCCCAACCTTTTGGTTACCTTTGGACGAATTTGTAGAAATCTCCGCGGAGTCTCCGTGTCTGAATTTCCCCATGAATATGCATATCTCTGACCCCTGTAAGGTCAAAAACGTGGCGTTGATTTCAACCAATCCGATCCACCGATTGTGACCTTTTCATGAATATTTAATATTTAATAAGCAGCTTGATACTGACGTCATGGTTGTCAACTTTTGTGTTGAGTTGGGGGGCCGGGTGTCATACTGTGTGCAGTGCAAATGTGGCAAGTCACAACAAGGTCCATCACTCCTTATTTTCACCCCTGGGGAACATACTTAAATCTACAAGCACTCCCTGTTGACACAGATAAAGAAAGTTTACATACCGGTATATATGCATTGTGATATACACGTGTGATCGAATTTTCTATTATACACGCACCTGGATCATAATTGTGTTCCTTTATATAAGATAATTGCAATTCTCAAAATTAAATATATCACAATTTTAACTTTCGATTTAAAAATCGTTACGCCAAAAAATGCAGTAAAAATGTATCCAGAGCAAACAGTGATGGCCGCTAATTAGTGTATTTAATTTCAAGTTAGTGTACAAAACCTTGGTTTTACCTCAAAACAAATCGAATTTCCTTGTAATAGTAACACCATATGGGCAGGGACAGGCGATTTGCACAGAAAAAAATAGCAAATTGCCCGGAACTATTTTTTCAGTGCAAATCATGTATCCCTGCCCATAGGAAAAAAAATAGCAAGTTCCGCGTAAATCGCCTGTCCCTGCATATGGGATACTAGAGCATGCGCAAATCGTAATAATGTGTAGAATAGAACTTGATGGTATCTCATATGATAGTCGTACTATGCTTAGCCTGAGTCGCTCGGCCTATCTCGAACAAAATCGCCATGCGTAGCTATTGAAAAAAGAGAGGATTCGCCGTACTATCACAGCAATTTTTGACACGAAGATATAGAGATGATGATGGTGTGCACAGGTAATAAAGTGAGATTCAATGGGGGGTTTCCAGTTCCCTAGCATTTGTATACAGACAAGTGCATGGCAGCGTGATTGGAGTGCACATGTTTTATCTGCAGTTTACAGTCTTACAGTGGCTTAACTAGTGGGCTCTGATTGGCGTTCATAAAAAGTTAACCAGAAGAAATCATCATACGGTTGAAAATATTCTTGAAAATTATTTAGTCTGATGTTTGAAAAAAAGAGTTGCTATTCTGATGAAAACACCAGTGTAAAGGTCAAACGTCACTAAAACGTGAGTAATAACATCAGAAATCATTCAAAATGAACAAAATCCACAGTTAGGGTGATCACTTTTTTTTCTTTTTTTTTCACTTTTTTTTACTTCTACTTTTTTTACACACACCTATCTCTGGGTCACTCAAAGGTACTTGAAAATTAATTTTTGTGTACTTGAAAGTCCTTGAAAAGTCCTTGAATTTGAAATAGAGGTGGGTGCATGCACCCTGCATCTATTAGTATTATCAATAGAGATTGCTGATGAAAGTCAAAGTACAGTGTTGACTGAAAATTCCAGGTGCGCATTTTTTAATTTTTTTTTAAAGATTTAAACCACTAAAATTATCATTGATTCTTCTTTTACTCCAGGACATTTTTCAGTCCGAAACCAGCGGAAAAAAAAAAAAAAAAAAAGGACAAGAAAACTGTGAATGGGTAAGTTACATGACCCTAATGGGCTATTCCAGTTGAAATCCATACACCCCCTAGGGAAAACATGGCCTTTAAAATCTTCCACACAGGGTGTATTGATTTCAAATGGAGTCACCCATTCAGGTAACTCCATTTGATTCACACTTCCTGTTTGGAAGATTAAGGTCATGTCTTCTCAGTTGGAATAGTGCAATATTGTCACAGGGCGGGAAAAACCTCATGTACTTTTTGCCCCTGAACATGGATGAAGCAAATCATTCAATATAAAGTCTACGCCTACAAGGCTTTATCCATGTTCAAGGGCCAAAAGTAAATATGAGGTGTTTTCTGCATGTACTTTTGGCCCTTAAACATGAATGAAGCAACCTCTTCAATATAAAGTCTACACCTACATGTACAAGGCTTTATCCATGTTCAAGGGCCAAAAGTACATAATGAGCTTTTTCCCGCCCAGTGACGATATGTTAAACATGTGTTGCCCTGATCGGAACTGGCTGTGAGCTCTTCGTCATCATCTGCATAGACCCCACAATTCAACTGCAGTAATGGAGAGACCAGATAATTGTCCTTGGTAGCATAGTAAGATGCTGATTGGATGGGCATAATTTGTATTGTGGTTCCCTTGATTTGTGTCAGGTACATACAATGTACATAGATTGGGCACAATATTTGGAACCATAATGGAATTTGGTCATTTGTATCAACTTCTATGGTTCCCAGTGGGTTCGTAGTTTGAAATTGGAGACCAACATGTGGAACCAGGAATAGATTGAGAACCAGGAAAAGCGGAATACTAGTATCCTCTGTGTCCCTTTAAACATTAACATGCTACAACAAAATGAGGAGTTTCTAGACACCCTGGCTGCTGAGTTGATCAATGAGGAGTTTCTAGACACCCTGGCTGCTGAGTTGATCAATGAGGAGTTTCTAGACATCCTGGCTGCTGAGTTGATCAATGAGGAGTTTCTAGACATCCTGGCTGCTGAGTTGATCAATGAGGAGTTTCTAGACACCCTGGCTGCTGAGTTGATCAATGATGAGTTTCTAGACACCCTGGCTGCTGAGTTGATCAATGTTCTTTTTGTTTGCCACGCACCTGTACAAGCCAGTAGTATGTCCTTGGTGAATGGCCCATTCACAAAGGACATACAGACGATACTATTTGCTTGAAACAAAAACATTAACGCAGCAGCCAGGGCATCTGAAAACTACCAACTTGTGACTTTACGCTAATTTAGTTTGGGCTGGTCACATTTTAGTGGTTGATTATGATTGAGCGTAGGAAATGATGTGTGGATGGATTAAAGCAATTTTATTTTTTAGCCAATGAAAACACAAGGGCACTATTTGATTATATTACATGTTCATAATGCATGCAGTGCAATTTGGTAAAAATAGAAAAATGAGTTGACTTCTGATGTCATTGCCTGGCAGTATGCGCAAGCATCATCACAATTTTCATTGTTTTTTGCCTGACAGTATGTGCACGCATCATTTTGTTCAGGGCTCATGCTTTTAAACATCCCGCCACATCACAATGTTATTGAACTGTGCAGTTTGCTCAAGCATATCGATATACCAGTCCCTTGACTTAAACATTGAGGTCAATCTATAGAATTTGTCTTTTAATGACCATAAATGGGGATTATAGCTACAGTCACAACTATAAACACATGTTTCTGAAAAATTTTCCTAAAAATAAAAATGGACACATGCAATCGTGTTTTCCAACACACATTTTTATCTTCACATTTTATTTTAAACAGTCTACCCCAGATCAAGGTGGACAATGAGAACCAGGTAACCTGAGGATTTGGTCATTTTGTAGGGGGGCAAGGACAGATGGGGAGAGGGAAGGGGGAATTTAAGTGACAAGTGTACTCCTATCTGGCATCACACTAATTTTAAATTTGAATACAAAATTCTTAAAGTTTTTATAACAAGTACTTTTTATTAGACATGTACAGTAAAAACACTTTGTTTCCATGGAAGCATGCAAATGTCTTGAATTGCTTTTTTAAGCACACAACAAATTTACTGACAACATATTCATTGAATTTTTTATTTTAAATGCGCAGTATGCTCTAGATCAAGTGGAATGTTGGAAAGAAGTTTGTATATTCAGATCATTAGCAAAATAAATTCCAAAATGGTGTTTTTCAAAAATTTACTACAGGCTTCTAGATGGAAAATATGTTAAAATATTAAAAACTCTTCATGTGTCTTCAAAAATTATTCAAAGATTTCCGACTGATGGACTGACCCAGATTTTGCATTTTGGGAGTTTATTTCAAATTTTGCTAAAACATGTGAAATTGTGAAATCAGTCATTTTTTTTAATATGTTTGCAAAAAATCATCAAATTTTTGCCAGATTTTGTAAGCTTTGGCTGATATTTTAGGCTTTTTAGCTTCTACCTCATGCTAAAAGTGTACGCACACCAGGGTTTGATTTACTTTGAAAACCTTGCATAGCAATTTTTAGCGAAAATATTATTTAGGTGATGTTCTTATAATATTAGCATATGTTTACATTGTAAAATATTGCTATACAAGCTGATATTTGTGTAGCAGGTTGTCCAAAATGGGGAGCATTTTGCTCCACGGCACAAGTTAAATCGAACCTGACGCACACATGTACAGCATATGAAAAAGTATACCAAAATAATAAGTTTTACTGTCAAAAAGCTTTACAGTTTAATCTCAAGGGCTATTTTTTTGAAAAACCCATCGTTGCACAGTGTAATTTACCCATTACCAACTTCAAAGTAATGCGCCATATTGCCTTAGCTCCAAAGCTGCAGCACCCATATTTATCCAACAGTCAAATATGTTGAAAAATCACTCATGAACTTTCATGTTCATTTATTTTTCAGGTTCAAATTATTGTTAAATTATTCAAATGCTTATATTTACCCCATAACGTATTTGATATTAAACATTGACTTTGTTTTATATTTTACACCCTGCTACGATTGGTACACTCAGTCAGCAGTACTAGTGTTTATGCATGCAGGTCGCTATTAATAGAATCCATGCGTGCATAGCTGACCCCGTTCCCCACACACACACACACAGCGGCCATGCGAAAGATGGATTTTTAATGTCACAAAAAACAAAAGATCCGCCTAAATTTGCGAAGAATCCGCCTCACAAGCTTCAGCGCATTCAACGCTCACGATAATACACAATGTTAATTTGAGTAAGGCATTGACATTCATGATTACAAAAATTAAATATCTGCAATTAAAAACTCGTGTTTTTGAAGCGATTTTGAATTTTATCAATGAAAATGCAGCGATAGCGTCATTGGGTTAACGATTTTCCAACTGCTGATTGGTTGATTGCGTTACTGTCAGTGATCTGTGCATGCACGGTACGGTCCGTACGGAATGATTTTTCGTATGGGTAAAATACACTGTGCGTTGGTGCTTTGATTTCAAAATGTGCAAAGTGCACACCTGTGCCCACCTGTGCCCACCTTTCCTTTTTACTATTAAGAGCCTCCCCGGCCCTTGGATTGTATTACAAAAAATTGTAAATCACAAAAAAAAAATCCTCAAATGTCAAAAATGCATGAATTGCATGTGCAGCCAAAATATGTGATTTGCGCCACAAATAACACAAAATTTTTGCGTATTTGTAACAGCCCTAATTTAGTCCATCAAAAATGGTGGTACATAGCCGCTACCATCCATCCAGGAAAACGTATGAATTCCGGCGTGACCCCAGCCAACCAGGTGTGACCTGAGAGATTCAGCATGTATTTAATGCTAAACGGGTCGATATGATGTCTACCATCGACGTCCGAGTAGCCATGCGCATTGGCGACCCAGGTAGTGTGGACTATCTTGCCTGATTTCTTCATGATGTTGGGATCTGCAATGAAATAGCGAAAAAAAATTTCTAAATTAAATTTCGCACTAAGGGGCATTCGGTGAGAGCAAAATGTACAAAATATGGGGTCAATGGGTGAGAACATGATTTTTGGCATTCGGTGAGAGCAAAATGTAAAAAATATGGGGTCATTGGGTGAGAACATGATTTTGGCATTGGTGAGAGCAAAATGTAAAAAATATGGGGTCATTGGGTGAGAACATGACCTTTAAATGGAATCTTTGGGTGAGAACCGAAACAGCGCCACAGAAACCTCGAAAATCGAATTTCTAGTTCTAAATGACGTCAAATTTCAAAAGTTGTTTTTTCAAAATAAGTAAAGGTCTTTGGGTGACAGATCAAATGGAAAAATAGAGGTTCTTCGGGTGACAGAGCATGTGTTCGTAAAAAAATATGGGGTCTTTGGATGGCAGCGATGCTGAAAAAGGGGGTCTTAACAGCCCTACATACATACGCGTCACCTCCAAAGTTGAAGTGCCCCCACCCCCGGAATTAACCACCCATGCCCCTATAAGCACATACCCAGTGACTACACAACAAGCAAACTGATATTTTAACTGCCCATTTAAATTTGGATCATGGTCTGAAACATATGGCACACTGATGATGGATGAATATTTTGGGAAATTTCTTACGTAAACATGCAAAAAGTTTATTTAATGTAAAAAATAAGTGCTCACCAACCCCACCCAAAATGACTTTGTTAAGCGCCCTGGTCGGTTAAAGGAAGTGTCCGGCAATCACAACATTATGTCATGTATGTTAAAAAAATAATTATCAACACGCAATATTCAAAATTCCCGCGCCGAAATTGTCTAGAGTGATGACGTCCTGATAATTCAATGAAGTCTGACGACATTTGAGCACAAATAACCATGACGTCCCTGCTCTAGAAAATTTCGGTGCAGGAATTTTGAATATCGTGTGTTGAGAGATTGCCGTTTTTATTCGTTTTTATGGTTAATATGAGTTTGTTTTTTAAAAATAAAACCATGTGATTCGTGCTTGATAATTATTTTTCTAACATATAAGACATAATGTTGTAATTGCCGGACACTTCCTTTAATGTTGTATTGCTCCTCTTGTTGACTCAATGATGCTTAATATATTGTTGTAACACTTTAATAATGGCCATTGGTGCATAGCTCCTCTTATGCTCTTGTTGAAGAGAGCAGATAGAAGAGCATTTTACATAGGGCTGCTAAGAATACGCGATTTTGGAGGCCAAAAAACGCACCACGATTTTCCAAAAAATGCCAAAATCTGTGATTTCCCTGGACCTAACATCAAGTGCTACCATCATTAAAAAAAAAGGGGGAAAAAAGTTAAAAATTAAAAATTGCGTTTAAAAAAAAAAATTTTGCGGATTTGGAGAGTCCCTTGACCTAGAGTGAAGTACTGCAATCATTTGTGGTTGATTGTAAAAAATTTGGAAAAAAGTTACCAAAAAATTACAAGTTTGTATCCAAATGGGACCGATTTGTAATTTGTGTTCGCTGCATAATCTATTGAAGATATAAAAATTGGTTTTTTTGTACACAAGTCTATAAAATAGATTTTGAAGTGAACACAAGTGGTCCCATTTGGATGCAAACTTGTAATTTTTTGGTACCGGTAACTTTTTTCCAAATTTTTAAAAATCATCAAAAAACGCATTTGGAGCCAAAATACACAAATTGCAGCGCAAATAACGCAATTGTGTATTCTTAGCAGCCCTAATTTAGCAGCTCTTCTTTTCACATTTCAAATGATATCCTGGGTGTCAAATTGAAAATTATGATTTATTTTTTCTTCTTTTTTTTTTTGAACTGGCGACAGGGTGCATATTTAGATTTTGGTACAATAAAATGTCTAGTTTTTATGTTTTGTTTTGCTTAGATTAGAACTGGCTCAGTTCCTCGGACTATGAGGCCGCCAGAGGACTACTTCCAGCGGGTACTGGTCACGGCACTGGGTCCAGGGCTAGTTTTGCTCATTGCTCAGTACAAAACTTTTAAAACCTTTCTTAGTTTCTTAGTCTTAAATATTACAGTACTTAGCAATTTAGCCCCAAGGTTCTGTTTTCATATCATACTAACCTGCAGCTAGATGTACAACAGCTTTGCCAGCAAACTCGGGAGTCTCTCCCGTTTCTATCATTCTCTTCATCTGAAATACATACATATGATCACATTAAAAATGTGAATGAAAATTTGCTGTTTCTGTGTATCATGGTCAAACTATAAAACTTCATCAATTTAGGACTGTACATAGATTGAATATGATATTTTGGTGAAGTGGCAACAACTTCAGCTAATTTTGGTGTTTTAATGAATCTATGATTCAAATTTGGAAACCATGGTTTTATACCAGTGTGAGCAGTTAATGCTGCCCAGGGATAGCTCCTGGGGATATCTTTTACCACAGAACAATGGTCTATCAGATAAAGGGGTGGGGCAGGCACTTCACTGATCAAACTGAGAAGCAATTCAGGCTAATTTCATTTGCACAGAAAATCTCTTGTGTTGAAATATTGCGTACCATTTTGGATGCTTTGTCATCAGTACTTTGATCTTCATTTCCTTTTCCGAAACTGAGAACATGTTCTGTTCTGACTGCTCCTGGCCATAAGGAGACATAGGCTATGTTGTGCTTCCTCAAGTCTATGGCACACTCTGAAGCCATACGATCACACTGGGTAGGAAAAAAAGGAAACATGAAATACATGTAAATTGGTTGTAAGTAATGTTAGCATTACGCTATATATCTTGGGACTCATGGACTTACCAGGCCTCAAAATACTTTTTAAATTTTGGACTAAATTAAATATGTGGAATAATTGCACAAATAATATGGTACAATAAAACATGTGATCAATGAATGATTGTGGAATCGATCTAGAGACCTGTCCCTCTGTCCTCCAATATAGCTGCCATGTTATACAGTTATGGTTGGTTTATTTTCAAACAAACCTTACCGCTTCAGCTGAAAAAGTTAATAAAGAGGAAAGGGAAAAACCCTGCGAAAATACCAGACACTCGATAACAAGAGATCCGATTTGTCCGAGCAGCCTGGCGGTCGTAAGGCAACCAATCAGGAATGCTGAGGGAAAACGAGCCCCGCTGCAGTTACTACCTCACAAGGGTGACATTACTGATATGGCTTGAGCTGGGGCAATTAATACAAACTGCCTTACTCCCCGAACAGCAAGAAAAAACCCAGCCAAAACCAAACCAAACAGGGAGACCCCATGAGAAAAAATGATTTTGAATTAAAAACGGCACTTATTGCACATGAGGTGTATACATGTAGTTCCAATTCAGAATTGTACTGTTCTAGTCTTGATTCCATTTTCTTGACTTGAAAATAATGAAAGTGAATTTGTGGTAAATACCAATGAATGTACTTACCCCAGACTTGCCAATACAATAGGGTATTGTAGCAAAATGCATGAGACCCCCTGGAGATGATACGTTGATGATGAGTCCTTGTTTAGCGGGTACCATCAGCCTAGCAGCATGCACTGCCGCTATATAGTGCCCTCTGAAATCAGGCAACAAGAAATGTTTGGTTTAAAACAACTTGGAGGAAATCTCAAATGAGTCAAGTAAGCAGTAATCCCCATTTTTTTGTTTGGTTATGATAGCTATCAATTGGCTTTTTACCTCCCTATGAAGACATGATCTTAATCTTCCACACCCTGTATTTCAAATGGGTTTACCTGAATGGTTGACTCCATTTGAGATTAAGGTCATTTGGTACTGTATGGATTTCAAATGAAATAGTCTATTTTAAACAGATTCTACGAAAGTAGTCTTGTGTGACGTGTAAAAAACAAATTTATTATATTTTTCATCTTCTGCCTCAACCTCCTCCCCTCCCCTCTCCTCCACTTCCCTTCTCCACTTCCTCTCTCCTCTCCCCCTCAACCCCTCACTTTCCTTCCACCTCTCCCTGTTTTCATTGGTAGTATCTTCCCTACCCTCTCCCTCCACCTCGCCCGTCCCATTCATTCATTCATATATTCATTTCCATCCCATCCCCTTGCTGTCATCCCAGAATGGCTAACATTAGACCAACTTTGTTGACAGTATCCCACATACCATCTTCCTCTTCCCAGAATGTGTTCCCTCCCCTCCCCCTCCCCCTCCCAGCTTACCTAAGACCAACTTTGTTGATAGTATCCCACATACCGTCTTCCTCTTCCCAGAATGTGTTCCCTGCTTTGACACTTTCAGCTATAGCCTGATGAGAATAATGGGCAACAAGCAAAAACTCATCATGATGACAAGAAATTAACTCTCTCTCTGTTCATGGGTAGTCCTTCAAGAATGACCTCGGCTATGTGGGAGGGGGGCTCGGCGAAGCCGAGTATGATCGGCAAAGCCAAACAACGAGGCCGAAGGCCGAGGTCCTTCGACTTCCACCAAACCATGCCTTGAATAGTTTTAAACTTCTGTCAGCTGAGTCATTCTTGAAGGACTATTCATGGGTGTCGACTGCAGAAGACAAGTTTCATTTTTTTTAATTCAATCAAAAGTTTCAGAATTCTAAATTTTCATGCCATATTTAGAATCAGCATGAAAAATGCATTAAAATGAGTACAAACAAGCCTAGTATTGGTTTAGTGGTTCTTAAGATAGCTCTTGATAATTTGAGAAATATCTAAAAACTTTGACTTTTTATGTTGACACCTACATGTATGGCTAGCACTGCCCACTCTTTAGAACACTCTGAATACTATTACAATTTAGTTACCCCTAATTGTTCTCAAAATACAGGAAAATATTATAGTATGTTGCTGAATGGAATACAGCATGGCACGAATTGGCACCAGACCATATACTTGTTCATTTTGTGGGGGGGACAATTTGGCATGGTGGCCATCTTGGATGTGAAGAGAAGGAGATCTTTCAATTTCTGGATTGTATGCAGGAATTATTTCACAAACAAACACAAAACATACCGTGACACCACTGTAGGCATTGTTGACCAAAACATCAAGGCGGCCATTTTGTTCTGTTTTGACTCTTTCAAATAATTTGTTGACATCCTCATCGTTGCCATGGTCACATTGTACTGGGATGCATTTACCTCCTCGACTTTCAATCTGTTGTGGGAAAAGTAGATGAAAAATGTATATCTGATTCTGTGGGAAATAATCACAGAGATTAGAGCCAAAGAGGAGCAACTCTGCCATATATCCCTATCCTGCGGTCGGTAGAGTTTGCTGATAAATGCTGGAGGTAGGCCTACATTATGAATGGGTCCTCTTTGGATCTATGCTTGTAGTTAAAAATCATAAATGCACAGATTATTTTAGAATTGGTTTATGCATTGTGTATGTGTACAGTGGGCTATTCCAGTTGAAAGGAAGTCATTACTGTACCTTCTACAGGTACACAAATGTAGCAACACCGTCTGCTGAGTACCTGGCCAACCTAAAACCAGGGGTATAGGGCTAGGCTGCATTTGGGGACCCGGACTCACCAAAATACAGTTGGGACCCCCATATTAAAATTTTCTGCAAGTTTAGGGGTTTCTGCAGACCCCCAGTTTTTCAATCTAGCACTACCGCAGACATACTATTTATGCTGCATTTGTGCAACTTTTAACTCACCAAACTCTACTACGGACCCCTACTGTTTAATTTTCTGCAAGTTCTGGGGTCCCTGTGGACGTTTCCGTATCTATAATACATGTAGCTCTACATGCAGGTCTGTCTATACGCCTAGTTTTGAGATGATCTTTTTGGTTACCATAGTTAAGCAAATAGAAGCAAATTAGTTTGATTTTTGGATCAACCATCAATGCTTGGTCGATCCGTATTAAAATCAATTGACTACATGTATTGTTATTTTTGAAATAACATATATGAATCTTTGTCCAGGTATTAATATTGACCAATAACAAGCATCAAAGCAGCATTGACTGTCATTCCAAAGATTGAACAAATTTGGTTATAAATGTGCCTTTACATGTTTACCTCTTCAGCTGTTGATTGAAGGGTGCCCCCAACTTTTACATCACCACTTGGTGATAAGCCACGCCCTGAAAAATAATACAAAACAAACTAGATGCAAAATATGTACAATGTAATTTTTATTTTTTTATTTTTTTAGCTTTCAAGGAGCTGTGACAGACTTCATAACTTTAACATGTATGTTTTTTACATTTTAAAAGATATGTGTTTGCTGGGTGACCATGATTATTGTAGGTCTCGGACTTGCCAGCCTAGGTGGGGGGCACTCAAGTTTCATAGTGTACATGCGTTACCAGCAAAATGAGAAAACAAGGGTCTTACAAACTTGTATTTAAAGGTGGTACCATTCAAATCCTTTGCATCGGGGCCTGAGATTGGAATTCCAGTTTCCTTTCTCACGAAGTAAGGGCTAAGAGTAAAATTGTACAATTGTGTTTGGGAGTGGCCTTCTCTCTTTTCTCTTTTTCCTATCTATTTTCTTCCATTTCTTGCTTTGTTTATCAAAGCTATCTAGGCCAGCATGCATATATTAGCCTACACTGGCTATCCAGGCTTGTGCATTTGTATGAGCTTGGAACGGTCCATGGTTTTCCATGGATTAGCATGTGTTCCTCACGGACCAACCTGGGTAAACAAACAAACAAACAAATAAAATCCTGCTTGGGTACCTTTCAGATGCAATCCTGTTTAAGGTACAATTTGAGCCCCGGCCCACCCAGGCTCACCAGTTTCAAGTAGCTCCAGTTTCTCCTAGGTAGCTATAATAATATGTCTAAGTTTTCTATAGCTCAATGACTAGGCATACTACTACTTACCAGTTATGTAGACAGTAGCCCCAGCTTCCCCAAGCTGCAATGCAATGCCCTTTCCTATACCACGAGAAGCACCCGTCACTATGCACACTTTGCCTGCTAAAGGTCCAGACATGACTTCTAGGAGGAGAGGGGGAAGTGAGAGGGAGAGGTGAGAGGGAGACAGCCACAGAGGGAGAGAGAATGAGGGTAAAGGGAAGAACGAACTATTACATCATCTTTCTTGAGTTAAAACAATATTTTAATTTTTTTGTAATATCTTAGAATGAATTTACAGGCATAAAATAGGCAGCACACCACCAAATCCTACCGCATTTAGTGTCACCCTTGATCATTCGAAAGTGCAAAAAGCCTTTTTTTTTCACTTGGCCTGAATTTGTTTGGACTGCTGTTTAATAATTGTCAGAGCAACTTGGGGTGTAAGAACTGACCCCCTTTTTTTTAAAGATGTTGGTCACTGAATCCAAAAATAGAAAAAATGAAAATCAGAAATATTTTAATTAGAAGGCAGCACACGATCAAATCCTTGTGCATTTGGTGTAACTCAAATAAAACATAGGTCCAGACTGCAAACAGGTGGGTGTTACTTGGGATGGAGCAAGATGATAGCCATGTATTATTATAATAAAAAGATGCAATCGATCAATGTTCAGAAAATCACAAAATGGTGCATCTATCTTGTCAGACAGTTGGGTGGGTGGCCAAAAATTATCCAATTATCCGCATGCGGACATGGTAAGGAGGCATTCATGCAAGCTGAAAATAGGGTGGCGCTGTTCAGGTGCATGCCCATAGCTCACAATTTTGTTGCGTTTCGAAAAATCCAATCTTTATTAAGTTTCAAACTTCATACTTTTGGAAATCCAGTCCGAACTTTCAAAATATTTGTCACATGATGGGGTAGAACTCACTTTCTTGTAATGTGTATTTCAATAGGATGTTTATTTAGTGGTGTGCTCCCTATAGTCTAAAATGTAGTGATATTACTATTAAAGCCCATAGTATGCCACATTGATCTTGTGGTCATATAATTTTCTCATTAAGCTACAATAATTCAGTATAGGCTTATACAATACGGTTTATGATAATATTAAAGATCTTTAATGTAGTCATTCTGAAAATTATACTGTACCTTGTGTGTGATGTTAGATGCAGGCAGGCAGGCAATCCTGAATTTCGTGCAGCTTCGCTCGGCACTAGGTAGGCACTGTACTCAGGCAGTGTAGGTAATTGGGAACATACAGAGGGGTTTAGACCTGAATAGAATCGCCTACATAATGTACACAATATAGCTCAATATGATAGGCCTGTACGTATAATCTCTGCATCAAGCACAGTGTGTCTGGACTTGGTATTGATTTAATGCCCAGCAAATAAACACTGAGCAAAGATCACATGGTGACCTATATCAGTCACCCATATCAAAATAGATGGAAGATAATTATAAATAAATTCCCTTAAAAAGGAGAGTGTGTATACTAAAGGATCCTCATTGATTGTTATAGGGCCTGGTGTTATCACTTAATTAACATTGACTATGTGTACGCATGATTGTTTCCAATTTCGAGAAAAAATGGGTTATTTTTAAACTATGTTCGCGAACATAAAATGTTCGTGATATTTAAAGATAGGGTTGTTTTTGACGACGGTGTACTCAAAATTCAAAAATAGGGTATATTTTTCAATGTGAATCTGAGAATTGAAATCCCAAGAAATCGTAACATTTCTTGCTCAATTTACTCCCAGATGTCAAGTTTTGTGAAACTTTTGTGCCTTCCTAAATATTCAGCAACTCACTCAGTTTGTTTCTGGGGTTTATTTATTACATCAGGGACTTCATCTCAGTTTGGCGGCTGTGTTCTTTGGTGTGTGTTCTTGAAATGTTAAAAAAGGGGTACTTTTGTAAAAGTGTACTTGAAATGCAAAAAATAGGGGTAATTTTCAAAGGCTAATTTGTACCCGTTTTTGTGTGAAATAGGGGTAACAAATGCTGAAAATGTTCTTGAAACAATGCAAAATAGGGGGTATTTTTTACTTTGGGAATGATCATGCGTTACGCCTTTGCATAGGCAGGACTGACAACACCGGGTGAAGTTCTTTTTTTCCTTGTATTTTTCTTTCTTTCAGTGGAGCTAGCACCATTGCCCTCATGACATATCATTTACTAGTATACACAAATGCGCTAGAAAAGGATTTAATAACCACATGGGTAAATGGGAGATGTCCTCCAACTTTTTCTAATGCATAAAAGCCTTCATTTTGGCAGGTATGTTTTAATATTTTGATTGTATGAAAAGAATTTCCACTTTTGTCAAAATACACTAGACTAAATCTTGATTTTTGAGGGTATGTTAGTAAAAGTAAAGGGCCCATTTCACGGTTAGGCGCCACTTTTGGTGAAAAAAACTCAAAATTTTCAAAATGGATTAAATTTCATTTAATGGGGGTTTTCTTTTCCAAATAAGACCAGATTTTCATAAAAATATCATTTCCCAGCTTAAATCTCTCTACTTCTTGAAGAAAATTATGATTTATTATCTCATGTTATGTAATTTTTTAACAAATTTGATAAATATTGAGTAGTGAATATTTATACTTTGACTGTCCAATACATATATATAATAGATATTTAAAATAAATGAGTATGTCATAGGCTCTCTTCTGACCAAATTTGGGTGCATTTTGTTGTGTAATGACAAATTTATGGCCACTTAAATGTAATTTTTGGGGTAAAAAAGGGAAATTGACATGAAAAGGTTTACTCAACAATTTTATTAATCAATGAATGACTCTGATATTTCACAGCTTTGAAGGTCATAATATGGGTAATGTTCACAAGTAATATCAGCCAGTTTGAAAACACAGGTCAAATTCAAGATTCTGATGTTTGTGTAATTTTGGATGTGACTGATGTCAATGTGAACGGAAACCACACACTGTAAAGCAGAGTATGTTTCAGAAAATAATGATTCAAAAGAGTTTTCACACACTCAGTAAATTAAATGGGATATATTGAAACATATCAACCTGTGTTAGTGTTCATTTTTAAACAATTGTTTATAATTTATAGAAGCGGATGTGACATTTTCAATTGTGAACAGAATATTTCATTATTACAAACAGTTTGCTTGTCAAAATATAAGCTTTAAGCACTTCTAACACATATATTTTGTGAGATTCTATTGAATTGAGCAATGCTAAAATGTTTTTCCTGACCCTTTATATTTTTGATAAGCAAAATGTTTATAATAACTGAAATATTCCGTTCACAATTGAAAATGTCACATCCGCTTCTGTAAATAGTATACAAAACTGTCCCTAAAGACAATGACAAAGCTATGAAATAATCATAACTTGACATGTACGAAATAATAAACCTATTTTAGAAAGTAAAATATCATGTTGTTTAAGTAATTTGGCCTAAACACTACTAATTTTGAGGATGTGACATGTGAACGGAAATTGAAGCTTTTTGAATCTCCTGTCACAATTAAAGAAGGCATACTGAATTAAAGATTTGTTGTGCCTTTTGATCCCCCACAAACCTATAATGAAATAACTTCAAACTGGCATCCTAGTCCCATTCCTGTCTTAGTTCTTTGAAGAAACTATTTTGGATGTGACAGGTACCATGGATGTGACACATGTGAACGGAAACTTTGAAATGACATCTGCAAGCTAAGTTGATGAAGGAGTTTTCATTAAATGGTGTCATTAGATAGCTTATAGCAGGAGATTTTTAAAAATCAAGGAGAAAAAATTCTGCCACTTATTTGTTAATAAATTATACTATTTGGAAAATTAATCGGATGTGACAAAATTGTGAACGGAATTTGTTGGCAAAAATTCAAAATATCGCTGTATCTCACGTATTAAGAGCAACAAGTGTAATTTGTTCAACAAATAGTAACAAGACTCTGAACTTTACTAAAACACACTAGTTTGCCATTCATGTAAAGTATTAGTCGATCTATTCCACAGTGAATAAGGTACATAGATGTGAACGGAAAATGTCACATCCGAATTCAGAAATTTAAATGGTTCTCATGCTAGTTTAACTGACAACTAATATTTTGTTCATGTATGGCTGTATAGTGCAACTTGTTCACTACATAAAAACAACAAAAGCAGCTGGTAGATTCAACATGGTTAAAATTGTCAGCATTGGAAAATAAATGTCTGTTTCCAGGTTGCTAGTAAAATGTGGTTTTTGACCACTTCTGACCCCTGTGCGCCCTGAAAGATAAAAGCAGAAAGGCCGATTAAGCTAGTGGAGGTAGGCCATACAGAGACAATGAAAAATCACCAACAGCCAATTCTGTAACCCCATTATTTTTTACACACCAGGCCAGATATGTTGAAAATCAAAAAGTGGCGCCTAACCGTGAAATGGGCCAAAGTACATTATAATTGTGTAAAAATCAGGAAAAAATTATTTGATAAAGAAAACAGCCATATAGGTTTCAGTTTTTGTTTTTTAATGAGTATTTATTTTGCCAAACAACCTGTACATAATAAGCAAAATGTAAAGGAACACACCAAAAGCCAGATGTTCTGTGAAAGGAGGGGGTCAAAAAGTGTAATTACATTTGTAGCTCCCCCCCAAAAAAAAAAAACTAGCTAAAATATCGATCAAAGTTGATCTCTCAGGTTTGAATAGATTTATAATATTTCACACTTCAAGGGGCAAATTGTGATCCACAGCCTTATCCCCCCCCCCCACACTTTTCTCTAAAAAAGTTGAGATTTTTATACCACTGGAAACATCTGGCTACATAATATTAATGTACAAAACATTTTTTGCAGATTAATTCGTTTAGCAAAAATATCGCCAAATTTGAATTTCGTTCGGGTTTACCAGCCTACATACACCATTAACACCAAAATGTATTAGGAATACACCCAAATGTATTAGGAATACACCCAAATGTATTAGGAATACACCCAAATTTAATAGGAATACACCCAAATTAGGGTTAATAAAATTTATGAAACATGGCAGCAATGAACCATGAAGGAATCCTAACAAATTCTGGCATGACTGAGGCTAGAAATACACCCAAATGTATTAGGAATACACACAAATGTATTAGGAATACACCCAAATGTATTAGGAATACACCCAAATTTAACAGGAATACACCTAAATTAGGGTTAATAAAATTTATGAAACATGGCAGCAATGAACCAAGAAGGAATTCTAACAAATTCTGGCATGACAGAGGCTAGAAATACACCCGAATATATTAGGAATACACCCAAATGTATTAGGAATACACCCAAATGTATTAGGAATACACCCAAATGTATTAGGAATACACCCAAGAGTTTCAGAAATACACCCAAATGTATTAGAAATACATCCAAATGTAATAGGAATACACCCAAATGTATTAGGAATACACCCAAATGTATTAGGAATACACCCAAATGTATTAGGAATACACCCAAATTTAACAGGAATACACCCAAATACGGTTTAATAAAATTTATGAAACATGGCAGCAATGAACCAAGAAGGAATTCTAACAAATTCTGGCATGACAGAGGCTAGCCATGTGTGTCCGGTCATGAGTAGCATACGCTTAAGGCAGAACGGATTCAGGTGATGGCGCCCGTTGACGTCGTGAAAACGGAATTCGTCTGCGATCCAGGCGGTGTGGAGTATCTTGCCGGTCTTCTTCATAATGTTAGGATCTGTTGCAATAAAAAATATTTGGATTTTTTTAATGTTTTGCATACCATGGATGTGTTACCAGGGTATGAGTGAGAAAGGGAATTCTTTGTGCATATAATTTTCTCTAAAAATTCAAAAATTTCAGAATTGTACATGTCCAATCAACCATATTTGGAATCAGCATAAGAAATGCATTAAAATGAGTACAAACAATCTCAGTATTGGTTCAGTGTTTTTTAGATCTTATGGTATTTAAAAAAAAAAAACTTCAGACATTTTATGTTGAAGCCTATTACTAGCACACAGAGCATTATTATTTAATTTTTATTATACAGATCTTCTCACCTGATGCTAAGCAAACTACTGCTTTCCCTGAAAATTCTATTGTTTCCCCAATCTCTATTACTCTTGAAAGCTGAAAAAAAATATGAAAAACAACTGGTGTTATAATAGTGTAAGGGAAATACAAAGAGAAATTAAGATTATCAGTTTCAGAAGAAGCGACATAATTTTTGAAAATTTCCAGGTACATGTTAATTGGGCTGATGTTGGGAATAAAAAGTATTTTCAATCAAACTTGTGCTTCCAGCTAGCATACTATGAAAGTTAAAACATACATATAAATCCCTTCATCAATATACTTTGATAAGCTCGTAATCTGTGGGCCTTATAACATAGCGGATTAATATAAAAATATTTTATTTTCAGAATTTTCTCGTGACATCTTGCCAGAAGCATCGCAAATTATTAATTCAAGTCCTATACTTTGTCTACATTCTTTAACACAAAAAATATAGACCAGACACATCAACTAATAGCACTCTTAACATGGGTATAGTCTACTTTTCGGCGTAGAGGTAAAAGCCTAACATTTCCCGCCCACTGTTGGTAACCCACGCTTTAGAAAGGGTGGGTTTGAAGGGTCCACAAAATGCTTAAAAGGGTGGGTTTGAAAAATTTCTGGTCAAAATGTGTGTCCAAATATAAAGCGTGGTCACTGATGAAAAGGGTGGGTTTAGAAATCAACAATTGCAATCTCAAAGCCTAACTAATTTCCAATTGAATGACACTAAATGAAACAAAAACAAAATATTGAAATCCCATTCTGTTTGGTCATCTAAAACTTATGAAATTCTCTTTTGATGCAAATCTGCACCTCCTGGACAACCATAACCACTTATCTATGATCAGTTACCTTGCTTAGAAAGGGTGGGTTTCGGAGTTTTGGTATAAAGGGTATAAAATAAAAAGGGTGGGTTTGAAATTAAAAAAAAGGTGTGTTTGTATCACCACTGCCAACTATGCCGCTATTATGAGCTAATCAAAGTATAGGTCTATGTACGAATACAACTCAATTTTAAAACAAGCAAAGTACCGTAGTTGAAAATGGGCAACCAGTGTGAAGTGAAACATTGCACACAAAATATTTGCCATTATGACCTACCATTTTTGTTTCATCTCCTGGAAATTCTAATGAATCTTCTGCTTGAAGTTTAAGGACATGCTCTGTTCTAGTAGGCCCTGGCCATAATGAAATGTATGCTATATTATGTTTCTTGAGGTCTATGGAACATTCTGAAGCCATACGATCACTCTGTACACAAGGAAACAAATAAAAACTAACTACTTAGTTACTATAAAGATACAGATGTTTCCAAGGGTACCACTGATGACATTCATTTTAAAAAAAAGCGCAGTGATTTATAGTGCACTACGCAAAGGCACAATGCTTTGACGTTGATCCACAAGCCTCAGCACACTTTACAGGATGCATTTATTCTGTTTCTGTCTCCGGCCATATTGTAGTGATGTGGTTATCGATGCAGTGTCAGTAGGGATGGGAGATACTATACTTACCCCTGACTTTCCTATTGAATATGGTACAGAGAAGAAGTGCATAAGACCCCCGGCAGAGGAGACATTGATTATAAGACCTTGCTTAGCTGGCACCATCAATCTTGCTGCATATACTGCTGCTAGGTACTGACCCCTATATAAGAATACAATCATGTATTAGGAATACACCCAAATGTCTCAAAAATACACCCAAATGTATTAGGAATACACCCAAATGTATAAGGAATACACCCAAATGTCTCAAAAATACACCCAAATGTATTAGGAATACACCCAAATATCTCAAAAATACACCCAAATGTATTAGGAATACAACCAAATGTCTCAAAAATACACCCAAATGTATTAGGAATAGGAATACACCCAAATGTCTCATAAATACACTCAAATTAGTGTGTGGCCGTGTGTTTTGAACTCGCCACCCTTAGCGTTACATCACAAATATTATGAATTTTTACACCAATCAAGTTTCAAATGAGAATATCTACACAACTATAACCCTAAACTAGCAAAAGTATACATTTTTGAAACGCTGAAGGCATAAGCAATTCAAATATACACATTTCAACTGATTGTACAGGGTGACCTTGAAGTTATACAGGGTGGAATAAAAAAATTCCAAATAAAAAATGGGTCACTTAATGCATTGCTTATTACTAACTTGCAGTTATAAACTGAAAGTAAACAACATTGATTTGGTTAGAGGTTAGGGGGATCCTACTGACGGGGAAGAAAAAAATCACAGCTGTTTGGTAATCTCAGAATACAGGGTGTCCCAAAATATGTTCAAATTTTTTTACAATTCAACATATTTTGAACTGAAATATTTTACCCCTAACCCATACAGAAAAAGTAAGTCCATATTTAGATTCCTCATCAAATTTCCTCTCAGAAAATGTATATGTTGACTATGATAGGATAAGTAATTAAATATTTACAGCAACTTTTAGATTTTGAAGACATCCGCATTGCTTACTACAGTGTTTAATATGAAAACGGTTAGTTTTGTACGTAAAAGTATTTTATAGACCAAACCAATCATAAAGAGTTCAAAATGATTAAAAACAATTAGCATAATTAATAACCTTTCACAAGAGCTCTTAACCATGCCTGTAGCCCATATGGATGCAAAGATATGATCAGTTGATTCAACGTGCACACACAAAATCTATATTTCTCATAGACTTTGTACATACCGCCACAACAACCACCTCGGCCATTCTGAACTCAAAAAATTACAACTCCACTATCTTAGCTGATAAACAATATTCTCCTTTGGAGGTCTGTTAGGTCACTCATTTAGCTACAAAATGACACCAAACACACTACAATATCTTTTGTTTAAGCAGAGATATAACAATTTGAACGAGTCTCGATTTGGAAAAGCGTAACAAAACCACCATTTTTGGGTGGCGAGTTCAAAACGCGTGGCCGTATTAGGTATACAACCAAAAGTCTCAGAAAATCACCCAAATGTATTAGGAATACACCAAAAATATTGACGGCAGGATGACCATTGTCTTTGTTTGTTGGTTGTTTTTTTGCTTGCAAATGCAATAGACTTCAGTAACAGTACCAGAAATTTTTTTGGGGGGGGGAGGGCGGAGCAAAGTTAAATCTAAGAGTAAGCAAGGGTGGAATGTGAAATGGTGGTGGTGGAAAATTGTGCATTTTTTGCTCAAGATAGGTCAGGTTAGGTCTGGGAAAAGGGCAATCTAGGAAACTCTTGTCTTAGGAAAAAATCTGACTTTTATAGGGAATGTTGGTATCTTTGGAGGTAGTTTGGCAGATCGTCTGTTTTTGACATTTTTACAAGAAATCATTTAATACCCTTGGTCATAACAAATACATAACCATGACAAAAAGTTCTTTATCATTATGTGAAGTTTCAAAGAAACGTTCTGTCAGTAGGGGTATTGCACCTGAACCTGGATTTCAGGGAGTGTAGATTTCAAATAGAGTCGCCCAATTAGGTAACCCCATTTACAACTCATATACTCCCTTTGTGGGAAGATTAAGGTCATGTCTTCCATATGGAGGTGTATGGATTTCCAACTGAAATAGCCCATTGCTTACCTAAGGCTAACCCTGTTGCATACATCCCACATGTCCACATCCCATTGCTTACCTGAGGCTAACCCTGTTGCATACATCCCACATGTCCACATCCCATTGCTTACCTGAGACTAACTCTGTTGCATACATCCCACATGTCCACATCCCATTGCTTACCTGAGGCTAACCCTGTTGCATACATCCCACATGTCCACATCCCATTGCTTACCTGAGGCTTAACCCTGTTGCATACATCCCACATGTCCACATCCCATTGCTTACCTGAGACTAACTCTGTTGCATACATCCCACATGTCCACATCCCATTGCTTACCTGAGGCTAACCCTGTTGCATACATCCCACATGTCCACATCCCATTGCTTACCTGAGGCTAACCCTGTTGTATACATCCCACATGTCCACATCCCATTGCTTACCTGAGGCTAACCCTGTTGTATACATCCCACATGTCCACATCCCATTGCTTACCTGAGACTAACCCTGTTGTATACATCCCACATGTCCACATCCCATTGCTTACCTGAGACTAACCCTGTTGCATACATCCCACATGTCCACATCCCATTGCTTACCTAAGGCTAACCCTGTTGCATACATCCCACATGTCCACATCCCATTGCTTACCTGAGACTAACCCTGTTGTATACATCCCACATGTCCACATCCCATTGCTTACCTGAGGCTAACCCTGTTGCATACATCCCACATGTCCACATCCTCTTCCCACCATCTTAGTTCAGCTCGCATGTTGGTAGCAAGTGCCTTCAAAAAAAGTAAAATATTGTAAAACTTCAAATTATACTTTTAAAAATGCAGTTATTTTAAACTTTGAATCATGCAATCATAATTATCATGCAATCATATCTATCTAATATTGCTTTATTTTATCATGTTTTCTAGTCAGATATGATACATACCGGTCCAGCACTGAAAGCATTGTTGACTAGGATGTCCAGGCGGCCATTTTGTTCTGTTTTCACTTTATTAAACAATTTCTCCACCTCATCATCGTTGCTATGGTCACACTGTACAGGGATGCACTTGCCTCCTCGACTCTCAATCTGTTTGCATTTCAAGGAAAAAAGCATTTATTATAAGTTTCAATTTTGTATTTCAGAATTGCACAATTTCAGAAATGTAACTTTTCACAGCCATATTTAGAATCAGCATGAAAAATGCATTTTAAAAATGAGTACAAACAAGTCCAGTATTTGTTCAGTGGGTCTTAAGATAGTGTTTTGTGCCCCAAGATATTCCATGCTATTCATTAAAAATTATGTATGTCATCAGATATTAGTTTTCACTTGTTTTGATATCAGCCACTGAACTTTGCCATCGGAGATGATGTTGGCATGCACAAGATGGCAATTGGGTCCAAAATTATGTGACACAATTGATTTTCAACAAAATGTGAGCAGTTTACAAAAAGTCTCATCAGGACAAATAAACCAAGTTTGTCAGTTTTTTTGAACCATGCTTAGCCCACTGTGATCGCACTCACAAGATTTTTCATTCCATAATATTTATTGACGAAAAGAGAAAGCTGAGAAGTTCTACAGCCTATGTTTCTTGCAACATTTTTATATTTTATGGATGAATCTATGTGTCATTTTGTTGTCAAAGACCCTCATCACAAAGAACCACTGAAACAAAACACTTGTTATATCCAGGTTTGAGCATTTGTTTGAGCCTGGTCCCCTCCCGACCGAAAAGGGTCTCCACATGGAGCAACTGGTTAAACAAACAAAATAAATCATACCTCTTCAGCTGTTTCAAGAAGACTGCCTCCAACACCATTATTGTCAGTATTAGGTTTTAAAGTTCTACCTGTACATGGGAAGTAAAAAGAATTTATATGCTAAAAACTCTGGTAATAATGTGAAATCTTTTGGGCGTCCAAATTCCCCTGACCCTCTACAGTTCAACATTGTGTGTACACACACTTTGGTCACCTACTTTATACCAGCAATATTGGGCTGTTCCAATTGAAATCCACACACCGTCTATAGAAGACATGTCTGGGAGATTCAGCTGCTCTTCAATTGTCTTCAAGGCATGATAGGGGGTGTATGGATTTCAACTGGAGTTGCCCATTTTTGTTACTGAAAATATGTGTAATTTCTAAAGATTCACAAAAGTTACATAATGATATCCAGGGCAATTTGAAATGCCAGCAGACAAGTTATGAATCATATCTGATGAGTGGTTCAAATTGCAAATTTATGTCAGAGACTGTCTGTTTACCATGTCTGGAAACAAGCAATTTCCACTCAGTTTCCTGAATTTTCTTTACACACCTGTACAAACGAGGGGTCAAAAAATGCCAAATATTTCACAACAGATCCAAAACAATAGAAGTAAGGGTTCTAAACGACCCCTTAGCACCAAAAGCTTAAAAGATTGCACGTACCTATGACCCCATGGCGTGAATTTGCGCCACCCTTGCCTGTACATGCATGGATTAGAACTAAAAGATGGACAGTCTGATTGCAACTTTACTACCTTACATTGAGGCCCATCACCCAAACATTCTTATTGATTCCATATTTTGAGTTGCTTGGGCAGTTTGGATTCTAGAAGTAATATTATGTACATCACGTTGGCCGATAGAACAGTATACTAGTATATTCTGGAGTGGTGTAGGCAGTTCCAAATTATTACCATAACCACTGGTATAGCCCCCCCCGCCAGATAGCCGATTTCACTTCAAAAATGGGGGTGGGTTTATAACCGGGGAGGGGCTAGTACTTGAATTTAAAAATAAGAACAATCATCCCCATTTGCGTATGCCTGGTGTTAATGTACCAATATTTTCTATCATCTGTGTCAATTTTTTTTTAATTATAAGTATGGAATGTTAATGATCAACTGATATCTTTTATACATGCTTTTAAAAGTGTTGATTTAAGGGGGTACTACACCCCTGAATAAATTTGTGTCTATTTTTGCATTTTTCTAAAAAACTAATAACACAGTGGAAACAAAAGTTATGTATATTATAGGGGCAAGGAATACAATTACTACACTGGAATTTCAGTGACCCAAGACAAGCGGTTTTTGTTATTTATGATAAGAAATAAGGTACCGCTAGGATGTACCTCGTTTCCTATCATATATACTGAACCGCTTGCCTTGAGTCACTGAAATTTCAGTGTAGTAATTGGATTCTTTGCCCCAATAATATACATAACTTTTATTACCAGTGTGTTATTATTTTTTGAGAAAAATGCAAAAATAGTCACAAATTTACCACAGGGGTGTAGTACCCCCTTAAGAACTTTACAACTGGGCCTATACCCGAGTGCACCCTTGTTCCTCCCAGAATGTTTTGAAAAATAGGGGTGGGCTTATAGCCGAAGGTGGGCTTATAGCGGAAGGTGGGCTTATACCCCAGTGGTTACGGTTATGTTTTGTTCATACCACCTAAACTAAACATATTTCAGTTTCAGGGCTAAAATTTCATTGGGGTTATGAGAAAAATATGAGCTTTCACCTGATTATCTGAATGTTATTGGGATAAAGTGGGGGTTGAGGCTGTCAGTTAGATCATCTGGCAAATATTGTAGTGTCGATGCACATGATTTCGATGTCGCAAATGATTCAGATGATGAAGAAAATCATGACTTTTCGTTATGAGGATACATTCTGCATAAATTCAGACTCTGAAATGGACAATTATGGTGCCGATAGTAAATAATGAACCCGGACTTGGCCATGAAATTTGCGATAGCACCGATATTCAGTCATCCAAATTTGGCAACTACAATGTTGTAAGCTTTGTTCACAAAAGGGTGTCTGGCTAAAGTGTGGGGAAAAATAAAAAGGGTAGGGGTTGAACCCCATGACAAACAGTGTAGCACTTGCCAGTTATATAGACAGTAGCCCCAGCTTCCCCAAGCTGTAATGCAATGCCCTTTCCTATACCACGACTAGCACCAGTCACTATGCACACTCGATCTTCTAAAGGTCTGGACATGGCCAAGTCCTGTAAAAAAAGATGTAAAAAGTTACAAAACAATTCAGCACCCCAAGATAATAGGGCTAAGTCATTCAAACCCAGTGTTCATATTAAATAAAATGTTTATTTTCACATTTTATTTCTATCTAACAAGAAGACCGGGGGCACTCGCACTTGTATTTCAAGGTGGACACCATGCTCGTTTAAAAAAACCAAGTAAATAGGGTTGTTTTTCAGCATTGGGCAAGTTCAGCGCTGTACATGTTTAGGGTGTCAAAAACGCCAAAAATCAGGAAAAAGGGTATACTTTTCCAAGCAAAATACTGGCTGCCTTAGCCTAGGGTACCAAAGTTTAATGGCAAAATAAAAAATGGTGAAATAGGCTATGTTTGGCTTTATATCAGAACAAATCGTAGGGTAAAACATTAAGAAACATCAAACTACTTCCAAATATTAAACAAGAACCTGAACATGAATTTTTACTTTCTTAGTGTTAAAAAATGGCAAAATACTTGTTTATGGTATGTTTTGCACACGCTGAGTAATACTCGTTTAGGATGCGTTTCGAGAGTCCATACATGAGCATGGTGTCCATCAGGTAATGTAAGTCCCCCGGGCAAGAAAGATCTGTATAGCTTACTTACTTAGCAAGTTCAATATAGTCGTAGTGTATGTCCACTGCACAGTCCGACCTGTATAACAATTCCAAGTATCCAGGCCAGTGGTTCTCAACTAAATTCCTCAAAATGTGGAGAATTTAAGGTGCTACTATCCATATGAGAGTGGAGATAATAAAATACAAGTAGCTGTATTACACAGTACAGGTGAACAGGCTCACACAGGTGATATATATGCTACCCAAGTGGGCATCTATGGGTAAACAGACCTTTCTCCAAACCTTTCTTTAGTGAATGAACACACAGGTGTCAACTGCTTTGTGAGGGGAAACTTGACAGATCATGCCCGATCATGTTACATTTTTTCCCTTTTTTCTTTTTTTCACTGCTGGGTCAAAGACAGGTTATATATGGTTCTGTTGAGTAATACTGATATAAGTGTTGAAAAGAAATAGTACAATTTCAACTTCTGTTTGTGCTGCTATTTTTGTGGTCATTAATTTTAACACTTTTATGGTCACTTATTTAGAATCAAAATGCAAATTCTAGTTATGAATTTTTTTTTAAAAGAGCAAAATCTGATATATAGGCTATAAATTTATTTCACAGATTTTTCAAAATTAGTCAGGGGGATTGAGATGTGGTAATATAAAGTTGAAAATTGTGCACAGAAAAATTTAGCTCATTACAGTTGGTTGACATTTAAGATAAATGATTTCAAGGATCTGTGAGTAAACTAAACAAAAGGCTGACTGGCTCACCTTTATGAACTGCAAACAATAATATAGATTTGTGTCCCAACATGATGTAATGAGGTTTACTAGAAGGAAAAAAACCAGTTGTGACCCAACTTGAGGTAAAGAGGCTCTTCACACCAGCTAAGCCATTTCAAAAAACAGGACAACACATCCCCAGTGACTGTTCTGCCCAGAGAAATTGGTGTCATGGTTTTCAGATGGGAGCACTTATTCTGAACTTGTATCATTTTGTGATGAGTTGATATTGAAGAATGAATTTCCAAAAGGGTCTATGAAGTAGACTAGATTTGATATTGAACTATGAATTTCCAAAAGGGGCTATGAAGTAGACTAGATTGGGAGTAAAATACATTAGCAATTTATGTTTGTGTCCCATGATGTAATGAGGCTCTAGTTATAACAATGATAGAAAAATGATTGCGACCCAACATGAGGTATAGAGGGTATTCAATACGATGTAACTCAAGAGAGAGTCATCCTCATTTTTAAAAATAAAATTCTGTCCTCCATAATCTATATGAGTGCATGAATTCAACTCTTCATATTTCTTTTTTTAACAACCTGGATAAGGGCGACTTATGACTCCAAAGTGGGACATTTTGTCCGAAAATTCAAATTCGCTATCCAAGTGATTTTTGTGTGTTATTTTGAAGTTAGTATGTTAAAGTTTGTGCAACAATTGAGGGGACAGTCTGAAAACATCTATTTATTTTTTATGGCACATGTACTACAGAATATACCCACTTTGTAAGAAAAGTCACATAAAACTTTATTTGTTTTTAGGTATCTAAAATAATGGTTATCAACACTACTGTAACATTCAGAGGTAATCTGTGACATGGTTAAAGACAAACAAGCCCTTTAAAGTATATCTTTACCATCAAAAACTGAAAAAATATCATTTTTCATATTAAAAACACTGATTTTTACTCACTTGAGGGGCAAAAGTTTTCATTCTCAAAAAAATTAACTGTAGTTAAACTGTTTAACATACCTACATTATAAACAATACCTGTCAGAAACTATTCCAAAAGTTTCAAGTTCATAGCATAATGCATGACAAGGCACTGCAGGATCCAAAATGTATTTATACCATATTTGTACATTGGTGTTACACTCCTGACGTGCCAACTTTGATAGGAAATTGCTATTCTGGGGATCTCAAAATCCTTGTCTTGTTTAGAAATCAAGTATTTAGATTTTCCAACATATATGAAACATAGAGAAGCTCATTCTACAACAATTATTTTGGGTGTCTTTGAAATGTTTTGTCCCTTCTGCAAGAATTTATCTCAAGTTTTTAATATTTTAATGACAATTCAAAACAAATATCAGTAACACCATGTAAACTTGCCTTTAAAATGTCAACATAGTCTTGTTTTAACCATTCTGAAAATGTGGAGCTAATGCTTCATTCATTTCTAAGATAGTTCAACACCAAGACACATAATGTACTTTGTTCACTTTGTGTTACCCTCCTGACACACCAAGAGTGGTAAATACTAGCAACTCTTGATGATCACAAACATTTGACATTGTTTAAAAAAATAACTGTTAGGGATGTTAAAGTAATGCTGACAATCATAAATATATTACTTATACATAAATTAGTTATAAAAAGTACAAATATGTGGCTAAACATAGTGCCTGTTATGGTACTTAGGCAAGGTGAAGCCCTGTTTTTGAACAGAACACATTAACATTGCCATGATTTTTATTTTTGTTGGTTATTTTACTTTAGTTTATATGATTACATGATATATTATTGATAATATTGCCATAAATTTCACTTTACAATTGTGCATTGATGTTGTTTTGTTGTCAGGAGTGTAACTTTAAAATGGTGTTACACTCCTGACAACCAACTTAATGCACAATGAAGCAGACACATGTAACATAGCATGTCTGTTTCCATCATTATTAGTTTATTTGCACTAGATACAACAACAGAAAAATATGATTGCTCAATTTCATCAGCAATTACATTGTCAAAATCCAGGATAAAATTCAATGTTACACTCCTGACATTCTTAGGGTACACAGTTTGAACTCAAATTTATAATAAGAAAATGTAATTTACAAACATCAATTTAGCATTGAATGAAAGGTAACAGAACACCTATTCAAAATATGGAAACTGGAATTTTCAGCTGTTGATTAATATTCTTTCCTGAGTGATTTTGTTGCTAAATTAGAATTTGACCCCCTTTTTTGAAAATGTTGACTTCATTGGTAGATGACACATTTTTTGGTACTTACAAAAGATAAATTACACAGATATTTGGTAAAATTATAATATAAGGGTACATGTTACTGGAACAAATATCAGGAATCAATTTGAATAGGTCTTACTTTTGCTATTGCTTGCAGAAATTTCATGTTGAATTTCAATGTCCACAAAAAACGTTACCCTCCTGACCATTTTTGGCATCAAAAATTCTCATATTTTTTTTTTTCTGAAGCAGCCATAGAAAAAAATTTCTGGTAATGAAAGGTGGGCATCATAACTCATATTTAAGAATAATTACCTGCTCTAAAAATCATTTCAATTTACAAATATAGGGTGGAAACTGAAAGGAGTCATTTTTTTTGAAGTCGCCCATAACCCAAGAAAACCTCATTGTGGAGCTTAAAATAAATAATGTCCAATGATTTCACAACATTGTAAACTAAAGATGAGACAAAGTAGCTTCAAATTAAACATTAATTTTATTAATGTTTCAGATAAGAATATCAGAAAACAAAAAACTTTACATGATTAGTAGAAATCTAGGGTACCCAAGATTGATTGATCAAGTACACAAAGAATGCTCATATACATAATTTATACATAATTAATTAATAACTTTTAGTTAAATGATGTGCAGTATAATTCCGGAAGAATCGTATAATCTTCTATCATAGGGGCAAAGGGGCATGTGTTCCCCCCCCATCGATTGCAAAATTTAGAAAACCCCATAGGAAAATTGCCAAAAAATGGCTTCTGCCCACCCCATCAGACCCGGTGCCCCCCAATCATGATCGGTGCCCCTCTAATTGGATGACCCACGCTACGCCACTGATATGTACTAGCATAGCAGACTTATTACTGCAAGAGTCTCCTACATCGGTAGTTCAATCCTTTAATTTGTTTACTGCGTGTTTAACATTCAACTACCAAGAGCATGATGGGAACGTTAGGAACATGGATTAACTACGTGATTGACATCCTATAAACACACACAATCACATTAAAGAGATGTGGTCCGATTTTTCATTTTCTGTTTTCAATGTTAGATTGAGGCCTACCATTAAAACAACATGTTTCCAAATTTGGAGTTGTATTGCACCATCGGTTTTGATATGAGAAGCAAAAACAGTATAACAATGTCCTATAGGATAGTACATACACTTTGGGTGTGGTTACCACAAATTACGACCACTCAAGAAAGAACAATTTTCTTTTCTAAAGTGTATAATTTTGGTAAAAGCTTCCAATTAAAAAATGATGGCAAGGCTGCTGCAACCCCCGGGGGGCCACTCATGTATAAAAGTAGTAAGCATCCGCGTGAATTGACTTTCAAAAATGACCCTAAGCTAGGATGTGGAAAATGTGTCAAACTAACCCTAAACAAGGATTTTACTCAATAGACAATATAAGAATACCATAAGTGAGGAATTGGTTTGAAATTTACCCCTATTCATTGCGTGTGTCGCCCGGGTGTGTCAGTAGAGTGCCATTCAGTGACAGTGATGATAACGATAAGCTTAAAATTCGGCGCTGTTGAAGTCGGCTCCGATTTTATGTTAGTAAAATTGCCCAGATTCCACTCTTTTGTGCCGAATAACTTAATAATTATGTCACCACTAATGTCCGTTAATTGAGTAATTTAAACAACTACCCTAAGCGAGGATCATCCTTAAAAAACACCCCTTCTTTTAGTAAAATGAGTGTTTTGAGACCCTAATAGCGGATCCGTGCAGATCCTCGTTTTGCCTTTCAAAACCACCCTAAATCCGTGTTTTCTTTCACGCTTACAACTTTCATATTAGTACAGGACCAGCCTGTAGAATCCGTGACCAAATCATAGAACAAAAGTTTGAGAGTCATTTTGGGATCTTTGATTGATTCTGAATAAATTTAGCTTGGGCTCACCTCCTGAAACTTCCTTTCAAGAGGGCGCTATGACGAAAAATGTTCATAGGTCAACAACCTTTTTGAATTCTGACAATAGTTAAGTTAACAACGTCTGATTTTGGTAATTTTGGTGTCTAATAATGTTTTCTTGCATGAGAAATACAACTAAGCAAATTAAAAAACTATACAAGGAACCGATGACCCTCTTTTGCAACATGGCTGCCAAAAGCATCCATATTGTAATAAGGAGGTCATCGGTTCCTTGTACAGTTTTTTAAGCTGCGTAGTTGTATTTCTCATGCAAGAAAACATATTTAATTAGACACCAAAATCACCAAAATCGGATGTTGTTAACTATGGTCAGAATTCAAAAGGTCGTTGACCTATGAACATTTTTTCATCATAGCGCCTCTTGAAAGGTCTGATTATAACAAACTATACATTTTTGGAATACAGGGTGTCCCAGAAAAAATTACCGAGTGAATAAAATTGAACGTAAGTCGAGAAATAGACATCATAATCAAAAAAGCGCATAGCCTATTTTATCGTGCAATCACATACGAAAATTTAATTTGATTCGGTTGACTGGTTGCAAAGAAATCAACGATTACATAATGCGTGCATCAATGCAGTTCATTCCAAGTTTGATCAACACTCAACAGGCGCTTTTTTCATACTCGCTCACCTCTTCCTAAAGTTTGTGTATCTCATTAAATTTAGTCAACATTATCTATTTTATAATCCGATGTTGTTATGTTATTCATGCTTTCACTGAAGATGAATAATAGTTTGTCCGAAAAACTTTGATTGGAAGCTTTCCAACTTTAATTCTTTAGGTTGTGCAAATATGTTATATTTTAACTTTCCAAAGAACATTTGAGCCAAGAATGACAATGTTCAAGTGCTTACAGCTTTACGTGTTATTTGATACCATGCAACATTAATGTTGAAGTTTTAAAAGATTTAAACTTTGCATTGCAATTTCTTTGAAATATTCCAAAAACATTAATATGTGTGAGAAATATTTTAAGCCAGCTGGAATTCTTTATGCAACATTCATATCAACATTAACGAAAAGATATTTACAAGTACCGAGCATAATCTTGCATGCAAGCTTTCATTTTCAATATCCTGTAGGTTTTTAAATTTGAACAAAACCTAATTAATGTTTTAATAAAGAACGAAAAGGATTTCACTGAACAAAATATGAAGCCCATTGACAGTTATTAACCAATAGTGCGCACTATGTTGAATGATCTTTCTTTCAAACTTGGAATGAAGTGAATTGACACATGCGTTATGTAATCGCTTTTTTTCTTCGCAATCAGTAAACCGATTCCAGTACAATTATCGTATAAGATGCAGAATAAGACGGGCTACACGCTGATGTTTAGATTTTTGGATTTTGACATATATATTTCTCGACTTACTTTCAAATTCATTCGCCTGGTAATTTTTTCTGGGACACCCTGCATATATGAGTGATCCCCCGGGCTGCAACCGTCCATTCTGGTGCCCTAAATAATAAAGGCAGGTATAATGGCCGCCAACCATGGGTGGTTTCTTAACAGCATTTTTGATTGGCTAATTATACAATATTGTCATCTGAGTGACCAATTAAAATATAGTTTTTATACCATTCTTTATCCATGCTGCTCATTGGCTCAAAATTCCAAATCATAATAGTTTAGTCTTCTTGTAGCCAATCAGTAAGTGTTATACTTATGCAGGGGTTAAAAATGATGGAAGGCTGCTGCAACCATCCATTTTGGTGCCCTAATAAAGGAAGGTGTCATGGCCGCCAACCATGGGTGGTTAGACACGACAAACCCTTGTTTCAAACTAAACATATGATAATGATAGGTGCCGTCAATGTCACAGAAACCGAATTCCTCTGCTACTGAAGATGTGAGGATTATCTTGCCGGTCTTTTGCATAATGTTAGGATCTGAAAATATAAAGAAATGAGCATTAGAGGTATGGAAAGGAAAGATAGCCTGCATTTATTTCAAGATCATACAAAGGGCATCCCAAAATCCCCATTTCATATTGTCAGTGGCAGGCCAGGAATGTTTTTTGGGGAGGGAGGTAAATTTTTTTTTTAAATATGCTTGTACATTCATACAATGACCTTTGAATGTTTGGGTACAAAAACTTTGGAGCTAGGGTTGTTAAATGAGGGTTATTGAAGTGAATTGGCTCATACATACCTGTAGCTAAGTGTGTAATGGCTTTCCCAGCAAACTCTGTTGTCTCCCCATGCTCAAACAATGAACGAGCCTGTAAGAAAAAACAAGGGGCAAGATTTCAAGAGTAACTGCATGCTGCGACCTAAAGATTAAAGTTATGCTTTAGTGATTTTTAAATTTATGCTGGTGTCAGCAGTGTGTCTCTTCATCATGCGGCTAGCACTTTTCTGCAAGCAGAGCTTCATGCCACTATAAGCAGGAACCGGGGCAGGAGCAGCATGACTCCAATGTTACCGCTCTGCATTGCTTTGTGCTCATTGGCCAAATATCATATCATGTTCTCATACATCAGAGCAGCACCACTCCCGAGTTGACTTGAATTCAACTCCTAGTGATCTGCCACTTTGTGCAAAGTGGTGGAGTGATCGATATATCGGCTTGTCGCTGGTCACTGCTAGCATTTCTGGTGCAACTGCGCAGTGAAACAAAACCGTTGTCAGATTGGCCAGCAGCAGGAAAGTATCATACATCATACTAAACTAGCATTAGCGTCAGGATCAGGACTTACTGACTAGAGGTATAGTCAAGAGTAACTGCAAGATTTCAAGAGTAACTGCATGCTGGGGCCTAAAGATTAGGGTTATGCTTTAGTGAATATTAAATTGATATTGAATTAAAATTCAATATATGTAATCACTAAACACTGCCCTGAGGACTAAGTGCTCTGTCTTTGCCAATTGAACAAACCCAAAGATCAACAATGTACTTAATAAACAAAACTAAAGTATTTTCCACCCTGATGTGGCAGTGACGTCAGTGCGCATTTCATTGGGTGCAGCTACAAATCGCAAGTGTTCACTCAAAGCGCTGGCATACACACACACGTGCTTAAAACGCCACATAGTCTATGCGCGCACGAAACAGCTGTCTCAACGTCACTGCCATATCAGGGTGGAAATGCTTTATATTTGTTTCTTGGCTCTCATGTAAGTAATCTGTAATTAATTAAAAATGTAAACCTGTATCCATAATAGGTATATTAAAAGAAAAGGCCCAGGCACAGTGTTCAATTTACCTGGTGTAGCAGATCAAAATGTTCCCCACAACTTGCCACACAAATTTTACCTTGTATAGCAATTTTAGTGTAAACATTACGTATATATACTTTTAGTACCTGGCCACAGTGATATGTACTAGGCAATGTTATGTTTCTTTTACTAAACCAGGTTAAAATCTGTAAACCAGGTTAGGGATCACCTACCTTAACTAAACCAGTGTTCTCTTCTTGCATCATTTCATTGATATGCTCAGTCTTGACAGCACCTGGCCACAGTGATATACAGGCAATGTTGTGTTTCTTAAGGTCTATAGCACATTCCGCAGCCATCCTGTCGCACTGTGTGGTAAACAGGGTACATAACACATCAAGAACCACTAAACCAATACTAGGCTTGTTTGTACTCATTTTAAAGAATTCCATATATGGTCATGAAAATGTACTATTCTGAAATTGTGTAATTTTTAAAGAAAATTTGGAACTTGTCGTCTGTAGTCGACACACGTGTGGAGAGGCTTGTTTGTACTCATTTTAAAGAATTCCATATATGGTCATGAAAATGTACTATTCTGAAATTTTGTAATTTTGGAACTTGTCGTCTGCAGTCGACACCCGTGTGGAGAGGGTTAAAATGGTGCACCCAAAATTGTACATTTTGTAACAATTATCGATGCTTGCGATGCATTGGATCATGAATGAATGTATGCAGAGATTCCACTTTTCCTGATTTATCAGGAATTCCTGATTTTTGCCATTTTTAGCCAAATATTCAGGATTTTTTTGGCAATGAATGATTGGTTACGCTTCGCAACTTCCTGATTTTTATCAACAACCAAGTGGCATCTCTGTTTTTGTGATATTTATTAGTCTTGATGCGTGAACACATGTATACTAATGAATGGTTGAATTTGAATTTCGGTCCACAAACTTGCTCCAGATTTGCTTGGGTAGCAAAGCCCCCTGCATATGATACATTGATAATGAGTCCTTGTTTAGCATGTACCAGAAACGGACACTGAAGCAAGATAGTGACCCCTAGTTCATAAAAAGAGGGAAAATGCTAAATTATCTATAACAATTATGGGTTGAGTTTGAATTTCAGTCCACAAACTTACTCCAGATTTGCCTATACAATAGGGTACTGTAGCGAAGTGAACTAAGCCTCCTGGGGATGAGATGTTGACAATAAGTCCTTGTTTAGCTGGTACCATGAGTCGGGCAGCATACACTGCAGCAAGATAGTGACCCCTAGTTTCACAAAAAGAGAATAGAAAGGGAAAATGCTAGATTATCTAACAAGGGTTGTGTATGCACAGTAGGGTAGCCATGACTTTTTCAAAGGGGCAAGGCAGCTTTCAAGGGGCTAAACTTAACAAAAATGGACTATAAAGTACAAAAAAGGCCTGTAAATCTTAAGTATCAGGGCGGCCAGCATCCCACAGAGAGCATGAGGGGAAGACCTCTTGGGGGTGGGGAGGGGCAGCTGTTCCATTTTGGCTTGTTCATGTACATCACTGGATATGTAGCCATTCTAAAAAGTTGCAGTGACACTATCTGGTCCATGGGGGCTAAAGGCGGCAAATTTGAAACTGAGATAACAGTAAAAATATGGAGTAAAAAACAATAAAATATATAAGAAAATAGACATAGACATTGAGATCGATGTAAATCTGTTGAGATATTTGGGGTGTATAGGGTCTTCCTCACCCCTGTGCTTAAAACTCCAAACAGTGAGCTGTCTTCTCTGCCTTGTAAAATGAAGCTTTATATAAAACAGCATTTCATACACTCCTATATAAGCAGCCAACAGAAAAGCGGTTAGAAAAATACGAAACATGCATTGATTGTGTATATTGTGCACTCCACGTAGTACGCGCAGTGTTTCGCGCGTGTTTGCGTTGCCCTTGTCCTTGTTTAGCTGGTACCATTCATGACCCGAGCTAGATGCATGCACTGGTCAATACAAGATGGGGATCTCTCAGAAAAATTAAGACTTGAAATAGTTTTTAAACTGAAAGCCATAATGTATGATTGTCATCAAATTACTCGATCTTTACTCAAAATGCTGAAATAATAATTATTAGTACTAAATGTCAGGAAAGGTTTTTTACATACAAAATCAGGTTTGAAAGAAACTAATTTCATAATAAGATTAGCTTTATTTTTTGAGTCAATTTTGTGGCTTTTGAGTTTTGTCAAATTTGTGGAGTTGGTTGTGGAAATTAAGTCAGATATGCTAGCTAATTTACATACTAATTAGAATATTCAAATTACCTTAAACCAACTTTGTTGACAGTATCCCACATTCCTATGTCTTCTTCCCAGAACTTTAAATTGTCTTTCATGCTGTCTGATATGGCCTGTAAAATATTAAAGACACAATTTGAGGGGTCAGTGACACAAAGACGTAACTCCATTTTTTCCAAAAACGAGATTTTGATATCAAAATTGTTAGAAAGATAGAAATGTTCTGTATTTAGCACCCCATTGAAATCAATGGCCAGTGAAACATAAACTTAACTACATAAGTCAATGTGGACCATTATCTTTAAACTCATTTTTCTCAAAATGGCCAAAATGGAGTTGTCTTTGTGTCACAGACCCCTCGACATGAACCGTAAATGAGCAGATATATTTGTTGATAATTATCAGCTTATGGGGGGGGGGCAAGTTTGAGGGTAGCTCTCAATCAGCGCCCTTAATATGATAACGCAAGTCCAGTCTAGTGACTAGGGCATAAACCATAATCTCCTGATCAACAAGGTCCTGAGACGGCCCCTTCAATTGATTGCAGAATGTTTAGTGACTGCAGAGCCCTTGTAAGTTTAGTAACCAGGGCACACCATGCACAAAATCTATGGTCCTGAGACTACCCTTCCCTCTGATCATGAAATATTTAGCATGTTTAGTGATCGCAGAGCCCTTGTGAGTTTAGAAACCAGGGCACACCATGTACAAAATCTATGGTCCTGAGACTACCCTTCCCTCTGATCATGAAATATTTCTAAAGCATGTTTAGTGACTGTTGCCAGTTCATAAGCACTTTCAGAACAGCTCAGAGAGGGTAGGTCATGGTTTTCACTAACATGACAACTTAATTGAGGACCCATATCAAGGCTCAGAATCTGAGCTAGTTAAGGGGTACATGCCCACAACCCAGTTTCACCACCGCTGTGTAGAAAATGCAACTTTTTCTATACTTACCCGCACAGCACTGTAGGCATTGTTGACCAGTATGTCGAGGCGGCCATTTTGTTCATCTTTGACTTTCTCAAAGAGCTGCTTGATTTCTTCATCGTTTCCATGGTCACATTGAACAGGGATGCATTTTCCTCCACGACCCTGGACCTGTAGATGTGTCATCATGTGGAGCAAAATTAGATTGGATATAATTACAGTCAATAAATGTTTACTGAAATAAAAATATACTATAATTCTTTAACCCCCTGTACTTCATTTCACCACAAGTTCGGCATTGGCCTAATGCCTTTAACCATAAATTACAAGGAAGAAAAAAGATGAAGTTTAAAGTAGTTTTCTTTAGTCCGGTTTTGAACCACAGACCCTTCCAAAAACATGACCGGAGATAGCGAGCCACAAGAGTGCACCTTGGCCAGCCAACATTTCAAGTTGAATCATTCTCAGAGGGTGTATGAATTCAAATGAAGCTGCCTAATGTGCTCATTCCATTTGGAATTCATACTTCCCCTGTGGAAGACTTAAAAGAGTCCAATTTATTACCTCTTCTGCAGTTTCTTGAAGACTACCACCAACTCCTTGTCCCTTTGGCCTCAATGTCCTACCTAGAAAATAAATTTATGGGATAGAATTATGTTGTGCATGATTTCCGAATTTGATTTCCTTGCTTTGTCTCTCTTGAAAGTAGTTTCTGACATTAATTTCAGGGGGTATTTACTAAACACATACAATAAAACTGACAGTATAGGGAACTTAGTGGTTTGACAGTGATTGTTTTGTAATGTCGCTTCAAAGACACAATTGAACTTTTGAAGCAATTTCTGCATTGAGTCTTCCATGTCTTCTGAAAAGTGAGGGTCTAACAGCCTTTAACAGGTCTGTAAAGCCATGTAGTACAAGTCTTATATTTGTTTCTTACAATACATGTGAAAGCTGCTTCAAACATCATTTTAAGTATTGATCATATTTAGACCATCTTTAAAATGACTGAATTTAAGGAAATTGAATCATTTGAATGTTTATTTACTTTTCAGAAAAGAATGGAGCATGTTTACAATAGTGTTTGCCACCTATAATACAGGCCTAATACATGCTATTCCATAACTGCCACCAATATGTAGTAACTCTCATCTAGAAGTACTTACCAGCAGCGTTCGAAATTTTGGTTGTCCGTTCGCCCGGGACAACTGAAAAAGTCGCCGGACAACCAAAAATACTGATTTGGTTGTCCGTTGGACAACCATAAATCTGTAGCCAAAAGTCACCTTTGTAGGCCTACGGACAACCAAAAACTTAGACGGACAACCAGAAATTGTAATCTGGTTGTCCGTGGGACAACCATTTATTTTTCCTCAATTCGAACACTGCTTACCAGTTATGTAGACTGTAGCCCCAGCTTCCCCAAGCTGTAATGCAATGCCCTTTCCTATACCGCGACTAGCACCCGTCACTATGCATACTCTGCCTGACAATGGTCCAGACCCAGACATGTTTGATTTTAGGAATAAGCATGCAATGTATATTGGTCAAGTGATATTATTGCTGTTAGCAGGTATGATTCTTCGGTTTCCAATTATATCGGAATTTAGTTCAATATTCAAGACAACACTTATTACCAGTAGCTACAATGCAAACTAGAAAACAAAGATTGTAACTTGTAATGCCCACAAAGAAGATATATTACACTTCCCACAATGCATTTCTTCCATTTCAATTGTCTGTACTGATTTGCTATCAAACATGGGTCGATAGTGAGTGACCAAAGGTACCTCAATGAACAGAGCACATCAAGAGTTTGCAAATTATGTTTATTTCATGACTTTCTTCCAATGTTTAACCAGTCTATTGTCAACATGAAAACAAAAGGGAACCTGTGCAAAGTAATACATGTAAGTGTCCATTGGCTATAATGAGGTGGTGCATCATGCTGCAATGGATTCTGGGAAGGGTAAGAGATAAGTATCCCTTATCCCTGTTTGTTGACCAGTAAACAAGTGCAGTCTGGAAGTCAAAGGTCTATGTAGGCTTACTGATAGCAAAGATATTTTTGGCCATAGTATTTTTGTTAGGCTTTTTTTTGTGTGTATTCTCAGTTGTATGCAGATAGGTAGTCAGAATAAAAATATACACAGTGTTATTATACTTCCAAAATTTAGATTTTGTCAACACATAGCGCTACTGGAGCACTATGCTGCTTTGGAGCCGATGTGTATTGTGATAATATTTAACACCAGGAACCAATAAAATTGCATAAAGATTTTCATTCAAAAATCAAAAAACTCTTCTCTTTTCAGTCTTGAGAGATCTCCTTTGAAGACCAAGAATGATTGCACAGAAAGCCCCAAATCAGACCAAACTCGCAAAAAATCCAGAAGAATTTTGGACAGTGATGATGAAGAGGAAGAAAACGCCACCAGCCAACAGTCGCCATCTCAACAAAATGGAGAGAAGGAAACACCTGAGAAAAAGAAGGACAAAAAGAAGAAAGAAGAAGACATGGAAGTAAGGATATTATGAAGTTTTATTTGACAAACCCAAGCTAAAAAATTACTATTTTGGCTGGTAATTTTGTCTGTGAATCACTATCTCAAATCTGGTTATATTGTGATCCAACAGCTGACTGGTTGGAAGGTATATGTCACTTCTGGTCATAAATTAAAGAGATACAGAAACTATAAACAGCCCAAGTCTCAGCATCACCAACAATGATTAGGGGTTCATTCATAGGATTGAGGGCATAAACAGCAATCATGCCCGAAATCCTATGAATGAACCCTGTTCATACATACCCAGCATTCTTAGCAATTCAATACAGATGAAAATAATAAGGGTTTACAAGTTTAAATAACATTTCCATACCGTTTTTCTTCATAAATTGGAAGAAAATTGAGTAGGCCTACTTGCAGGAAGCAGCTCGACTCATGAGGTCAACAGCCGGGAGTCAATGCGTGATACGCGTCATCTTTTGTGCTCCGCGTGAGATGGGCGCGGTGACATGCGCGTGTACGCAACACTAGCAAATCGTGGATTGTGTTAATTAGGTTCCAACGCTGCGTGACGCAGCTTGTTTATGCCCTGCGTACTGGTCATAAACGGTATTTATGACCAGCAAAAAAGGACGCAAATCCAATCAGAAACATCGTTATATCGTGAGTATGTATGAAGGGCTGATCATTTCATGAACTGTGACAGATGAAACTGCTACGCACATACCCCATATTTTTTCGGTCTTACCAAAGTATAGGAGATTCATTAATTTTTGGTGCTTTTCCTTTTTTTGATTGAATCTCTGTCTCATGCCTGGTATACGCAAAGGCCGGTGTGATTGTTAGACATGCATGATCGAGCATTTGGCCCTCATGAATATGCAAGAATTAGAGAATAAAGGTATTGATTTTAGCCACTGGAGTGCATCTGTCGTCTCATATAACACGGGCAACATCATTATTTTAAGTAAAACAACGAGGTAAGCCGAGTTGTTTTACGCCAAAAATAATGATGTCGCCTATGTTATATGAGACGATAGATACGACAGTGGCTAAAAACAATACCTTTATTCTCATTCTTAAATACTTCAATTCAAATAAAAAAATATCATAAGTATTACAAATTTTAATCTATATTAAATCCTACATTTTGCAAGGAATTACCTAAGGCTTAAAATCGATCAGTCCCATTGTTGTTATGCGCCTCCGATTGGTCCAAATATCGTGTACGCGTATCGCGTTGATGAACACGCGCTGACCCGTGTGATATCGTGTCATATCACACGGGTAAGAACCAATAAGATTGCAGGAACGTTCTCAAGTGTTTAAGAATTCACAGCGTACAAAGCACAGGGACTTTGGCTGTTGGTGAATAGTTTGTATCTGTTTAGTTTATGCTTCTGGTATTGATGTTAGCCTTAGTTGCAGTCTCAAGCACTGAGATTATAGACTCCCTCATCTCTGTTTATAGCGGACTCCTTGCCTGCTCCTTCTCCTGTACAATTTATGTATTTTCCCGTATCAGTATCAAGTTGATATATCTTGCTCTTTGTTCCCAGGTTGATGAGAGTGAAGACAAATCAGACAAAGGAAAGACTCCTACCAAACCAGATGGCAGTCAACCTTCTACCTCATCACCAGAGACAACTTCTCCAAGTGGTATACCTAAGAGAACAACAGGTATGGCTATTCCAGTTGAATTCTCACACCCCCTATGGAAGACATGACCGTAATCTTCCATGCAGGCAGTAAGGATTGCAAATGGAGTCACCCATTTATTTTCATCTGCTCCAAAATGGGCTATCCCAGTGGAAATCCACACACCCCCTATGGAAGCCATGACCTTAATCTACCACACAAGGAGTGTGAATTCAAATCGGGTTACCTGAATGGGTGACTCTATTTGAGATCAACACCCCCTGTGTGGACAGTTAAGGTTATGTCTTCCACAGGGGGTGTATGGATTTATTTATTATTTATACTTTCTTTAAGCAGGGTAATCCCATCAATGAAAACACTGATCTTCCTGGGGGCCCTGCAAGAGCCGTACATTTACAAATTAAAATACAACTTAAATAATATTTATAGTAGTACATGTACATGAGGAAAAATATACATATTTGAATATGAAATAATTATGAGTACATTATATTTCAACTGGAATAGTCAATTCCCTTTCTGTGTAAATAAAATTATAAAACATTTGTCATGCGGAGAATTGGCGAACACCCACAAACAAGCCTGAAGACAAGAATATGGAGATAAAGAAGCTCATTCCACAAAAATTTTGCTGTTTAGAGGGAAATTTTGCTTCCCTAAATTAAGGTTCATGCTACGCCGCAATTGCTTTGCGATGCGTTGCGTTGCCGATATATAGATTTTATAGAATCATTTCAGAATTGTACATTGTCATGACCATATTTGGATTCAAATATTCAGCCGGTATCTTAAAAAATTTAATGTTGAAGTCGATAGCTAGCATGCAATGCATTAAGATAAATCTCAATGTTGTCTTTTAGTAATGATTTGTTTCAATTTTAATCTAGAATGAAGTTCAGATTACTTGTAATGTATGCATATTGATTTTCACACTCAATAATTCAGGGATGCTGGTGGCAGGCTGGCAGCCCCTTTACTTTAGCATGCTGTCTTGAAAATGTCTATTATATTTGAGTGTAGCCTCTGCCTAGATGTTTGGGTAAATTCCTGTTCGGTAAAATTTGTGTGTGATGATGCTGAAAATTAATGCTCTGTGTGCTAGCCATAGGCTTCAATAGGCTAAATTGCTGATCCATGGATTATCTTGTTCTGGTGCATTGTGGGATAGAAAAGTGGGCAAATCGATCATTATTTTGCCCCTTTTCTATCCCACAATGCCCCAGAAAAGGATAATAAATGGATAATATAGCCTATATAAAAAGTCACAAGTTTTGGGATATTTGCTCAAAATATCAAGAGCTATCTCCAGAACCACTGAACCAACACTGGGCCTGTTTGTACTCATTTTAATGCATTTTTCATGCTGATTCCAAATATGGTCATGCCTTTGTACAATTCTGACACCCATGTGGAGAGGGTCAAGTTAAGCCTAATCATTTGTACTTTGTCTGGTTTTATTGCAGCACGTAAACACATGAGGAAGAGAAAACCAGATGAGATCCAGTCTCCAACGTCTGAGAAAGAATCAGGACATGATGCGAAGAAAATGAAAACAGAAGACAAGAGTGCTGATGAGGTGAGGTTAATTAATAACATAGGGATGATGATTACCGGCTTCACAACAATATGAGCTTATATTGCAGATATGGTTGATTGACCATCTTTGTACAGGTTGCTGATGTTAATGGTTTGGTGGCTCTGAAAAGAGACGGTCACTGAAGACTGCCCACGGTCAGCATAGAAGAAGCAGACCTCGCCTATCTGCTAATGTAAAAGGTTTGGTGGCTCTGAAAAGAGCCGTTCACTGAGTGAAGACTGCCTCTTGTCAACATATTTAACTCTCTCCACACAAGTGTCGACTGCAAACAACTTGAAGGTTCAACTTTTTATTTTAATTCACAAATTTCAGAATTGTACATTTCTATGACCATTTTGGAATTGGCATGAAAGATGCATTAAAATGAATACAAACAAGCCTAGTATTTGGTTCAGATGCTCTTAAAATAGCTTGGAATTTGTATGTTGAAGGCTATGGCCAACACACAGAGCATTAAACTCATGTATTTATATGTTGCTCTTTAGAAAGAGGACAAGATGGATACAGATGAGACTCCAAAGAAAGGAAGTTCCAAAATAAAGGAAGTAGAGACTAAGGTGAAGGAAGAAGAGAAAAGTCCTAAAGAGAAGAAGGAAAAAGAAAAGAAGAAAGAAAGCTCCAAAGGAAAAGAAGGAGAGTCCAAAGAGAAAGGTGAAGACACCGGACACGGAGAAGGACAAGAAGAAAGAGAAGACGCCAGACACAAAGAAAGAGAGGAAGGACAAGAAGAAAGGTAAACACGTTTAATGTTTGTCCACATAGATCGTAAGGTAACAGCTATAGCTCATTAATGTTATCATGGTGTTGATGTTTGTTTGTAAACATCACTATAGTAGGAATGCACAGTGGTACATGCTTTAACTTCACACGGGTGTCGACTGCAGACGACAAGTTCCACATTTTGTCCGTCCGGAGGTTGTGAGTGCAATATCTTGGAATTGGTAAGGTGTATAGTAATGTGATTTGGTGGAGGGGTCTTCAAATTCTAGTAGGTTTTCGGCACAAATTATGCAATTTTGGTTGCTCATTTTTATTTATAGCAAATATAGCAAAAACCTAGGTTTGTTTAACATTATGGTTTAACAAGTGGGCTGCAAATATTAACCATAATGAAACTTTTCAAAGTGCCAAGTAGGGCAGACAAAATACTTATGTGCCCATATGTAGAGATAAGTTGTAATTTGCTTTTTTATTTTATTTCATGAAGAAACAAAAGAGAAAGCGGAATCACCTAAATGGAAAAAGGAAGTCAAGGAAGAAAAGAAAGAGGAGAAAGACAAGGAAGAGAAAAAAGAGGAAAAGAAAGAGCCAGAAAGTAAACCTAAAAAGACAGGATTCAGGTAAGTGTGAAAAAGGGAATGGGATATAATCCGAGACAGAATTAAAGACTAGTTTATGTCTGACTGACATCACTGTCCTGTCATGTCAATCAAACTCCCAGTGACCATTGATTAGTTAATAGCGCATAAAAGGACAATTGATTCATCTGGTGCCATCTTGAGAAAAGGAATCACAGGAAATGGCAGAAAATTTCAGTATTTTTACAAGGTGAACAGCAACTTTTCCAGGCATTGTTGACATGAGGCATTCAGAAAAAGAAAGTTTACTACTACTAAGATGGTTTGTATGATACTCCTATTACTTTGTACAGGTTCCCTTTGTTTTCATTTTGAGAATAGACTGGCTAAAATAATATGGGTCAATAGTCAAGAAATACACATTTTGCAAGATCTGGATGTGCTCTGTTCATTGAGGTACTATCGAGCAAATCAGTACAGAAAATTGAAATAATGCATCTTGGGAAGTGTAACAGATATCTTCTCTGTCCTCACCCATAGAGTGTATTATAATGTGTGTGTATTTCTTTACTGTTTAGTTTTGCTCAGATGGGTAAAGCCACAGAGAGTTCTTACCAACCTGGGACATCATCATATCATCCTATCAACGATGCATGCTGGAAGAAAGGAGAGAAGTAAGTCATTATTTAGGGATGTAGGTATTGCAGGGAAAAAAATTTAAAAATGTTTTACATTTCCAGAAGTGGATGATAATATTTCATAATAAAAAGAGCAAAAACAATTTTTAAGGGGGGTGATACCCTTAGTCATAGCATATTCCCCAATCCCTAACGTTCGCTAAAAAAGTACTCCGATCAAGCGTTCGACTTGCTCGCTTTGCTTACACCGTTTCAGGGTTTTTTTTCGACAGGTACTTACATCCCTGATTATTACACCACCCTACACCATGGAAAACTTCGGCTAGCCTAATTTCCCTAGTCCATCTAGCTACATGTGTCTCTTTTTACATACAGCTAGGAATGCTTAATCTCAAGTGGCAGACATTCCAAAACATCTCTAAGTCAGGGTTTTCTTTAACGCACAAAACACACGTATTTACGCGTTCAGGCACTTTTCTGACTCCTTCAAATCCATAGTCCCAAAGTCCAATGCGTACAAAATCTTGAAAACGTACGCGTTCAGATATTGCAAGATTTGAATAGAGAAACACCCGATATTGTGCATTTATTCTCGGCTTTTGGCATTTAGGACCTACTCCCGATATGTAGGGCCTATCACATTTTGTCAGCATTGATCCATGTATGTTTTAGTGATTGCGAGTCTCTAAAATTGTATAGTGTCAGTTTGAAATCTTGCAAATTGGGTTCGGGTCCTTTTTTCTGTTTAAATGATGCACCAAATGTGTCTTCAATTGGACTTTGATTTTGCAAAATTTTCCCTCTCAGGGGGGAACATCCCCCTCAGACACCCCCATGCGTAGTGGATAAACAAGTGACCATTTTCGCTTCTGCTTTCGACATTTGCCAATTTAGGCCATATGTTTAACACAATTTATAGGTATAATGGGGAAAACGTGACAACGAAAGGCTTTACATGCTTTATGAACCGTCATTTTACAATTTTCGGCTTTTCAACTGTTCAAACTTAAATTTTACACAGTAATAGTGCCAAAATGGTCCACCAAATCGCTTCAATTAGGTCTTCATTTTGCACAATTTTCCAATTTCTAAGGGGGGGGGGGACATCACCCTGCGTAGTTGATAAACAAATGACCACTTTCACTTCTGCTTTCGACAACTTGCCGTCCACGAAAGACTCCATGGACTGCTCATTTCACAAATGTTCGGCTTTTTTATGGTACCAAAAAAAAATCCCATTTTGAAGCTAAACTGTTGAAATATGGTGCAAAAGTGGAATAAATTTGCGCGAAGTGCCCAAAAATTTGCACTCTGGGAGCTAAAATGGCCAAATATGAGGTTAATTTGATCAGAAACCCACATACATGCGTCAACATTGGGGATGATTGTATGGACCATCCCCCTGGCAAAATATTGGGGGAGATTTCCCCCACCCCACCCCCTCCGGATATACGCCTATGGCTCCAAAATCACACATATTGTATGTCTTCAAAAATAATATAAAAATACCCCTTGGGCAATGTTTTTGACTCCTTTAGAGGAAAAATTCACAATTGAAAGGGTCAAAAAAATTGATTATACCCCTTCAGCAAAATGCTTAAAGAAAACCCTGCTCTAAGTGATGTGGTTTTGTTTAGGAATGTTCTCTCATTGTTGCTGGTTGGCTGACCGGTACCAAGCTAACATGATGGACCTGGAATAGAGATACAAGCTTATTGTCCCCTTCAACAATAAGATTACTGATTGTTTGATCAAATTAAAATCTGTGTGGCTGTCATCACAAAAGGATAATAGTAGTTATCATAATCATTTGAGTTGGTAGGAACAGGTGGATGTGAGTTCATAAGAGCAATGTCGGAGATTAAAGGTTACCTTTATACAATCGATGTGGAGAGATGAGGTCCGACCAACAGCCGTTATAACGAATGGTTCATGTTCAACTAATTCCAGCGGACGGTCTGTGGTTAGTAAGGAATCGTTTTTGACCATGCGCTGATCTGGCTGGTCAGGAAGATATTTAATATCCCGAATTTATAATATGCCTACCAGTTCGATCGTATAACCGATTTGCTAGAGAATATTTGTTACCATGTTTAATAAATTCAGTATTTATCGTATAATAAAATGTGGCCAAATGTATATGTGTACATAGTGTGTGGATCACAAGAATAATAATCTTCTACGGACTTGGCTACTAAGCATGTCGGGAAGGATATGGCGGTATGCTGACCTGGGTCAATATGTTCTGGGCAGATGAGGTCCGACCAATTGCCTACGACCTTGTGTGCGATCATGTGTGACAGGCAATTCCCGATAATAATAAAAGTTCCCTGGTAGGAATTGACTAGTCTCCTTCACAGCCGATGTCTGTCGGTCATAACACTTGTTATTCCTAACAAATCATAACCACATGCAGTCTGTGCCTCAAGACCACACATTGGCTTGCAATGCGGATGTCCAAACTCCCATTTTGTTGAGGAGTCTTTTGAAGAGGCGATGGATTTTTCCACTTCACACAAAAATTTACACATTAAATTATCATTATTTTTGGAAAATAATGTTCCAGTGTTTCCCTTTTCTTCTTTATCCAGAGTGCCTTACCTAGCATTAGCACGCACATTGGAATGTATAGAGGAGATATCAAGTCGTCTTAAAATCATGGAAATTCTCACAGACTTCTTACGATCAGTCATAGTATTAAGTCCTGATGACTTACAGCGGTGTGTGTACCTATGTCTGAATAAACTTGCCCCGGCCTATGAAGGAATGGAATTAGGGATGGGCGAGACACATTTAATGAAAGCTGTATCACAAGCTACTGGTAAGTGTAGTATCCTATTGACCTTTTCAATAAATCCCATAAGCCTTTCCGGGTAGACCTGAGATGTCATCATTTGATGTCACGCCAATGTTCACATTGTTTGGCGAACATCAATACTGAACATTTCAAAATCAGGAAGTGTGCAGTTACAATATGTGCATCGGCATGACAACATCGCAGGTCTACCCAGAAAGGCTTATGGGAAAGGTCAATTCACCGTCAAAGTTTTCGCCACTCTGTTAACTCTATCACGTTTTAAGTCCTGAACCAAGATCAAAATGATCGCCACACAAAATCTAACACACATATCATCATTCTAAAATGATGCATGATGCAATTGGTTTTTTCCAGTTGAAATACATACACCCATATGGAAGACATTACCTTAATCTCCCATACCGGGAGTGTGAATCTCAAATGGAGTCACCCATTCAGGTAACCTCATTTAAAATCACACTCTCTGTGTGGAAGATTAGGCTGTGTCCTCCATAGAGGGTATGGATTTAAACTAGAATAGCCCATTGCCAGGATATGGTGGACTTGGTGCTTTGGGCTTTTGATGTGGTTGAATCATGGAAATTCCATTGTAATATGCACATAGGCAATGCCCTTTACCTATGTTGCCTCTCTCCACCCAGGTGTGCCAATAGATATCGGTTTTAAGCTGGCAAGGTAAGCCGACCGTTGTGTTGGAAGTATTGCAAACCCTCATAGCATGGCAAACCCCTACAGCATATTTTACTGAGGCATAGTCTAGTTGCAAGAGAGATGGGTACGATGGCCTACGAACACACATCTGAAATTTAACTCCATTTGTTTTGAGTACCTGTTGTAATACTAAATTATATTTTAACATATTTAGGTCGTAGTATGGAGAAGATAAAGGCAGACGTTGCTGAGAAAGGAGACATAGGGACTGTAGCTGTAGTAAGTGTCATAGTTTATGTCATCCTTCTAAAGTAAAATTGCAGTATTTGTTTATTTCATTAGTATGTCTTATTTATTGATTGGTTAAAAGTGTGTCACTTGATCACAAATATATTTACTATTTGGCCTCCTGGAGCAAGGACCGCTACAGACATCTAGTATTCGAAGTAGAAAATTTGATGTAACATGTCTTTTTTCCATTAATGTTTAAGTTCTAACGAATGTTTGATGACGTAAAAATCGATAATATGTTATGTAGAATGTCTGCTGGAAATATAATTTAAGTTTACGTCATCAAACATTCATTAGAACTTAAACATTACTGGAAATAGAATTGGAATAGATTAAATAACGGAGATATGTTCATCAAATATTCTATATCCACTAAAAAGTCTGTAGCGGCCTTAAATCATACTGACGGCAGCCATTTTGATGAGCAAATTTTGGAGAAGAGCAAAGCCCTTTATAAAAGTGTTCATTGGAGCAGGAAAAAATTATGCATTGGAATATTAGCATTAGTATAATTTTTCAAATCCAAATCCAAATTTTGTTTAAATAATTATAATTTAATATGTCAGTGTTTCAAAGTGAAAATTGCCCCAAAGTAGCAACTTTATAATTTACAAATTACATACATGTGGTTTTTTTTTTGTGTTTTTTTTTCAGACAAGCCGTTGTAACCAGCGCACCATGTTTGCACCGCCCAAGTTGACCGTTGCCAAGGTGTTTACTAACCTCAGGGAAATCGCGGCATTGACTGGACATTCAGTGAGTAAATGAGTTTTTATCTTTGGACTTCATAAGTTCAAATTTGTTGGGATGATCAAGCAATTAAAAAAAAAAGGTTGGTATTATTTTGTGCAGTAAAAATTTACCCTCTAAATATCAATATTTCTCAGGAAGGAGCTTTCTGGATTCCCTAGTAGTCTAAACAAAACCCATAGATTTGATTTGCATGTTTCTATAGTGAACATGACAGCCATTTTGAAATCCAAGATGGCAGCAAAATTTTTACTTGATCATACTAGACATGAAACTTAAACTTTCAAATAATCTGACACTCCTAAAACTGTCTTTGTTCCCAGCATTATGGACTGCACTTTCATCGGATATCAGAGACTCTTATCTCACTTTTTCCTTGTAAATCTCATCCAAAGCTGAGGGTAAATTTTTACTGCACAGCTAGCGGCGTGCAATGCCCAATGCCAATAAAAAAAAGTTGACTCTTCTCTGTTAAAAAATATTGAAAATCAGCCCTTTTTTGAAGGAAAAAATCACAAAATATCCTTTTTTTTTAGCTCGGTGCACCCTACCCCAAATGAATCTTGGCTACAGGCCTGGTCTCAAGTTGATACGTTTTTGTTATTTTATGCTTTGTGTGTGTAGAGTTCTGATAAGTTGGGAACACTGCACTATGTGGTGGCAGCGCTCTTGTGTCCTTTCAGTGCTCCCCAGCAGCTCAACAGCTGACCTCAATTTTGTTGTTTGTTCCAATTTTGTTGTTGATTGCCAAATGATTTCACATAAACATGTACATCAATCATCAAATGTAAATGTGATATCAATCAATCAACAGGGATGTCAGTTTGCAGGATTAATCTGGAATTCCAGATTATTTTGTCCAAATTTCTGCATTTAATTCACATGCTTTTTTTCACATGCTGTTTTTTTTCAGATTTTCAGCATTATTTCTTCAGGCCTACTTACATCCCTGGCATTTATGTAGTACCTAAAACAACGAAAGCTTGCACTATCTGTAAATGTTTTTGCCTGTTTGTTTTTGCAGTGTCAATCTAAGAAAATAGACAAAGTGAAAGCCATGTTGGTTGCATGCAGAGGATGTGAACCCAAATTTATTGTCAGGTAGGTTTTAGGGTTAGGTGTAGGATTAACTCAAATTCACTAGACCATTTCAAATCAAGATCGCAAAATTTTGGAAAACCAGGCTCTGTGAGCTTGAACTTGACATTAGCGCCGACAACAAGATCTACCAATCACAGAAGCGCAACGGCATCGCATGTGTGTTGCTGTAACGCTTAGCGTATACATGCAAGCGCACGCAGAAGTCATTGTAGCGCGTATCTGTGACGAACACAGTGTTCCAGGAATCATTGTGCGTTATTAATGACCCTGCAATAAGTGTGTGGTCAGGCAATCAATCACTTTTGATTGGATCGCACTTGCTGCGTATATTAATGAGGTTATGAATCTTTCACAAAGGGGGCATAGATTTCAAAAGGAGTCACCCATTCAGGTAACACCATGTGAAATTCACACTCACTCTGAGGGAGATTAAGGTCATGTCTTACTTAGAGGGTGTATGGATTTCAGCTGGAATAGCCCATTGTTAATAGCAGATGACAATTTGGTCCAAAATGCTGTGACACAATTGATGATGACCACAACTCTCTTCTTACCACTTTTTGAACCCAAGTAATGCTCTTATTCCATAAGATTTACAAACAAGAATAGAAAGATGAAACCTTTCAACCCAAGTCTACCGGTCTTTTGCACAGATAATCGCAGACTTGGAAGCCCCAAAATACTCAGGCTGCCATTTATAGTGTAATTAAAAATGAATGCAGGAATGAATTATGTTAGCCAAATCCAGTTTAAAATTTACTCACAATTCTTAGCTTTTGCCGACTACCCCTGTGGAAGATTTTGGAAATATCTTCCACAGGGGGACTATGAATTATAAATGGAACAAACACATTAGGCAGCTCCATTTGAATGTCATACACTCTCTGAGACAGATTCAACCTGAATTTTCCACAGAGGGAGGGTGAGTTTCAAATAGAGTTGTTTAATGTGCTAAATAAATTTCAAATTCACACTCCCCCTGTGGAAGATATGTAAAAAATCTTCCACAGGGGGAGTGTGGAGATTAAATGGAAAAGTCCAATTTGTCTTTATTTTCTATTTTTTTTCCTGGAAAAGCCATTAGGTCTGTGGTCAGGACGGGCAGTTTTTGGATCTTGGCTAAACCCCTGGTTTGGATTAAGGTTGGGGTGGCAATTACTATTCAAGTTGTTCTGATTTGCCTTTATTGTCAATTGCAGGTCACTAAGTGGCAAGCTACGCATTGGTTTAGCTGAGCAGTCTGTGTTAGTATCACTAGGTCATGCAGTGGCACTCACAACACCTAATCAAGGTAAGCATTGAGTTAACTTGGATATCAAAATACCACTCAGAACACTTAACCAGAGTTAGGCTTGCTATAACTTGGTTTAGCTGAGCAGTCTGTGTTAGTATCACTAGGTCATGCAGTGGCACTCACAACACCTAATCAAGGTAAGCACCGAGCTAACTTAGATATCAAACTACAACTCAGAACACTTAACCAGAGTTAGGCTTGCTATAACTTGGTTTAGCTGAGCAGTCTGTGTTAGTATCACTAGGTCATGCAGTGGCACTCACAACACCTAATCAAGGTAAGCACCAAGCTAACTTAGATATCAAACTACAACTCAGAACACTTAACCAGAGTTAGGCTTGCTATAACTTGGTTTAGCTGAGCAGTCTGTGTTAGTATCACTAGGTCATGCAGTGGCACTCACAACACCTAATCAAGGTAAGCACCAAGCTAACTTAGATATCAAACTACAACTCAGAACACTTAACCAGAGTTAGGCTTGCTATAACTTGGTTTAGCTGAGCAGTCTGTGTTAGTATCACTAGGTCATGCAGTGGCACTCACAACACCTAATCAAGGTAAGCATTAAGCTAACTTAGATATAAAATACCACTAAGACCACTTAACCAGAGTTAGGCTTCCTATAACTTGGTTTAGCTGAGCAGTCTGTGTTAGTATCACTAGGTCATGCAGTGGCACTCACAACACCTAATCAAGGTAAGCACCGAGCTAACTTAGATATCAAACTACAACTCAGAACACTTAGCCAGAGTTAGGCTTGCTATATTTTGGTTTAGCTGAGCAGTCTGTGTTAGTATCACTAGGTCATGCAGTGGCACTCACAACACCTAATCAAGGTAAGCATTAAGCTAACTTAGATATAAAATACCACTAAGACCACTTAACCAGAGTTAGGCTTCCTATAACTTGGTTTAGCTGAGCAGTCTGTGTTAGTATCACTAGGTCATGCAGTGGCACTCACAACACCTAATCAAGGTAAGCACCGAGCTAACTTAGATATCAAACTACAACTCAGAACACTTAACCAGCGTTAGGCTTGCTATAACTTGGTTTAGCTGAGCAGTCTGTGTTAGTATCACTAGGTCATGCAGTGGCACTCACAACACCTAATCAAGGTAAGCACCGAGCTAACATAGATATCAAACTACAACTCAGAACACTTAACCAGAGTTAGGCTTGCTATAACTTGGTTTAGCTGAGCAGTCTGTGTTAGTATAACTAGGTCATGCAGTGGCACTCACAACACCTAATCAAGGTAAGCACTGAGTTACCTTGGATATAAAATACCACTCAGAACACTTAACCAGAGTTAGGTTTGCTATAATTTGGTTTATCTGAGCAGTCCGTAGAATTAAAAAGACTAGTTTGTGTCTGATATCACCTGTCAATCAAATTGAGAACTTTACGAGTTGCCGTGATGGTTGAGAGTCAAAGGTCAAGGGTTGTAGGGCATTTGAATGACAGTGACATCACTTAGATTATAGCTTCAGAGGGTTGTAGAATGTGATATCTTGTAACAAAACTTTTTAGTACAGGCACAATTTGTGTCTTGTTGAAAGGCGTTGTCACAAAATTTCAGTCCTGTATGTAGTTAACACCTAGTAAATGTTAGAATGGGATATTGCAGTTGAAATCCATACACCCCTATGGAAGAAATGGCCTTAATCTTCCACACAGGGAGTGCGAATTTCAAATGGGGTTACCTGAATGGGTGATTCTGTTTGAAATCTCCACCCAATGTGTTGCAGATTAAGATCATGTCTTCCATAGGGGGTGTTTGGATTTCAGCTAGAGTAGCCGGTTGACCTAACTTGGATTGATTAGTTACTCACAACACCTTTAAACTCTCTCCACACAGGTGTTGACTGCAGACAAGTTTCAATTTTTTTTTTTTAAATCAAAATTAAAGAATTATGATATTTCATGACCATATTTGGAAACAGCATGACAAACACATACAAATGAGTACAAACAAGCCTAGTATTGGTTCTGTGGCTGGTTCAAGATAGCTCAAGTAAATATCTCTTTTTATGTTGAAGCCTATGACTAGCATGCAGAGCATTAACTCACAATTATTTTTGTTTGTTTATTTGTTGTACACAGAGGAGGAAGACATTGTGTCAAAGCGTAAAGCCTTGTCAGACTCATGGAAGAAGACATTGGATGAAGCGGCTCTGATTGTGAAGACCACATACTGGTGGGTATTTGAAGAACTCACTTAAAAAAAACACAAGAGATGTGGTTCGAGAACTGCCTTGTTTATGTTATGGCATGTTTCGTCATGCTGTGTTCATTCAATTGCACATATAATCCTGCATCTTAGTTTCAAAGGAATATGAAATAGTTTTGTAAATGAACCAAAAAGTTCTATATGTACTTTATTTATGGTACACACAGCTAGCAGTGCACAACCCCTGTGCCAAGTGTGTTTGGGGTAAACTGCACTTTTGTTAATTAACTCCAGAGTAAGTTAGGATTTAAAAAATTATTCTCCTGTTTTACCACTCCTAACCCTTTAGTTGGACATGATCATAACAAATTCTGCTTGGAATTTATTTATGGAAGTATTTCCAAGATTATAGCTCAACTCACCCTGAATGCTAGAAAATAATACAGGCTGGGACTGGGTACCCCCCCCCCCCTCCTCCCTTCAACAGGCATGGGCACACAACTCAATAGGGTGCCTCCGACTAATCCATCTTCAGTGCGTTAGGGTTGAGTCAATTTTGATATTTTGTACCACATTATTGCTTTCAAAGATGACAATTATATTGTTTGAGTTAAGTCATGTCCGTATCCATGATAATCCAGAACAGTGAATTTCCCGTACCATTATGTATGGAACTGTTTGGAGCCTGTCTTCTGCTTTTTGGCCCCACACATATGTGGGGCTTATGTTATCACCCAGATGGATGCCTGGTTGTTTGGCTGTCCGGGTGGAAGTAAAACCATTAATCCGCTGTGCAGCTTAAATGCAATAACCAATCAACTTAAAACTTGGTATGGTGATAGGATATGGTGGCCTGATGTGCTGCATAGTTTTGTGTCATGTTATTTGCATATTTATGAATGTTAATGAGCTTATTTGCATATGTGAAAAAGGTGTGGGCCACCTTAATTACAAACCATGTAATTCTAGTTAAATATCTTTTGTTATTCCTACAGTGAAATGCCAGATTATGGTAAGATCATCCCAGCAATACTAAAACATGGCTTCAAAGATTTACCCAACCATTGTAAGCTGACACCAGGCATACCATTGAAACCCATGTTAGCTAAACCAACCAAGGGAGTCAGTGAAGTACTCAATAGATTCCAAGATATTGCCTTCACTAGTGAATACAAGTATGATGGAGAGAGGGCACAGGTAGGTTTGTTTTAAGTAAATTAGCTGGCACACAACTTGGGTTGTTGACAACCCTGCTTACCTCTTACTTTACTGTAGTATTGATAGGCATATGTTAGTGAGATTTATCCTTGAAGCGATTGAGCCAAAAGTACTACTGGGTCAGTACCCATGTACTTTGAAATAGGGTCTTGACCCTTGGTTTAGTCGTGACCTGTAGTCTTTAAAATGAGTTTGCATGAACATATTATTTTTTAGATTTGCCAACAACATAAAATGCATTGTAAATACCTTGAATAAAGAAGCCTTGTCATGCTCCTTGTTCTTATTTTCATAACAGATCCTCATACTTGATTCAGGAGATTTTAGAATCTACAGTTGTAATTGGGTGTCCCTCAAGGTTCAATATTGGGACCTCTAACTGTTTATACTTTACATGAATAATATGTTCCTGTTCTTACTTTCCAACAGATCCATATACTTGATTCAGGAGACGTCAGAATCTACAGTCGTAATCAGGAGAACAACACTACAAAGTACCCTGACATCATCAAAAGAATCCCCAAGAGTCTGGGAGACAACGTCAAATCCTGCGTCATCGACTCGGAGTCCGTAGCGTATGATCTGGAGAAGAAACAGATCCAACCATTCCAGGTGTTGAGTACAAGGAAGAGGAAGGACGCTAATGAGGCTGATATCAAGGTCCAAGTTTGTGTGTTTGCATTTGATTTGCTCTACTTGAATGGTGAGGTGAGGATATTTAACTCCTTGGGTACTTCTGACTTACTTACAATGCTCCTGATTGGTTAATCATGTGATATAATCATCTGAGTAACCAATCAAAATAGAGCCTTTAGATCTCTTAGCAATTTTAAGTTTTTCAATGCTGCTGACTCTACCATTACTCTAATTGGCTCAATACATGATTTTGTACTTTGTTCTCAAAATTACACAAATGACCTTGGCAATTATTGTAGCAGGATTATGTGATCTGGAGAAAAAAAACCTCCATATGTCCTGGTTCATGGTGTTGGACACATTCACAAATTTTCTCACATTTGTGAATTTGTGTTTAACACATCATCCTACAATTTGCAGTATTGCGAATTAAAAAAATCACACTCCCAGTGCAAGTTGCAATATTGCGAGTTGGATGATAGCGGCCATCTTGGATTTGCAGGTAAAGGGAACACATACTACAAAATTACTTCATAAACATTTCAAGTAATTAAAAAAATCAGAATTGATTTTTCGGTAAATCCCATAAGCCTTTTGAGTACACCTAAGAACTCGTCATTCTGCATCACGCCGCTCCGCGCCGATGCGCACATCGTTTATCGAACATCGTTACTGCGCATTGCAAGTCGGCGTGACGTCAAATGACGAGTTCTCAGGTGTACTCGCAAAGGGTTATGGGATTTACCGAAAAGGTCAATTGTAAATTTTCATGACCATATTTGGAGTCAGTATGAAAAATGGATTAAAATGAGTACAAACGAGTCTATAGTAAGAAATCCAATTGAATGAACGCAGCTTTCAACGGCTGTACTCGATACAACCGCGATCGTATTTCAAACTACAACGCGAAAGCATGACCTTGGATACAATGCTAACCAATCACAAGATAGTATTGGTTCAGTGGTTCTTAAGATAACTCTTGATAATTTGAGAAGATATCTCAAAACTTTTTATGTTGAAGCCTTTTGCCAGCACGATAGTATTAATCTGGATCATATTTTCTTTACTCTTGCAGTCATTAGTGAGGAAACCATTGAGGGAAAGGAGAGAACTGCTTCATGCTAACTTCAAAGAAATAGAAGGAGAATTTGTATTTGCTAAATCTATGACATCATCTAACACAGAAGATATTGCAGAATTCTTAGATGAATCAATCAAGGGTAAGTCAGTGAATAATATATTGTACTGCCATAAGAGTTTCTGGTTAAAACTATAGGTGCGAGGTGAGATCAATTGTACATAGCACTTTTGATCAGTACTTATCCATAGTTTTAACCAGACCCTCAAATTTGTTTTGTATACTTCATAAATATATTCTTTGTTCATTGATTTGTTAGAAGAAAATTATTCAAAATTTGTACTTGCCAGTTACTTGAGTGAACAGCACCACCTATATTTTGCCTTTCAAAAAAAATTGAACAGGCTAACCAAGTAGCAAAGTCACACTATGTGCAAATACGGAACAACACACCCAACCTCACCTAATATGATCCTTTGTTGCTGGTAAATCAGCTTTCTAAAACTGAGTGCCACAAGATGGGCTTTTTTCAGCGTATGGTGCCCATTTGGAACCAGCTCCCTAGTATTATCAGATCTACAAATTCTGTTGCTTCATTTAAGCACCAAGTTTTGGAGTTTTACCAGTCCAAATTTGCTCGCACCTTTGATGCAACTTCTGTTTGCACTTGGACCTCTTTTTGTAATTGTCCAAATTGCAGGCAAATGTAACTTACCTGCATTTTCCCCTCTAATTTATTTTTCCCTTCCCTTCTTTTTTGGTTTTGGTGGGCGGTCTTAGAGGTGCCTGGCACCTGTTCGCTCCAGCCATTCACTGGACTTTTAAAACAAATGTTCCTTTCATAATATTGTGTAATTTTGATGTAACTTATGTGCAATATTATATATTTCTTGTAATTCTGTGCCAGTGATAAAGTGTAATAAATAAATAAATAAAAATAAATAAATAAATAACTAATAATGCACATGTATGTCATTTGCCACCATCACAGAACAGGCATTTCATATTTGATATATTGTTTTCTTGTGTGCAGGTAACTGTGAAGGGTTGATGGTGAAGACATTAGATGTTGATGCCACATATGAAATTGCCAGGAGGTCTCATAATTGGCTCAAGGTAAGATCAACTATATTCCTTTGCATAAGCAACATCGGCATTACAAATTCCTATTGCATTGTGGGACTGCTTTGGGACAAGTTGAACTCTGACCTATCAGGGAATTTCTTTAATGATTATTCATTCATTTGTTATTGTTATAATGTTATCATTATTTAAATATATTAAATAATTTGTGAGATAAACATGTTGGTTTTTTTTTTCTAAAACCTCATTATATACAATATTTTTTATGCACAAAAAACAATTTTCCCTATAGGTCAGAGTTCAACATGTACAAAAACTGTCCCACAATGTTTTGGCTTTTTTCCATTTAGTAAACACAAATTTAAGACAGTTTTGTTTTGTATCGCTCCTAAATAAATTCTATAACTTTTAAGGAACATTTTATACTCCTTTGTCAGCACAACATCAAGTAATTCAAAACCCGTCATTATATCTGTGAGTCTAAGAGACAGTACATGGCGCAAATAATGACAGGAAAACACAATGACAGCCAGTCAGGTTATTGTTGACAGTAGTATATTTTACACTAGAATTGGTAAATGTATTAAAACTACATGCTGCTGACTTTTGAATTGAATTTGTTTGCTTTCAGCTCAAGAAAGACTACTTAGAGGGCGTAGGTGACACATTAGATTTGGTCGTCATTGGTGGTTACCATGGCAGGGGCAAGAGAGCAGGGACATATGGAGGATTCCTATTGGCATGCTATGATGAAGAGAGTGAAGACTTCCAATCAATATGCAAGGTAGGTCAAAGGTCATTGATGGTTACCATGGGAGGGGCAAGAGAGCAGGGACATATGGAGGATTCCTATTGGCATGCTATGATGAAGAGAGTGAAGACTTCCAATCAATATGCAAGGTAGGTCAAAGGTCATTGATGGTTACCATGGCAGGGGCAAGAGAGCAGGGACATATGGAGGATTCCTATTGGCATGCTATGATGATAAGAGTGAAGAATTCCAATCAATATGCAAGGTAGGTCAAAGGTCATTGATGTGTTGCATTAGGTTGGCAGCACTGATTGCATGCATTTTCAAGGAAGTCCAAATTATAATTTATTCAATCATATAAGTAGCAAAAGTTATTTGGTTTTTGTTACTATGTGTGGTAATAAAGTCACAAACTGGGCTATTCCAGTTGAAGTCCATTCACCCCAATGGAAAACATAATCTTAATCTCCCACACAGGGTTTCCAGATGGAGTCACCCACAGGTAATCCTGTATGGAATTCACATCCTGTGTTAAAAATAAAGGTCATGTCTTTAATTTGGAGTGTAACATGTGTCGATATAGAGACAAAAAGTACCTCAATGAACAGAGCATAATTCAGATGTGCAATAATTTATGTGACTATCGACCCATCTTTAGCCAGTCTATTCTCAACAAGAAAACAAAGGGAACCTGTACAATAGAAGTGCCATGTGATCTTGTGAGGTGATGCAGCATGTTGCAAAGGATTCTGGGAAGGGTAAGGTATCTTCTTTGGGTCAACAGGGGATTTTAAAGTACTCTGTATTTTAACAATCAATATTCAAGGTATATTTACACATTGAAAGTATACCAACTTGACAAATTCAGTATTACTGACAAATAATTGTCTCTATATCATCAGATTGGTACAGGTCTCAAAGATGACGAGTTAGAACAGCACACAAAGTTCTTCAAGGAACACATCATAGCGAAACCAAGGGCGTATTACCGATATGATTCCAGCCATGAGCCTGATCATTGGTTTGATGCTGTGCAGGTTTGGGAGGTGAAGGCAGCGGATTTATCTGTGTCACCTGTGCATAAGGCAGCTATGGGCTTAGTAAGTATAAACACTTTGTAGATTTATCAGGTGTGAGAATTTTCAGTTTTAAAACTGAATTTAGGGGGTTTTTTTGTCAAAATTTTCACAACTTTATTAAATTTTTGGTATTTTTTCCCCAATTTCACATGCATTTTCAGTTTTTTAGGAAAGTGCAGTCACATCCCTGATTTATATTATAACCCTACCCCTAAACCTGATCATTGCTTTCACGCTTAGCAGGTGTGGAATGTGAAGGCTGCAGATTTCTCTGTTTCACAGGTGCTTAGTAATTGCTAGTATGACATGTTGATAAATTACACTAAAAATAGCAAATCATGTTGTAATTGTAACATGGAATGTTGATTTAGTAAATACAGTACATATTTACAATCAAATTACAAAATATTTTTCTGTCTCCAGGTTGATAGAGAGAAAGGCATCTCGCTTAGGTTCCCAAGATTCCTTCGTATCCGTGATGACAAAAAGCCAGAAGAAGCAACATCTGGTTCACAGGTAAGCAAAATGCCAGTTTCTTTGGTCTTTTTCAGGCAGTTTCGATCAACAACAGACTAGTTGCAAAGTTTTTTTCCAGAAATGTGCATGTTGGCAGGTAAATGTACCAGTTTTGATTGGCTGCAATTTAGGGCAAACCCTGTCTACAATATTTTGCAAAGACCTTTCATACTGGTCAACCACTTGTGCTGATCATCGCGGGAAAAGAACAGTCATGCTTGCATTGCGCTGTAAACAGCATTTAATCTGGCAGTGTGACAGGTCCTTGCAAAATATTGTGAGTTACCCCCACCCTGACTATTTAACTTTTTAACTCTTAGCCTGTTCTCAAGATTTTTTAAAAACTCTTAAAAACTCTTGACTTATTGTGCCAAGTCTTAGATTTTTTTGACTACAATTGTACGGAAACATGCAAAATTGTTTTGGGCCCATTTTCCCTCAAATTGCAAAAATATTAAAATTTGACTTTCATTGGCAGTTAGAACTAATTAAAGGATTAGGATATAGCTAACCTTCATTTTGCAAAACATGATATTTTTTTTAATTCCAAAGAAATAGTGCTGTATTTTTCTGAAATTGGTAGTAACTCTATTCACACAGGTGTCCACTGTGGACAACAAGTTCCAAATTTTCTTTAAAATTCTAATTTTTGGAATCGGCATGAAAATGCATTAAAAATTAGTACAAACAAGCCTAGTATTGGTTCAGTGGTTCTTAAGATAGCTCTTGATATTTTGAGAAAATACCTCAAAACTTGGGACTTTGTATGTTGAATCCAATGGCTAGCACACAGCATTAAATTGAACCCATTTTGCCCATTTCTTCCATACAGGTTGCTGATATGTACAACAATCAAGACCAAATCAAAAACCAGAAAGCCAATCAAAAATCTACTGCAGACGAAGAGGACTTCTACTAGAGTTATTACCATAGCAACCAAGAACAGTCATGGAAGGTGTTGTCATGGCAATGGAGGTAGCTTGTTGATTGAATGATAAATGTCAGTTCAGTCATTTCATGTGCATGCAAAAACATCTTAAAGAGTTTCAAGGAAAAAGACGACAAAAGTTACCATAAATTGTTTTGATTTGTCAAAAATGGATTTGACAGTGCAACTTTAGAATCTACATCTCCAGAGATGCCACTTTTCAGGTTTTAGCCTGAATTCAGGTTTTTCTCACCAGTTTCAGGTTTTTTGAGTGAAAATGAGTGACATCTCTGAATCTAATAAGCTACTCCTGTCATTCGCACTCTGATTATGTTGAGAATGGTGCATACTCACAGGATAAAGCTTGTCGGTGGCATACCGTATTGTAAAAGCCGATGATTTTACCACTTCGGGATAAAGTGATGGGAAAAATGCCCTGCTCTACGACGGACGGACCTTTCAAGTTGGGTTTTTTGGGTTTTATTTTCAGTTGCTTTGCTCTTAAGGACAATTCTACATGCATGTAGCAAATAATAAGAAATAAATCCCCATAACTCACAATCTGGGTCGGTCAGGCATGTGTAGAACATTGTTGGGCTTTTCTGTCAACTAAGGCCTGTTTTGAAAGGAGCATGACAGAATAAGTTGATCAACTCTTTGAAACTCAATCACCCATCATCATAAACATTACTAATATATTTTTCCATGAATTCTTTGTTAATACTAATTATCAATATTGTTCCTTTTGGAAGTTTTGATTGTGGGCAACTCCACACAAGACGCTAGATTCGCATCAATGTGGACTTCTGAAATTTGATGCATAGTCATTGGATATACATTTCACGCTGCAACAGTATGTTTGTTGCGATATTTAGAAGCAGTCATATCGTATACATGCACATTATGCTACACGTAGCTGAAGCACGCATTATGCAATGAACTACAAGACGTAGTAAGAGTTTAGCTTTTATGCATTTACTACGCATGAGAGTATTGCATTACCTGTTTGGTGTGAAGTGCAGGTACACATTGATGCAGATCTCCATTCACGTGTGGAGTCCCCTCTATTTGTGCTGTAAATCAATATACATTTGTATGTTATCAAGCAATATGAATAGGAGTCATGTATATAAAATTGGTAAATACTCAATTTTTTTCTGAAAACAAAATCAGATTAGAATCAAGGGTTTTGATGTGAGATACAAACAGCTTTAGTTTTCCCTACAATGGCTACTTGCCTGTTTGGTCTACATCTGAAAGTAAATTGTAACCTGGTGGGGGCATGCAGCTAGAGGTGGCAAGTCGTCCCTCCTGGCTTTTGTGCGCATTTCATCGGTCACATCACATAATGTTCTATACGAAAATGGATAAAAGTGTTTCACATACAGGGCTATACATACAATACTGTTTGAATTTAGCTCAAACTTATTGCTAAATTAATTGTCAGAGGGTATTTTTATGAAGAAGATACTGAGTTTCAATTTTGGTGAATTCTAGTAACATTGTGCAACATGGTATTAAAGTTATAGCTCTGTATGTGAAACAATTTTGCTTAAATGGTATTAAACTTATAGCTCTGTATGTGATGTGACCGACGATTTGTCCCAGTAAAATCATTTTGGTAGCGGGTCAACAGGATTATTTGGAAATTCTACCCCTTTGGCTCAGTGGCCTTGGTACGCTCTGGGGATTTCCGACTGATGTTGTTTGATCACATTACATAATTGCAAAGTATAGGGAAACAACAAAGACCAAACAATAGGCAGACATGCCAACTAGTACGGTTTCACCGTATTTTGTACGGTAAAACGTGAAAAATACGGTAGTACGGTCACCTCCAAAAAAATACGGAATTCCAGAATTTTGACCAAAATAATAAAATGTTGTGTCTTAAAAAGATAAACAGTTGCAAGATTAGACTACCGACTGAATTACTGGTATCATTTGACCACTTTCTTGGTCTGTTAAAGTGGTTGACTACATCGTTTTTCTCTCAACTCTCGATCATGCATGCACATTAAAAAAATATTATATAATTGGCCTACGAAGATGCTTTCCGAAATAATTTTCTTCTGACTTGCAGCTTTTTCATGCACATTAATATTTTTTATTAACCACCTAATGCTATGTCTTCTGAAGGTATTTAGTTAACTATTTAGCTCTTTTGGTGCAAAAGAATAAGCCTACAAGAAGGTTTCCGACCTCATTTTACTTCCGACTTTCGCACCATGCATGCACATTAAAGAAATATTTAATAGGCCTCAAGATGGTTTCCGAAATAATTTTCTTTTGAATTGCAGATTTTTCATGCACATTAATATTTTTTATTAGCCACCTAATGCTATGTCTTCTGAAGGTATTTATTTAACTATTTAGCTCTATTGGTGCAAATGAATAAGCCCACAAGAAGGTTTCCGACCTCCTTTTACTTCCGACTTTCGCACCATGCATGCACATTAAAGAAATATTTAATAGGCCTACAAGATGGTTTCCGAAATAATTTTCTTCTGACTTGCAGATTTTTCATGCACATTAATATTTTTATTAGCCACCTAATGCTATGTCTTCTGAAGGTATTTAGTTAACTATTTAGCTCTATTGGTGCAAAAGAATAAGCCTACAAGAAGGTTTCCGACCTCCTTTTACTTCCGACTTTCGCATCATGCATGCACATTAAAGAAATATTTAATAGGTCTACAAGATGTTTTACGAAATAATTTTCTTCTGACTTGCAGATTTTTCATGCACATTAATATTTTTTATTAGCCACCTAATGCTATGTCTTCTGAAGGTATTTATTTAACTATTTAGCTCTATTGGTGCAAAAGAATAAGCCTACAAGAAGGTTTCCGACCTCCTTTTACTTCCGACTTACGCACAATGCATGCACATTAAAGAAATATTTATAGGCCTATATGTACAAGATGGTTTCCGAAAGAATTTTCTCCCGACTTGCGGATTTTTCATGCACATTAATATTTTTTATTAAGCATCTTCATCTAACTGCTACACATCATGCTATGTCTTCTGGAAGTATTTAGTTAACTATTTAGGTCTGCAAAAGAATAAGCCTGCAAGATGCTTTCCGACTTTGTTTTCTCAATGGTGCACCCAGTGGCACATTAATATTTTTAATATTTTTAATATTTTTCTTTAACCATGCATAGATAACTGCTATACCCAGTACAGTCTTCTAATTGACATTGGCATTAAACTGTTTAATTTTTTTTTGAAACATGAACAAAACCCGATGTTAGGCCTAGATGTTAGGCCTACCAACTGATACTATGATGATGATTCAGATGATGATCAATGATTTTCTGAACTTGAAAGATTTAACAAAGCATACTTCTAACAATATTAGAAGTAACAAAACCCAATGTTTCAAGAAATATGTCAATTTGTTTGGTTTACATACTTTACCCAATTTCGTGAGGTCAAAGGTCACATACAAGGTCAAAGGTTGACTGAGGTCACCAAATCTTTTAATAATTAATTTTTAATTGTGCATCACATATCCGACAATCAGCTTGATCAATCATGTAATTAAGGAAATATGACGACTTTAAGATGGCCGCTTTCCATGTAAAGTATAGCAAAGTAGCACTTTCAATGAGTGATAACTCGTAAAGGAAGCATCTTTCTGTATTGATTTATTACTTTGATGGAATGGTTCTTTGGTATTGCCAAATTTGATTGCAAATTGTAAGGTGGGCCCCTGGACCCGGCCATTACGATGCTTGGTCGCACAAGTGCTCCCTCGCAATTATGTGTTCTACTTTTGGGGTTTCTGGGGTAGGCAGGTATGCAAAAGGTACATTTTTTAAAAATACGGTTTTAGGGTGCAAAATACGGATTTTTGTTCTTCTGAATACGGAAATCTGGATTTCAAAGTTGGCATGTCTGAATAGGTGCTTGTCACTTGCAATTTCATGCTTTTATGAATTGGTTCATAAAAAAAAATTATTTGGCGTGTAAATATTCCATGTACATATTAAACCAAGGCATGAAAAAAAAAATTGAATTTATTATAATTAATTTCAAAAACATTTATAAAGTTTCAAACTTTGGTAAAAACAGCTGCATTGTGGTTGACTCTGTTCATTAATTGTATTACAGGCATTTTTCAAAAACGCTTTTCTTGATATTTTTACACCGCAATATAACTTGATGCATATATTTTATTTGTTGCATTTAAGATGTAACTTCAAACTGGATACTTTTACTGGATGTATAGATGAATAGAATCAAAGGTAGTATTATCGCTGGTTTGGGTGTTTGGATTTATTGGTGTTTATTGGTTACTGAGACCATTTGCGCCATTTTTCCAATACCTGTATCTCATATTCAATACAGGAGATGTGGCAGATTAATGGGCTATTCCATTTGAAATCCACATACCCCCTGTGGATGACATATATCATACTTTAATTTCGCTCAGGGAGTGTGAATTTCAGATGGATTCTCTGAATGGAAGACTGTTTGAAATCTACACCCCCTGTATGGAAGATTAAGGTCATGTCTTCCATATGGGTGTATGGATTTCAACTGGAATAGCCCATTGCACTTAGCCTGTGATGTGATTATTAAAGCATTTGACTTCCTTTGTATTTGCTTGTTCTAAGCAACACTAAAATTGCCATATCATGGGAACAGTAAGTCCAGTTTTGATTGAATCTTTGTTTGTTTCGCTTGTAATATATATATCAACATGTATGTTTTGTTAGTGTAATAATAAATCAAATTATTTGATTATAAATGATATTATATTATTGATTTTATTGGTGGTTGGTGTCATGAAGATCGGGTGTCATGGAAGAAAATGAGTATATGCCAAATACAGATAATGGGATATTTCATTTAAAATCTGCCATCCCCCTGTGGAAGATTTAAGAAATATCTTCCACAGAAGGAGTATATTTTTTCAAATGGAACTGGGGTTAATTATTTTTACGTATATCCCCTACAACAGGTGTGAGTATTTCAAAGTGAAGTTACCAATAGTGTATTCTATTTGAAACTCATACTCCCTCTGTGGAAGTCTAGCTAAATCATTCACAGGCCGGGGAGTGAATATATCAAATGGAATAGCCCAATGCATCTTTCATCCAACGTTGCCAAATGTTCAGTACCAAGGTGCAGCAAATTGGTTCACCAGGCACCCAGCACTCAATACTAGATATTTTGTGTGGTTTTACCTGACTTTTTGCTCGAGAAATTGTACAAAATAATTAATTCACACATACTGAGATGTTGATGTATCTAATTATGCCCTCCCCCTGTGGGGCTTGTGCATTACGCATCAACATATCAGTATGCATGCATTGTTTGGTGCAATTTCACTCCCAACATGTGATACGCATTTATTAACCTATAAGTGGTCTTTTACTTGGAACATTTGCCATAGTTGTCTATGTCAATATCCAATTATCCTATTGCCAAGAAACTGATGAAATAAGCTTTCAAATAATGGCCAAACTATTTTGAAGCACTCACTGCAAATAATAGTAAATTACATTTCCTATTTTTGAGAAAATTTTACTATTAATGGCTGTTGTTTTCAGGAAATACCCATGCAAAGCTATTGTCTGAATTCATATATATATATTAATTTTTAGTTTAAATATAGAGCAGGATATAATTTCATTTGATGGCAGATGTCTTAAGAAGAAGAAGATACCCCCCAGTCAGAACTTATTCACTTTGTGCAATTAGGTGCAAAATTAGTTGATTCTGCCCTGCACCCAAAATCACTTTCCCCCATGCCTCACCCACCCACCCCCCAAAAAAATTCCTGGCACTGGGGAGATTATCAATGATTTGCCAAACCAGAACACCATAAAATTCAGGGGCAAGAATATTCCTGTCTGAGAAACACTTATGCTGCCCTCTAGTGATGGATTCTGTCAGGAAAACTTTGCACCAATAATTACTTTGGACATGTATGCATACTGCTCAGCATACATGTTTGAACTGTTGATTGTTGATATTATGCATCCTGGCTATAGACTTTAACATCAAGTTTTAATTTTTGGGATATTTTCTCAAATTTTAAAAGTGCTATCTCAAGAACCACTGAATCACTACTAGTTTTGTTTGTACTCATTTTAATGCATTTGTCATGCTGATTCCAAATATGGTCATGAAAATGAACAATTCTAAAATTTGTGAATTTTTAAAGAAAATTTGTTGTCTACAGTCGACACCTGGTGCTGTGGTTGGAGGGTTAATTGCTGAGTACATAGTACATACAAGTAGGCAACATGGGTGTATACTCAAAGGGTGTCAAATAGTGTATAGGAAACATGGGTGTATACTCAAAGGGTGTCAACTAGTGTCTACATTTTGAACATAATCGATCATCAAATTATTAAAAGAAATTACAAATCCGTGCTCATTTTGTGAGAATGCAATTTTTTTTCCTCATTTCCTCCAAAGAATCAGAATATCACCAAATTAGGCACAAAATCAACCTACTAAACATTAGTCATAGTATCTCCCAATCTCTAATCAGTGTTGCCAATATCCATAGACCAGCTGTGCGGCAGTAAACATGTTAAGGTGGCGGCAGATTTCCATCAAGTTTCCTTTTTTTTTTTTAAAGTTTCCCAATTTCCAGTCAAACAAAGTTCATCCAAAATCTGATTTTGTGAGCATTTGTGTTTCCTTTTCATGATGCAATAAATAAAAGAAAATTCCTATTAAATAAACCAGTATTCTGCGACTCTATTAATATTTTTGCAGATTCAACCCATCATGAGACGATTTTCCAACAAATCCAGGCTGTCGGACAATCATCTGCCCAGTCATGCATAGCGTGATATGTATGATAGCCGGGTAGCCTGAATTTGTTTGAAAAACGTCCCATGATGGGTTGAATCTGCTACAGCAGTGATAAAAGGCCCACAAAGTGGCATTCTTACACAAAGCAACAAAAAAAAAAGTAGAAAAACATGGTAACCATATATGGTCATGAAAATGTACAATTCTGAAATTTTTTAATTAAAAAATGAAGAGAGTTGGAGCATACACTACACATTTAGCTAGAGCCATGCCTAGTAGCCCAATTGCAACTTATATGATGTGATGGCAACTTATATCTAACAATCATACAACATTCAATTGATTTTGCATTGTAATTATCTAGGGGGTAAGGTTCCCTGCCAAGTGATATTCCCAAGGGAAGGTTACAGACTTGCATGCAAGGCAATGTCCTATTAACCTAGGGGTAAAGCCCCGGAGAGTATCGCTTTATTTAAAAGAAATTGAGATAAGACTTTGAGGCACTAGAATAAGGGACTAACTGAATGATATTAGAATAGAGTTTGACAGCCATACTGTATTGTCTGTCATTTTTAAAAAGGGGGCATAATAGAGGCAAATTGTCAATGAAAATATTGTAATGAAAAAATAAGCTTAAAAATCAGGCCAAAAATGGCATGGTTGGGTTCAAGTCAATATGGCAGCGACCATACTTTAATACTACCATATTATATATCTAAGTGTATTTTTAAGCAAATAGTAAATAACCACACTCTGAAAGTGTAGGTTGCCAACCTCTGAGTGTACTGCCAGTGCTGCACTATGGCCAAATTCAGCAGCCTTCCATGCGATAAGAAAGAAAACATTACAAAATTACTTTTGATTATATCCGCATGTTGATGTTTACATTATCAGGCTGCTTTCACGTTTGACAATTTGTCTACTTCAGTAACATCTAGACTTGTTCCAAAAATGCAAATAATCCAAATTTTGATGAATTTTATTATGTTCGGCTTCAGTAAATTTCTGAATGGGTCTGAAAAGTACAAGTTGTTTACAATGCTTGCCACTAATTATTAAGTCTGTTGTCAGGTAAGCTGACTCATCATATGGCTACCCTAGTGTATCCTGCCTTAATGCTCTGCATGCTAGCCATAGGCTTCAACATACAAAGTCCCAAGTTTTTAAGATATTTTCTCAAAATATCAAGAGCTATCTTAAGAACCACTGAACCAATACTGGGCTTGTTTGTACTCATTTTAATGCAATTTTCATGCTGATTCCAAATCTGAAATGTATGAATAGAAACAAAATTGAAACTTGTCAATCTGCAGTCAACACCCACATGGATAGAGTTAAACTGATTGCTGCTTCATTGGGTTATTCAGTTGAAATTCATACACCCCCTGGAAGACATGACTTTTTAATCTTCCACACAGGGAGTGTGAATTTCAAATGGGTGGTACCGGAATGGGTAACTTCAATATCAATATACTCCCCCTGTATGGGAGATTAAGGTCATATCTTTCATAGGGATGTATGGATAGCAACAGGATAGGCCATTTGCATAACCTGTCCAGGCATATGGTGACCGGTAGCCGCATGTGTGTTTGTATGTCAAGGTGTACTTTTGAAGAACATAAAAAGATTTTCTGTTCAAAATATTTGGCCTTAAATGATGACAAGCATGCATCAAAATACTTATTTTGACAATCAGTAATTTCCCCAAACAAAATGCTGTTCTCTGCATGCTGGCCAAAGGCTTCAACTAAAAAGTCTCAAAATATCAAGAGCTATCTTAAGAATCGTTGAATCAATACTAGGCTTGTTTGTACTCATTTTAATATATTTTTCATGCTGATTCCAGGTATGGTCATGCATTTGTACAATTCTGATGACATTGTTGCATTTTTCAAGAAAATTTGGAACTTGTCGTCTGCAGGTGAAACCTGTGTGGAGAGGCTTAAAGGTCCGTTCATACTACCATTGCATTGCGATATCGCAATAATGTTTAAATACATTTTAACATGGAAATGCGACGAGTTGCGTTGAGTTGCGGCAAAAAGTAATCGATATATCTGCATCGCAAAGCTATGCATCGCAAATGCAGTGGTAGTATGAACAGACCTTTATTCATCTAATTTCAGATTTTTGGAACAAACATAAATGGTATCCAACCATGCATATGTGAAAGCAATCTAATAAAGACAATATTTGACATTAGGCAATTGGGCCTATTAAGGTTATACGAGGTATTGTTGGTCGAAGCAGCCAAAAAATCGATTTCCATAATCTGAATCAATATATTATTGAAAAATAACACTTTGGTGTTTTGCAAAAGTTCATTCTACAAATCATATATATATACAACAACCTGCTTAATTTATTGTTAATGAGTTATGTACGTGTTACAAAAGTGTTGTTGTTTCAGCCCTCTTTACAACATTACTCAAGAACCACAGGACCTACAGAGTATATCTGTGATATTTGAATTCTTCTACACGCTCGCTATGAATTGAGCAATGTATTTTTTGCTCAAGCTCACTACCGTTCGTAAGATGCCGTGAACTACATTTTTTTGTTGCTGCTTCGACCAACAATACATCGTATTACCTTAAATTCAGAAACATTTGTTCAGATATGAATGGCCTATTCCAGTTGAAATCCATATACCCCCTTGGAAGACAATCTTTTACACAGGGAGTGTGAATTTCAAATAGGGTTACCTGAATGGGTGGCTTCATTTGAAATCTACACCCCCTGTGTCATTGAGATTAAGGTCATGTCTTTCATAGGGGGTGTATGGATTAACTGGAATGTGTTGTCAAAACTGTGGATAATCATTACACCACACTTACTGAATGAGCCAGGAGTAGAGATTAGGGGACAAGTCAGTGGCATAGCATGAGCCATCCTATTGGGGGTTGTGGCACTGGGCCTGGTGGGTGGGGGGCACAAACATATACAATTATGTCTTTAACATGTATGTAATGTTTTTCTAAATGCGAATCAACATCTTTCATGTAAAACTGTATGACTTCTACTTAATGTATAAATCCAGGCATTAATTCCCTTATATAGTTCAATAGGAGATAAGCCCTACAATATGTCTCTCTTATTTCCAATTTTATGGATTTTGTCTACAGGCTCTAGCTGAGTATACAATCTATCAAAATAAAGTGAAATTTTGTTATTTGATTTTCCGGCGTAATAATAAGTCTGTGTGGCACAACCATGAATCTGTTATAATTTAATTAACACTGTTTTTTATACAGACAGAATAAGTGCTTAATGAGTTTTGATTTGTTCTTGCACAAGTTGACCTACAATTGTATTTATGCTTGTTGATTTTGTTGGTGGAGCAGTTAATAAAATATTTTGTAAAATCGCATATTAATTTTCAAGCCTTTAATGCATGTTTATATCACTGTGGAAGTATTACTCCAATGTGGGGTCCATACAGGAAATAATTCATTTCAAAATGAATGAACATGGTATTAGAAAACTTTGAAGCATGAAATATTCACATGGCTGAAAATGACTGCATTAATTTGACATGCTTTAGTTAAGCGTAAATATTAGGCCAAATAAATTAGGCCAAGCAAAGTCGATTCTGACTTTCCTATCCATTGCCCGCCTGAGTTAATGGGCTATTCCAGTTGATATCTATACACCCCCTATGGAAGACATGACCTTAATCTCCCACACGGGGGAGTGTGAATTTCAAATGGAATGTATAATATAAAAAAATTTGCCACATTTGGTTTCTGAAAATATGCGAGGGGAAACTTAGAATTTATTTGCGTGGCCTTAAAATTATGCGCCTAATGTAATTTTTTAGGGTGAGGGAGTTGTTAACATTGTTTAGGTGTAAGTTTCATAAGATGTAAAAAAATCTTTAAAATGGAAAGAGTCAGGAAGGAAACTTTCTGCTGATGGTCAGGTCCATTGGCCTTGTAAAATACTGTAATGCCCTTACCACTATTAAAATGACATGAGATTACTTGACATCATTAGACTCAGGACCGAGACCATTTCAGGATGTTGTAATTTTACACACATCTTTTTTATGTTATAATTAATTTCAAAGGATATGAATTTTGAGGTCATAGTACATTATTGTATCTTGAGTTAATTTGAAACATTTGGACATTGTCAATTTATGATTCAATAATTATCTGGACCAGGTAGATTTTGTGACCTGGATTATTTTGTGTCTCTTAGATTACATTTAATTTAAGAGTCAATTTGAGATTCTCATCATTCATAAAATTGATTTAATTTCTGTTAAGGGCTATACAGACTCCAAATATTCCACATGGAATATTTGTTCAACAAGATAGTTTATTCAGTCTGTTTCAGTTCATTTTGACAAATGCGTGTTGATGGAAAATCAAATATGTTATGTCGAATGTCTGGTGGAAACATTTTATGAATTTTACGTCATCAAACATTCGTTAAAGCCATATTATAACATTTTCAAACAAAATAGATTAGCATTTTTTTGCCATAAAATGTTAGCATTTAATTCAAAGTCCAAATTCCTGCGTTTTTTTTATTTTCAGCCCGTTTGGAGGACTTTTGGCCTGCATTCACATGCTTTTTCAGGTTTTTCTCACCAGTTTCTGGTTATTTGATTGAAACTGAGTGGCATCTCTGGAATGGAAATTAGAGACACAGATGCGGAGAAGTAGCAAAAACTACCGCACCCTACTACCACACAGTGTCGGCTTGTTTTTGTCATGTGTACTGTACAGTGCAGGGTTCCTGCAAGGTCCAAATATTTTTAAGTCTTTGGATACAAATTCTGACACGGTTATCATGTTTTAGTCTTAAATTATGGGGTCCAGGTGGACCCCATAATTTTCAAAAAATTTTAAATGAAGTTCCTCATGATTTAAAAAAAGACCCCAAATCTCGGTGTAACATAAACCCTGGTACAGCGTATTTCTTGAACTAATGTTTAAATGGGTCATTAGTTTTCAACTTTTTTCCTTGCATGTAAGCTGTATAATAAGATTGGTTCAAGAAAAGTTTATGAATAGTGATTAATATATAAATAGTTGCAGTGTTGTTGCGGTATGAACAAGTTCCTTTGTGTAACCACAAGCTTCTATAGTTGTCTTAACATAGTCTAGGAGGAATTCCTGACTAAGGTATATATAACCTCGGTTAAGGACAAAGACATCAAGGTGCAAAATTGGTGGTTTTTGTTTATCAGGGAATAGGGATATGTTTGAAAAAGAATGGGAAAATGCACCCAAAATTAAACAATTTGGGCGTTTTTATATGATCTAGGAGGAATATCCTGACCACGGAAAATATCACAAACTAGGACTTTTTATGCTGAAGCCTGTGGCCAGGATGCAGAGCATTAGGGTATGGAAAGCACCCAAAATAATTGGGTGTTATCTTTGGTGCATTTCTCCAGTTTCCAAAATATGGTTCTTCTCCCAAATAAGGTGAAGTAAGAATATGTGTTAGGGTTAATGCATAATGCTTTTTCATGGATATCTACTGAAACATACCATAAAAGAGGATGCTAGAGTCACAAAATACTCCTTTAACTTGTCTTAGGAAATATGTAGCAATAAAAACTAATTTTGCAACTTCAATATTTATTATTATTAATACATATACAAAAGAGCTAGTGTAATAGTATAATTCCTTAACAAACCAATTTTTGTCAACTTAGACTTAGGAATTCCTGAATGGGTGAATGTGACAGGTGCATGTTATATAAATAGTTTTGACAGGATCAATTATGTTCATCCAGGTAAACCGCAACAAGCATGAATGCGCTATTCCAGTTGAAATCTATACACCCCCTATTGAAGATGTGATCTTAATCTCCCACACAGGGGGTGTAGATTTCAAATGAGGCTACCCATTCAGGCTACCCCATTTGAAATTCTTACTCCCTGTGTAGGATATTAAGGTCATGTCTTCCATTGGGGGTGTATGGATTTCAACTGGAATAGCCCAGTAGTTGTATGAAAGTTCAATCTCAGGAAGATATGACTGAAGGAGATGAGTGAAAAATGAGTGAAATCCATACACCCCCTATCAAAGACATGAACTTTATCTCCCACAAAGGGAGTGTGAATTGTTGGTGGCAACACATAATGGCATAGAGTGATTTTTGCAAATTTTCAGTTTCACATGGTGACAAAAAGATTTAGAGTTAAATTTCTTTTTAACTATTAAAGATGGTTTAAAAGTTTGAACCTTAAACTTCCATTTCAAATGGAATCGGGTCACTGAGAGATAACTGCGGAGGAGTATCGACTCCGTTATTATTAGTATTATAAAAGTGCCTTTTCTAAAGGACAAAGCACTGTAGAAAACAAAATATCCTTAGGAAATACAGGAAATTACATTTAAAACAATCAAAACCATAAAAAATACGCACATAGCATTATTAAAATCATAGTAACATATCTTTCAAACACGTAAGCCACTATGTGTTGCAACCAACAAAATGAGGTTACCTGAATGGGTGACCCCAATCGAAATTTTCCACAGGGGTTTACAGATTTCAACTGGAATAGCTCAATGTTTTCAAACAAAGTGTGTCGGAGAAACTTTGAAGCCACAAAGAAGACTTAATAATAACTACATGTACGTCCCCAAGAAATTATGATTAGGGTTAGGTTTTTACGACTGCAAATATGGCAAGAATCAATTCTTGCAGCGTTTTCCTAAACATGCATTACATTAACTTGATTGTCTTGATTCATGTAAAGTCAATAATATTGCACCTTTAGGTTTTAGGGTTAGGATTAGGGTTAGAATTAGCATTCAAGATTAAAGGGGCATTTTGTGATCCATAATCTCAAACTCCACTTTTCTATAAATAAAATATGAGATTTTTATACCACTGGAAATCTCTAGCTACATTATGTTTATGTGCAGGTTCATTTGCCTAGCAAAAATATTGTTAAATTTGTATTTATGTACTGCTAAACTGGTTACAGCACAGTGGCCTATGGAGCAATATTATATGGGTATTCATGCATAACTCACAAGATCAAAATCAGAATCAACTGAAATTTTGGGATAAACTTAATTCAAGAATCAGTGATTTGTTTGAGCATGTCTTTGTTTCATCAGGATTAGTTCAAAATTGTTATACTTATTAAGATATTCAGCAGATTAAAGCCATATTGTAACATTTGCTAAGGAAAACGTCCTCAATATTTTTCACGATTTTTTCACGATTGTAACATACTTTAATAAACTAACATATAGTCCTGCAAAAATCAAGACTCTAGGTGATTTTGAATAAAATGCACGAACTGTTGTTTAATTATTACGATATCGATGGAAATATTAGTCGAACATGTACACAATGTTCACAACACATACGTATATGGCGTGTGGGACTGTGATACACACATCAAAGAATCGTTCTGTAGCAGGACCGAAGGAGTGACATGTGTATTGGCATCATCTGCACTGGTAGTAAATTCCAATTTTCTTTGCTTTGCCTCAGTTGTTCGGCTCAAAATTAAAAGGGGACATATCTGACAGTAACATTTATGGAAAAGAAAAACATGGCTTTAACAAGATCTCAGATATATAAAAATAGTAATATGTTATCTATGCAAGAGTATGTTACAGGGTTTCAGACATGTACTGTACATGGATTCACAGTCATATACATAAACAGGTGTGTAGTATTAAATGGGCCTAGGTTTAAGCTTACTTAATTGATAGCTATGATCTAACTGTTCCCTTAATAGTGAATTTGGTGTAAGTCATAGCTAGCATACCTCACATTAGAGAAGATATCTTCCCCCTCCCAGAATCCTTTGCAACATGATACATCACCTCACTTCAACAAATGACACTCCCATTACTTTGTACATGTTGCCTAATTTGTTTTCATTTTGAGAATAGATTGGCTAACCATGGGTTGATAATCAACTGAGAAATAAACATATTTTGCAAGATCTGGATGTTCTGTTCAATGAGGTACATTTCATCACTAGCGACCCATGTTGCACTAGATAGCAAATCATAATCAGTGCAGAAAATTAAAATGTGAGAAATGCATTATGGGAAGTGTAAGATATCATCTCTGCTGACCACTGGGTTTCTTAAAACTAGTCTAAATTAATCCAAAAAAAGAAGATCTAAATATAACAAAGAGGTTATTAGGCGACTCTGTGCACCATTTGCCCTAAATAATAAAAGTTAAAAATAAATAAAAATATAACTAGTTCGCGTCTGATATTCTGTCAATCACATTCCAGCACAACTTGTGATTGGTTAGTATCGTTTAACCAGGGCAGAACCTTTGTCAGGTACGCGATTCTGCCGATCAAATTCCAGCACAGGCAGTGATTGGTTAATATCGCTTAACTAGGGCAGTGCCTTCGTTAGTTATGCGATTCTAACGAATCATAGGCCGTGGGGAGTTTTGTAGACAGGATCGTCAAAGTTGAACTAGTTTCTTTACCTTGGCTTTAATTGTAGTTGCTATTGGATTGTCAAAGTGGGGATTAAAATGCTGTAGAATTCCATCTACAAGCATATCCCTCTTAGGACTGTTTTATTATTTTTACATTTTTCAGCTCGTCTGGTGCATATCATTTTTGCAAAATGTTTGAGAGATAACCCCCTTTCATTCCTTTCATTTTTTTTTTGTCTATTGCATAATCCTTTAGGTTTGTGCGTGTAGCACTTAGCATGCTTAATTGCAACATATTATTTTACCCATATCAGTATCACAAACATATAAGTTCAAACCTCCCCACGCATCCATTAGGCAACTTTATAGCTCTTTGCCTCACTCCACCCAGGTATAATGGAATCATAGAACATACCTTACACTTCCCAAAATGCATTTCTCTATTATAATTTTCTGTACTGATTAGCTACCTAGTGTAACATGGTCCAGAGTAACAAAGTATACCTCAGTGAAAAGAGCACATCCAGATCTTATAAAATGTGTTTATTTCTTGACTATCGACCCATGTTTACCAGTCTACTCTCAAAATCAAAATATGAAAACAAAGGAAACCTGTAAAAAGTAATGGGAGTGTCATTTGATGGAGTGAGGTGAAGTATCATGTTGCAAAGGATTCTGGGAAGGGTAATGTGTCTTCTCTGGCTGCAATGAGGATTAATTAAACCTCAGTAGCCACAGAATATACTGAGTAATGTCACAACATTTTTTGGTAAGTTCAAGGTCAAGTTTCAACCACATAATTAGGATAATTATTGCTGCATCCTAATTAATATCATCCTTCATGTTAAAGTTCATTACCCATGTTAACCCATAGGTCTGTGGGGTCACCTAGTCTGAATGTCATAAAAATACAGGACTATTTCATTTATTTTTAGGGGAACAACTTTTGTGTACTTCCAGAACCAAACATCTTTAATCGGGTTTTGGAATAATGGCCAATAATAACCAGTTTTAAAAGTGTATTTTTTCATATTTTTTTCTTTCAAAAATTAACCATCGTATCATTTGTAAAAAAATTTCCAATTGAATATTGGGTAAAATGATGTAATGTGATTCAATTGGATTTGTTTACAAGAAATTTTACAAATGATATTTATTGACAATCCTGATGTAATTATTTGCAGATTAATCATTGTAGGCACATTGTAGGCTTTGGAAACACAAAGTTTCAATTCAAGTTTATAATGCTCTGCATGCTAGCCATAGGCTTCAACCTAAAAAGTCTGTTTTGAGATATTTTCTCAAAATATCAAGAACTATCTCAAGAACTACTGAAAGCAAACAAGACTTGTTTTAATGCATACTGATTCCAAATATTTAACCCATCACATCAAAATCTACCAGTTGTTTTGCAGAAATAAAAGTGGAGATTTAAAAATCAGGAGAAACTGGTTTTTTTAGCTTTATTAAAAAATGACACCTTGTTGGAATCAGATACAGAAAAATGTTGATGAGGCGAAAGAAGCTCATATTTCTTTTTATTTTTGTTATATTTTCTGATCTGTTATTTAATTATTATCTGCAAATGAAGCCGACAACTGGTTGATTTCGATATGATGGGTCACATATGGTCATGAAAATTTACAATTCTGAAATTTTTGAATTTAAAACCTTTTTTTTTTAAACTTCTCGTCTCCAGTTGACACCGGTGTGGAGAGACTTAATAACTTTTCCTCAAAAATTGCTCTCATGTTGTCGCGTTTGACTGTTGTATGACTCCTGTAGTATGGTCAAAGTGGGAAATTTTGTGATGAATTGAGTTGTGCTTTTCCAATTTTTGAACCATTTCATTTTTTATTTTTCAGAGATGCCAATCTTCCGATTTTAATCGGAATTCCGATTTTTGTATTTTTCCAAAAAAAATCTGATTTTCTAAAAATAATTTTTTTTTTTTTTTTTTTTTTTTTAATTTTCAAAAAATATTTTTGGCCAAAAAAGCAAGTTATAGGCACTAAATTACTTGTTATTCAAGGTTAGAAACATAGAAATACTGCTACTTTAAAAAAAAATTGCCAATTTTATTGCTTCTATTGAACAGTCAGGAACACATTGAATTAGTATACATTGCTAGCTGTTCAGTAGAAGTAAAAGTAATTTTTCAACTCTCAGATTTTTTTTCACAACCCATTGGCATCTCTATTTATTAACTCACAATTTTATGCTCCTTTATTCCCGTCTAACATTGACCTTTGTACAAGGAGTCATATTATATGTGCATTGCTCTTTTCACAGTGGCTGCTTTTTGCATGAAAAATTTAGGATTTTTAAAGAATAACCGCAAGCGTGGAAATTTCCACTTTCTTAGTGTTTCCTTTGTGGTCCATTGAGACTCTGCATGCCAGTGAGTAGTAGGAAGCAGTGTTGCCAGAAATGTGTAGCCCAATTTAATGGTTTCAAGTCAACCATTGGTAAAGAGAAAAATTGGTTGATTTATTCACAAAAACAAAAATCACTCAATTCTTGTCTGAAACAGTGGTTGAATCTACAAGGCTAATTTGTCACATTTTCTTCCAGTTTTGTTGGCCTTATATGCATTTATGAAACTTCATGTATATCTTCATTACAAAAGGACAAAATTTTAATATGTAGGCTTTTCCTCCCAGCTACATACACTTTAACATGTCATTAGATTTACAAAGGTTACGTTTAGGACTGTTAAATGTCTATTTTTTAATAATTTCCATGAAAATTTTTATTAATTATTGCAAATTCCAAAATATTATAATTATTTGATATCAGAAGGACATTCCTTGTATTCAGAATGCAATTTTGTGTGTCTGATGTGCTCTCAGGTCCCACAAAAAATACTGTGCAATGTGGTGACCAAGCCCTTAAATAGAATTGACAATATCATCATGTCGTATAAATGCATTTGTCCGAGTGCTCGCCATTTTCATCTGTCTCTAGTCGTGTTCACATTGTTGGACGTACGCCCGGCGGAACTTGGTCGGCGCAAGTTGCTAGGAGTAGCGGTATGCGCTGCCAGGAGTAGGTGCAGTGTGAGCGATGGTCAGCGTAAGTTCCGCTGGTCAGGCGTCGTCGACGATTTACTCTGACAAAAGTCAGGAGTTGCAAGCTGGGTGTAACTTCCGTCAGGCATAAGTTGCAATGTAAACGCAGATTACGCCTGGCACCCGGAGTAAGTTTGACCTTTTGTTGGTCGGAACTAAGAAATTACATATCGCGTGGTTGAAAAGGTCACAGAAACACCGGAAGTGGTAGCCAATGTTTACGCCAACCAGAAGTGAATACTTGGCGGCGTAGTGCTAGGAGTAAGCTATAAAGTGTGGACACGCGGTAGGAGTAGGGAAAATATTTGTGGAATTTTGATCAATGTTGGAGTAAGTTTACGCCAGGTGTAACTCAAAATGTGAACACGACTTCTGATGTTGTTTTGTATCCTGTTCATCAAGGCCATTGGTTGGTTAACCTTCCCTACACGGGTGTCGTCGTCTGCTCATGACAAGTTCCAATTTTTCTTTAAAAATTCAATAATTTGAGAATTTTTCATTTACATGATCTTATTAGGAATGAACATAAAGCATTAAAATGAGTACAAACAAGCCTAGTATTTGTTCAGTGGTTCTTGGGATAGTTCTTGATATTTTGAGAAAATGTTTTGAAACTTGTTGAAGCCTATAGGTTTACACAGCAGTAAACAAAGTTGTACATCTATGGTGGTTGCCCGGGGGGGCCACTCATGTATAAAAGTTGTAAGCATCCGCGTGAATTGACTTTCAAAAATGACCCTAAGCTAGGATGTCGAAAATTTGTCAAACTAACCCTAAACAAGGATTTTACTCAAATAAAAACACCCTAAGCGAGGAATTTGTTTGAAATTTACCCCTAAACAAGGACAGACAATATAAAAACACCATAAGTGAGGAATTGGTTTGAAATTTGCCCCTATTCATTGCGTGTGTCAGTAGAGTGCCATACAGTGACAGTGATGATATCAGTAAGCTTAAAATTGGCGTTGTTGAAGTCGGCTCCGATTTTTACAAAATCTGGTTAGTAAAATTGCTTAGAAACCACTCTTTTGTGCCGAATAACTTGATAAATATGTCACCACTAATGTCTGTTAATTGGGTAATTTTAACAAACTACCCTAAGCGAGGATCGTCCTTTAAAAAAACACCCCTTCTTTTAGTAAAATGAGTGTTTTGAGACCCTAATCGCGGATCCGCGCGGATCCTCGTTTTGCTTTTCAAAAACACCCTAAATCCGCGTTTTCTTTCACGCGGATGCTTACAACTTTCATATATGAGTGATCCCCCCGGGGGTGGTTGCCTTGTGCTGTGTTTTGGCCTGATATGTGCCTGTGCATCAAACTATTTTTCTCAAAAATCACAATATTTTGTCAGATCTCTGGAACCATTTAGTCTAATTATGATGATGGGTTTTCTGCAAAATAAAGCTCTGAGAATGGGTCATGTAATAAAATTGAAAACTCAATTAACTTGATCGCATCACATCCCGGGGGGGGTACTCAGTACAAATGACCATACGGGGACGTGCCGCAAATATGGGTAGCATTTTCAGCCTCTTGGTATATCAATGACCCCTTTTTCAAAGCCTATTTTGGTATGGTCCTTTTTTTTTATTTTTTTTAATTTTTTCTGTAAATAGCTCAATTTCTCGTTAATTTAGCCAAAATTTTCAAAATTTTCCCAAAATTTTGGGAAAATTTGTAAAAACTAGGACAATTTGGGTTAAATTCGGCCGAAATTTTTGACTTTTGGTATATCAATGGGTCCAAATTTCTTGAAAAATTGGTATATTTATGGGTCCACTTTCAAATTCTCAGCGGCACGTCCCTACCAAAACCAAACTTGAGTACCCCCCCCCGGGCATCACATACCTCGATTGTATGAATAAAATGATGGGATATCACTTATACCCCCTGGACACTACTGGTCATCTAACAGCATTTCCGATTGGTTGATAACTTGAAATACTCATTTCAATTGCCAATTATGACTAGTCTTTAAACCATTTATGGCTAAAACTTTCATTTGCAGATGATCTTATTAATACCCTCTTTGATTGGTTCAAAATTGAACACAATATTCATTTTGGCCAATCGGCAGGTAGTTCTCATTGGGTTAAAAATGCCAGATTTTGCAGGGTATGTTAGTATGTTAGTGCATTACAATCATGTAAAAATCAGAATTTTGACAAAACTTCAGGGTATCCACCTTAGCAAATGTTACAATATGGCTCTAAATAATGATTAAATTAAATTAGTGAAACGGGAGCTATTGATGCTAGTATTTTATTCACAGCGCATATCATTTCTAGTATTTGCATCATGAAGCACAAGATACTGAATAGCTTAGTAACACACAAGCGACAGTAATTGTCATTGCTGTAGATTTATGGGTTTTATGGAATGCTTGTGATTCTGTCAGATTTTGACCTACAATCCTGCTCTTAGACCATAAGAAACTGAATCACTTCTTATCCGTACTTGTGTCATACTTTCCCCATAAGTCGATTGACTTTTTTTATCAGGAGTGACTCGGGGTCAGAAAATCCTTTTGGATTCTCCCAGTGGAATTTTGCAAGAATCCATGGAATCTCGCCATATAACTTTGTATGATAAACTGAAATATTCATGAGAATCCATATATAGATTCTTACAATTTTGTTGACAAGAATTTTTGCGAGAATTTCTGAGCCTGAGTGACTTGTTGCAAGGCATGGTATAGTGTACAATGCATTTTCCCCATTACCCCATCACCCCATTCACACTCAGTCAAAATAAGTTTGAGATGCTCAAAACTTACATTCTAACTCTAACAATTTAAGGGTAGACGAGGTATTGTTGGTCGACGCAACCTAAAAATCAATTTTCATTATCTAGATCAATATATTATTGAAAAATAACACCTTGATGTTTTGCAAAAGTTCATTCTGCAAATCATATACTTTGCAAACTTGCTTAATTTATTGTTGTTAATGAGTTATGTATGTTTTACAAAAGTGTTGTTGTTTCAGCCCTCTTTACAATGTAACCCGAGAACCGCAGCACCTATAAAAGTATATCTGTGATATTTTAATTCTTCTACACACTTGCTATGAATTGAGCAATACAGTTTTTGCCAAAGCTCACTACCATTCGTAAGATGCTGTGAACTACCAAATCACAACAGTTTAAAATAATTAATAACCTTAAATTTGTTAATAACACAATTTTTATAATAAAATATGATGCTTTTAACATTTCATTGATATTTGTGTAAAAAAGAATAAATGGGGAAAATTAAATCTGCCAATTTCTTCGTAAGGGGGGGGGGTCCCAAATATACTGGGGAACATAAAAAGTTTTGATGTCCAAAATGAAGAGAGTCACAAGATGACCACAAATAGTGTGTTTATTTTATTCAAAAAGATTGATTTAAATACAATTTTAGCCTGTTTAGGGGGTAAGGTGTATCGGTGGTAGACGGTCATAAAATATTTGTTGCCAAAATAAGGGGGGTTACAATTATATTGACACTTAATTTGGGGAAGAAAATGATGGCCCCGTATTATATTATTTGTCTAAACTTCAAGAAAGAGAGATCAAAGCAAACTGATGTATCTATTTGCAAATTGATAAATCAGTTTCAGTCATACTACTCAATAGCTGCCCTATGAGGGTAGTAATCTAGTTATGGTCCCAGAGCATAATTATAGGTCAAAATCTCACAAATACATTGCATTTGTGAGATTCAACACATTTTCTTCTATTTCTAACATGCATCCTTTAAGCCAGTCATCCTTTTAACCCTCCCCACGCGGGTGTCGACTACAGATGACAAGTTTCAATTTTGTTTTTATTCAAAAAATATCATTTCAGAATTGTAAATGTTTATGACCATATTTGGAATCAGCATGGAATATGCATTAAAATGAGTGCAAACAAGCCGTAGTATTGGTTCAGTGATTCTTGATATAGTTCTTAATATTTTTGGAAAATATCTCAAAACTTAGGACTTTTTATGTTGATTGCTATATCTAGCACTCAGTGCATTAAGCCATTTATCATTTTAAAGGTGCCATGTCCATTAGGAATGACAATTGGCATATGCATGAAGTGATGATACTGGATATGTTTATAGCACACAAGTGACAGTTATTATGTCATTATGACTGCTTTTTTTTTATGCACATGCGTGTTTCTTGTCTAGATTTTCTCCCTTTCATGCTCCTTTATCTCAGATTTTGTCACAAAGACAGCAAGAGGTATACTCCACATTGCGGGCACGAGGAAATTAGAGCCATATTGAGAGCGTCACGATACTGCTGGCTTGATTCCTCCTTCTCGGGGAGCACCACTCGGGATGGGAGACGTGCTTAACACATCTCATTAGGTGTCTGAAATTAAGATCAGGTTATCTTAGACCTCCCAAATACATGAGCTATCATCAGTGGCAGTGCCAAGGGAGGTACAAATTGCCTTCATTTCTGATTTGACAAAAAAGGAATGCGGAAATTTTTTTCATTTAAAAAAAAACCAATTTTTTAGTTTTTTCCAGAAAAAATCGGCATTTGTTTTTAAATTTCTTCTGAGCTTTGAGACAAACCTTTTTTTTTTTTTTTTTTGGCCTAAAGTGATGCTGCTATTGTATTGAAGTGAAGTAATCGAAGAGCAGGGGTCTGAAATTGTCAAAACGGCATTTCGATCATATTTTTTACACTTTTTTACTAATGCAGGCGAATAAACTAATGCACACGGGAGTTTTGAGACCTTTTTTTTTTTAATTTGGCCTTATCTATAAAATCAATATATTATAGAAAAAAACACTGATGTTTTGCAAAAGTTCATTCATGCAACTTGCACAATATTATCATCATTTTGGTTAATGGGCCCAAACTGCAGCATATGAGTAAATATATGATATTGACATTACGTCAATGATAGGATATCACAAGATAAGTATGCTGTACCATGACATGCTCAATTGCACAGTTTTGTTGAAGATGTCCATTTCATCTGCAAGGAAAAAAAACTTTAAAAATTGGTCCAAAAAAGTGAGCCAAAAATGTAATAAAAAAGAAATTCACTTTGGCAAAATGAAAGAGTGATGGTTTCACTTCTTTGAATCTCAGAGGCAATCTACCCGAATAACCCAAATGTCTCAGAAATACACCCAAATGTATTAGGAATACACCCAAATGTCTAAGAAATACACCCAAATGTATTAGGAATACACTCAAATGTCTCGGAAATACACCCAAATGTCTCAGAAATACACCCAAATGTCTCAGAAATACACACAAAATGCAGTAAATTGCCCAAATGTCTCCAAAATACACTCAAATGTATTATGAATACACCCAAATGTCTAAGAAATACACCCAAATGTATTAGGAATACACTCAAATGTCTCGGAAATACACCCAAATGTCTCAGAAATACACACAAAATGCAGTAAATTGCCCAAATGTCTCCAAAATACACTCAAATGTATTATGAATACACCCAAATGTCTCACAAATACACCCAAATGATGTAATTTTTGTTGCCTAAAAAGTGGGAGTGCATCATCCCAGTCCGATAAACCAAATCAAGTCTTAACCCTCTTCTCCCGGGTGTCGACTGCAGATGACAAGTGCCAAATTTTCACTAAAAATTCAAAATTTTCACAATTGTACATTTGCATGACCATATTTGGAATCAGCATGAAACATGCATTCAAACAAGCCCTGTATTGGTTCAGTGGTTCTTAAGATAGCTCTTGATATTTTGGGAACATAATTTCAAAACTTGGAAGTCTTTTTATGCTGAAGCCTACAAGAAGGTCCTCATAATATTGATTGATGTGGGGGATGCCGCATAGTTCTGTAGTACAATAACATGTTGACACACAGCCTGGTACTGGTTAATAATTATTAACTAGAGCCGGAAACATTGATTGGTGGACACTGATTTTGATGAAAATAGCATCACTACTGAGACAAAATTGTGGCAACATTTTGGGCAAACAAAATGTCTTTTTTGTGAAGAATTACTGAAAAATCAGGTAATGGTTACAGGCAAAAAATAACTTGCCTAGATTAAATTCCTTGAAAATGTATACAGGACTTTTTGTTGTCCATTTTGGCTTCCTATAAAGAATGATTAGAAGATGTTGGATTCAGCCATATTTGAGCTGATCATACTCCAAATATTTGATGTCAAATTCATTCAAGTATTCATCATTCAATCTGTTTCAATTCATTTTGATAAAGAATGTGCTGATGAAAAATAATTTATATTTGACGCTGAATATCTGTGTAAATATATTATCGATTTTACATCAACAAGAATTCATTAGAAGTTAAATATTTGACTTTGATAAAATAGAATTGATTGAATAGAATAACAATACTTGTTGCATTAAATATTCAATTTCAAATAAAGAGTGTGAACTGGGCTTAAGATTATGCTCCATGTTCTTATATCCAGTAGCACCCAAAGATTCTTGGGGACTGGGAAGAAGTGGGTTTTTTAATCTGCTTGATTTGGGAGGTGAAGGTGTAGCAATCTAGTGTGAATCTGATCACTTTGATGAAACTTAAAAAATCAGCCTAAAAAATTATGAAACTTACCTGATGTGTGGATGATTTTACGGTTGTCCCCTTTGCCGAAGGTTTGCTATGACAAGCTGGTATTTTACTATACCAAAGGATTTGAAATCATTCAAATCAAGTTAGTTAAGGCGATATAATACCCTGATTTTCATCAGTACCCATCTTCTTTTTTTTTGTTGCAAATTTATAAAGTATATAAATATGTTCATCATCTCATGTCCTGAACTTATAAAATATCTCTACATACAAAGTGGTTTTAAACCATTTTAGAAAATCATTTTAGCCCTATATATTTTTTTGTTTACTGTATCCTGGTAACTGAGATGTGTGTTTCATAACAAACCATAATTTATTTTATTGAACATGTCCAAGTAGAATACATGAATAGAATACATTAAATCCTTTGTTATACCAGAGAAGATGAGAATCTATAGAAATGTACTCACTGATTATAACACTGAATAAATTAAATAGGCCTAATCTCTTCTACATAGACAATTTAATACTACACCATGTATGTATCTTCTATAATGTGTTGTTAGGAAAAGAGATTAAAAAAGGCTATAAGGTCATCAAAGGTCAGGTTATAGGTCAATTGGTTCAGGTCAAATTCAGGCATCAATTTTGAACACATGTGATAGTCTGTGATATCATACATGTCATAATGAGGCATCAATTTTGATATTTTGTCTGTTACTGGATATATAATGGAAATGTGTGAGGTGGATATATACTAAAATACCTTGGGATGTAAATGGTGAGTACAATTTAGATTGCCTAGTTGAGATGGATTGGGCAAATAAATATAAAATAGTTACCAAAATCACAAAAATGAAGCTTACGGAAAACTACCTAATATGGTGGTATAGGTGACAAAAATACAATCTTTTTCAACATTGCTGTAGTGTGGTTGTGGTAACCTGTTACCTATGGCTTAACAGTGGCGTGCCGTGGCCGCCCCAACCCGGGGCTGAAGAAGAAACAATTTTGCCGCCCTTCCTTAACAGCCCGAAAAGGTTGACCCAATTTTTTTCACGGTCGTTTGAAAAAGTGAAGAGCAAAAAAAAAAAAAAAAAACGGTTTTAGGCGCTAGCGCCCTAAAAGCAACCTATTTTCAAAATTTTTATGCTTTTACAATTTTTGCGCCCTTTTTATTTGCTAATTGCGTTTTGCCGCCCTTCGCTTTTTGCCGCCCTGTTTTTGCCGCCTTCTTCTTCCGCCCCTTCGTTTTTGCCGCCCCTACTTTTACCCGGGGCTGGCGCCTAAAGCCCCCCCAAAATACGCGCATGCTTAATTAAGTTTCAGTGACATAGTGTCGCAAGTTCAAAATACAAAATATAGCTCAACATTGAAAATACAAGCATTTTAACCGGTTCGTTTTTTGATAGTTGTGGAGCACCTAGTTCATGAAGTCATAAAAGAAATCAGGGACCACTTATTCCCATTTTACATATCAACATTATTTCCCTAATGTGTTAGCAACACATATCCAAAATTTTAACGAAATCCGTTGATAGTAAGCTTTCCAAAATGAAGTGAATTTAAAACATCAGTGATGTACCACTTTTTTGTTTATTCCATTAGAAGCATGTACGCATCATTGATACTGATGCCACCAATTGAACGAGAAGATTTGCCCCTTCATTTTGCATACCACTTTGTCCAATTTCTTTTTCTCATTTCTTCACAAAATGCAAAAAAATGCAAAAAAAATGCAATGGGTGTAGTACCCCCTTAAGGCTAGGTTTAGGGTTAGAAACTTAAGAGTTATGATAAGAGTTAGGATAAGATTTGACTTCCGTGTAGGGCACCTTATTTCATATTCAACATGGCAAACCTTTGACATCTAGGGAACCTTATTTATATTTGACATAGCGGACCTTTGACACTGTGAACCTTGTTTATATTTGACAAAGTGGACATTCAACATAGCAAACTTTCTTTCACATTGGACATATAGGATGTTCAGCAAAGCAGACCTTGGACAGACAGACGGACATAGTGGTAAACCGATATTACTATATCTGACCTTTTCTTATGAATGAATTTCTTCTGCATCTTGTAAACATTTGTAAAATGCTGCAATCTATCAATCAAATTTGTCATTTTTATTGCACACTTCAAATGAGCCATATCCTTTATAGCTAGTGGTCAGTCATAGAATGACTTAATACACATGGTAACCCTTAGCGCTGCACGGTGCACAAAAAAGAAGGTCCCCACTTGTTTGAATGGTCATCACTTTAAACACAATTACTTAATGCTCCGAGTGCTGGCCATAGGCTTCAACATAAGAAGTCCAAGTTGTGAGAAATTGTAAACTTAATTTATTATTTGTGCTCAGGTCAAACAAAATATTAAAGTCATAATCCAAAACATAAATGCCTAATTAGCTTAATAATAATATATAGCCCAAATAGGTGTGAATTGTGATACTTCTCTACTGTATATCACCAAATAGGTATGAATTGTGATACTTCTCTACTGTATATCACCAAATAGGTGTGAATTGTGATACTTCTCTACTGTATATCACCAAATAGGTGTGAATTGTGATACTTCTCTACTGTATATCACCAAATAGATGTGAATTGTGATACTTCTCTACTGTATATCACCAAATAGATGTGAATTGTGATACTTCTCTACTGTATATCACCAAATAGGTGTGAATTGTGATACTTCTCTACTGTATATCACCAAATAGATGTGTATTGTGATACTTCTCTACTGTATATCACCAAATAGGTATGAATTGTGATACTTCTCTACTGTATATCACCAAATAGATGTGAATTGTGATACTTCTCTACTGTATATCACCAAATAGGTGTGAATTGTGATACTTCTCTACTGTATATCACCAAATAGGTGTGAATTGTGATACTTCTCTACTGTATATCACCAAATAGGTGTGAATTGTGATACTTCTCTACTGTATATCACCAAATAGGTGTGAATTGTGATACTTCTCTACTGTATATCACCAAATAGGTGTGAATTGTGATACTTCTCTACTGTATATCACCAAATAGATGTGAATTGTGATACTTCTCTACTGTATATCACCAAATAGGTGTGAATTGTGATACTTCTCTACTGTATATCACCAAATAGATGTGTATTGTGATACTTCTCTACTGTATATCACCAAATAGGTGTGAATTGTGATACTTCAATTCACTTCTCTACTGTATATCACCAAATAGGTGTGAATTGTGATACTTCTCTACTGTATATCACCAAATAGGTGTGAATTGTGATACTTCTCTACTGTATATCACCAAAAAGGTGTGAATTGTGATACTTCTCTATATCACCAAATAGGTGTGAATTGTGATACTTTCTCTACTGTATATCACTGTATATCACCAAATAGATGTGAATTGTGATACTTCTCTACTGTATATCACCAAATAGGTGTGAATTGTGATACTTCTCTACTGTATATCACTTCATTCATCAGGATGTCAAACATTTTTAAATAAAAAATAAATATAAATTATGGTATGATATTCTTTTGTACAGTAAAACAAAAAACTTTTTCCAGATTAGGGTCATCGGATAATTGGACATCAGTTGATTAGGGTCATCAAATGATTAGGATCATGGAATGATTAGGGTCATCAGATGATTAGGGGTCATCAGATGATTAGGGGTCATTGGATGATTAGGGTCATTGGATGATTAGGGTCATTGGATGATTAGGGGTCATTGGATGATTAGGGGTCATCAGATGATTAGGGTCATTGGATGATTAGGGGTCATCAGATGATTAGGGTCATTGGATGATTAGGGGTCATCAGATGATTAGGGTCATTGGATGATTAGGGGTCATCAGATGATTAGGGTCATTGGATGATTAGGGGTCATCAGATGATTAGGGTCATTGGATGATTAGGGGTCATCAGATGATTAGGGTCATTGGATGATTAGGGGTCATCAGATGATTAGGGTCATTGGATGATTAGGGGTCATTGGATGATTAGGATCAATGGATCAGAGCAATCAAACAACCTTTTCTGGACTTCCTAAAGAGGGGAGACTTTCTTTATTTATGTGTTTATTTTGCCAAATATGAGAGGAAAAGAAGCATGTTTCTTATTTACTTTATGAAGGGATAAGGATGTCTGCTATGACTAGATAATTTGTGAAAAGTGTGCCAAGGTAAAAATAGGTAAAAAATGTAAAAATTATGATTTTCAATATGACCACTTCTTGAACAAAAATGTGTAATAATTTGGCTATTCCAGTTGAAATTCTACACCTGCTGGAAGATAACTTAATTGATATTCACACGCCCTGTGTGGAATATTTATGTAGGTCATGTATTCCATGGGGGAATATGGATTTCAACTGGAATAGCCCAGTGCAATTAGCATCTTTCTCAGAATCTAAAAAGAGGAATGTTTCGCATCCTGGTATTTGAGACATTTGAAGACTGGTGCTATGGATATGGCTCAATGTCTCCTTGCTGCAAATATCAAGCTACTCATCACCTACAATAAATGATAGAAATCATCAATGTAGGAATCGTAATTCATATTCTGTCGGTCCGTGTCACGTCAATTCATATAGTTATTTTTTAGGCATGAGAATATAATATTCAGTGATTCCAGCGCAAGTGTAAAAAAATAGAATCGTTTATAAATTGCTTAAAAGTGAAGAATAAGTCATTCAAATTGTCATTTGGTATTTTTGAAATGACAAATTTGGCAAAAAAATGAAGAAATCAGCAGTGCTGACGAAGTTGAAGCCCCATTCAAATACATGTAGGTAATTATTACAGATTCGTGTAAAATGTCTTATTTTGTCTTAAATAAACGGCTTTTGGCTGAACCACTTGCAGGCTATGTTAGCACATCTATGGCAATGACAAAGGTACCAAAATCTGAATTTTGATGATTTTTACAATTGTCCGGATGAGCAAATCACTGAATGGGCCTTTAAGATAGGCCTGCTGTTTATTGACAAGCACACCCACACTTGAGAATTGTCAAGTTTAAAGAAGAATTCAGGTTTATGTGTACATAAATGTACACATTTTTTATTTGGTGTCAGTCCGATTTGGGATGTTCAGTTTCATATGCTTTTTCATGGGTTTTTTTTCAACGTTTTTCAGAATTTTTTCCCATGAAATTTATTCTGCACACCATCAAAATACAGACATGGCACCACACTACCAGTTATATATGCATGATATCAGTGAACGACAACAGATGTTTCATTTTTTTTCACATGTTATGACAGCATATCAAGCCTATCTATATCAACAGATAACATATTAATTAATAAGGTTATCTTCATTTGGGTTTAGGATTGGGTCATATTGGAGACATGTTCCCACAATATGAGAGGAAATTTGGAAATTGTAAGTTTTGAGTTAGTCCAGATTCTGGGTGGGTGTCGACTGCAGACGACAAGTAAAAAAAAAAAATAATAATTCAAAATTTAAGAATTGTTAATTTTCATGACCATATTTGGAATCAATATGAAAAATACTTTAAAGTAAGTACAGACAAGCCTAGCATTGGTTCAGTGGTTCTTGAGATATCTCTTGATATTCTGAGAAAATATCTCAAAACTTGGACTTTTTATGTTGAAGCCTATGGCTAGCATGTAGCGCTTTAGAATGACATATACATGTAACTTGGCCAGGGTTGCTCCCACCCTTGGTTTGTGGAAGGCAATATTTCAATGGGGATTTCTTTTGTTTTCTATTAATTTATTGCATGTTCAATTCTCCATATTCTCCTTTTCTTCTTTGTCAACTTTTTGTGTTGCTTCAAAAGAACCAACTCTCTTCACAAATGTTAACCTGTTGTTTTTATATTTTTTATAGGCAAAATGTTTTCTCTGGAATTTGACTTTGTTATGTCATAGTTAAATGGCATAGAATCCCCTCCATATAAGTGTAATTAAAAAAATACCATATTTGGAATCAATATAAAGAATGCATCAAATCAGTGGTTCTTTAGATAGCTCTTGATATTTTTAGAAAATGTCTCAAAACTTGGGACTTTGTATGTTGAAGCCTATGGCCATCATGCAAAATGTGCGATTTGTGCACAGTGACTCAGTCAATATTGATTTAATTTCTACTTTTTTTTGCACAATTGTAAATTATTTTTGTGAGAGCCTGTAGAGGTTTAATTACAGTAAAATCAGCATTTGTTCAGTGCGTAGCGGACCAGTACAAGCCCTCTCTGACATTACAAAATCCAAGCAGTTCGAAGGCAGTTTTGGGAGGGAGTTTTGTGGTCCGTTTTGAGGATCTCCAGGGCTGGGTCCCATGTTTATTCCTTCAACAAATCCCACATAGAGCTCCTGAGTTACAATATGTCCAGCACTAGGGTTTCACCATGCTCATCTGCTAGTACACCATTCTTTATGTGACCTTTGAATGTGTTGGGTACAAAAACTCATGTTTGATAGAAAATGTAGGTCATTGAACTGTGCCCTTGGAATTGAGAGCATTATGGCTCATAGTTGTTTCCCACAGAAATACACTTCCCAGAATCCTTTGCAACATATGCATCACCTTATTACATCAAATGACTTTCTATAGTAGGCCTACTTTGTAGAGGTTCCATTTGTTTTCATGTTAAATAGACTGGTTAAGCATGGGTGGATAGTAAAGAAATAAACATATTTTGCAAGATCTGCATGTGCTCTGTTCATTTGTTACTATTGACCCATGTTGCTCTAGATAGCAAATCAATATACAAAAATGGAGGAAATGCATTGTGGGAAGGGTAAGGTATCTTCTCTGGGTTTAAGGATTATCATCAAATAATCTGTATATCCTCTGTGGTAATGTAGCGACTAGACTGGATATCAATGTGTTCTGTATGTGTCAATGTACCCACAGGTGAACCCTTAAATGTTCTGAAAAACAACACTAAAGCTCACACAGGTATGATCAAACATGTTGTCAAATGTAGCCCAGGATGACAGGTAATGGTTGGGCTGCATGTTGCCTGCCCAAGAGACAGTGGCAGACAGACAGAATGTTTCATAAGGGTGTTTTCACTGCACAAGGGAGGACAAAGCATTTTTAGGGGGGACCAAAATCAGTGGTCAAAATGCACCAAAATATGCCTTGTTTTTCAATCATGGCAGCCAGCATCCCAGAGATGTCTCACAGCTGCCCATACTTTAAATAGATATGTCCAGTGGCTCTGGGATGCCATGCCCCAGTGTGTGTGGTGGGGGGGGCTGGGGACCAAAGGCCAATTACCATAGTGGCCCACTGCCCCATATAAAAATCTTCTGGAGCTAATGTAAACCTTTCACAGCAAAATGTCCGTTTTGTAGTATGCCTATTCTAATGCAGTCAAGTTGATGCTCTGCCTGTGTGCTAGTCATAAGCTTCAACATAAAAAAAGTCCCAGTTTTCAGATATTTTCTCAAAATATCAAGAGCTATCTCAAGATTCACTGAACCAATACTGGGCTTGTTTGTGCTCATTTTAATGAATTTTTCATGTTGACTCCAAATATAGGCCTATGAAAATGTCCAAAAATGAAAATGTCCAATTCGGAAATTCGGAAACTTGTCGTCTGGAGTGGAGAGGAATATGCACCTGTCAACCTGCATTGGAAGCAGACAGACAAAGGAGGGGGAGGATTTTCCTGCTTGATGTTTGGTTGATTCTGCAAAGTGTCAAGACAGAATCAATTATGTAACTTGTTCATATAATTATACTGTCTTTTACAGTAGCATCAATCTAAGTTACCTGTATTTTGTCAACCTGTAGACCTAGTGCAAGCAGACAAAATGCAATAATAATTATGCTATGAGATAGACTTATATTTGGACTTTAGGAGCAGACTTATTCAATGCTCTGCATGCTAGCCATAGGCTTCAACATAACAAGTTTTGAGATATTTTCTCAAAATATCAAGAGCTATCTCTTGAGCCTCTGACTAGGCTTGTTTGAACTCATATTAATGCATTTTCTATGCTGATTCCAAATATGGTCATGAAAATTAATAATTCTGAAATTTTTAAATTAAAAAATCAAATTTGTCGTCTGCAGTTGACACCCGCGTGGAGAAAATTAAACACACCTGTCTGTCTCCTAAGTGAAACCCTTTTACCCTGGGATGGCAATGATATGAACTCAATGCACCTGTACTGTGTCAACCTGTAGTGGAAGTAGACAGACAAGGGAGGGGGAGGTGTTTTCCTGCTTTAGACTTGGATGAATAGATAGTGTCACATGAGATGGACCAGATTGCCGACTCAGATTGGGCTGTTCCAATTGAAATCCATTTACCCCTTTGGAAGACATGACCTTAACCTCTCACACAGGGAGTGTAGATTTCAGAAAGAGTTACTGATACAGGTTACCCCATTTGAAACTCACACTCCCTGTGTGGAAGATAAGGTCATGTCTTCCATAGGGGGTGTATGGATTTCAATTGGAATATAGCCCAGTGCTTTTCACAATCTGCTTCAGGGATCAGTCAAATGGTGGTGCCAGGAGAGAGAGCCCCCCCCCCCCATATTGGGATTTGCCCCACATAAATGGAAAGTGTTAACTGATCTCAGAGTGTGCCTTTAAGGGAGTACTACACCCCTGGCCAAATGTGTGCCTATTTTTGCATTTTTCTCAAAAATTATAGCGCATTAGTGACAAGTAAGATATGTATATTATAGGGGCAAGGACTACAACTACTTCACTGAAAATTCAGCAACTCAAGGCAAGTAGTTATTGATTTATTGATCAAAAATTGGTTTTCCCTCATTTTTGACTGTATACTCCACAGCTGTTGTATGTGCCGAAATAAAATTTCCAGTGCAGTAGTTGTAGTCCTTGCCCCTATAATATAGATTTCTTACTTGTCATCAATGCGCTATAATTTTGGAGAAAAATGCAAAAATAGGCACAAAATTGGGCAGGGGTGTAGTACCCCCTTAAAGCAATAATGTGCAATTTCTATAAAGAATAGATTATTTGTTTTCCATTAGTTTTCACTGATCACATTAATGTCCCCTTTTAATACCGGTATCCAGCCAAATGAATTAGGTAAAACAAAGAAAATGGCTATTTTATTCCAGCACCTATTATCGTTGTCAATGCGTGGAAAGAGTTAAATGGGACTTTGTCATTGAAAGGAGGCTATTTTTGCTTTTATCAATGCAAAGTTGAAACAGCTGAGTCAAATCATTATGCAAATTAGTGTTCCCATGCAAACCTGTACACATAGTGCAATGGCACAAATGATACATCACTGGTAGATTATTTTCATCGTTTGAGTTTCACAATAACAGGGAAATGTAAATGTGACACAATCTGGTCCATGGGAGCTCATGGGGCCAAAGGAGGCATTTTTGAAAATTGAGTTACTGTAATTATTACATTAAACATACAATAGGCTATCATTTACTGAAAACACCAAAGGCATACTTGGCTTATGAAGTTTTTTGATGTCTATTTTCACCTTTATCTAAGTTTCAAATTTGCCGCCTTTGGCCCTCATGAACCAGATTGTGTCACAAATATGACATGTCAGAAAATGTTATCTGCATTCAAAATGTTACAGATTCCTCAAACAAAACGTAAACATGATTTTTCCTAATTTTTCCGGAAAAACTTTTAAAAAAATGTTTTGAAATAAAACAAATTTCAGCGCTTTTTTTTTTTAAATCATTGCGTTAGTTTGTAAAATGCGTCATGCAAGCCTTGAGACAAACCTTTTTTTTTTTTTTGGCCTAATGTTAATTAAGATTCCTCAAACTAACAAATAAATAATTTATGATGCTGACTTCTCCCATAAACATTATTGCATTGTTTAAAAAAAATACCGTATATCCTCGAATAGTCGCCCCAGGGGCATTGCATTTTCCAAAAGGGACACGTTTATTAGAGGTCATTTCTAGAATGATAATTCCTGTTAAAATCATTAGGTAAGCTTAAACCTCACACAGAAATGACGAAATATGAACAGTTGGAATGATGACTTCTGGTTCACTTCCGGGTTACGATCAGACTTTCCCTGACTACTGATGCCATCAGCGATCATGTGCACCTTGGTAAGCTTACTACACAAGATAGCATGGAAATCATCAGCATTTTTGAAATATCTTGGTTGAAAAAAATGGTGGGGAAGGGGGTAAATAGAAGGGGAGCGACTATTTGAGGATATAGCCTACGGTAACAACAAATAAAAATGCAGATAGTGCTGATGTATGGCCCTCTGCCTGTTATCATAATACAGGAATACCATATTCAACCTTAATTTTGGGGAACTTTGATTAAAACAATGCAATGAATGTCAAAATGGGGAAATTACACATTTAAATGGTAGTGTATCTGAAGTCATAAACCATTGTAAACCTAAGTTACAAGGTGTAAATGTTAAATTATTTGGACGTTTGCCTTGAATTTGATTTGTTCAGCCACATGAAAAACATTTCATGGGACTCTTATTAGGGGAAGAGCGCTAATTAGGTCTAATATGGTACCTCCCAATACTCGGCAATACTGTTTTTTCAGAGTTATTAAAAAAATTCGGTACAGTGTACAAAATTGTTTTATACATGTACAAACATGACAATTTACGAATGTATTTACCAAGTGATGGGGACAACCAAAATTAAACCTATTTGACTACAAAGTGTATTATATTTTGTGAAAATGGTTAAGGTCTACCAGTGTAGGTCAAATGCTGGAAATGACACAGCTGTACACTGTTGTACATGGCAACCTCTAATTATCTATATTATCAATAAATTGTAATATTGATCCCCTTTGGTTTGCCCCTGAATGATTGATTAGCAGAGATTGGTCCTTATTGATTAGTTTCTATGTCATTTCCGGCAACATCTGTATCCGGAATCACTCATTTGTTGTGGTGTTTTTAACACAGATTGTTCAAATTAGTGTTGCACTGTATCAGAATTTTTTTTTTTTGTTGTAATTTTGCAATTCAATCCATTCAAAATTTTAAAACCTGTAATTGAAAAGTCCACAAATATAGTTTAGTTGAATTAATTAACAAACAAACATTGAACCGGAGTAGATAAAAGAAACAGCAGAATTGCTTGAAAGTGTAAAATTTTAGTACTTCAAAAATATCTCACTATTATATATTCCTATACAGATGTGTTTTTAATCGCCAGTCATTATTATGTTTTGTGGGAGCTTGCGGAAGCATAAATCTTTATTAAGATAATTACATATAATTTTTTTTTTTTTTTTCAGCTGAAATTGCAAAATTTGTTGCCTTTTATATAGCTTTTTTTACAACTACAACATGTAGTTTTTGTTGTTTGCATTTATATTTTGTTGTCTGTCCCTGAAGAAAAGCAGTTTCTCTGCTCGAAATGTTGGTTGTTTTTTTGTCTGTTTGGTTTTGTTTGTCTGCTACGTGCACAGTGCTTTTCATCACTTCCAGTGTACTTTTGTGCTGTTTTCCTGACACATATGTGGGCTCTGGAATTGGCAATCTTTGGCCATCCAACTTTGCTTGTTTTTGTGCCTACATTGGTTGTTTGATTTATCGTATAATGTTTATGTACACAGTATGCATCACTTGTTCTAGTGCACTTTTGTATTCTCATTGATTCATGTAGTTTCTACAGGTATAACATTTCTGTGGGTATTGGTACTGGTTATTTTCTGTTGTCGAATGTTACCTGCTTCTAATGCCTACATTTGCTGTTTTTGTCTCCCTCTGCATAGGGGAGAGCGGGAGTGTTCGCCCTATTTTTTTCTGACCAGCCTAGCGATGTCAATTTTAAGATTAGGGATGACCTGATTAGCCCATGTGAAAGCCCTATGTCTTAGCTATATACGGCCACAATCCCAGAACTATAGGGCTTGCAATAGCAACAGGATAGAGCAAACAAAAAAGTTTTGCAAAGTGGCGAACTTGCCCCATATTGGGGCAGGTTCGCCCATATGGTGGGGTAAGTTCACCCTAATCCCCAAAAAGGTTTAAACATTGCATAACAATAACATATTCAATGCAAACATTTAGCAAGGGTATACAGGGCATTCATTCTCTTCTGGGGAGTCACTAAATTTGTTGCAGGGGTCGGGTCAGGGTAAAATGTAGGAGTCCAAAGTGAGTTTAAACGTACCATGTTTACAACTTCGGGGAGATTATGGATTAGGAAATAAACGGTGGTATGAGCAATACTGATACCACATAACTTTAAAAAACATGCTTTTCAATTGTTTTACCTTGTTTAATGGTATAATTATCAATATTTTGCATAATACGCGGATGGGGCAGGTCCGCCCTCCAGTTTGGGGGTAAGTCCGCCTGGGAAGATATAGAGGCTAACATGCCCCATCCTCCAAAGGGCTTAACGTGCCCTTTGTGCACATTTTGTATTTTCTTAAGGGTATGAAAAATACAAATCGAATAAGGAGTTTATAACTGCATTTAATCTTTGACAAATCCATTATGTTCCCAATACAGATTTCCATTAAAACCATCTGTATTTATGTATCAATGATAATACAACATTATTAATGCAAGAAAAAGTTACGTTTTGGTGTAAATTTTTGTTTTTGCTGCAGTTCGATGAACACGCCCCTATATGTCACGTAGCTAATATGAGAAGTTTATAATGACCTTTGTCACCTAATTTTGCCATCACCAAATTCCCTGATAGCCGTAGTGCTGAGAAACAAGGGGTGGGCGAACCTACCCCTAGGGCGAACACTCCCCGCTCTCCCCTACCGTCTTGTCTATATTTTACTTGTTCCCCACATCAAGTTGTTGTACGTTGCTCTTTTTCTTTCCAGTTGTTCATATTCAAGGTATCTTCTTGTATCATTTATTAATCCTTGATGTCTTTTGTGTCCTCGTCCGTTGGATTCACCATTACCCACTTTTTTTAAATTGAAACTTGTCGTCTGCAGTCGACACCCGACCAGTGTGATGGCAAAATAGGTAAGATAAATTCTAGACAGATATGATATTATCAATGAGCAGTGGCCGGGGGGCACTCAAGTTTGGTTTGGGTATGAATGTTTCTCTGAAAATCAGACAGTGGACCCATATTTATACCATTTTACCTTAAAAAAATTGACCCATTTTTGGCTGAGCTTTTTGGCCTAATTTATACTTTTTTGTGCAAATTTGAACTTTGAAATTGGGGTTGTTTTCCGAAAAATAACCCATTTTTATACTGAAATTGCCCCAGACAAGGGAGCAACTGTTATAACAGAGGCTCAAACTATGACCCATATTTGTGCTACATCCCCATATCAGTTATTTGTACTGAGCCCCCCCCCTCCCAGCAGTAGTATACAGACTGGGGAAGGAGAAGGAGGCAAGTTGTAGCTGGAAATACCTGAGGATAGTACTTCAGGTAAATGCACACCCCCTATGTGGAAGATTAAGGTCATGTCTTCCATAAAGGGTGTATGGTTTTCAACTGGAATAGCCTAATATACCACTAGCGCTTTTGTTTGTTAGCGATGGTAAACACCTCCAGGCATAAATATAATGAAATGTTTATAAGCTGGTATCCAGGTGATTGATACAAGAATTCATCTTGTTCATTGTCTACTATTTCCCCATGTTCTTCCTTTAGTTCATAGCCAGTGACAAGTGCAAACCTCCTCAAGGTTACAGATCATTTCATATGTATGAGAAGAACATGGAACTTCATCATCAGATGGCATGGAGGCCGTACAGGGCTGTAATGGGGAGGGTGGATCCTCCTCCTTTATTCGCCGAAGGCAAAATAAATTCCCTTTTTTGAACCGAAATGCCTTTTTATGTCTTTTCAGTCAAAAAAGGTCCAAGTTTTGAAAAAAATCCACTTTATTTACAAAAAGTCCACTTTTTCAATATCTACCCCCGTCAACTTTTTCAAAATCAGCTCCCCCTGGTTACAGACCTGAGGCCTTAGGGTCAAAACCACTAAAAACGAGCAATTCGGATTTCCAAAAATGGGAAAAATAAAATGTTATTCAAATCATGTTTACACATATAAAATCAGAGATAACACTTCGAATTCTGACCCAGACAAATATGAGCATGTAATATTGTGAACTTTTTTTATTTATGGCACTTACAAATAACCTAGCGAAATTTACTGTTGGAACGTACGTTACCATGGTTTGTAATTTACTGTTGTAACGTACGTTACCATGGTTTGTAAGACTCAGCAGTGTTTTTGTCAGTGAGGGAAGCGCATTGCTAATGATCGGTTTTCACTATTTGAAATGGATGTTTGAACAATGCTTCCTTCAACCCAAAAGACTTATTTCACCCTTACCATTGGTATCCTATGACATTTACAAGTAAATAGTGAAATTTACTGCTGTAACATACGTTACAGCTGGTTCGTTAAATTCAGCAGTGTTTTTGTCAGGGAGGGAAGCGCATTAGGCCTACTAATGATCGGTTTTCACTGTTTGAAATGGATGTTTGAACTTGCTTCTTTCAACCCAAAAGACTTATTTCACCCTTACCATTGGCATCCTGGAGTGAGTGTAAATTTGAATACAGGAGATGTGGAATAAGTAATCTAATATCCATCTTTCATAATTTAGACTATTATCTGGTACTTAGAGAATCTTATGCATGTATTGGATCAAAAGGTTTCTTGTTTAATGTGTTTGACATATACCATCAAATAATTTCCATAATGGTTCCTCATATTACATTGTGTCACTGTTAAGAATGGTAACGTATGTTACAAATCGCTTACATACTCATAGAACTCAAAAAATAAAAATGTTGTACATTGCTAGTCGTGCAAAGGGGCGCTAGACGGACTAAATATTACATGCAGACGGAGTCTGTTGTGATTTTCTTAAATTTGATCATGGTCGTACAAATACTGGTAACGTATGTTTCAGTATTATGTTTCATTTGAATTTCTAAATTTCCACATGTTCTGTTAATGATAGCTGTGCAACAAAATTGTTTCACTTTTATCAGGGTATCACGTGCTAATGTTTACTACCTACCAGGTATATATTCTACCGTTTGATTTTCAGAAAATTGGTAACGTAGGTTACTTTTCTTAACCATACGGTCATAGATCATGTTACTTTGTCTTGCTTTTCTCTAAAATGGATACCCACATTACGTTTTCAGTCATGAATTTTATTTCCACGCTATTAATTTGACATTATAAAGGCAAAACATGATACCTAAATTGATAAAAAGGTTATCAAGGGTTAGATAACATGTCAATGTAACGTAGGTTACACGGAGTATTGCGACAAATTTCAATTGTAAATAAATCATCTTTTATAATTTAGGGATGGTGTTTTCCTTTTTTCCTTGCAGGAATACACTATAAATTACATTTTAATACTATTTCAAGGCATATTCATTGTGTTCCTTTTAAGCACATTACACAAATATGTGAAGTTCATGATTTGCGACATAGGGGTTTTGACCACTCAGCCAACTTCGAAACATCGCTACTTCCAAAATAATACGATTTGAAAGATCAAATTTTCAGATATTATATCCTGTTAATCTGTTATGTGTTAAAGATATTCCAATATCATTTCATTATATTACGATCCACATTGGTACAATATATTAAGTTGAATGGTTGCGACAGGATTTTCGCCGAATTGCTCGTTTTTAGTGGTTTTGACCCCTTAATATGCCTGCCATAATGTACGATTTCAATCATATTTTAATTTTGTCATTTTTTACCAAAAGTGATGAAATAACATTAGTATAAATAACTGTCAAAATAACAGGGTAAAATGAATGAAATCCAACTTGCTATCTTGGCCCATTTAATATGGAGCTCTATGGGAAATTTAATGTTATAATTACATCATTGCACCGATTTCTTACAAACACAACAAATTTGACTGATTCCATTTAGGTATAAATTGGCACATGTGTAACCATCACAGATGCCGGGCATTGCAGCAAGCAAGATAGACCAGTGATGTAAGGAGGAACTTCTCTCTGTCTTCATCTTCATCAACATTGGCATATTTTGATTTATAGGTCGTCAAGTAGACCATAATTTGCCATTATCATAAATATTTGATATAACTGGAAAGTGATAGGCTCAATATAATGAGGTTTGAGACACTAATGTAACCAACAATATAATTGGCACTCAGGTAAATGCATGCCTTAAAAAGTTACATACCATAAATACCGGGGCATAGCCAGCTTTCTTGGTCGGGTGGGGGGAAATTAAATGGAAGGATCAAAGACGAAAAAAATTACCGATTGCATGATTTTGACCCGATATTATCAGTGGAATTATAATGTACACATTTTTTTAGAAAAGCAACATGTAAAGTCTTCCAACTTAGAAAAAGGGCTTAATTAGGACAATGAATGTGCAAACGTAGCGTGCACAAATTCGATGTTTTACGCTATTTTGGCCCATGATGAATGAATTTGTCTGGAAAATCGGCTCCTAAAATGCTCATACCTTCATAATTATCTTTTCTTTTCTTTTTCTTTTTTCAGTGTTTTTTCTTTCACTCTGCCCTGAACATAAGTGAATGCCAATATTTTTCAAATACATGATGACAAATTTAACGACTTATCCTTCACTTATGAGCCAAACCTACCAAAATTAAATGTTTACTCCTTTGATAAGATCATTGATACTGTCGATATTTAGTGGTGTGTTTATTGTCATCTCCATGTAATGTACAAAGCTAAGTAAGTAACTCTAATCTCCTTGAACTAACCAATATTGGAAATCTCACTAATTATTTATAATTGACTTGCGTTGGTGACAAACTAATCATTTATTATGCATAAGGTGAGTGGTGTTTTGAGATAATGTTAAAGGGCTTCCATGTTGTCATTTAGAAATATGATATTGTAGGCAAAAACATAGATCTTGCCCTATAGGCCCCTAAATTGTGTGATATATTGTGTATTCAGTCATGTGATGATGATTTAGGGGTCTAGGAAAAGATCTGGACTGCTGCTTAAGATTAGTTCAAATTCAGATTGGTTGTGATTTGCGCACCACATAGATTGGTGTCAACTGTTTGAGCAAAAGTCCAATAGTGTTGGGGGGAGGGGCTAGGTCTGGGGCACAAATTAGAAGCTTTTTCACTTACCAGCTATTGCATTTTGAAAGAAGTGTGTAAAAATTGTCATTTTAACACTTGGCCCATGACCAGATCATGTATATTTTGATATTAAGGCAGGTCAGAGACAGTGACGTAACTAGGGGGCAAGGGGGTGCCAATTTAGGGGGTGCCAAATTGATCCATTCAACATGTTCAACATCAATTCTGCACCCCTTCAAGCGATGAAAGTCAAAATTTTAACACATAAATCCATTTAGATCAATTTGTGACCGAAATTCAACTTCATTATAACCAAAATTAATTAGTGGTATTTGTGCAAATTTTCTCGCGCTCCATGCGCAATTGTTTCAAATTTTTTTTAGGGGGTGAGGGGCGCCACTATGTATCCTTTGCCCTGGGCGCCAGAACCCCTAGCTATGCCACGGTCAGAGGGGAGCAAGATGGTTTACATTCAAATATTAAATATATAATTCAAATATACAACTAAAGCTGACATACAAGAGACATTGTATGGGTTCTATAAAGGAGATCCCAGGACTTGATATAAGGCTTTCATTTTCTCCCTATGCATGATATTTCTCAGGAGAGGTGATATATTATTGGCCTTAATTCAAGAACCACAAGACATATGGAAATATAAAATGCGATTATGGCTTCCTTGACTCATTTCCTATATGAGCTTGATTATTAAGAAGTATGCTGCAGTTAAATGGCTAAAACTGGACAAATAAAGCTCATCTTGCCACCCACTCACCTTAAAGGGCTTCCCTCTTAGAGTTGTCATTTTTATATGGTGGGTGGATGATAAAGGTGTCCCCAGGATTTCCTCTTACGGAAGAAGGCCAAGTGCAAATATTTGCCATTTTTGCCCAAAATATAGTGTGATTTTTAACTGAATGGGGAGCAAAGTCTAAGTTTAAGACTGAAGCAAACAGCGTGATATGTTTGTATCAATGATATGGGTAAAATTTGGCGAATGTCATGCCTTGGTGAGTTGCATGGACAAGACAGTCACAAGCTACAAAATTATGACTTGCAATTTCAGAGGGTTCACTCGTCATGGACATGATTTCTGTATGTTTAACATTGAGAAAGGGAAAACATTAACAGCAATATTGTTTACAAAATTTAGTACAACGTCCTGAGTAGAGCACTCACTTTTCTTTGGAGGTCACCGGTTTGAATCCTGCTTCAGCCAAAGTGATCCCCTTCTTCACAATAAATTTGATTAGGTTCAGAGGGACCAGAAGTAAAATATTGAAAGGTACCATGTTTTGTTGTGTTTTTATACAAATCATATCAAGACCGGTCATTTATTGTGAGTCAAAAACACTTCATAAATAATTCATTGGCACTTCATGAATAATTCATTGGCCATACTGAGATTTGGCATGATTAACAAAATGGTGTATGCTTGTGTTCTAATAGGATGCGTAATAATGCATAATTTACATATCTACAAAGGGAAACCATAGGCCATAATATGCATGATTTATATTGCCTAGCAGTAAGAACCCATAATTATGATAGAGTTTATTTCACAAAGGCACTTGCTATCAAACAATTGAAATTGTACAAAATAATGTGCACATACTTAGATGTTGATGCGTCAAATGCACAAGCTTCGTGGGGTGGGGGATCAGACGCATAAAATGGCACCTATTGTGTAGACCTGATATGTAATGGCAAATCATCCTTCCCATCATTCATTTAACTTCCCTGTGTATCTCTATGCTCTGCATGCTAGGCATAGGCTTCGACGTAAAAAGTTTTGAGATATTTTCTCAAAATATCAAGAGCTATCTTAAGAACTCTGAACCATACTAGGCTTGTTTGTACTCATTTTAATGCTTTTTTTTTCATTCTGATTCCATATATGGTCATGAAAATTTACAATTCTGAAATTGAAACAAAAATTAAAACATGTCGTCTGCAGTCGACACCCATGTGGAGAGTGAAAATACACAAAGCAGCCTTTTTATTTGAGACTCTGAATCTGAGATCTACATTGGGCTATTCCAGTTGAAATCCATACACCCCTATTGAAGACACAACCTTAATCTTCCACACAGGGAGTGTGAATTTCAAATTGGATTACCTGAACGGATGACTCCATTTGACATCTACACCCCCTATGTGAGAGATTAATGGCATATGTCTTCCATAGGGGGTGTCTGGATATCAATTGGAATAGTCCATTGCGGATATAACCAACAGCTTGTCTGGCTAGCTGTGCATGCTTTGTATTATTTCTATGCTATTGCTTTCTAGGGATGCAATGTTATTATCTTGTTAACAAAATAATTGTTATGTACGGTTGCTTCTATAGTCTTCATAGCTACACTGTACATCACCACACTCTTAGACAAGGGGTTCATTGGGGTCGCGACCCCAAATCTTCAAAATCAGCCTATTTCAGTCCATATTATTAGCCAATCTCTGCCCAAGCCTGAGCTGAACAACTCAAAAAGACCTGATGATATGACTTTTTTCCTCCAAATTCAAGGAAAATCTTTTTGCCGTCACCTCACTGTAATTTGCTAAAGAAATAAAAGAAATTTGATTTCTACATTTGAAATTTTAATCTCAAATGTTTTTGTGTACTATTGGCCATTTTAGTCCAAGAGATTTCTTTTCATAGGCACTACAGTGATATTGTGTGGGCGACTGTTTCTCCGGTCCGTTCTTTCTAATCATGCTTTTCTACAGTCTGTTCACTCAAACCATGCTAACCGGATTAAAGCATCTAGGTATGTTTTCCATCAAATCTTAATTTTTTATTCTTTACCGAAAATATTAGTAAAATGACTATAAGGAAAAGTTTCTGTCCATTTTAATTTAAGCCAAAATAACAAGGTACCGGTAAAGTAAAAGAAACCCTGTTGGCTATATTTTTGCCAATATTTTGCTAAAAATCAATTCATACATCTTCAAGATACTTTTATTTTAATAATGTATACTAATGTATTATATTGTCTACCCACTCTCTAATTTGCATAAATAATGAGCTGATTTGCATAAATGCTATATACTTTATTATGCAAATAAACTCCCCATAACCATATTTTGACCTACTCGTAATCCAATATCCTAATCTTGTCATTAATCCTAACCCTAAACCCAACTCTTACCTAATCCTAACCCTGATATCTAACCCCAATCCTGATGTCAGGTGTTGTCATTTTAAAGGCAGATTTTGCAAAACAATCATGAGAAAACATTGCCTTTGTAGATTGAATACTCAGTCTATACCATGCAGTAACTTAGAAACAAAAATCTGTAATATTGAAATTAAGAGACATTGTGACCGTGGCATAAGCTTATCTGCCGTTGAAATGTGTTGTGGAATAAAGTGCATGTCGTAAACACATTTACTTTGACCACTGAGAATTGAGGGTGAAATTTTTGTGAAATCTCACAATGCCCCTTTAAATATTGCTGCTATTACTTCCAAAAATCTGCAAAATGAATTTAGAAAGGCCATATATGTTACACATGCTAATTATAAACTGTACCTTTAATTTCAAATGAAGCTGGCATGTATAATTAAAAATTGACAATGTTGAAATGGTGGCATTGAATCAGAAAAAAACAGCTGGTAGTGGACACTAATTATTTTCCTGTATGCTTGTGAGTTTTGCCATTATGTTAGGCCTGGTATGGAAATATTTGGTTTTAAAATTATAAATAAATACAACGGTAAGGACAAAAAATGCCCCGCCCCTCTTTTTTTAAGCAAAGTTTGAGGAAATTCAATTTTCAACCTGTGTATTGTTCAAGCTACATGCATGATGCTGTTTGTAGGAAATTTAGCATAATTTGAATTTTTTGTACACTGCTATGTATATGCCCAAACATTACTTGCTGAATGCTGACCTGCCCTCTCCCACTTGCTCCTCTGTCTGAGGAGCAAGTGAGAGAGGGCAGGGGGCCCATGTCTGAGGAGCAAGTGAGAGAGGGCAGGGGGCCCAAGTACCCTACAGTAAACTCAGGGGTGTGAGAGACCAGATATTTATCTGTTTTCAGATATTTTATTTTCAATTTCAGATATTTTTCTACACTTGTTGTGTACAAAAGTATATGTATGGTTTAAATAATTTCAGATTTTTAAAGCTACAGATATTTTTTCAAAGACACACTCTCATGCCTGTAAACTGCATACCTTGATTTTTAAGGTCTGTTTGCATGCAAAATGTAGGCCTACATGAGTTTTATATATCAATCACTTATAAATATTTATGAAACAACATGGTCAAGCCTACCGCAAGTATTACACCTCGGTCTGTGTTTTAACCCCCTTCCCCACCTCCCAGGGGTGTAGCAAGTGGGTGGACAAGGTGAACGAAGGCCCGAGGGTTCAGGGGGCCCAAGAACTATATGGTTATTTTTATATAGGGCTGACAAAGGAGATGTTAAAAAGGTCTGCACTGATCCTTGTCTGATCAAAACAAGGATGTGGATCCTTGTCTGATCTGCACTGATCCTTGTCTGATGTTAAAAAGGTCTGCACTGATCACTGATCCGAGACGCTTGCTGCGCCCCTGCCTCACCCCATCCTAAAATGACTAAATGGTGCTGATGAAGACCTATTGCCTGTTTGAACAAGGGCATTATATTTAGGATCAACACATAATATAAGCTTAACACAGGTATCCCTACTATTTTCCCCCGGCTGTTACAACTTCCTGCTTCTACAGCTGTGTGTAGGCGTTGTATGCTTGCATGGCTTTAATCTTTCATCATTTTGGTGTCTGTTTGTGACTTAAATATTTCATGATATTAATCTTTTATATCTTTGCATCACACAGAATTGATGACTGTCAGCCATTTTGGAAATTCATGATGAAAGTCGGCGTTAACTGTCAAAGAACATACTGTTGGTGGAGTAAGGTAAATCTGTTTTTCAATTTTAGTGTTTTCAGCCTTTTTTTTCTTTTGTTTAAATTCACAGTAGCCGTGTTGGCGACAATGCATTTCGGGCAGCTGCACCGAGACTCTGGAACATACTCCATCCCCACATCATTGCGCAAATGCAACTCTGTTTGTGCTTTTAAGAAACAACTCAAAACTTATTTGTACCCATCAAAGTAATTCACTGCCTCCTTGCTCATTTTCCTGGTTTTAAAGTGTTTTGTGTATTTGCCTAATTTTTAGAAATGGTTTTTAGCGTATATCAGTTATGTTTCAAAATAATATTTATTTTAGGATGGTAATCATTGCTTTGTACATGTATCATGTTTTTAACTATTTCTGTAATTATGCTCTTATGTGTGTATTTTTAAGGTTTTGATTGTTTAAATGTTTTTGTATTTCTTAAGGTTGCTTTGTTTCGTATAGCGCTTTATAAATGCCGTTAATAATAATAATAATAATAATAATAGTGTGAAAATGAATCTGTTAACCCTCTCCATGCGAATGTTGACTGTAGACCAGTAAAATATTGGGCTATTTCATTTAAAATCCATACTCCTCTGCATTAATGTCAGAAATACATGTACACGGGTGACAGCTTAAAGTGCCCTCCGAAGCACTAATCAAGTATAGTGAAGTGCCTTGCTCACACAAAAAGCCAGCGGAGCTCAGGCGGACCTCTGATTCGAACCTGTGACCTTTGGATTCACAGTCCAATGCCTTAACCGCTCCCTCTACCTAATTAGCCTGATCTATAAAGTGTGCTGTGTGATTTGCCTGGCAAGGGCATAGAGGGTGGAAAAAATTGGCTTTCCACCACAAAATAAGTTGAAAACATCCTCTACATGTATAGTACCTCTTTTTAGTTTTTAAACTTTTTTACTTGATATCAGAAGGACATTTCTTGTATTCAAAATTCAATTTGATATGTCTGATGTGCTCTCATGACATCTTCCACGAAACGTTCATACCAGATTAACTAGAGCCCTTAGTTATTCTTTATTTTATTCACAGCTTTCAAAGTTACAATTTTCTGTTCGAGCAGGAGCATACTACATGTACTCATCAGTCACACATCTTGGAGAGGAGCAAAACCAATCTAAATTCAAAGGGAGGAAAATGCAAGAAAGGAATGCTTATGCATTAGATTAATAGTTATGACAATGGCTCTGCCCTATTTTGGCTTTGGCCTAATTCAACTCAACTTTGGGGAACAAACCAAAAGCCCAATGACGTCCTATAAACAAAAGTCCTCTTTCGAATGGGGTCTCCCCGTCAGTCCGAAACACCGTCAGTCCGAACCACCGCTAGTCCAAATATTTAGGGTTAGGGTAAGGGTTAGGTTTAGGGTTCGGGATAGCTTTAGATAAGCTTAAATTTCGGACTAGTGGTGGTTCGGACTGACAGGGTTTCGGACTGACGGGGTGTACCCCTTTCGGTTCAGGGGACGGGGTCAAAAAGTCCAATTACTTTTGTAAAAATCTATTTAAAATATTGGACAAACTTGATCTTTTGGGTTGGAATTTTCAACAGTACACAGTTTGTTTCATGGAGGAAGGGGTCAGCCTCATAACGAAAGCATATATTTGTTTATAGGGCATCATCAAACTTTTGATTTGTTCCTTTAGTTTAACAAAGGAGATTGATTTCAAAGGTATACATTCTGACACTGACAGCCAGATCTTCATTTACTGAAAAGGTCTTACGGGAGGTAACCATGGACCCAAACTAGTCTGTGCAACCCAGCCAAATTGGAAAACATGCTCAGCTAATGCACTATTAGATGAATCTTTATAGCAAATGAGATAGATTAACCTCAGAGCTGTATCAATTGTTAATGCAATACCCCTATTGCATTGAGAGCTGTATCAATTGTTAATGCAATACCCCTATTGCATTGAGAGCTGTATCAATTGTTAATGCAATACCCCTATTGCATTGAGGAAATGAATTTCAGTCAAACTGACATCTGGTAGAGAACCCAGGATCCATGTATATAGGGTGTCACAATTGCGTAAATGGGAATCACTTGTTATAGGGGTGATTTTACAAGGAATATAAGTACTTGAATAAGGGTTACGGCTTTTTGAATACCTATCTATGTGTACCCCATCCCTCGGGCAACACCCCCTTGGTACCCTATACCCTGGGCAACACCCCCATGCTGAGAGGACACATTAGAATAATATTTTTGATCAGTGTTACTGGGGCAAGATCTCTGACTCTGCCCCCCCCCCTCTTGGTGGCCCCTCCCTGTGGTGCCACCACTGGTACTGAGTAGTTTTAAGTATGTTTATAAGAAGACAACAAAATTCAATCAGAAGACACATTTTGATGCCAAAGTTCCAAAACACTCTTTTAATGTTTTCAATATGAACTTATAAATAGTTTGAATCAGACAATGATATATAATAGATACATGCACCGTGATCATAATAATAGTTATCATCATCATTAAATTCAGTGGTTATTGCACAATTCAAATACAAATTCGGCTTCTCATAGCTTGAATAATATCTCTCATTTTAATACCAAAATAGTAAAAATTGCATTATATACTTCAACATCTAGTTTTTTCTCCTTAAATCAAAATACTAAAAATAGAAATTTGGTATCAAACAGATTAACATACATGGAATTGTAAATGTGACATTAGGTACTTAAATTGGGTTCGGCCAGAGAAAATATCTTAAACTTCCCACAATGCATTTCTTCCATTTCAGTTTTCTGTTCTGATTTGCTATCTGGTGCAACATGGGTCGATAGTATAAACAAGAAGTACCTTAAAGAACAGGACATCCAGATCTTGCTAAATGTGTTAATTTCTTGACTATCGACCCATGTTTAGCCAGTCTATTCTTAACATGGAAACAAAGGGAACCAGTAATACAATTGTCATTTGATGTAACAGGGTGTTGCATCATGTTGCAAAGGATTGTGGGAAGGGTAAGATATCTTCTCTGTGGTTTGACTATGTTTTGTTTCACATCCAGTTTGGTAGTGATGTATTTGCTTGCTGATTGGCTGGAACAAAATTTGTGATTTACATCTTCCTTTTTATCTATATCAGACCAAAATTAACCTCATTTCGTCATTAAAATGATAAATCTTTGCATGTAGTGACGGCAGTATCAAATCATGTCCTAACCTCAACCCATAGGGGGTATACTATACACCCGTGCAAGGGGGTTTTGTTGACATGTTTGCAGCACATTGCATATTAACCCCCACCATATGGGTGTCAACTGCAGACGACAAGTTCCAAATTGTCTATAAAAATTCAAAATATTTCAGAATTGTACATTTTCATGACCATATTTGGAATCGGCATGAAAAATGCATTAAAATGAGTACAAACACGCCTAGTATTGAGATACCTCTTGATAATTTTATTTTGAGAAATATCTCAAAACTTTTTTATGTTGAAGCCAGGATGCCAAGCATTAAGCACTGACATCTCTACCAAACTGGAGTGAAGCAAAGAGTACACTACTAAGTAGGCATTGATAGGTCAGTCTCACACATATTTCCCACAATGCTTTTGTCTCATTTGTGGAAGTCAAAGGTCATGATAATTATAGTTACAGACTTTTTTCAAGATGATAAATATTACAAAATTATTATAAAAAAATTAATGATATTTTTAATGTAACTTATTATAAACCCATCCAGCAAACACAAAATATCTTTTAGTTTTAAAACTTTTTAAAATATTTATAAAATGTTTACGTAACTTTAAATGATGGGTTGACATTTAAAGAATATGAAAACATTCTACTAAACGTCATTTTTTTCAATGTTATCAAAATGTTACAGTAAAATGTGGTTTGCAAACATTTAAATACATCATCTTTTGTCATCAATTAAATAACATATATTTCAATGTCTTGTGACAATGTTTAGAGAGATTTGTAGAAAATGTTATTTTGATTAAAACATTTATGTAACCTGACATTTGTTTTTTGGCAACTTTTGTGCATCAGTGGGCTATTCCAGTTAAATCTATACACCCCTATGGAAGATATCTTACACACAGGTGTTATCTCACATGGAGTCACCCATTCAGGTAACCCCATTTGAAACACATACTCCCTCTGTGAATGATTAAAGTTGTGTCTTCCATAGTGGGTGTATGGATTTCAGATGATGATAGCCCATTTTCAAAATGTTATGACAATATTTTGTGTTTGCTGGACTGCCAAATGATTTGGCATGTTATTTCTTTTTTTTTTATAATTTACAATATTTCTTTATTTCTTTTGGCTTTTTGTCAAATAAATGTCAAAACCTTAGCAAAGTGGAATGGCATGTGAAAGTGACTTAACTTACTTTTTTTTAGATTTTTCATTTATCTTTTTTACAAGTGATACATAAAATATTAAAACTCATATTTGTTGCTTGGAGTTGGTGGACAAAAATGTTGACATAATGAGAAAATACAAGAAATATATGTAAACAACTTTGGTTTAGCTCTGCACTGCCTACTTAATGTTTTTAAAATATGAAAATACATTGTGATGATAAACTAGAAATACGGTTGGAAATGGCCGTTTACTAAACTAGTGATCAAAAAATAAACCTTTTCCCCATAACAATAATAATAATAATACATTGTGCAAGTTATGATGCTCTAAAGTACTCTGTATGGTTTCATCATAAGTGTAAAATAATAAAAAGGCTGGCAAAGAGCCTAATGTGAGGTCAACACCATATGACCTTTGACACCATTGCCATGGTAGCAAAATACATGACCTTAGGTCATAGGTCATCGTTGATATTGACCACACTATATGAGCTGTTATACTTCATCTTTCAGGCAAACTGAAATGATTTGTAAATATTCTTCATAAAATGTACTTTGATAAAAAAAACAATATGTTTTCGTACTTCTGTAAATGCCACAATAAATCAAGTACCAGATATGTTCAAATATGTAGGATTATTGATATGGTGAATCAACTAAATATATACTCAATTCTGCCTGAAAGATGACACTTTTACCCAGTGACGGTGCTCCCAGGAGTATTTCAACCCTAAACCCTCCCACGCACCCACTCCCAACAACCATTGATTTCAGCACAAGTTATACAAAAGTGGGTCTAAAATTGCGACCACACTTGCACAAATTTTATAAAATCAACACGAAGAGTTGTAAGTTTCTATTTCACTCTGAAATAGATAATAAAATAATTTTGTGGAAAACACCAAGTGATTTCTTGCAGTATTGGGTTATTCCATTTAAAATCCACACTACCCCTGTGGAAGATGTTAGAAATAACTTCCAGAGGGGGAGTGTGAATATCAAATGGAATGAACACATTAGGTAATTCCATTGGAATTTCATACACCCTCTTAGAAAGATTCAACCCGAATCTTTCACAAAAGGAGGGTGAGTTCCAAATAGAGTTGATTAATGTGCTAATTCCATTTGAAAGATATTTTGAAAATCTTCCATGAGTGTGGACTTCAAATGGATAAACCCAATTCACACACCCACCCGCCCCCTCCACACCCCTGCTGGCACCATCACCAGTTAAATATTACAGTTATATTTTAGTTGGCGGCGATGAGGGAGTGTGGAGCATACTGCTCAGCAGTAGATGTGCTCGTACTCCATCCATCATAAAACATCCAACTGTTATTAGCAAAGGGATCCGAACCTGTCTGTTGGCTAGGTTCAGGACTCAGGGCAGCGGGTGAGTGGTGTTGGGGAGCCATGGAATGGTCCAGCCATCCATTGATCGCTTCTTCTTTTGATGTCTGTTGGAGAGTAGAAATATCGCGAGTGTTAACAGGAGATCGTTGTCCACGGAAGCTCTTCATGGCAGAGCGTTGCTTCATATAATTGGCAAACTCCGTTGGGGAAAGCTGCTGAAAGTTCACACGCTTACCAGAACTCTTCAGTTTGGTAGAGCCGAATTTGGTCTGTGCAAAGGATGCGGCTGTAAAAGTTAGCGAACTGGGTCTTGATGTTCCTGGTGCTGATACAGGTCGGGCTTTTGCACCGCATCGGGTGCAATTGGATTAAAGCCAAGTTGGCCCATGTGTTGGTACCCTAGCGTTGATCCAGGAGATCCTAACTGCATGTTTCCTAGCGAAGAAGTTAAGCCATCCATCGGAAGAAACTCTTTAGCCTCGGGATTGTAGTTGAATTCTTGTGGCGTCATAAGTTGTGGTGGAGCCCCTAATGGCTGTGGTTGTGTGGTTGGAATTGCTTGAGGTGGCATTTGTGGGATTGGAGCCACTAAAGGAGGTGGCTCCACATAAGGTGGCTCCACGAAGATGGTTCCACATATGTTGGCTCCACGTAAGTTGGCTCCACGCGGCGCTGCTTGATACTGGTGCAGTCACTGGTGGTACAGTCACTGGGCTAGGGATGGAAACAGGTGTTGGTGATGTGCTGGGGGATGTCGCGTCCTGCACGACAGGGGCTTGCTGATGGGACTCTTGTTTGGTTTTATCTTTGTAGATTACTGTGACGATTCCTTTTTCACCAACTCGGTACGATACTGCACCAGGGTCGACCCAAACCATTAAATCTTCCGGGAGATTACTGACAATGTCATCAAGATTAAGTCCGCTTTCATGGATAGCAATAGCAATTGCTGGATCTAATAATGTTTGACTGACTCGCAAACTGCGATAACCAGAGCCTTTGTTCGGGTAACCCGGATACCAGTGTCCTGCAAATTTCATCTCCATCGCCTTCTCTAATTCTTCAGCAAAAATGTCTACTCGTCGCCGTGGCAACTTGTTGTATAAGTGACCCAGGATAAAATTGATAGCACTTGCTAATTCAGGTTTCATGATTGGTGTGTGGTTGACAATACTCTTTGTTTGTAGAACCTGTACAAATGACAAAAATAGGAAAATTAGTTAGTTTGTGGTATAACCTCAGAATACTATACAGACAATTAGTTGTTGATATAAAGAAACAAATGCCAAAATATTAAAGCCAAATATCAAAGTATAAATGAACTAAAAACTCAAAACTGTTTAAAAAATACACCCAAATGTATTAGGAATACACCCACCAAATATAAGGAATACACACAAATGTATTATGAATACAACTAAATATATAAGGAATACACCCAAATGTAATTAGAAAGACACCCAAATGTATTAGGCTATCATTGTCATCATCAATGCATAATTAATCAACTATTATAGTGGACTCCTTTAATTACCACGCATGGTATGATTCACAAGAAAACCGGCCATAGTGAATGATTTTAGCAGCCATAGACTGCTGCTATAATGTATCTGTGCGCTATTAAAATTAACCACGCATGTACACACACAGGCACCTGGTTTATTGCTATATATTTCCTGCACACTATATTATTTTCCTGTATGACATTTTAATATAGTTACGGGTAGACTATGCATTGATTTCAACCTAATATTCAATTAAAAATGTGGAACGTGCAGTTAGTAGATACACATGGAGCATGCATTAAGTATTTCATTTGAAATTTGTCATAGATTTAAGAAAGGGAGTATGCTATTCAAAAAGATATTCAATTTTAACATTAATTTTGTCACCAGATAAAGGGGTCTTACCACGCATTACCACTAAACCATCTCTACACTTTTTTCAACAATTTCTTTAAAAAAAAAAAAGAATTGTACATTTTCATTACCATATTTTGGGATCAGTATGAAAAATGCAGTAACATGAGAATAAACCCAGCATTGGTTCAGTGGTTCTTGGGATAGCTCTCAATATTTTCACAAAACTTTTTTAAAATACATTTTGAAGTTTCTAGTCAGCACGTAAAGCGTACCGCCTCCAACATTGCCCCACTTAACCCTCTCCATGCGGATGTCAACTACAGACAAGTTTCATTTTTTTCAAAAAATTTAGATTTTCACATTTTCATGACCATATTTGGAATCAGCATGAAAAATGTATTTCAATGAGTACAAACAAGCCTAGTATTAGTTCAGTGGTTCTTAAAATAGCTCTTGATATTGTCAGAAAATATCTCAAAACTTGACATTTTTACGTTGAAGCCTATGTTTAGCACGCCAATTGTGGCGCAGTCGTCTTCTGAAATCTGCTATCTACGGTAGATAGCATTGCGTAAAATTGCTTTAATACAATTACATGTGGCAACAATGAATTATTTAATAGACCATTTGACATATTTCTAATATGCTAACCAACATCTAATTGGAATGGATTCGATTTTTATGCCACATACTTTAAAATTGTCATAATTCATCAAACTTTGATGTGAAAAAAATGTGGAAAATCGGTTGAATTGTTAAGTGTCATTCCCGTGTTGTGCTAGTGACGTCAGTAGTATCGATCACTGCGTGTTAAAAACGGATGTACCGCAATCTACGTATGGCTCTGTCGTCGCCTTGGTGAACTTTTAACAATTACATATGTGAGGGAATATTCCCGTTTCTGTTATTTCATAGCACTGCCCAATTTAAAACACGGTGACGTACGGTGCGTGTTCGCAAGTTCCATCCACTATTGAATAATGGTTAAGAAAATGATTGTGTTGGCAATGTGCTTCAGTAAAATCCGTACACCCCGTATGGGAGACATGACCTTACTCTTCCACAGGGGGGTGTAGATTTCAAATGGAGTCATACCCCATTTGAAATTCACACTCCCTGTGTGGAAGATTAAAGTCATGTCTTACGTAGGGGGTGTGTGGTTTTCAAGCGGAATAGCCCAATGAGGTTGTTGTTCCATCGTTGCGACAATGCAATTACCTCGTGTATCAAAGGCTTCACTTTCATTCATCGCTATTTTAATTGAATAACTGACGTTTTAATAATAATTCGTTGAATTCAGCGTTTGCAATATATTATATAGGGCCTATCTGTTTGAACAATAGTCATGTATGTATTACAATTAAAGTTATATTAAATTGCTCAACAGGAACATTGTCATTGTCACTATCATTATATACTATAGTTTTTTGGAAATGTACTTACAAATCTATATGAACTCCGCCCACGCGATTTCAGCATTTTCATGATTGCGTATTTTCGTGTAACGGTACCGTATTCCCAAAACAATATGTATGTACTGTCTTTTTCAAACATTCAATTAGGCCTATTGATATATGTTTAATATATTTCTTTCGTTCATTTAACCCATAATGGAAGCTAATGGAAATACGTGCACGAATTCGTTTTATGCATTAACAAAAACTCTTCAAAAAAGAAAGTTTGTAAGAAAACAGCTATCATAGTGTAGGGCATCCTATATGCTCCATATTATGAACAAGATATTTGTTAAAATCGTATCCTTAAAGATTGATGTTAGTGGCTAGACCCAAAAATATCTAGTTGACATTATTTTCGTTGCAATATTGATGATGATTAACGACTAGAACGTGCAACAATTTTGTAATTCTAGGTATTTGTAAATGATGGTATGTTCCAAAAGCAGGTCCCGTGTTGCTTTAGTCTTATTATAAGACATGCGTGTCAATGAGGAAAACATTGAAATTCATTCTGACGTTTTAGATATCGGCAGACATAATTGGACTGACTTGACCCTGCTTGTGGATGTTCCGGTCAATTAGTGCTTCATGTAGTAAGAAGACAAAGACTAGGTCTACTTTAACATTCTCTTTGTTATCATATTATTGACAAACGGAAAAGGAAATTGATGATTTTAAATTTCTGACCACTTTGTCCAAGCTTTATTAATATCATGGATATAAACAAAGGTTCAAAATTTAACTGAAAAAATACTGGGCCTGAACAGATTTTAACGCAATTCATGTCAAGTTCATTTCTTCTCAACATACATGGTCTTGGACCAACGGCAACCTGTTTATTGATCTTAAACTTAGCATATTAAAATAATCAATGATTGGATTGAGGTGAAGGTCGATTGATTGCGTATGGACAAAAGATTATTTCAATATTTGCTGTACTGTAACAGCTTGGTCAGATCTAAAGATCTATACATTTATTTAAGTTACACAGCGCAATCACACACACAAAATTGACATTAACCATAAACTGAACATGCAAATAAAGGACATTGAAACCAGCTGCTGCGCATGCGCATTGTTAAAGCTATATGCGAATTTTTTTTATTTTTAGATAACTTTCCAAAGTTGATAAAATGGATATTGTCAAACGGCTTGCAGTGATATTTATCATCAAACGGAATGTTCACTGATTTTACATTTGTTATGATTATTTACTTATTTTGGTTTACCTATTTTGTTCATTTATTATTAAATTCGTTATAATAATAGTAGTAGTTAGGAAAATATTGTTTTTAAGTTTAAACATCCACCACCCTATGGATTAGATTAAACAAAAGTTGATCGTTTTCGATTTCATGAAACTTAATCTGCCGTGTTAAAAAGCAGTCGTTGTTTACTGCTTCTTACGCACACCTGGCGAACACTAACCTATTACGCAAGTCGGAATGTATGCAGCATCTCCTGAAAATGCCACCAAGAAGGTCATAATATGCCAACATCTCGAAATATACAACGAAGATGTCATCCTCACGGAGAACACAGGCAATAGTCCTGCTTGCAATCTACGTCATTCAAACGCAACAACATTCTCGGTGTTTTCCGGATCCGCATACACTTATTTAAGAATCTGACATTGCTTTAAGAATGTAATTAAAGATACGCTGACATCACCCAGTGAAATTCATTCATTGAAATCTGGCCGACTCTTACTACCCACCCTCCCATAGCTACGCATGGAACACGGTATTACATGCCGCAGTTACGGATCTATTTTTAAACTCGCATGGTGACTGATGAGTATCATAAGATAGGAAACAGCACTGATTTATGGAAGATCCCTTGTGGCTCTTGCCTCAAATAGCAATTTATTAAAAAATATGATTTTAATAAAAAAAATTAATATTAATATATATCCCAAACAAGACATACCGGCTATAACCAACTTTTGACATTTATTCCATTGATATTCATTCTAAAGCCCTATCATGCATCGAAAGCTTGTTGTTTTCTTTGCAAATCACAGTAACAAAACAGCATTTCAATCCAAATTTGGGTGAAATACATTCTAGTTTCAGGTTCTACACAAAGTGAGATAACACAGGCCTTAACAAGTGCTTCTGAATTCAACTTCAATACGAATGTTCTTTTTAAATTTGTCGGATTTGTGTGCAATATCATGTACCGTATATCAGTATTTGCCTGTTATAAGCATATTTAAAATATTCATTTTAACGAATAGTGACTACACTATATAATATAGCTAGGCTCGGTGAAATTATAAAGCGAAATACACCATGGTAACAGCTTGAATCAAGTATCAGTTATAATAATGAGAAATGTTGTATCGTATACATGTGTCGATGCCCTTGATAGATCAGGCATTTTCTGAAATATATTCGAGAGAGACGTAAAAATATGTTTTCTTCTTTGATTTATAAAGATCGGTTTAATGCAAATGCTTTTCTGAACGCCTACACACTATTGACAATGTTATTATAGAGCCCCGGTTATCTTGTTGAATCATTATCATATAAAATCGTTGGCAAATATATCCCCAATATGGTTCAATTAAAATCGTTGTAAATATTATTATATTATAAACAAAAGTCATATTTGAAGTAGTAGCAAAGTCCATTTAAAAAAGCATTTCACGACAGAAAATCACCAAAATGTTCAAGATATATCACACCTATATACTATAGCCTACTGCCGCACATGTCTATATATGCCCTTAGTAAGCACGCATGTTAAAGCGAGGTCGAAAACGTGTGGATCGGTGCATGCATGTGGTTTAAGCGAAGGCAGTTACCTAGGATATATTATATATGAAAGTGGTTGTAGATTAATATAAACGCAAAATGTATTATAACTTAATTCATATTTGCAAAATATACAAACTTGCTTGCCATTGCAAAAGTAAAATATTGAGCACACTATATTAAAATGAAATTTTTTGGTATTTTTTTCTCTGAAAGGTGTATGCCAGAACACAGATGACGTAAACAACACCCAAAACCAAGACACAAAATGAAACTATAGAGTCAAAAATACTGAATACTTACTTATATATGGCGATGTAATTCCAACAAGGTTTAAAATAGTAGTTGTTCATGTACAAAATATGAAAAATAGGTTGTATTCCAGCTGCAATTTGTATGAATGTAGAAAAAATAACAAGACTGGTGTGTATATATAACAGCGCAGCCCGCTGCTGCTTGGTTGTGTACTGTCTTGCGTTCTTAGCGAAAGTGATTCTGTCGTCTGCTTACATTTAGTATTCACTCTTAACCACTACCGCGGAGTGATTATATCAGGGTGGAACTACTTTATTGCACCATGCTTTCCCAAATGCAACTAAATTTAAGCAAATTTAGGTTTTAAAATTGTATAAAATGTGTAGGTAACTGTTAGAGATTTAAAGGTGTGATTTACATATCTACAGGAAATGCTGTATTTTGTTTCTAATTGGTTGAAATGTTTTTAAGTAGTCATAAATCGGATGTAAGTGATGCGGTTTTTGTATTGTGATGGTTAACAGCATGCGCAGGCGGAAACGAGTGTTTGTCAATTATCACGATGCTGACGTCTGCATAAAGTATCTACGCAGCAAAAGCACTACAAAAGGCTATATTACATTTCCAACGTGAATTACACCCACAATTCCACTGTCAAATGGTAACATCTTGCTGAGAAAAAACAATTGTTATTTTTTAATGCTTTCTAATACATATTCTGAATATTTGAGCTAAGTTCCTTGTGTTTCAGTCCTTGTCCTAGTAAAAAATGATGTAACGTGCACATCATCTAATATAGGCCTACGTGATAGCTGAAAATTTGTTTACAAATTCACAACATCAAAAAAATCAAAGGTCAGGCCCAAGAGATTCTTCAAAATATGAGGTTATAATAGGCCCATTTTTATAATAATATTTAATTTCATAAAATAGACAAAGCAAACAAACAAACTAGTTTGATACTTATCACCGTATGCGTAAGGAATAATAGAAACCTATTATGTTATTCGTTTATTCTGTCTTTCGGATCAGTAAAAAATGTCGATCTAGTTTTTTTGGAATGATTTTTCCTTTAAATCACTGTAGTTTACAAACAGCAAAATAATAAAGGTACCAGTTATTTCCACCCCATAATACCCTAAATGATGAATAATTATGAATTGAATTGAATGTCGTAATTAATAGAACCAGCAGCCATGCACTGATTGCATCTTTTAGCTCAGATTTAAGACCCCATTCGTTGAAACTAAGATTGGTCAAGAAAATAATGAAGACACGATGATCCACAATAAGAAAGATGCAAATTCAAAAGTTAGAGATTACTCCATTGGATGCCCTATTGATTTCTACTCAAAGGGTTCTTGAACAAGAGAACTAGCGCCGTGCTTACATTAAAATGCAACTTTTTAATTTCGTTCCTTGGTTTAGATCACTGTTTAGTTTCTTTAACTCAATAGATTGCAACAAAATGAGGTCTTAAATAAGAATATTGGCTGCTGGTTTTAAATTTTATTTGTTTATTATAGCTGGTACCTTAATTCTATTAGATCATATTGCGGCTGTAGTATATAATGTATAATATCTTACGATCGTGAAAAATTGGTCAATTTACACCTATTCGGGTTTTCCTTTTGTGTCGTCATCATGCATGGTCAAAGAGTATAACAAAGACCTGCATGCAATGTCCAAGTACATCAGTAAACAAAGGGCACCTTCGAGCAAGTCTTTTGTTTAATCATACCAGAGTATTCTCATCTTCTCTGATCATACAAACAGCTGCTGCATGCACGGTCTTTCTATAATTTAATAGGCCTACATGTATAGCATCCGCATGGGAACAAAAAGTTGTTTGAATAGACCGTCTTTTAATTCCATACGCCGATTATTACGTTGTCTGGTCGTTATTTTTGAGCTCAGAAGTTACTCAAGTTTATTTATACCCAGACATCTTTTCTGATCGAGCAATTTTAATTAGAAAAGTGTTTTTAAAAAACCCACTTCTTGCTACTTTGTAAACCGCATGTTTAAATACTACCATGTATAGAGTATTGATGATGGTTTTGTGTGTAACCATACAGAGTGTTCTGGGGATTTGAAGTCGTAACTTTAGTTCAAACATGTCAAATTTGCTCTGTTGTCCTGAATTTAGTTAAATCCAATTAGGTGCAAGTTGGGTGGGACATGTGTAAACATTACACATGACAAAATTCAGATTAAAAAAAAAAAATTGCTCAAACTTATTTTAAAAGATGTGGCTTTAAAATAAACTGGAAGGTTTAATTCTAACCCGGCGGCTGGCACCTTTGTCCAAAACTGTTGCACGGGACTCTATGTATAGACACAAAGTGGCCTCTCTTAAAGTATGATATGATAGTGGATGTATGTGTTCAAATTTCAGTCGATCGAAATAAATTTATATCCAACTAAAGACCAAAATGTATAGAAAAAAAGTTGCTAAATACATCGTTGCGTCATCATTGACCAACATTTTACATATACCATCGCAGTCATCTTGTCAAAATAGTTAACTATCTCTCCAAAAAAAAGACAATGAAATGTCTTTGAGGGATAAGGGACAGCATAGTAGTAGACCAGAGGTGAGTACACTGTATTTTCAGGTAAAACTGGGAAGAAAAACATGTCATGCGGCCCGGGTTACGGGCCTTTTTGGATGCTCTTTCTCCTCTATTCGGGATCAAATTTGGCTACTCGAATTTAAAGGCCACATTCCCCATGTAGAGATTTTGCAAATATCTTCCACCATGTCCACAGGGGTAGTATGAATTAGCCAACTCTATTTTTAAACTCTCTCAGAGGATGTTTATGAAATTAAAATGGTGCTGCCTAATAAACTCTTCAAAAAAAGTTTGGAAACTTTCCAAAACGGCTATATTATCAGAAATTTTTGAAATTTATTTTCGTATTGTTTCATTATCAATACACACGTTATTCTTTCCTGTCAAAAATGACGTCAAATTTGTGACCATAACTTATTCCACGGTCTTTGAAAGACAGAGAGGTCTTAAACAAAATGTGCCAAATCTACCATTGTCTGCGCCATTTGCATCAGTGAGTAAGGAATATCACATTGTCTCATTAGCATGATTAGTCTACGGTTTCGAAGTGCTGGCAGCCTGAGTCTTCTGCAGCCGTTGTTTTTCTTGGGCGGCCACTTCTGGGTCTGTCTTTAACCTCTCCGGTCTGACGAAACTTGACTTTTAGTTTGGAGATCATACTGCATGCGAACTCCAAAAGTTGCCGCAACTTGATACACCACCAGGGCTCAAGCCTGAGACGAATATATTCGTCTCAGCTAGTTCAAGCTGACCAATAGCTCGAGCCTTATCCAGATCTGATAATCGAACCATAGAACTTACTTTGCAATTGAAGAAGTGAGCAGCAAGAGAGATTGACTTGCGTTGATCCATTTCGATCCACCTGTTAATCCCATACTTTTTTCACTCATTCTTTTATTCATGCAATAACACACTCATTCATTCATTCATTCATTCAAAGCAATGAGATGAGCGCAGACAACGGTCAGTTTGGAACATTTTCTTTGAGACCTCTCTGTCTTTCAAAGAAAGTTACTCAGCCGTGGAATAAGTTATCGTTGACAGGAAAGAACAATGTTTTCACTGATATCAAACAATATGGAGATGATATACAGCTCAACTGATCATACTTTTCCTACATTCGACCTTGCATGATTTTTGAGTTGACACAGTCATGAAAATAACTATAGATACTTGACAGACCATTAGTAGCATAGTTCTGAACTTTTTCATTGATCATTCATAACAATAGGTATCTGATGGATCAGTGAAGATAAGAAAGGATTATAATATATCCGTAACCTTGATATTATAGTACATCTCGAGGAAAAAGTGCAATGGACATGTTTTCATTTTATGTTTCAAATATCCCGCGCATGAAAATTGAGTATTTAACCCAAAATGGAAAATGGAACAATTTATTGGAAATCTGTTTTAACAGTTTTTTTTGACATCTTTTTCTGCACTGTATTATACCTAAATTAAAAAATTTGATAAATATTCAAAGAAAATATAGGTCATCCAAAAAATGTTGATTTTTACACATTTTGGGGCAAAAAAGGAAAAATAAGCAAAAATATCAAAATCTGTTTTAACAGCTTCATTCATCAAGTCATAACAAACGGCCTACATGTTTAATTTCTAATAAAATATTGAAATTGTGAAAAATATAGGTATTTATTGATTTTCATGTTTTTTCTTGCAAATATGCTAATAATATGCAAATTATGAAATTGCAAAATAAAGTTTCTACATAGCATACATCTTTCAAGTGTGATGTTCAAAATGACAGACATCAAAAAGAGATTCGATGAAATGTAAAGGTGTAGTAACAATTTTGGCATGGACTGTCTGGTTAGGAAAAGTACGGTAAGTTGAGCTGTACAACCGTTTTTGTTTTTTGAGGAGTTTATATGATATTTACAAAATCTTCCCGCAAGCATGACAAGGGATGTTGACTTAAATGGAATAGCCCCGGCCTTCTCTTTGACCAGGGGCTTTTGCTTCCCATATATGCCCCGAACGCTAAAACTGGTATGGGAAAGAGTGAAAATCAATCTGAAAAGAATGAACTTCTAGTTTGTGCAGGTGGTGGCATTCTCTAAATTCAGTAAATTTTCATCGTTAACCGTGTAATTGAATGGGATTATTTTGAAATTTTAAAACGCTTGAAATATCACAAACAAATAGGCCTATGTTGATAAATAATATAAATACAAGCTAAAACCGTTGGGGTTCGATAATGAACCCCACAAAACTAACCGACTATATTGGAAAATGCCATACGGCCGGGCGGTTTCACAAGTTGCCGGCTCGATCATGTCATCCGCCGCCTGAGTTTGTGTTGATAAATGAACCGTAACAACACTCCAAAAAAGAGTTGCTCCACATTCCACTCACTCTTCTGCACTATATAGAGATATTCAATGTGCGTTTTGTAGCTCTTTGTTATGAATGACCACAAAAAAACTTCTAATGCAATGTCACATGAATTGCTGTTCTATGAAAGACCGTGGAACAGCCAACAGGTTCACCATCCTCCACAGGGCCGGACCCAGGACAGAGGGTCACCCTTGCTGGTCGATGACCTCCTTCTGCCGTTCCAACCTCCTACGGTGCTCCCATCTGAACTCATCAGATCATAACAGCACTATAAGGCGCGTGAAAGTCAATTCCGAGTTTATCGTCCCCCGCCCGCGTCACTTTTTGCCAAAATAATTCATTATTTTCAAAATATCAGTGTTTTCACCATGCAGTTTTAGCAATTGGAAACATATTTTTTTTTTTTGTAAAACATATAAATTCATAACTTGGAAGCAAAACCAGGCTCTTTTCTAACTTTTCTAGTCCCTACCCATGTAAAAACATGTTTATAAATAACATGTATGAGTGTGGCTTTAAATCAACACGCATTTTAGGTCAATAACGAAATCTGATGAAATAATGAAAAATGAAAAAGTCACCTCACCAAAAAAAAAAAAAAGGGACGATAAACTCGGAATTGACTTTCATGGGCCTACACTGCAAAAACAAGTGTTTATATTTAAACACCATATTGTGTTTATCAGAGCAACACTTAATAAACACATAATTCATGTTAATGGTCTAACACTAATGTTAATTTTTCTAACACTAATGTTCAAAAATTAACACTTTGTGTTATATTACAAACATTAGTGTTTGTAATATAACACCAAGTGTTAATTTATGAACATTAGTGTTAGAACATTAACATGAATTATGTGTTTATTAAGTGTTGCTCTGATAAACACAATATGGTGTTTAAATATAAACACTTGTTTTTGCAGTGTAAAGACTGCTATATATGTACTCTCGTTCTTCTGGCCCAGAAGAGTTCAAGACTGGAATAAACTACCATACGGGCCACAATACAACGAATTCAGAAAAGAACGAACCACCTAAATATAATACACAATAATTCCCCGCGAATAATTCCTGTCCGTTTTGCTTCACCTGAAGCGTTGACGGGTACTATTTTTGCTGCAGATAGTAGGACAGAGAGCTTGTAAGCCTCTGCTCATTTCAAGTTAGTCGCAGCGCATTGTGGGATATTGTTAATTAAAGCCGATTGCGGGCATTTATTTATACCTTACCTGGTACAGCGATGGGAATGAACGACTTGAAAATAAACTCCATTGGTTACAATGGTAATTATTCTGCGTACAACGTGTGCCGCCTCATTTATATACTTTCAAATTCTGTGTAATTGTTAATTATATGGATTTGCGCCACAAGTCTTACTTATTTTATCTTCAAATCACAAAAGAGATTAGAAGGCCGAAGGGAACAACAACAAAATTTGAATAGCAGTGAAGTTTTAATCACCGTCAAACAACAAAGTACAAAGTTGGTAGGTGAAAACACAACAAAAACAAAACTGTTTACAAAGGCATCTCTAGTCTAAGACTAATGGGCATATCTCAGGCATATATATCTTTGTCCGTGTACGTCTAAGCATGTTAAGAGCTTGCCCGGAGCGTTTTAGCCCAAAATGTGATCTAATAAATCATGGTAAAATACTTAAATATTCTTTACCAAAGCTTTTAGGCACATTTGTAGTGCTTTAAAATGCATCTACATCTCCGTAGGCCTACAGCTAGATGTATATTAAGAGTTTCTCATCTCACCAGATATATTATGCTAAATTAATGTAGCCAAGCGGTGAAAACAACTCGGCAAATCTGCGTAGATCTACATGTCCATGTAAATCATGAATAGCCTAAACTATTTAACACCCCTTATATATACGGCGTTTACTGTAAAAATTAATTTTACGCATGCCGATATGTTTGACCAGCGTTGTTTTTATATAGTTCAAACCATGCAGATATTGCTTTGCATAAATAAATAACCCCGTTTTAATTAATGAACCACATTTTCCTCTTCATTCGTTTGGGCTATTCCAGTTGAAATCCACACCCCTCTATTATGGAAAACATGGTCTTAAAATCTCCCACACAGGGAGAGTATATTTCATGGAGTCACCAATTCTGGTAACCCCATTGAAAGTCGCATTGAGATGTGTTTGCACGACGCTTTAAACCTCCTGCGTTTTCTTGTTTATTTTTCTCAGTTAGTGACAATTGAATGTGAATTCATCATAAGCAAAATAATGGAGTTTTGCGCTGCCATTGTACGATACACACACATGTACATTATACGCAAATGCATCTTGGCTTTGTAACGTCAAAAATATGTATACCTCAAGCCGTTACTGCATGCAAATGTCATATACTTCTGTAGCTATTTTTATTCTACTTAATGTTTTCTATCCATGATGGTCAAGTGTGCATGGGCATCTGATAGTGATAGCAAATGTTCCAAGAAACTCTAAAATAAGAAAATAAATTGTACGGAAGAAAGGCCGTGGTAATCATGGTAATAGAAATAAAGAAAACTTTTTTTTTATGACGTACAGCACTTCTCGAACATTTCATTTTAAAAACCGTATCAAATAATCACTAATGTCTGGTGGAAATATCTGATTGTTAGTGATCCCTCGAATATGTTTTATATTTAAGTTTCAGAACGCCCTACTGCACAAACGGCAAGTAATTGCGAAGATCCTAATAAATAATTTTGAAATACCGGGAAAAGTTTACACGTCGTACGTGATCGTGAAAATAAACAAACATGCACGCATTAGCCTGAGTTCCTCAAGTGCCCTAGATATTGGCAAGACGAAGAGGTGATTAAACAGTAATGCGTGAGGTAATGCTAAGTCGTTGACTACATCTGCGCGAAATCGCTTCAATAACAACAATCCAATAAATGTCGGCTGCTACGCCTCTCTTCCTGGCTCACCAGTACGTCTGCTCAGCATAACACTCTAATAGGTACATTATGTGAGCCAACGTGAGTAAATATTAAAGACTGATGTCGGATCACAGCAATATCCATATCATAAGTAAAATGGCCCTTCAAACACATCTTTGGGTTAGAGGCAAAGGGCGCGCTCTTAATACTGCAGTTCCGATGTCCAATATGACAAATGGTAGATGTTATCTACATGTCATGAACCACGCATCACTTAAGCTGTACCGCTAATGACTAATTTTAATTTGTCCAGATAATCCTGATTATACCACAAAGTGATGTATGGTTCAAGACAATACTGTTGGTAGTGTTGTTTTTCCTGTTTAATGGGCATTCTTTATGATGAACTTTACGACTTATTTAAACGTACCACAACTTTCACATTATGTAATCACTCTTTCAGATTTGAAAGTATTGGTGCCAATTGGACCAATTTTGAAGTGCCACGGGTCACATATAAATTCTCTAAATACGAGTACATTACTTTATCTTCACATTTATCAAGGCAAAAGAAAAAGAAATCTTTTGCAACCATATGATATGCACATTTTTATATCTATACCTCAAATTTCATTTGCCGACATTGCTATCATTGACTCACGTTGATACACATCTATCTTGCCGAATATTTGCAGTATGATCTATTCACAATATCACCATTTACGTTGTTTTGAGCCGAAGGCTTTTTGCGTCACTACCTTCCCATTTTAATGTACAACACAGAGCTATATTTAGTTCATAAGCTTGCATACTTCACGAATAAACATCAGAGTGAGCATGTCGTTTTGTCGTGTAAAGGAATGGAGCGCTGAAATTGAAGATATTATTACTCTTGTTTGCGTGGACAGAACCTAATTATACGTTTAACTTAGATTTTTTTACCAGTACGCTTTGTTTTGTTTCGGTACGGAAATGTTAAAGGTTACGCATATAGTTCCATGTTGCATTTAGAGCGGGAATAATTTTATTGAATTTTCTCCACGTCGTGCGTCAATATTGCTTGATGGCTCATGAGAAGAAAAACAATGGGGTTCATATAAGCACACAGTTGGACTATAGATAAGTTAGACGCTCACGCAATACATATCGCACACCCCTGCACAAGTAGTAAAATTCACCATAAAGGGTGTCGCTTAAACAGGAAAAACAACACTATCAACGGAATTGTCTTGTACTGTTACACACTTTGTGGTAAATCTGGATTACCTGAACAAGTTGAAATTTGCCATTAAAGGTACTAGCTTACACGAGTATCTGTGGTCTTGTACCACACATCACTTATACGCACACACCACATGTACCCACATCCGCTTGCGCACCCCCCCACACACACACTGACATTTTTCAAAGATAAAACGCCAAAGGGAGATTGCAACACTCAAAATACGTCCATTGTCAGACAAGTAGGAACATTCGTAATAAAGGGCATCGCTTATCCAGGTAAAACAGCATTACCAACGTAATTGTCTTGTACAATATCACTTATTGGTATAAATCTGTCTGTTCTTGATAATCGAATAAACAAAAACAATGGGGTTCATGCTAGCGTGCATATCTAGACTACATGCAGGCAATGTATAGACCCCCCCCCACACACACACACACACCCCAATGGAGATTGCGCAAATTTAAACACATTCATTGTCAGACAAGCAGTCAAATTCGTCATAAAAGGTGCCACTTATACAGGAAAAACAACACTACCAAGATAAACGTAATTATTGTAGGTGGTCTTGTACCATACCTCACTTGAACTCACCCGCGCACCACACACACGCCCGCGTTCGCACCCCCCCTCCCGACACCCCACACACACATAGTTTATTGCACAAGTTTAATCACTTTCATGTAAAATTCGTCATAAAAGGTACCGCTTATACAGGAAAAACAACACTACCAACGTAATTGTCTTGTACCATAATATCACTTATTGGTAAATCTGACGGTTCTTGAAAATTGAATCGGCTAGAATTACCTTGTACACAAAAAAATGGCATACAAGCGCATCGTGGGAATAGAGACAATGCAGACACACACCCCACACACACCCCCACACACACACCCCTACACAGATTGAGATTGCGCAAATTCAACGAAGTATGTAGTAAAATCATAGCAAATCCATCATAAAAGGTACCGCTTATACCGGAAAAACAACACTGCCAACGTAATTGTCTTGTACCATTGGTTTCCCCGGACATCGAATAGACTGTAACAATTTGTATCTGAAATGCACTTGTAACAGGTGGCAGCAACTGGCATTTTTAGGTATGCACGATATAAATAAATACTTCCGTTTATCCACCAGTTGGTATAGGTCAACCTATATAGGTACGAGTATCCTGTCCACACGAGTGTTGACTGCAGACAAATTTATTCAAAAATGTCAGATCTGTACATTTGCATGACCATATTTGGAAACCGCATGAAAAATTCATTTAAATTAATACAAACAAGCCTAGTATTGGTTCAGTGGTTCTTGAGATAGCTTTTGAAATTGTGAGAAAATAGGTTACCTTAAAACTTGAAACTTTTTATGTTGAAACCTATAACCAGCACGCAGAGCAGTGAGCTATTCTATACGATGTAAAATAAGGCACTTAAACATATACGATGGTTTGTTTGTGGTAAATCAGATCGTTTGAAACACTTGAAGGGTTAAACATGCTAAACGAAATTCATTAATGTTTTAAGATTGGCGAGGAAAGGTATTCCCGCAACGGGTAAGCCTACATTAATATCTATGTGAATGGTTAAGCTATTGGAAATACAGATTATTGGTTAATCCACCCGTGCCAGCTTATTGACACTAAGGACCTATAGGAGCGTCTGGTGTATAGGGGTGCGTGTTAGTATGAGCGACCTGTGTTGCTAACTTGCAATATAAAGTCCTTTCACATGTCCAGAATACCGTATTGTTTTACAAATTTTCGTAGATTTTTACATAAAAAGGGGGATTCCTTTGTACGTCCTGTGTTGTTTTCTTGTGTGGGGGTATAGAGTGTATATAGGCCTATGTGGATGTGGGTGTTTGTTTATCTTTCTAGGGGTGGGGTGTGTTTGTTTTTAAACATATTCATATGTCATGCGCAGAAAAGCTATAAATTGTAGCAATATTATTGCTATAGTTTCATATTTTAATAAATAGTTTCGTTCGCTAAAAACAAATACCGATTACAAAACAACCTAAATAAAGTCTCTTCAATTATCAGAAAAATATTATTAGGCCCTACATATTTAACTTGTTCCGATATCTTTAAAACCGTATGAGTATAGGCCTACTGATTTCATGAAGCCTATAGTGGAGAATAACGATAATGCAAAATAAGTAGACATTTACTATATCCACCATCTGGACATTTCCAGTAATTAATTCTCGTCTACCGGAAATCTACATTTATAACATTTTCCGGTTTAAGTTCTTAAAAATGAATTTTTTGATTACAAAAATGAATTTTACATAGTTAGGGCGCAGGCCTACGTAATCAACTTTAGATATAGAGGATTGATGTCTCACTTCTTCTCAAACGTTTATCTTGGTTCATAGTGTTCATTAGGATTTCATTCATGTCAAATGCACAGTGCCTACATTATCGTAAAGGGACTACCTGAAGGTCGCCATATTCATTATCCGTCGCTTAGTCATCAAACCAGTTGGTCACCATAGCATGCAGGCATGTACTACCGCGTGACAGTGACTGACTTACACACACAAGGTATCACCGCATTTATCAACCATCCTATCTACCGTAGATAGCATGGCGATAGCGCACGTACATGTGAGTGATGGGAATGGTTTGAAAATGATTAAACAAGAACAAGTTTAGTTTTAAGATGTTGTTTAAATGGATTTCATTGTGAGATCCGTTTAATAAATAATTCAAACTTGATGGCAAGATTTGTTCTTAATAGCCCGATTCCACAATTAGAAACAGGTTTCCACAACAACGGCTACTTTAATAGTGATGTGTTTAGACACTTTCAATTATTTTGTTATCAAAAGTTATTAGATATATTGTGATGAAACATTATACAATATAGCCACCCACCATATGGAAATATTACTCTAGCTGACAAAATTTTAATCGCGCGTTGTATTTTGAAACCATTGCAAGCACTATCACTGCTATAAACAAATCAAATCAAATTTCATGGAAAAATCGCTTGAAAAACAAACCATTATGAATAAATCAAAACGGTTTTTTTTCTTAAAATGGAACCTCTTCCCACGTCAATCGGGTACTAATATACCAATACGTTTTGTGACAGTATTCCAGTGATATTATTATTCCTTCATATATTCCTACCCCGATCTTTGCAAAAACACATCGTTCAGTGGATGATAAGACTCACGCACGCGAGCTATTTTCATACACGGTGCTCTATGTGCTGACGTCAGTTGCTACGTTAGTGTCGTCAGTCCTGGCCTCTCGTTGACGATGTGATCAATGCGAGCTATATTTAGACGCTCACGTTTTTTTTTTCTTTCTCCGTCGCTCGGAATACTCCGGCGAATGATTGCGCTCTTTTACACAACACAATTTTGACTTATGTGTGTTGTTATTGTTAAAAGCTATTATGCACAATTGTGAATGCTATTTCGTGTATGTGATAAAACAACACAGTATAATCAAGGACTGATTTATGATATTTTGTGTGGTATATAGCATTTTTATATCAATATTGAAAGCATCTGAGATGTACATGCATTAGCTTTTACGCTTCATGTCAAATATGAAATAAAATCTCGGAGACTGCATATTGGTAGATCTGTGCGTGGGAGGGACCGATTTCTTGAACTGACGTTTATTTTCAACCGGAAACAAAAACAAGGGGCTCAAAAAAGTGATGAAAATCCGTAAAAAATAAGTAAATGACCTTTACATGAATTACGATCCTATAAGAGATTATAATTGCGTATTCTAACACGTTCGAGAACAGATTATAATAGTGTAGTCTTTTCATCTATTTTTGCTATTTTCAATCTTGTATTGTTCCTTGTTACCGAAGTAGATTATTGGTGATAATTACCTGGTGGGTTGTTTGCGTTATTTTTGTTCACAGTAAGTCAGGACAAGGACCACGTGCCCCGGGCAAATCAAGTGACTTATATCTTAATGATCAATATTTCCCGTTCTGTAAACACGTACCGGTATTCGTCCCTTTGGAAAAAAAAGTTGTTTGTATGTTTAGGCCTACTTTATATAAATTGTGGGATAGGCTTTTACGACGGGAATTCATAACACCTAGTGGGTTTCTTTTTACAAGGGGCAGTCCTCAGCGAACGGCTCTTTTATGGATCCTATGTATTTAAATATTTTGTTAAATTATTTTTATGTATTTTGATGTATATTTTAATGTGTATTTTGATGTATATTTTAATGTGACCCCTGGGCCTCATGGAAGAACAGAGGATACCTTAAAACATCCACTGAATGAGTAACCCAGGCAAAAGAAGAAATAAAACAAACAAACAAACCACCAACCCATTAAAGTTAGCAGATAGGCGAGGTCTGCTTGTTTTTCTGTTGACAAGCGGCAGTCTTCAGTGAACAGCTCTTTTCAGAACCACCAAACCTTTAAATTTAGCAGGTAGACGAGGCCATTTGAAATTTACACTCCCTGTGTGGAAGATTAATGGTATGTCTTCCATTAGGGGTGTGTGGATTTCATCTGAAATAGCCTACTATACGTATAGAGCATTCATCCGCAACTGTTGTAAAATAATTAAGCTATAATAAAATGCCTTTCTTATCTTATTTGTGTGTTTAAATTACATGAATGACGATCATAGTGTTAAATATGTGCTACTAAACAAAGATAACAAATTACTATGAACGGGAGATAGAATGTTACAAAATTGCTATCTACGGAATATATACACTATTGCTGTCTACTGAAGAAAGCCGGTTGCAACATTGTTATCTGAGGGAGATTATTGACCTATACCATTGAAACCCACACAACTCCTATGGAAGACATGACCTTAGTCTTCCTCACGGGCGTATGAATTTCAAATGGGGTTACCTGAAGTGAATTGGTGACTCCATTTGAAATCTACACCCCTGGGCTGTGGGAGATTAAGGTCATGTCTTCTGTATGGTGCGTGGATGTATTCCTCTTATATATTAGACTTCGCGCCCTTTGGTGGTGATTGTTGAATTCATATTGCGATAGTGGTAGCGAAGTAATAAATATGGAGCTTAAGGAAATATCAAATTAAGACCAATAAAGTATCTGTAAATAAAGTAGTTGTAGACCTACTAATCAAAAATTTTTTCAAAATACGACATAGGCCAAAGTAATTATGTTGTTTATGTCTAAATAATACAGTTAAATATTTGGTAAATGCGAATCGGGCAGGATTATCGACAATTAGAAGTATAGGACATAATGTTATATCAAACAATATGCATTCCTACTTTCTATTCAACTTCTCACTCCGCGCAGATGAATGGATCCGTGTATATTAAAATTCGATAATAAATCCATTAATCTTTTCGGCACTTGCTATCAATTTTGATATACGTAATACCGTAAATGTCACACTGCATATTATATACGTAATACCTGCGCGTAAATGTCACACTGCATATTATATACGTAATACCTGCGAGTAAATGTCACACTGCATATTATATACGTATATACGTAATACCTGCGCGTAAATGTCACACTGCATATTATATACGTAATACCTGCGCGTAAATGTCACACTGCATATTATATACGTAATACCTGCGCGTAAATGTCACACTGCATATTATATACGTAATACCTGCGCGTAAATGTCACACTGCATATTATATACGTAATACCTGCGCGTAAATGTCACACTGCATATTATATACGTAATACCTGCGCGTAAATGTCACACTGCATATTATTTCACAAAACGCTACAAAGTTGCTATTTTAAAGAAATTTAAGCCGGATAAATAATACCAAAAATAATAAAGTCAATGCACTGTAAAGAAATTCCATCCCATAAAATTTGAAATATCGTACAAAATATATCCGATATGGTTTACGCATTTCCTTCGGTATTTCATGTAAGCTCGACATGAAATAAAACACTTTACAATAAGCTGTCTTTGGTTTTTAATTTCGCCAATAAGTGACATACATCATCGTAAAGAGTACATCCCATTTACGTCATCGATTGTCGTTGTTTTTCCCGCGCTTTTCACATCAGACGATGATGACAATAAAAGCACGCTTTCATCTTGTTTTCCCGCTTTTTGATATACATCATATACATGGCATTCAATTTAAGGGAGCGTGTTTCAATACAAAACACGGTGTTCTTATATTACTTCTTTATTGGGCTATTCCCCAGTTGAAATCCATATAAAACACTCCCATGCAAGACACACATTGGTAATGCCATTTGAAATTTACACTCCCTGTGTGGAAGATTAATGGTATGTCTTCCATTAGGGGTGTATGAATTTCAAATGGAATAGCCTACTACGTATAGAGCAATTCATCCGCAAATGTTGTAAAATAATTAAGCTATAAAACATAATTCTACAGAACGTAATATAAATAAAACATTGCCTTGTAATACAGAAGATAACAGATGTCAATATTGCTATCTATTGATCATGTTGATGATATATAGAATACATTATTGCTATCTACTGAAGAAAGCCGGACCTTGCAACATTGTTATCTAAGGGAGATAGCAGATTACATCATAGTTGTCTATGGAACTTGATAACAGATTCAGAAAAGATACGAAAGATGACCGATTACGCATCTACGGGAGATAGCAGAATACGACATTGATATCTACGGGAGATAACAGATTACAACATTGCTACGCTACTCTACGGCAGATATAAGATTACACGTTGCTATCTACGGAAGATAGCAGAATACAACATTGCTATCTACAGAAGATAACAACATTTACTATCTACGCCAGATATAAGATTACAACATTGTTATCTACGGCAGATAACAGATTACACATTACTATCTTCAAGTTCAAGTTTTATTTGTTTTCATCTCAATTCACAACAAAGTTATAAAATAAATTGAAATACAAGATAAGAGATGCGTAATGGTATCACTTGTAGAAACACAATAAGAACAGTGAATTGATGTGGATGCCGCAAAGACGCAGGGCGTGAAGCTTTGTGGCACCAAATTTGAAGATGGAAATTTAACTTACGCTACGATATTAATGAGTACCACAATGATGATATCATGTGGCCGAAATCAAAGCTTTTCGTCTCATCCAGTGTTAAAATATGTTATTTATTATATTGTTTTATTATTGTACTTTTGAGTGTTATTATCTGGTCTAGTGATTCCTTATAATTATGTTTCTTTCATTTCAATAGTTGAACAAACCTGATGAATCTCTACAGTATTGCAGCATCATCGAAAAATAACAGATGTCAACATCCCTATCTACTAAATAAAGCAGACCGCAACATTATTATTTAAGGGCTGGGGTATGAACGTTTGGACAGTATTTATTTTGGGACATTAGAGCACATCAGACATATCGAATTGCATTCTGAATACGAAGAATGTCCTTCTGATATGAAATAATTTTGATTTTTTGAAATTCGCAATTTAATACACATTTTATGGCAAATCATTAAAATTGATATTTTGATATTTAACAGTACTCGAAGTAAACTTTACAAATCTGATGATTTATACTTAAAGTGTATGTAGGTGGGATGAAAAGCCGACGATCAATTGAAAATTTTGACCTTTCGTATTGGAGATATGGATTTTTTTTTCCCAAAACACCAAAAAAAAAATAGGTCTTTTGGGAAAAAAATCCATATCTTCAATATGAAAGGTCAAAATTTTCAATTGACCGTCGGCTTTTCCTCCCAGCTACATACACTTTAAGAATATATCATTAGATTTATATAATTTACTTCGAGGACTACAGGTTACAACATTGCTATCTATGGAAGCCAACAGATTACAACATTGATATCTGCAAAAGTATAACAGATTCAAACATGACAACATTGCTATGAAAGATAACATAAGCAGATTGCGACGGCAGATAACAGATTACAACATTGTTATCTACGGAAGATAGCAGATTACAACATTGATATCTACGGAAGATAGCAGATTACAACATTATTATATACGGAAGAGAGCATTATTTCAACATTACTATCTACGGCAGATAACAGATTACAACATTGCTATCTACGGGAGATAACATATTACAACATTGCTATCTACGGGAGATAGCAGAATACAACATTGCTATCTGCGGAATATAACAGATTACAACATTGCTATCTATGGAAGACAACAGATTACAAAATTGATATCTGCAAAAGGTAACAGATTCAAACATGACAACATTGCTATGAAAGATAACATATCAAGCAGATTGCGACATTATTACATAAGGGAGATAGCCTATTACAACATTATTATCAACGGGAGATAGTATAATACAACATTGCTATCTACGGGAGATAGAAGATTACGATATTGCTATATCTATACGGCAGATAAAAGGTTACAACATTGTTATCTACGGAAGATAACATATTACAACATTGCTTTCTACGGAAGATAGCAGCTTACAAATTTGCTATCTATGGAAGATAGCATATTACAACATTACTATATACGGCAGATAATAGCAGATTATGGCAAGAGGGTCTGTATGGCATGTATGGTAAGAGGGTCTGTGGCAAGCCATGCGACACCTGGGCTACCCATCAAAGACCGTCGATCTTCTAAGAGCACTCTATGGAACATCTCAAAGCACTGTAAGAGTCAATGGAGAGCTTACACCTTGGTTTACCACTAGGACAGGAGTTCGTCAAGGATGCATACTGTCTCCACAACTTTTCAACATCCTGCTGGAACTAGTGTTAAGGTTGGCTATCCAAGACGAACAGATAGGTGCAAAAGTGCAAGGGCAGTACATCAACAACCTCCGCTTCGCAGACGATATTGTCCTCCTGGCTGAAACAAAAGAAGACCTAAAGTTTCTGGTTACAAGAGTTGATACTTTCAGCAAGAAGTTTGGACTTACTATTAATATCAGCAAAACTGAAGTCCAGGTCATCAACAGAGAAAAAGTGCAACTTGATATTCTGATTGGCGGGGAACCCCTCAAGCAGGTGGAGGATTTCGTATACCTGGGAGGGGTAATATCAGAAACCCCCAGCAATGAAAACGATATCAAACGTAGGATTGGTCTTGCTATGGGATCCATGCAGAAGCTGAACCCCATTTGGAAGTCGAGAGACATCAAAAATTCAACCAAACTTGAATTATACCGAGTACTGGTCCTATCCATCATCACATATAGTGCCGAAACCTGGACACTCAAGAAATCAGATGAACAGACACTGCAAGTATTTGAAATGGCGTGCTTGAGGAAAATATTAGGAGTCGCACGAAGAGACAGAATCCGAAATACTAGCATCAGGGAGCGGCTACATTACTACAAAGAACTGACTACAACTATCATGACCAAAAAACTCAAATATTTTGGTCATGTGAAAAGAATGAACAACACCCGTTATCCAAAAATCCTGCTCGAAGGTCACATAGAAGGCAACAGACCCAGAGGAAGACCGGGAAAAAAGTGGCTCGAGGACATCAAGCACTTCTGTTCAGAGACAGGAATACCATCAATTGCAGCGGCAGGACATCTGGCCACCAACAGACAGCTGTGGAGACTCAAACTAGTTGGGAAGCCATCTCCGAGACCTACCTCAGGAGGACGGCTTTAAGTCAAGTAAGTCAATAGCAGATTACAACATTGCTATATACGGCAGATAACATATTACAACATTGCAACTACAAGAGATAACAAAATACGACATTGCTATATACGGAAGATAGGAGATTATAACATTGCTATCTGTGGAAGATAGATTTCAACATTGCTATCTACGGAAGATAACATATTACAACATTGCTATCTACGGAAGACATTAGATTACAAAATTGATATCTGCTATCTACAAGAGATAACAAAATACGACATTGCTACCTACGGAAGATAGAAGATTACAGCATTGCATGCTATCTTCGGAAGATAGATTTCATCATTGCTACACTCATAGAAATTGTTCGTTGGCATTACTCAGTAAGTTGATGTAAGTCGTTGCGTCAACATTCCGAGTAATGCCAACGCGTACAATTTTGAGTAACGCTGACTCGATATCATTATGTTGGTCGCACTCATTTGCACTTACTTTATTGAGTTGTTACAACTCAGAAAATGAAACTAGCCTAGGTTAGCATAATTTTCTAGAGGTGTGCTATAGTATACAAAATTTTGCACTGATTACAAAAATAAATATTTGAATACTGCTAATTGTGCAGAAAATGATCCAATTACGTGAATTAAGTAACAAAGTACCAAATTGGGATAACTCAAAACAATAAGTACCAGTAACTTAATATGAACGAGTTACATCAACTTACATGTTGAGTTACAATAACTCAACTAATTGGTTCTTTGAACCTTGTTTATTTTCTAAGTTCCCTGAACTTGAATTCAGAAGTTGAGCATTACTTAAAAAGTTGACGCAACGACTTACATCAACTTTTTAAGTAATGTCAACAAAGTTGAATAGCTGACGGAGCGATTTGAGCTTTTCCAGCATTCTTGAAGTTCGGATAACTAAAATGAATTTTGTTTGGCAACTTTTACACTATTTTGAGTTGTCCAAACTTACTCCTTTTGAATTGCGCCAACAAGGCGAACAAGTCATTTCTATGAGTGTATCTACGGAAAATAGCACATTCCAACATTGCTATATACGGAAAATAGCATATTACAACATTGCTATCTACGGAAAATAGCATATTCCAACATTGCTATATACGGAAAATAGCATATTACAACATTGTTATCCACGAAAGATAAAATATTACAACATTGCTATCTACAAGATATAGCAGAATACGACATTGCTATCTACGGAAGATAGCAGATTAAAACATTATAATACAGAAGATAGCAGATTACAACATTGCTATCTACGGAAGATAGAAAATTACAACATTGCTATCTACGGAAAATAGCAGATTACAAATTGCTATCTACTACAGATAACATATATCAACATTGCTATCTACAAGATATAGTAGAATACGGCATTGCTATCTACGGAAGATAGAAGATTACACCATTATTATATACGGAAGATAGCAGATTACAACATCGCTATCTACGGCAGATAACATATTACAACATTGATATCTACGGAAGATAACAGATTACAACATTGCTATCTACGGAAGATAGCATATTACAACATTGCTATCTACGGCAGATAACATATTATTACAACATTGCTATCTACAAGATATAGCAGAATACGACATTGCTATCTACGGGAGATAGAAGATTACGACATTGCTATCTGCGGAATATAACAGATTACAAAATTGATATCTGCAAAAGGTAACAGATTCAAACATGACAACATTGCTATGAAAGATAACATATCTACTAAATAAAGCAGATTGCGACATTATTACATAAGGGAAATAGCCTATTACAACATTACTATCAACGGGAGATAGCAATACAACATTGCTATCTACGGGAGATAGAAGATTACAATATTGCTATATCTACGGCAGAAAACATATTACAACATTGCTATCAACGGAAGATAGCCTATTACAACATTGCTATCTACAAGATATAGCAGAATACGACATTGCTATCTGCGGAAGATAGACGATTATAACATTGCTATCTACGGAAGATAACAGATTACAACATTGCTATCTACGGAAGATAGCAGATTACAACATTGCTATCTACGGCAGATAGCATATTACAACATTGCTATCTACGGCAGATAACATATTACAACATTGCTATCTACAAGATATAGCAGAATACGACATTGCTATCTACGGGAGATAGAAGATTACGACATTGATATCTGCGGAATATAACAGATTACAAAATTGATATCTGCAAAAGGTAACAGATTCAAACATGACAACATTGCTATGAAAGATAACATCTACTAAATAAAGCAGATTGCGACATTATTACATAAGGGAGATAGCCTATTACAACATTACTATCAAAGGGAGATAGCATAATACAACATTGCTATCTACGGGAGATAGAAGATTACAATATTGCTATATCTACGGCAGAAAACATATTACAACATTGCTATCAACGGAAGATAGCATATTACAACATTGCTATCTACAAGATATAGCAGAATACGACATTGCTATCTGCGGAAGATAGACGATTATAACATTGCTATCTACGGAAGATAACAGATTACAACATTGCTATCTACGGAAGATAGCAGATTACAACATTGCTATCTACGGCAGATAACATATTACAACATTGATATCTACAAGATATAGCAGAATACGACATTGCATATTGCTATCTGCGGAAGATAGAAGATTATAACATTGCTATATACGGAAGATAACATATTACGACATTGCTATCTACGGAAGATAGAAGATTACAACATTGCTATCTACTACAGATAACATATTACAACATTGCTATCTACAAGATATAGCAGAATACGACATTGCTATCTACGGAAGATAGACGATTACAACATTATTATATACGGAAGATAGCAGATTACAACATTGCTATCTACGGCAGATAGCTGATTTCAACATTGCTATCTACGAAAGATAGCAGTAAGCAGATTACAACATTGCTATCTACGGTAGATACAACATTGCTATCTATGGCAGATATAACATTACAACATTGCTATCTACGGAAGACAGCAGAAAACAGGTAGGCCTACTCTCGGTAACTCTCCACACACAAAACGTTTTTAAAACTTTTTAAAAGAGTTATGTTTTGGTTTTGGTAAAAACGTTTTAATGACATAATAATATATTTATGCGATAAAGGTCATGAAAACGTTTTGTATGAAAACACACTTCAACAATATTTTTTTAAATGTCAAAATGTAATGGCATAATTATATTTTTAAAAGCATATTTCGTAAATTATTTCGTCAACACTTGAATAACATTATGTTAGATTATTTTGCAGTACGTTTTTAAATAATGTATTTGATTATGGAAACGTTTAATACCCATTATAACTCGACATTTAAATTAAACGTTTTGTCGGGTAACCTTTTCTATCCTTTTGCCAATAATGTCGAAAACGTTTTGTGTTTACCGGGTATAAGTATAAGGACTAAGGGGATTGTATGGTGGGGATGCCGATTTGTATAATGTTATTATGCTAGCCAAAATCTTCAACATAAAAAGTCAAAGTTTTGAGATATTTTCTCAAAATATCAAGAGCTATCTCAAGAACCACTGAACCAATACTGTGCTTGTTTGTACTTATTTTAATGCATTTTTATGTTGCAATCAAATATGGTCATGAAAATGTTCACACATTTTCACACACCAATGGAGCATAATGTAAAAACAATCCAGCTGGTTTGTGTTGTTTTCTTAAAAGACTGTCGGAGATTCAAATTGTCCCAAATGGTAAATGGTACTTTAATACCCGTTTGGACCACACTACATTTGTCGCGGGTTGTTTTTCTTTCCATAACAAAATGCTTCTTTGATTAGACGACATGTATGGACCTAACGCCTCAATTTGTGTATAACGATTTTCATATGCTATGCCTATATTGTATCATTTTAGTATATGTTCATATTCAAAATCATTTATTTTGCTTATCGCCAAAATAATCAAAATTAAAACCATTCCCGTCCTAACAGTAAACAAAGTTACAAGGCGAGGGGATCGCAGGAGCCATATTTTTACCGTTTAACTAAAAATGGAAATGGCACCTTTTATAGAACCCATACCATTCCTCGTGTGTGTCAACTTTATTTGTCTCAATGTTTGAATGTAAACACCTCCCCTCCGACCTGCCTTGATACACCATACCATACCACAGTCTCCACTCTAATGCGGAAAATGTGTAAATGATGATCCCCCTTTTATTATTAAAATGCATTTGCGTAGGACGTAAGAACGACCCCAAACTCACAATAAATACTATAGAAATCCATGAAATCCGTTCGTATGCGTCCTACGTGCATTTTTGCACAACTCTCAAGAGTTTCATTTCAAACTGTATTAAATGGACAAGTCGACAGCTTGCGCAATGTAATAAAACCATCGATCCTTATTCAGCGTGGTTAGCATCAATATTTAGCATGTTTATTTGAGCGGTAAAATATCACTTGGAAAGGTCAAAATTCTAAAAACAAAGACGTACTCGAAACATTAACGTGTTTATAGTGCAAGACAGTCATACATGTATGAACCATTACTTCACGGAGAAGCATCTTTTGAGTTTCTTCCTTTTTACTTATTTATAATTTTTAAACATTTGATTAAAAGTTATAAATTGATTGTAATCAAAAGACTGCTTTTTGAACTTGTAAAGTAGCTTAAGATATACACATTTACCTACATTTTCACCAAAACCCAAACACAATTCGCCAAAAACTTTCGACAATATCTTGCACTCACCCGGAGATTATTTTGTTTAAAGGTTGAAGCTTCGTAAGGGGCATTTTTAAAGTCTATTTTCAGAAGATATCTGATTGCAAAATTGATACATACGGGAGATAGCAGATGACAACCGTTATACCTACGGCAGATTACTACATTGCTATCTATGGAAAATATAGAACATCACAATTTGCTATCTATACGGAAGACAGCCAATTACAACATGTTATCTACGGAAGATAGTATGTCATAACATTGCTATCTCAGTACGGAAGATAGCATATCACAACATTGCTATCTACGGAAGATAGCATATCACAACATTGTTATCTACGGAAGATAGCATATCACAACATTGTTATCTACGGAAGATAGCAAATCACAACATTGCTATCTACGGAAGATAGCATATCACAACATTGTTATCTACGGAAGATAGCATATCCCAACATTGCTATCTACGGAAGATAGCATATCACAACATTGCTATCTACGGAAGATAGCATATCACAACATTGCTATCTACGGATGATAGCTGATTTCAACCATGCTATCTAAGGAATATAGCATATCACAACATTGCTATCTACGGAAGATAGCAAATCACAACATTGCTATCTACGGAAGATAGCATATCACAACATTGCTATCTCAGTACGGAAGATAGCATATCACAACATTGCTATCTACGGAAGATAGCAAATCACAACATTGCTATCTACGGAAGATAGCATATCACAACATTGCTATCTACGGAAGATAGCATATCACAACATTGCTATCTACGGAAGATAGCAAATCACAACATTGCTATCTACGGAAGATAGCAAATCACAACATTGCTATCTACGGAAGATAGCATATCACAACATTGCTATCTACGGAAGATAGCATATCACAACATTGCTATCTACGGAAGATAGCATATCACAACATTGCTATTTACGGAAGATAGCATATCACAACATTGCTATCTACGGAAGATAGCAAATCACAACATTGCTATCTACGGATGATAGCAAATCACAACATTGCTATCTACGGAAGATAGCATATCACAACATTGCTATCTACGGAAGATAGCATATCACAACATTGTTATCTACGGAAGATAGCATATCACAACATTGCTATCTACGGAAGATAGCATATCACAACATTGCTATCTACGGAAGATAGCATATCACAACATTGCTATCTACGGAAGATAGCATATCACAACATTGCTATCTACGGAAGATAGCATATCACAACATTGCTATCTACGGATGATAGCTGATTTCAACCATGCTATCTAAGGAATATAGCATATCACAACATTGCTATCTACGGAAGATAGCAAATCACAACATTGCTATCTACGGAAGATAGCATATCACAACATTGCTATCTCAGTACGGAAGATAGCATATCACAACATTGCTATCTACGGAAGATAGCAAATCACAACATTGCTATCTACGGAAGATAGCATATCACAACATTGCTATCTACGGAAGATAGCATATCACAACATTGCTATCTACGGAAGATAGCAAATCACAACATTGCTATCTACGGAAGATAGCAAATCACAACATTGCTATCTACGGAAGATAGCATATCACAACATTGCTATCTACGGAAGATAGCATATCACAACATTGCTATCTACGGAAGATAGCATATCACAACATTGCTATTTACGGAAGATAGCATATCACAACATTGCTATCTACGGAAGATAGCAAATCACAACATTGCTATCTACGGATGATAGCAAATCACAACATTGCTATCTACGGAAGATAGCATATCACAACATTGCTATCTACGGAAGATAGCATATCACAACATTGTTATCTACGGAAGATAGCAAATCACAACATTGCTATCTACGGAAGATAGCATATCACAACTTCACAACATTGCTATCTACGGAAGATAGCATATCACAACATTGCTATCTACGGAAGATAGCATATCACAACATTGCTATCTACGGATGATAGCTGATTTCAACCATGCTATCTACGGAAGATAGCATATCACAACATTGCTATCTACGGAAGATAGCAAATCACAACATTGCTATCTACGGAAGATAGCATATCACAACATTGCTATCTCAGTACGGAAGATAGCATATCACAACATTGCTATCTACGGAAGATAGCAAATCACAACATTGCTATATACGGAAGATAGCATATCACAACATTGCTATCTACGGAAGATAGCATATCACAACATTGCTATCTACGGAAGATAGCATATCACAACATTGTTATCTACGGAAGATAGCATATCCCAACATTGCTATCTACGGAAGATAGCATATCACAACATTGCTATCTACGGAAGATAGCATATCACAACATTGCTATCTACGGAAGATAGCAAATCACAACATTGCTATCTACGGATGATAGCTGATTTCAACCATGCTATCTACGGAAGATAGCATATCACAACATTGCTATCTCAGTACGGAAGATAGCATATCACAACATTGCTATCTACGGATGATAGCTGATTTCAAGCATGCTATCTACGGAAGATAGCATATCACAACATTGCTATCTACGGAAGATAGCATATCACAACATTGCTATCTACGGAAGATGGCATATCACAACATTGCTATCTACGGAAGATAGCATATCACAACATTGCTATCTACGGAAGATAGCAAATCACAACATTGCTATCTACGGAAGATAGCATATCCCAACATTGCTATCTACGGAAGATAGTTGATAACAACATGCTATATGTATGAAGATGGAAGAGTTTTAGAAGCAGGGGGAAGGAAGCCGGATTAACGGAAAAGACTTTCAACGACCGGTAATGGGTCGGGAACCAAAATACGCATAAAGCCATCTGCAAAGAGCCGAAATCGAACCCGGGAGCTCTTCAGTTCAATATGATGCAGTCATGTCTACAGTAGAATTCATCTCGACCTTTGCAGGACTTAACCCCATTAAAAGCTATTAAACCAAGATAACACTCATTGAAACAGCTCAACTGATTAAATCGGATCTTCTCTGGTTGTGCACAAGTGTCTGTTTTCATGTGCGATATCGCAATAAAGCTGGTATTCATAGCTTCAGTTGGGTAACCGATTATAAAGGAAACGAAAGGAAACAATGGTATGTGTGGCTTTGTTCACGAAATGAGACAATGGCGTGCTTTTTGTAAACCAGCATTCTTGAAAATGAGCAACATAATGATTGTTGACTTAACACGGTTTGGAAATAATTTCTTCATATTTTTGGTGTTATCTGTCGTTTACATGTCCTTCCTAAAACACAAAAGTACGACCCTCTCCAAACACCTAAATTAGCTAAAAATTTAGGACATGTTACAAAACTATATTGTCTAGAATTTTAGAAGAGTACTTTTAATATTGGCCGGTTATTTTTCACACAGCGACGTTAACTAGGCAATGTACTATTACCTATAACATTAACTAAAACACCAAAGTACGAATATTTCCAAACATCTAAATTTTCTAAAAATTTAGGACATGTTAAAAAACTATATTTTCTAGAACTGTAGAAGAGTACTTTTAATATTGGCCGGTTATTTTTCACACAGCGACGTTAACTAGTCATATCCCCATACTTTTAACGTAGGGCTATTTGTAGAGGTCACGCGTCAATGGGAAAGAGCACTGTGTATTGTGTATAGGAAAACGGACAGTAACTGCAGTATGAAGCAATTAGCACGGACGATAAACTTTACGAAGCATGTGATCAACAATAATTCAATGGACATAAGGGATGTCATTCCTCATGATACTTTCAGCTGGGGCACGTGCGTTGCATCTAAATGTATTGTCACCATTAGGCCTATAAGCCCACCAACTTTAGCATTGCAAAATGTCTGCGCCCGCCGCGGACAAACAAAAATGTTTATGATGTTAACTATGTATCTCATGTTATAAGTATGTTATCTCATCACGAGTGCATGTTAACACCGTGTCTTGGAAACAGACCATCCTCCTTTAAATACCACGTGTTGACCTACATTACAAGAAAACTGTTCTTGAGTGAAACCATATCACATCGTGTAGTGTGTGATATCTATTTATAGCTGGCGTGTGTTCAATTTAATAACTCTGAGCTACTCAAGTCATTTTGTCGACTTGTAAAGCAAAATTGTGATTCCAGAAATGTAGAATTCGACAATTAATTGGCAAGTAGGTCGAAAGTGTTTTGTTATTATGTACAACATTCTTGCATTCAATTGACAAGGTCACGTGATTAAGCAGGTGGGTAGGCAATAGTCTCCACAGCAGCCAGCTTGGTTCCGCTCGATCCCTACGAGACTATAGGTAGGCAGTGTAGTTTTTTTGGCCCAGATTGTATGTGGCTCAATCGTGAAATCCCCCTGTGATGCATGAGACTATAGGAGACTATTAATTAATAGGCAGGCCTTGCCCTACCAACGATTCAACAACGCAAAATAGCACAAATGTTCTTCCTACTCGACACAAGCTGTTACTTTGTTAATTGCCTGCGAATTGAATTGGAACTGATAACCTTTACGTTGGTACTCCCCTTACAAGAAAGTACAATTATCGTTACTTTCTGACTGTAGGGAACATAATAGGCTATACATCATTATTCTGCTCTATAGGTCTTGTATATAAGATACTCTGGAAAATACGCAATGTAAATGTCTAGAGGCACTTTAGTTGGTTTAACGTAGAATTGGACAGGTTAAGATTTCAAACATGACAAATTGAGTACAAAAATAAATAGATAGATAAATAAATAAATAAATAAATAAATAAATAAATAAATAAATAAATAAATAAATAAATAAATAAATAAATAAATAAATAAATAAATAAATAAATAAATAAATAAATAAATAAATAAATAAATAAATAAATAAATAAATAAATAAATAAATAAATAAATAAATAAATAAATAAATAAATAAATAAATAAATACTTGGAGAAAGATGACTATCTTCGTACATAGTGCTCGACAAATGAATGAATAAATAAATAGCACCCAGTCTGCGTATTACAAAATTCATCAAATGTTGATAACATTAAACTTGTTGATATGATCTGAAACACGTGTCATTGCACGCCAGGACCGAGTCGCTTTAAGTGAGTCCACAAACCATCCTAAAAAACAAGTTCACATTTATTTTGAAATGAGCTTCACATGAAGTCAACGTGCAATCCGGGAAGTCAACAACACATACACGTTTCACTTGCTGTGTCACGTGTATAGCTCATACCCGGTATTACATGACTTTGACATTAGGGTATAGGCCTACATGCATAAGACAATAATTAAGTTTCATTTTCTTCAAAAAATCAAAAAATTCAGAATTTGTAAATTGTTCATAACCATTTTTGGAATAAGTATGAAAAATGCATTGAAATGTGTAGGCTACAGATAATGTTAGTATTGGTTCAGTGGTTCTTGTCACGTCTATAGCTCATGCACGAAATTACATAATGTAATCATTGCCATGCATAAAGACAAAGGTTATAACTAAGTTATGATTGGTTGGGTTCATTAACCCAACCCATACGTGAGATGTTTTATAATAACAATATCTACTAATTGTCTACACACAATGATTTGTATAATATTGAAGCATGTAACATGATATTAAATCAGAGACTTTCCTCGCACCTAGCTTCCCTTGTGTTTTCTCCGTTTCCAACTTGTTTACTTTCTCATTCGTTTAACCTTTTACATGCTAATGGCGTTAATCTGTGATACCAAGTGAAAACACAGTTGTTGCTTTGTTAATTGCCTCCAATTACTGCCTTTTACTTTGGGTTTGCCTCCCACACATATATATATATATATATATAGATGAAGTACTCACAAGTTGTTGTTTACTTAGCTTTGTAAGAGGACAAAAACACCTGTCTCGGAATCAAAGAGTTTAATTAGTAGATGGTTAATGGTTCAAATACCATGTATGTTTTTTACTGCATGGGTAAGGCGTGGAGTCAAACGCTTTACTATCTCAGCGCAGAGAGGGTCACCATGCATTTCCAAAATACTAAATCAGAATTTCAAGTTATCAGTGGGCTTGAAAATGTGCATTTAAATAAGAACAAACCATCACAGTCTTCAAGTATTGCAGCGCAGATATGCCCTGCAAATTTTTAGAAAACAGACATCGTCGGCTTGAAACAAAATTATACGATAAATATACGGCATTGCATGCAGTGTGATATGTGTAATACATTAGGTTACATTATCTATACATTCCCATACACGAGATCAGTATCTACCGAAGATAGTAACTCCGCAAGCTATTGTGAATTCATTACCTCCCCACAAACCAATGCTCGTTCTCCTTTCCACTTAATAACATCTACAATACATGCCCTGTGGACTCTGAACAGTTTCACATTATCAAATATCCGGAAGGCCGCAACTTTCCACTTATTTCTTTGAGATATTTTGTAGGACCATACTAGATTTTGATGTTTATTTCTCAGTTAGCTGGAAGATGTTTATTACAAACCCATATGGTTTGATATGTCATTGTTAACCTCATCTCCACTATGTAAAGTTCAGTGTCGTCAGCTGTCATAATAATTTCATCTTGCACTTGGCATTGACAGATGATGATACAGTGACGTCACTGTTGGATACATTAGCCAGAGAAAGTAAACCCGCGGGACTGTAGTGATGACGTCAGTACATTTAAGATAGTTATGTACGTATGCATAGAGCTAGATAGGGACGCAGATCCTTAGGGATTTTCCTGAAAATTTAAAGGAGCTCATTTTCATCCGGAAAAATAAACCAAAGGCGGAGAAATAATTACATACGGACTTGTTTGTAATCCTGCTTGGTTGATCGACTGTGATTCAATTTTAGTACTATATTATAAAGTGGTGCCCTACTGTTTGAGGTGCGACACCTGATTTTGAATTCAGTCACGTCAAATGGGTGCCGTATTATGTTGACAATGTGATTTGTGTGTTTGTGGGTGGGGTGTGGGGTGAGTGTGAAGGTCTTGTGTTTGTTTGTATGTTAATGTCTTTGGCGTAAATATGCTTTATTGCCTTTCCATCATATTCAGCAGCGTTACCATGGTTACACATCAGTTGTTTTACATGTTTGCGGAATGTCTTTGAGTATGTGCAGGTTAGTGTGGGGTGGGTAAGCATGGTAAGTGAATAGATGATTTTTTAAGAATGTGTCTTACGTGCAATGTAGTTTTATATATTTCCGGAATACCGTTTATTTTGATGAACCGCTATAGCTAATATATATAAGTGCAGTAAAACACTTTTAGCACCCTCTTCTGGAATAAAGTGTTATTTACCTTTGATTCACACTCAAGCCGGGATTGTGGCTTTTTGACTCAAGATTTGTCATCATTATTATCCATTAAAGACGGATACATATCAGTAATATGTTTATTGAAAGATGTTACTTTATGAAATATTACCCGCTTCTTCAAGATAATACCACCGAACTATAGGAACTACAATGAAACGTTATCATAATGCATGTAAATTGTGCTGACACCTGCAGACTGATGCCTCTGCGTATACGCACTTTTAATCACTGCGGTTTTGTTTGTTTTGTTTTTTAAATAAACATCATTAGGCTAACAAAGCTATCTACTGAAGACAGCTAGCACAAGACATATAAAAACGTTTTGTGTGTGGAGAGTTACCGAGAGTACCTGTTTTCTGCTGTCTTCCGTAGATAGCAATGTTGTAATCTTATATCTGCCATAGATAGCAATGTTGTATCTACCGTAGATAGAATTGTTGTAATCTGCTATCTTCCGTAGATAGCAATGTTGTAATCTGCTTACTGCTATCTTTCGTAGATAGCAATGTTGAGATCTGCTATCTGCCGTAGATAACAATTATGTTGTAATCCGCTATCTTTCGTAGATAGCAATGTTGAAATCAGCTATCTTCCGTAGATAGCAATGTTGTGATATGCTATCTTCCGTAGATAGCATGGTTGAAATCAGCTATCATCCGTAGATAGCAATGTTGTACTCTTCTATTTTCCATATACAGTAGTCACAAAATGAATTTTGAGGTGAATTCTTATTCTGTAATGGAAGTTGCTAGAATTGGGTTATGATTAAAAATCTCTAGATGTGATTAAATTCGCGGGGATTTAATTTCGCGAATAAAATGTCCTCGCGAATTTCGCGAAATTAAATACCTCGCGAAATTAAGTGGTTTTACAGTAGATAGCATGTTGCTAATACGGAGAATGATTGTATGTAGGCCTACATGTATAACAGCGAATATTTTTCTTTAATGAAAAATACCGATTTTTATTACCATATATATAAATGTTCGTAAACATATAAGAGTCTGACCCGTGACAATGCTCACACATGATAGTCGGTGTATGTTTTCAACTTTTCAACAGGGACTAACCTAAAAAGGTCGCTATGAGACCCCTTAAAGCAGCGTGAAAGTAGGCTTCAATTATAACGTTTTGTTATTTTCATAGAACGGCAACTATATTAAATTATGCAATGAACTAGAGTTGCATAATTGGATTGCTTTAACATGTTAACAATGAAATATAGTACTGGGATGCACATTTGCAAAGGTTTAAAATAATATGTCTTCATTTCTCACGTCAAAGACTCAAAATAAAATCATAATGATTCAAAGAGACCATATTCAAAGAGCAGGCCTTTATGTGACCATATTGAACAGACATAACTATAATGTTTAATTGCATGTAGGCTATGCCTGTATTGTTTGCCATGTTTATTTCTACATCGTTTGTTTGTATATCGAAATCGAATGCGTACATTTAATTCATATGCCTATTAAATGGCAACGCTTATCGTATGCTACTGTAATGGAATAAATCAACGTACTCTTTGCGTCATACACATATATTTCACGGGATCCATTTCAAAGATGATACTATTTTAAACGCAAAAGTTATTTGAAAATTTATCCATTACTATATTATTGTATACTTTTCGCAGAAAAAAATAGGCACATTTATAAAGAGGAAAGTGTACCGATTATACTTTAATCTTCTCATTGAAATGTTTATAGGTGAAAAGTAGATAAATCAAACTCGATAAATCATTATAAACTTGGATTCATCGTAGGCTAAATACCGTAAAAAATCGATAATAAACATATGTGCTTATTGACGAGTTGCTCGGACTAGAACGAATTTTTATGGTAGTTTTTAAACGTTTTCATTTTTTTAATTTAAAATAAATAAATAAATAAATAAATAAATAAATAAATAAATAAATAAATAAATAAATAAATAAATAAATAAATAAATAAATAAATAAATAAATAAATAAGTAATGTGCTTATTATCGAATTTTTAACAATCTCGAAACTCGGGTTGGAGTCTGTTACAAAATCATTATAAGCTCGGGTTAGTTATAAAATGAACTTCTTATCGCATGTACGTGATCACACTGCACTTCGTGTTTTGCCGTAACAACGTGTTAAATCTACTCTATGAATATTGGCTTTTAACGTCCTTGTTGTAAAAGCCACAGCTTCAGTATTCGTTTTGTATGCTAGAAATTCATCAAAACAAATCGCGATTTTCTTCCAAATAGTAAATAACTGGTAAATCCGCCATCTTCAGATATTATTTGAATAGGCCTATATGAAGTACTAATTAAATCGCGCGCCCCTTGATATTTGGGTTAGTTTTTCATGGCCTTGTCAACATCCTGTGTGACACTTTGATACGGAAAAAGTGTCGCTAGAGTGATGATTTTTTGCAAAAGTCTAGTGCTAACAAAGATGTAGCAAATAAAAACTGTGTATCAATTTACTAAGAATATTTCCCTCCATCCAAAGACATTGAATGGGATATTCCATTTAAAATCCACACTTCCCCTGTGTAAGATTTAGCTACAGTCTTCCACAGAGGGAGTAGAAGTATTCGACTAGAAAAGACAATTGTGGAAGATATAGATAAAGCCTTAATACAGGGGGAGTATGGGTTTCAAAATGATTAACTCATTTATCAAAAAACTATTGAATTAGTCTCAAGCGTGATATACCACAGTTGAGACTAATTCGACAGTTTTTTGATGATTTCTCCGGAAACATAATACCGATTTGGAACGCCTAATTTCAAAATGTTAAGGAGAAAAATATGAGCTTTTACCTGATACCAAATCTGCATTTTGATGGGGGTAAAGTTGGAGGGGGGGGGGGTGAGGTTGTCAATCAGGTTACCCACCCTTAATTGTTCCGTTGTAAACTTGACTGGGTAGGGTAGCAGATGCAAAAACAACCATCACAATATAGTGCCCTACATATTTGCGCTTTATCTCGTAGGCCCTATTCATGACGTGATAAAGATTTAGGGAGTAGATCGAGATTCAGGTTCCTGTGAAGCAGATCTTGGCTTTAATATTGTGATGTGAATTGAGTAATCGGACCTTTTGAATTACCAAAGTCAAAAGCAGAGACGTATGGTATAGATTTATAGACCATTCAAATATGTGACAAAGAAATAACATGGGCTGTTTGGTGTTTTTTTTATATTCTAATGCTATCTTCTGAAGATAGCAACATGCTCGTATTCAGTATAGGCCTAAATCAAATTATATTCGGCACGAAAAACAATGGAACAGAATTCACTGCAAGCCTTTTATGCAAATAAATGAAATGAAATACAATAAAATGTCAATTTATTTAATATGTATACGTCAGGGCAGGAAGTATTTAATAGCCGGATACCGTGTAAATACCAATGCAGCAAACAACGAACACCCATTACATCTGGTAAAGGTTACATTATCACATAATATAAGTATCTCCGGAGGCGGGTACATCGTTATAGCGGCCTGCTATTTTTATGGAATGAACGAAGTGGCAGATTTATTGTTTTCTATTGCAGAAGTATTTTATGCTTTCATCAGCAGCAAGTAACGGCTCACGTATCACGCATACATGTTTCTTAACCATTACGACACTTTTGCTATTAACATTGTACATAATATCAGAAGTTATCAATTTTCATGGTCGAATTTAAGTGTAGATCCTTTCAAATGAGTGCAAACAAGCCTAGTATTTGGTTCGGAGTTTTTCAAGATTGGCCATGGACATCATATAACAATTAAAACTGTCATGCCATGAAATTAACACGATAAATGCATTCATATGAGCACGTGCACACGTCCCAATATTGGTAAAGTGGTTCTTAATATTGGTTGCAGATTTATTTAGCAGGCAAGTTTAGAATTCTATTTAGTTTTGCACCCTTGTGCAAAAAAGTAGCAAGTTGTTCTTTTAATTACGGATTTTGACCAAAAATGAATATTATTTCAAATTCATAATAACTAGAATTTTGCCCCCAAAATGTGACTTATTTCATATTTTTGATGCAATATTTGAATTAGAGTATAAATTTAGACGAGAACAAACATGCCTAGTATTTAGAGAGAATCACAAGAGAAAAGGACGCCTTTTGAAAAGAATTGCAAAAGAATTGACGGAACCGCCTCGGGAACAGTAAGTTGCATTAAGTGTCTAAGTTACTGCCTTGACGTCACTAACGTAGAAAACGGATAATGAAAGAGTAGAAAATAAGTGTCCATATATAGCACTCTATTACTACTGGTTTGTTGTTGTATTGTATAAATAGTTTCATTTAGGAAATGTTTGGTGGGTTCACGTCACCGTGCTCTGATGTCTTTAAGGTTCTGGTTAAATAATCAAAAGTGACAAACGATGGCAAAAATAGCGAATTTGAAACGTCGTTTATACAAGACAATATAGTAGCTCTATTTGAAAACATTTGATCTACGGGGATGCAAGAGACCACAACGTTCCAAATTATGAGAGCGTTGACAGAGAGAGACCTATCTGAATATGGTGTTTATTTACAAATATACTGATTTTTTTTTTACTCACGAAGGCAGGATTAAGCCTCTTTCCTATCATACCGTATGTTTGCAAGATATCGTTATGCGTTGCGTGCTGGCCATACTAGTATAGGCTTCATCATAAGTTTTGAGATATTTTCACAAAATATAAAGAGCAATCTTAAAAACCACTGAACCAATACTAGGCGTATTTGTACTCATTTTGATGCATTTTTCACGCCGATTCCAAATATGGTCACGATTAGAAAATATCAGAACATAATTATAAAACACGTGTTTTGAATTTGCACTGAAAGATGATTTTACACCGAAGTGGAACAATTGTTAGACAATTTGTCTAATTAAGTTCACCGCCTCATTGGACACATCGTCATTTATAAGATTTCACAGACTCAAGACACTGTAGAAACTATGTCTGGGTTGCAATACATGATAACCACAATCTGTGGACAATTGCAAATACAAAATAATATTATGTAAAAAGACTAGAACTTTTTCCTGTATGTTTCGCATTATCTTGTTCACAGTGACAATACTAGAATCCACATGTAAGCAACCTCCTGCTATCTTCAGTAGATAGCAAGGCAAACGTTGCCGCTAATGCATGGCGTTGTGTGTAGTATTTCAAAAAGCTTTTTTTTCCTTCGAACCAATGTGTTTTGGCATCCTTACAATTATAAAACTTGGGTTGGTGCAATTTTTTCTATGACCCTATATGCTTTCCACGAGGGGTTGAATACCACCGTTTAATGTCATAATGGGACCAAAACTTAATAATGGTGACATCATTTGGTATAGTGTACCTCAAATTGTTCCTCTAATTGCTAGGGTTTAAAAAAATATTGTGATATTGCACTAGGGAGCTTTGGTTCAAAGGGATTATATAGTCAAGTAGGCCTGAGTCAAATGTCGAAATCTCATGCACAGGGGTCAGATAATACAGTAACTTTATAAAACAATGCATGTATTGGTCCATTCAATCATTAACCCACTCATTCCGAGTCATTCATTCATGTATTCGTTCATTAATCAATTCGTTCTTCATTCATTCATCCTTTCATTCACTCCGAGTCAATCTTTCATTCGTGTATTCATTCATTCATTCATAAATTAATTAATATATTATTAATTAATTAATTTTTAATGCATTCTTAGGTAATCATATAAAGTACAACTTACAAGACCGTACCCAGCAAACACAAAAACGTTTTAAAAACGTTTTTAATAAGTTATATTTTGGCTTTTGGTTTACATAAAAACATTTTAATAACATTAAAATGTCGGGTTATATAAAGGTCATGAAAACGTTTTAAAACGTTTTGTATGAAAACACACTACAACAATATTTTTAAAATGTTTTCAAAAATGTTATTGTAAACTATTTTTGTAAACATTTTTGCCAAATATTTTGTCAACACTTAAATAACATTATGTTAAAATATTTGCACCCAGCAAACACAGAAATGTTCTTAAAATGTTTTTTCAAAACGTTTTAATAACATTTAAATGTCGGGTTATATAAAGGTCATGAAACGTTTTTAAAACGTTATTGTAAATATTTTGGGCAAACATTTTTCGCAAAATATTTTTTCAACCCCAAAATAACATTCTGTTTAGAATGTTTTGTATCAAGTTTTCAAAAATGTTGTAGGAATGTTATTTAAACGTTTTTATACCCTTTATATAACCCGACATTTAAATGTTTTCTGTAAAACATTTGTGTTTGCTGTGCAGTAAATTACCAACAAATGTTTTTTAATGTTATTAAAACGTTTTATACCATTAATGTACCCTTTATATAACCCGACATTTAAACGTTTTCTGACAACCTTTTATAACCATTTGCGAATGATGACGAAAACGTTTTGTGTTTGCTGGGTATATATTTGCATTCACAATAATATAAAAACAATTCTCAGAAAATGCCTCTTCTATCAACTACCACATCTCCGTCTCATCAACGTCAAGGTTCGTGGTTACATTACCATTAGTTATAGATTAATTATAGTTTGTTGTCGCTTATTTACTTCGTTGCTTAGTATTTTACTTAGCTACCTTCATGAAAAATACAAATCGTGTAAACTGATGAATAAATATCAGGTACGAAGGCTAAGGTTTGTACGTGATCGAATCAAAGGAGAAATTCTCCACGAACTTTTTTTTTTCATGATTTTTATACACTTCTAAATTTTAATTTTTAATTTTTTTGTAAACAATATAATGTCAAATCCAAAATGCGATTTCCCTGAACGAAATGTCGGCGACACCTTAAATCATATCAAGATACAGCACAATGTAATCAGTGGTGTCAATCCGTTGGAAAAAAGAACCGTATTACAATATTTTTGAAATATTGAATTATATCGATTCACTCAAACTCTCAAAATGATAAGCTTGTTTGCTAAAATTGTAACTCTTTGGTTTTGAAAGGATATTTATTTTTAGTTCGCATCAATAGATTTACAAAATAACAAAAAGATATATAAATTGACAAAATACCAAAATATCATGAAACTAAAAAAGAAATCTATGATGTATGAAGGGCATTAATTATTAATCAATAAAATATCAATTCAATTGGATGAAATATTTTGACGGCTGAATTCCATAGTATAGTACATACGTTCCGGCATTTTCGGAAGCTGGTTTTGAGATGAGAAATATAATAAAATTGAATGAAATTCAAGCTGCATAATTTCCTCCCACTCACGGTGTTGACTTGATTCGTGTTATTAAAATGATGACATTTTATGAGGTGGGTGGAAGCTTGATAGAGTCAACTAAGGTGGTATTCATGTGGTAGGACTGGCTCAGATTGATTTAGACCCGGGTCTGATTAAATTGATGACATTTTATGAGGTGGGTGGAAGGTGGTATTCATGTGGTAAGACTGGCTCAGATTGATTTAGACCCGGGTCTGATTAAATTGATGACATTTTATGAGGTGGGTGGAAGGTGGTATTCATGTGGTAAGACTGGCTCAGATTGATTTAGACCCGGGTCTGATTAAATTGATGACATTTTATGAGGTGGGTGGAAGGTGGTATTCATGTGGTAAGACCGGCTCAGATTGATTTAGATCCGGCTCATAATAAAATGATGACATTTTACGAGGTGGGTGGAAGCTTGATAGAGTAAACTAAGGTGGTATTCATGTGGTAGGACTGGCTTGGATTGATTTAGATCCGGATCTTATTAAAATGATGACATTTTATGAGGTGGGTGGAAGCTTGATAGAGTAAACTAAGGTGGTATTAGTTACAAGGAATGTCCTTTTGATATCAAAGACTTTTCACAGGGGGAAGTCCCCCCCCTTGGCTACGCCACTGTTAAATGGTCTTTCTTTGCCTTTGGTGCGAGGAGTCCCGGGTTCAAAATCTCAAAACTAAATTCGCTCTCCAAGTGGCTCATGCCCAATTGTTGGCTACGTTTGCCTGTCCCATAAAAATGCCCGAACCACTGTCTATGGGGATCACCTTCACCAGGTCATGTGATTTGGGCCTAGTTGAAGTTTCGTCTGCATTATTTCCCAATTCAGATATGCTTGATATTAAAATGAATAAAATAAAGAATGATAAACATGCACATTTAAAAACTCCCGAGAAACAAGATCTTTATGGGCCAATGATATAAGTAAAAAATACTGTCTTGGTTGAAGATACATCTCAGACATGTTGCATATGATGCTCAATTGACACATGTCTAACCAGAAGATACACCTCAACACTGGCTTCAAATAACATTTCTTTTAGAAGTGTCTTTCATGGACACAAGACTTTGTGTCTTTAGTATGGACATGTCATGCATAGCAAAAGGTCCTACTGAGGGGAACTGTCTCCAAAGTGGTTTCACATGACAAGTCTTAGATTGGGTTTCAGGCAAGACACATGACTATAATGTTGTATATTGGCTTGCTGAATATGTCTAATTTTAAAACACTATTGCTAAAGCGCAATATTTACAATGAGCTAATATGTTGGTGTTCGGCAATGATTTAAGGCCAATAAAAGATAGTTTGCTTGGGTCAGTCGGTCGGGATTATTTGTTTTTAAATAATTTTTTGGCGGTCAAAGGGATATATTTTTCTACTGTGTACCACTTCGTTCATGTTTTTGAAACAGTTTAGAAGTGTGTAAAAAACAACTTTTCAGTATGTCAAAAATGTTGAAAGAAAAAATTTGTACAGTAAAATAACAAAAACAAATAAAAACAACAGATTTTGATCGGTCGGTGGAGGACAAGCAAACAATTTTTTGGCCTATTGTAACAACTGTGTTTTATGTATCAGCTGGTTCTCTTTTGTTTTATTTCATCTGTTTTTATTGTAAAAATCAAACGTCATCCAGGCAATTTTATAAATGAATTCACAGAATTTAGTGGATGATTAGGAACAGCTGTGAGAGGTCAAAAATAATGTATCAATGAGATGATTGGTGATTGTTACTGCTATTGTTGCTGGTGGTGGTCTGGTGCTAGAATACTTTGGTTGGAAGAGGTGGTGGATGATGATGATAGTCAGTGGCATTTACAATTTTTGAGTAGTTGGGGAAATTGAGACCCCTGGTCCCCACTTTTGGAAACCTGCGAACTCCACTGATGATGATGGTGGTGATATTGATGATGATGATGATGGTAATGTTGTTGCCGATGGTGATGATGATATTGTACAATGTATGTACAGATCTTCAGCACAATAAATTTCATTTCATACGTTCAGCCTCAAATGTCATCAACTCAACATGTGACTGGTCATGTGACTGGTCCGACCCACTCAATCCAAAGTCAGAAATTGGGCTATTCCATTTAAAATCCACACTCACAATGTGGAAGATTTAGCTAAAGTTTTCCACAGAGGGGGTATAAGTTCTGACTAGGATAAATAGACAATTGGATAACTTCCATTTGAAATACTCACTAAATTTGTGGAAGATATAGGTAAAGCCATAATACAGGGGGATTATGGGTTTCAAAATGATTAACTCTGACCAATAACATTTGAATAACATATCCTCTGTGGAAGATATTTCCAATATCTTCCACAGAGGGAGTGTGGATCTCAACTGGAATAGCTCATTTGAGTTATTACTGACGTGCTCAGTACCTAAGCTCACTGATGCTGAAATCCCCAAGTCCTTGGCATATTTGTTCATACGTTATGAACAGTTACATACATTTGGTTTTGAATGTTTGCTGCTTCTATTTGCCAATATCTCTATTTTGCTGCCATTTACCAGCTTGGATCAGACCATGTCACATCATTAGAGGTTAATGCTCTCAACATAAATAGTCAGCTATCTCAAGAACCACTGAACCAATACTAGGCTTGTTTGTACTCATTCTAGTACATTTTTCATGCCGATTCCAAATATTGTCATGAAAATGTACAATTTTGGAATTTCTAGAGCAAATTTGAAACTTTTCTGCAGTCGACACTCATGTGGATAGAGTTTTATAACAAAAAAGGTTTGAATACATCCTCCTTTAATTTAAACCTCAGAATAAGACTTCAACCAATCAGGGAATGTAAGAAACAACTTCATTAATCAAAGTACCCTTGCTGGGTATAATTATCTTCATTTATGTAATTATGCTCATTACATATTATTTAATATTCACAGAAATATAACACATTTTACAAACGGTAGGTGTTGATTACACACATCTTTGGTGGTTCTGTACTTCCCAGTATTATATGCAAAACAAGAAAGAAGTAGCCAAATGCATAGGCCAATCAAATTAAGGAAATTTAATCAGCATTCATTTCAGAAAAGTATATTTAAGAAAATATCAAAATTCCCCAAAAGTCCAGGTAGTGGAACAGTGCCTAATTTGCACAAATCCAAAATGGCCGCTTATGCAGGGGTGAAATTTCAAAGTTGGTCAAATCTTGTTTAAAACCATACCAATGTCTTGCTCTCATCATAAGGATTCAGAAAAAGTATAGTTTGACCAGTCCCTGACATCCAGTTCTTGAGTTAATGGCAAAAAGGTCAAAGGTCAAATTTTGGGTTCCACAGTCGTTTACAATAGAAATATGCTCCAATATTAAAGGGGCATTTCGTGATCCACAGCCTCATCCCCCCACTTTTCCCCAAAAAAGTTGAGATTTGTACACCACTGGATACCTCTGGCTACATAATGTTTATGTACCAAATATTTCTTGCAGATTAATTCGTTTAGCAAAAATATCGCCAAATTTGAATTTCGTTCTGGTGCACCAGAACGAAATCACAACACATTGTCTATGGAGCAGTGTAATACACATAATCATGCATAACTCGCAAACGCAAAATCGGAATCAACTGAAATTTTGGAAATAAGCTTTTTTCGTGGATATCTACTGAAAATGTCATAAAAAGAGGATGCTAGGATCACGAAATCCTCCTTTAATCGAACTGGTCTCAAATTGTTTCTTTGGCAAAATTTTTTTTTGACATTTGACCTTTTCACACATAACTCAAGAAATGTATATATCGGAGATAGGTCAAACTATACTTTTTCTGAATCCTTATGACGAAAGGAAAACATTGGTATGATTTTTAACAACAATTGACCAAATTTGAAATTTCACCCCTGCATAAGCGGCCATTTTGGATTTATGCAAATTAGGCACTGTTCCACTACTTGGACTTTTGGGGGACTTTTAATATCTTCTTTAATATACTTTTCTGAAATGAATGGTGATAAATTAGTTTCTGTTACAATTAGTGGTGGGTGATTATTTAATTTGATTGGCCTAAGGGTAAAGTGAAATGACAGGTGCAACCTCAATGAACACCTCCCCCATTTACAAAAAGGTCCACTTCACTATTCTGGGGTAAAAATGTTATAATGTACCCAAGAATGTCCACATTTAGGCGACTAAGTCAATTGCTTTAGATATAAGCAATTTCTTTTTGGCAAACATTCCTGGCCATGTGCCTTGGGGAACCATGGCTGCCTAAATTTGTCAGAAGTTTGTTATGCAATATCAATTTGGATGCAAACCTAATTTTGGCTGCCCCAATTTCTTAATGGCCATCCTAATATTTTACACAAGAACTTTTAACATCAAAACTTTTCAAAAAGTTTCCAATCTGCATGTTTTACTTTCAAATATAGCCCACATTTTCTTGTAACTAAATTGTTGCACTTGGGTACTTCTTCTACTGCAGTCTTCAATAATTGCTCTTACAGATTCTTACAACAGATATGGTTATCGATTAAACTTGTTGTAGAATAAACTCTGCAACAGATTTAAACCTGGTCCACACAAGTGTTTTCTTGTTGCTTATGATCATATGTGATGCGATCAAGCAAAATCAGTCGGAACTCAGAAGTATTGATTTTGAGATATTTTTAATATAGCCATACAAAGGAAATATTTTCTTTTGTTTCCTGTTGTTTTGGAAACTCTATAACTTATAATTGTTCATATCTTTCGAACTGGTTGTTCAATTTCAATGGGATTTTCTGCAGAAGTCAGATTTGTAAATGCTTTTTACTATCCTGAAAATTGAAAAAACTGAAAATTTAATATTTCCGAGTTCAGACTGATTTTGCTTGATCGCATCACATATAACAAAATGGGTATCATTCCTCCGCATACTCCCACCAACAGTACAGTGGTGGCTGGGAAGGTCATGGTGGTAATTTAATCCCTAATCTTGGGCTTTTTTTCCCTTAGTCTACATAAGAAATTTGAAATTTTTTGACTTTTTAGACCAAAAATACAAAAATTTAGGCCATTTTTCTCCCATAAAATTTTCTTGTCCCGCCTTCCCCCCAGAAAAAATTCCTTGTGCCAGCACTGTGTCGACATACTTGTGTCATCATTTGTGAAGGATGAAAATGTCCATCATTGGGCCAGTTTGTAGCATGATCGTGTCAAAACTTGAATTTTTTTCCCTTAGTCTACATAAGAAATTTGAAATTTTTGACTTTTTAGACCAAAAATACAAAAATTTAGGCCATTTTTCTCCCATAAAATTTTCTTGTCCCGCCTTCCCCCCAGAAAAAATTCCTTGTGCCAGCACTGTGTCGACATACTTGTGTCATCATTTGTGAAGGATGAAAATGTCCATCATTGGGCCAGTTTGTAGCATGATCGTGTCAAAACTGTAAAATTTCCTGTGTCTGTATTTCGTAGATGTATCCTGTTTACCCAATGAACCATGATATTGATGTTGTTATTGCCATGGTGTGTGTAGAACTATATAAAGTGATCGCAACATAGTGAAGAGGTGCTGATTGGTCATATAATCCAGTTATAATCAGGAAATTATGATATGAAGAAGTACTTGTGTGGACCGGGTCTTAGTTAAAAGGAATGAACAGCATAATACTGAGAAAACAAAAATAAATATTGGCAATATGCGACTTGTTTACCTTGATCATATGTCACATGTTTGTGCAATAGTTGGGCTATTGCAATTAAAGTCCACACTCCCCTGTGGGAGATACTAGTAATATCTACAACAAGGGGAATATGAAATTCTAATGGAATGATTAGGCAGCTCCATTTGAATTTCATACACCCTTTGAGAAAAATTCTCTGACCTGAATTTTCCAGATGGAGGGTGTGTTACAAATAGAGTTGGTTAATGTGCTAATTCAATTTGAAATTCATATTTCCCTTGTGGAAGATAATCCCCACAATCTTCCACAGGGGGAGCGTGTACTTTAAATGGATTTGTCCATTACACAGGTTTTACATCACTACAGACTATAAACATTCGTTCAGCAGGTCACTTCTCAGTGCATTTAGCATGGAAGACAGGGCAATTCTATCAAAATGAGTTACTGGTAATTTTACCAATATAATTCTATAAATACAAGAAAAGGCAATAAATAGCAGCTGGGTTGATCAGTCCAAAAATGACTACCAGTACATAATATTGGTGAGATTGCATTTTGCAGCTCTACAAAAACATGTCACTGACCAGAACTTTAACAATTTAGCCATGCACATCGCAGACATATGCAAAATCTACAGCAGTAATATGCAGCAAGATATGCTCTGAATTTGTTTTAAAAATTATGTAAATTATAATATATATACACATTACACAATTAGGCAAGAATACAATGAAATAAATTCAATGAAAGTTCAACAACAAAAAAGATATATTTGGTACATGTTTGAATGCGACCAATTGCCTAGCAAATCCTTCATGTTGGAAACCTTTACAAAGTAAAATCCTTAAAGCAATATCATAGCATTTGCTGAGGAAGACGCCCTAATTTTGTTGAAATTCTAATTTTTACACAATTGTATTATACTTTGATGAACTAACATGCCCTGCAAAGCGAGGCTTTAAGTGCTATTTTTTGTGACAAAATCTGAGATTTGTAATAAAATTATTAAAAACTTATTATTAAAACTTACTACGTATGCAATGTTCAAAACACTGCAAAGTGCAAGTACATGGCGTGCTGGAATGTCATAACACATCAATCAACCGTCACACCTAACCCCACCAGAGTGACATGCACCTTGGTGACATAGGCGCTGTAATTAAATAGTAATTTGCTTTGTTTACCTCTGCACTGGTTCAGCTCAAAATTAAAAGGGAATCAGAGAGAGAAAACTAACATTTATGAAAAATAAATCTATTTTTATGGAAATGATACAACATTGCTTTAATACTAGCTGAAAAGTAAGAATACCTTACTGTGTATTCCATCTACACAAGATATACATTTAACACACTGATGGTTTTTATAAAACCTTAGCGTTTACACATAAAATTACAAATTGTCAAGTAAATCATTTGAATACGACAGTCCCAAACACTCCTCAATTCTACAATTAAGGAGAAAAAATATTATTTAACAAGAAGGATCTTTAAAATTTGATTACCAAATACTTGAAGCACGAGGGCAAATATATTACATTTTTTGTTCATTCATCAGCCTAATGATTTACCTGGGAATACAGTTGAAATTCATATAATATTTGATCACATAACCTCACTGGGCTATTCCAGTTGAAATCCATACACCCCCTATGGAAGACACAACCTTCATCTTCACACACAGGGGTTACCATTTGAAATCTATACCCGGGGTGCGTACGTGTTTGCCCACAAACGAGGACACACACAAGATTTTTCACCCTAAACTGTGGACCTACTTCCAACCGAGGACTGTCCTCGGTCTCGAACTGCTGCAAAAGACCTCAAATGCATGCTAGATGCTTTAAACGCTATTTGCCTGAAACCGAGGACCACACGTGTAAAAACTACCGTCCGCAGGGTGATGGCTAAAATTCCGTTTCATATTATACACACAAAAAAATCCGCCATTTTAGTCCACGGTTAGGCGATGAAAACATCATACACAAGTCCTCGGTTAGATAGCAAAACACAATGTCCACGTTTGGAGGCAAACACAGACAGGTGTGTGTGTGTGGGAGATTATAATATCTTCAATAGGGGGTGTATAGATTTAAATTGGAATAGCCGGTGACAATCTCATTGGCAACAACATGGCACATTCTTTTCCCATATATTCTAAATTAAGGAATGTTTTTAAGTCCATGTAATTGATCCTATTTCTCACAAATTAAAAACAAAATACTATTAACAAGCACACATGTTGAAATCAGTTTAAAGTTCTATGTAAAACATGGATATTAATACACAAAAACATCCGACAAAGGCAAACATTGTTACAACCAAGGGACTGCCTTATTTCAAAAACTACTGCCCAGTACTACAAAGAAGGCAAACAGTGTTACAACCAAGGGACTGCCTTATTTTAAACACTACTGTCCAGTACTACAAGGCAAACAGTGTTACAACCAAGGGACTGTCTTATTTTAAACTCTACTGTCCACCACTACAAAGAAGGCAAACAGTGTTAAAACTGAGGCACTGCCTTACTATAAACACTACTGTACAGCACTATAAAGAAGACACAAGGCAACCAGTGTTACAACCAAGGGACTGTCTTATTTCAAACACTACGGTCCAGCACAACAAAGAAGACAAACAGTGTTACACCAAAGGGACTGCCTTATTTTAAACACTACTGTCCAGTACTACAAAGAAGGCAAACAGTGTTACAATCAAGGGATTGTCTTATTTCAAGTACTACAAAGAAGGCAAACAGTGTTACAACCAAGGGACTGTCTTATTTCAAGTACTACAAAGAAGGCAAACAGTGTTACAACCAAGGGACTGTCTTATTTTAAACACTACTGCCAGCACTATAAAGAAGGCAAACAGTGTTACAACCAAGGGACTGTCTTATTTTAAACACTACTGTCCAAGCACTATAAAGAAGGCAAACAGTGTTACAACCAAGGGACTGTCTTATTTCAAACACTACTGCCAGCACTATAAAGAAGGCAAACAGTGTTACAACCAAGGGACTGTCTTATTTCAAACACTACGGTCCAGCACAACAAAGAAGACAAACAGTGTTACACCAAAGGGACTGCCTTATTTTAAACACTACTGTCCAGTACTACAAAGAAGGCAAACAGTGTTACAATCAAGGGATTGTCTTATTTCAAGTACTACAAAGAAGGCAAACAGTGTTACAACCAAGGGACTGTCTTATTTCAAGTACTACAAAGAAGGCAAACAGTGGTACAACCAAGGGACTGTCTTATTTTAAACACTACTGCCAGCACTATAAAGAAGGCAAACAGTGTTACAACCAAGGGACTGTCTTATTTCAAACACTACGGTCCAGCACTATAAAGAAGGCAAACAGTGTTACACCAAAGGGACTGCCTTATTTTAAACACTACTGTCCAGTACTACAAAGAAGGCAAACAGTGTTACAATCAAGGGATTGTCTTATTTCAAGTACTACAAAGAAGGCAAACAGTGTTACAACCAAGGGACTGTCTTATTTCAAGTACTACAAAGAAGGCAAACAGTGGTACAACCAAGGGACTGTCTTATTTTAAACACTACTGCCAGCACTATAAAGAAGGCAAACAGTGTTACAACCAAGGGACTGTCTTATTTTAAACACTACTGTCCAGCACTATAAAGAAGGCAAACAGTGTTACAACCAAGGGACTGTCTTATTTCAAACACTACTGCCAGCACTATAAAGAAGGCAAACAGTGTTACAACCAAGGGACTGTCTTATTTCAAACACTACTGCCAGCACTATAAAGAAGGCAAACAGTGTTACAACCAAGGGACTGTCTTATTTTAAATACTACTGCCAGCACTATAAAGAAGGCAAACAGTGTTACAACCAAGGGACTGCCTTATTTTAAACACTACTGTCCAATACTACAAAGAAGGCAAACAGTGTTACAACCAAGGGACTGTCTTATTTCAAGTACTACAAAGAAGGCAAACAGTGTTACAACCAAGGGACTGTCTTATTTCAAACACTACTGCCAGCACTATAAAGAAGGCAAACAGTGTTACAACTAAGGGACTGTCTTATTTCAAGTACTACAAAGAAGGCAAACAGTGTTACAACCAAGGGACTGTCTTATTTCAAACACTACTGCCAGCACTATAAAGAAGGCAAACAGTGTTACAACCAAGGGACTGCCTTATTTTAAACACTACTGTCCAGTACTACAAAGAAGGCAAACAGTGTTACAACCAAGGGACTGTCTTACTTCAAGTACTACAAAGAAGGCAAACAGTGTTACAACCAAGGGACTGTCTTATTTCAAACACTACTGCCAGCACTATAAAGAAGGCAAACAGTGTTACACCAAAGGGACTGCCTTATTTTAAACACTACTGTCCAGTACTACAAAGAAGGCAAACAGTGTTACAAACCAAGGGACTGTCTTATTTCAAGTACTACAAAGAAGGCAAACAGTGTTACAACCAAGGGACTGTCTTATTTTAAACACTACTGCCAGCACTATAAAGAAGGCAAACAGTGTTACAAATGTTGTATTTCAGATATTAGATGGATGGATTCTTGTTACCTGATTGGTGGATAGATTGTCACATGACATTTAAAAGCTTAATCTTTGGTTTATAAGAGGTAGTGGTACTATTCTAACTACACTACTACTACTATTATTACTATTATTACTACTACTACTATTACTAGTACTGCAGTAAAGCCCTCAAAATATTAACAAGACAGTACAGGATTAGATTAGCCAATGTGGGTGAATGCGGTACATGGATATATGGCATCAATTTGATGTCACTTTCTGAATCACATCAGATTGACATCATGCGTTCACATAGTGCATCTACAAGGCCAACCCTGTCTAGTATCTGTGATGCATTTTAATTTGGGAGGGTAGAGTGAAGTTATTGTTTTCAGTTAGACTTAGGCTAGTCTATTTAAAATCCAAACTTCCCCTGTGGAAGATTTTGGGAATATCTTCCACAAGGAAATTTCAAATGGAATTAGCACATTGACCAACTCTATTTGAAACTCACTCGCTCTATGTGGAAGACAGTGGGTGTATGAAATTAAAATGGAGCTGCCTAATGTGTGTATTTAAATGGAATGAGCCCATATTACTAAGATTCTACATGGAAACCTACTACAAAGGTAGCTAAGAAATATTTCAGTTAGAAATTAAGCGAACATTAAAAATAGTTTTATTACAGTAGAGGTTGATTGTTTGTGGTAGTTCAATAAGATACCTACAGCCCAAAATAACCTAAATCTTCATACATATAATACTGACATAAAATTATGTTTATCTCTACGGGCAAAATTGTTAATAAGCCAGACTGTTAATAAAACCAAAAATACAAATAGATGAAATAAAACTACCCTTTATTATGAGGGCATATTGTCAAACCATAATAATGTCCAGATCTTAAGTTTACATAATCTAGGTACCCTTATGGCCAGAGAAGATATCTTACACTTCCCATAATGCATTTTCCCATTTTAATTTTCTGCACTGATCTGCTATCTAGTGCAACATGGATCGACAAAAATGACAAAATGTACCTCAATAAAATAACGAGAATATATAAATGAACAAATAGAATAAACAGAGCACATCTAGATTTTGTAAAATACGTTTGTTTCTTGACTATCGACTCATGTTTAACCAGTCTTTTCTCAAATTGGGAACCTGTACAAAGTAATGTGAATGATGCGCCATGTTGCAAAGGATTCTGGGAAGGGTAAGATATTTTCTCTGCCTTTTGGTCATGCTGCAGGAAATAAGTGACATATAATAAGGTCATCTTGAATAGATGATATTGACCATACAGACTTGCAAATGCAAACAGGAAATTGCTCATCCAATACATCACCTCAGGTAATACCAAGGTTAGTTAATTTAAGTCTAACCCTAAACCTAACCCTAACTCATTTAACTCCTGAGATGATGTTTTTGAGGAGCAATTCCCATCTTCATATCAATATACCAGTACTGAAGGACAGAAAGACAACATTATAGTGTATATTTAAAATATAAACATCTTGGATTTCCATTGTATTGAATGTTTTTGTAATTTTTTTCAGAACTTGAAAACTAGCTTTCATTTCCATTGCTAAAAATTGTCCAATCGAGTCAGCTAAAATTGCACTCCACAGCGGAAGTATCATCGTTATTAAGTTCAAATTTGGGATGCACCACTGCTGAATTCCTCTCTCAATATCGCCACATCCCGATAACTACCAACACTCACTATGAGCCAATATGGTCTCAATTCTGATGACAAAGTTCAATAACCTCCATTCAACATGCATAGCTCAAAAGTTAACCTCAAGGTGTGGAGCATGAGATTTTGTACCCAACACACCCAAAGGTCATTCTATGCATGTAGAAGTCTATTAGGGTTAAAGAACTGTGTACTTACAGATGAGCATGATTGAGATGCTAGTGATTGTTGAATATCAGAATCAGTTGATGCAGTCACCCACTGGTTAATCTGAAAAGGCAAAACAAATGAAAGAAGAAACCATTAAAATAAACAATTAGAATAATAGGGGGATAAAAATAAGTGGGTAATGGTGAATCCAAAGAACGAAGACAAAAACACATCAAGGATCAATAAATAATACAAGAGCATATACCTTGACTATAGGAACAACTGGAAAGAGAGCAAACTACACCAACTTGATGTGGGTATTAAGTAAAATACAGACTAAACGGTACGCAGAGGGAGATAAAAAACAACAAACTAATGTAGGCATAGAAGTAGGTCAACTTCTTTAGCCAAAAATTACCAATTCCAAGGCCCGCAGAAGGGTTAATTAAACCTGCAAAAACAACAGGGATCAATATGAATACAAAAGTGCAGTAGTACAAGATATGGAAAACCAATGACTGTGCACATAAGCTGACATGTTAAACCAACAACCAGTGCAGGCACAAAAACAGGCAAAGTTAGATGGCCAAAAATGGCCAATTCCAGAGTCCACAGAAGTGTTAGGAAAACAAAACAAAAGCACACCGGAAGTGATGAAAATCACTGTGCACATATGCAGAAAAAACAACAACAGCAAACAAACATGATGTTGTCGTTTGTTTGTTAAGACAGTATATAAGAGGGGAACAACATCCCATGGGGGTGGGGACTCACTGAAAATGGGGGATGGGTATGGGCCTAAATTGAATTTGTCATTAAATGCAGCATTTGAGGCTGCATAATCTGTGTACATCATCATCATAATAATACAAGCAATTATACATGATAGATGTAACTAATCAAACAATGCATTGATTTCAGTGAGAATTCTGGCACATATTGCAATATATTCCAATGTAACTTTGGTGGAACCTTTATTTAAATGTAATTATATATTGCTGAATTGTGGATGTTTGTGAAACCAATATGTGACAAGCATTGAAATTGATATGCTGTAAAAAAACAGGAAAACTGAAACTAACAAACAGAACATGACATTTTCAAAAAGAAGGGGTTCCACACACTATTTTTCATTTTGTTTTGTGACGTGGAATTCACTAATGATATAAATTTGTATGAGGAGTTTAGATGCACAATGGGATATATCCAAAGGCTGTCTTGTATTTTTTTACCAATAATTGTTATAGATATCTTTGTAATGGCTTATTAGGAAGGGGTACTGACACAATTGGAGAGTGTGTAATAGGGCTATTCCATTTAAAATCCACACTACCTCTGTGGAAGATTTTAGAAATATCTGCTACAGGGGAGTATATGACCCAGAAATTGGGCTATTCCACTTAAAATTCATACTTCTCCTGTGGAAGATTTTGGAAACATCATCCACGGGGGAGTATGAATTTCAAAAGGAATGAACACATTGGCTGCTCCATTTGAGAATCCCTTTGTGGAAGATTCAGATTGAATCTTTCTCAGATGGTGTATGAAATTCAAATAAAGCTGCCTAATGTGTTCATTCCCTTTGAAATTCATACTCCCCTTGTGCAAGATAGTTAAAAAATCTTCAACAGGGGTAGTATTAATTTTAAATGGAATTGCCCAATTTGTGGGATAGAATACACTTTTCAATGGGAGATGAATTGTGCAGCTAGGATTGATCATTTGCCGGGATCATTTGTTTGAGATATATCAATTCCTTTCAAAGGACAAGAAGCCAAAATTATTTCACATTAAAATCAAATTTTTGATGACGGCTTATCACTGGTAGTTAAGTTTATTCAAAAACCACACCTCAAACATGGGGAAAATTAAACTTGATTCCAAAGTAAAATGCATGTGAAATTCTCTGCAAGTATCAGGTGTGAATGGTCACACAAACAAGGTAACAACAAAACACCAAATATAAATAGTGCCTGATATGATATGGATTTACGTATTGGTACGCAATTGTTATCAGTTATCTTTTGTTGGTCCAGTAGGGCAAATTCTGATGGCTGGTGTTTGCGGTGGTTTTCCAGTCGCGTGCCTGATATGTAGCGAAGTCATTAGGATGAGACTTTATCAGATCTTATTTGTATCTCAAACAGTACCAGTGATAAACTCATTACTAAATGCATAAACAACTTCCACCCTCAACAGATGACAAGCTTCCACAACAAGCAAGGCCTAAAACTAAATTGGCTTATTCCATTTGAAATGCTATCTTATCTCCAGTTGAACTTTATGGCCAGTCCAGCTGGGCATTTTATGTTTAAAATCTTACAGAAAAGCATAAATTTACAAAAGCATGGGTCAGTCATGCTATATGGAAAATGCAGTTTGTGTAAGTGCTGTGCCCAGAGGTGTGTATGCCATTCTATACCAATCCACAATGTTGAGCATTGCATTATCTTTAATGCATAACATAAGCTTAAGTACAAGCTAGTAAAGCTACTTACTAAATGCAAGACATGGTTATTATAAGATTTTTAGTAAATTTTACAATTATTTCATACGTCATAAACAATGTGGATAAATATTGTAATCCAAATTTTACAACCTGTCGACTCCTATGACAATGACAGCACAAAGGATTCAGTCTGGGAGCCGGGTATGAGAGGTAAACTTGCCTTGTTGCAACAAATACACAGTAAACAGCTATTCAAAAAAATGATTTTGGTCAGGCATGTGAAATTTTCTTTAACATAGTATGACTAGACTAGACTAGTGCTTGGTATTTTCCATGGATATATCTGATACTGTTATCAAGATAGACACATGTGTTATCATATTGACTGCATACTGATACATTGGTGAATCAGCTTAGAGGCTAGAATGACCTCATGTTTTGTGCCACAGATATCATCAGAGAAAGAACTTGGTATTATAAGTACAAATGAGTGTGGGTATGTTTTAGGGTGTGCAGAAAGCTAACATTTACAGGCCCTTCAGGTCTTTCTTATGAAGCTCATAGGTGAAAATATTGATGGCTCACAAGAATCCAGGGCCATTGCAAATTTTAAAGGCATTTGGCCCAAGAGCCTGCCTATTAAATAGAGGCCTGTATGGATGTCTTGTGAGTGTGAAGTGATGGGTTGTCTGGCCCCAAAACTTCAAAAGATCATGGGCACTTCGGTCTGTAAACATTGACCCCGGGGGGTCAAGATATTAGAAATTTATCAAATTTTACCCCCTAAATGGCTTAAGACACTAATACGGACCTCTACATGGTGTAATGTGTATGACAATTTTCTCACTTCATGAGTAGGCCTACTAATAAAGAGAATAAACTGGAGCCATACAAATTCATTTTCATTGTTTTGGTTTATTACTTGTGTACCTGAGTAGGCCAGCCATCCCCAGAACCATCTCTGCAAATAAGTGAACCTTAACATCGAAGATGGGTTGAAATGACAACCCTAAACGTCGAAGATTTAGAGAATACAGGTATTGTTTTAGCCCCTAGAGTGCATCTATCGTCTCATATAACACGGGCGACATCATTATTTTAAGTTGTTTTACATAAAAATAATGATGTCGCCCGTTATATGAGACGATAGATGCACGACAGCTGCTAAAAACAATACCTTTATTCTCATTCTTAAACACTTCAATTCAAATACAAATATCATTCAAATTTTAATCAAATTAAATCTACATTTTGCAAGGAATTACCTAGGGCTTAAAATCGACCAGTCTCGTTGTTGCTGTGCACCTCCGATTGGTCCAAATAGCGAGTACGCATATCGCGTTGACGCACACACGCTGACCCGTGTGATATCGTGTCATATCACACGGGTAAAGCTGGGTAAGAACCAATAAGATTGCAGAAACGTTCTCAAGTGTTTAAGAATACCCTTAAAAGGTAATACCCCTTTTGCTAAAGCTGGCGTCTATGCCAGCAGGTCATAATTCAACCCTTTTCCGCCATTTTTTGTGACAAGCATGTGGTCCTGTGGTTCTTGAGTTATGTTGTAAAGAGGGCTGAAACAACAACACTTTAAAACATACATAACTCATTAAACAACAATGCAATAAATCAAGCAAGTTTTCAACGATTTGTAGAATGAACTTTTGCAAAACATCAAAGTGTTATTTTTCAATAATATATTGATTTAGATAATGAAAATCATTTTGGATGCTTTCCATTAACACTTTCCATTAAATAAACTGAACATGGTATCATCTGCTTATCATATCTGCTTATCATCTGTTAGCACTTTTTATCAGCTGTGTCCAGGGTTTTCTATTTGAACTCAAATATACGTTCTATTTACAGATGATATGATTAATGAGGTGGTTTTCATAAATGAATGCAGGTCTTCATTAGATGATTCATTTGTGCTTCTATGAGAAAATTGGTGTGTGCAAGCAGTTATTGCATGGTGCCATCTTGTGTGTTGTAGTCTTTTTGTTTTAATGCCTATCACACAGTACTGCCAAGGATGGTCATTTAATCCTATGACCCTCCCAAGAAATGACGCATCGCGCCGACATCGAGGCTGAAGGCTGACTACCATAGTGCAGAAGCTCTATCACCTGGTTCCTCTAGGGGGGTTATATTAGGCCCCATTAGCATAGTAAGAAAATCGGGGATATCACTGTTTGCAGGGGTATCCCCAGTTTATCGGAATTGTACAGGACTGTATCCCTGTTTCACACCTTTTACAATCGCACACACCCCACTCACAAATAGGTTAAGTTTTCATGTTTAGCAAGATACTCAAGTACTATCTGCCTGTTCCATCATGCTCCGCTTTTGATAAAAGTGGTCTCAAACTGTTCCACTTTGAGTCAGACTGTCACATCAGTTAAATGTGGATTATGATGACATAGAAGAATCCTATGGGAGGAGCGGGGGTTGCTTGATTCACACTTTGACAGGAACTTTTAAGCGACTACCCAAATTTGAGGATTATTTTACCTAATAACGGCCGATTTGACCATTTTATTTCTTAAATAGGGACCTTGTTGGATATTTTTACGGTTGATTTGACAATTTTTTTACCATTTTTTCTCAAATCAAGACCCATGTTTAGGGATTTGTTGCAAAAAGTGACCGTTAGAGGTACACATCCCGTATACCTTATATGCGTGATTACCCCACGGGGTGGGGATGGGTGGGTAACGTAGACTCTGTAACTTTTCCGTTAGCATGGTTAGTTACAAACTTACAGCCGGGACAAATGTCCAGGAACTGGAGTAAAATTACACGTAAAAATCTACACGTCCCTAAACAAATATTACCTTTTTATCAATATACAATGTATTATTATAATTTGCAATTCATAATTCCTTGGTTTGAAGCATCACTATTGAACTTGTTGTAACTGTAAATGCCGGAAATATGTCGATAGGCCTTATGTGTCCTGGCTCAATTTCCTATTTAAAGCTCTAAAAGGTTTGGCCGGTAACTTTGAGAGTACTCTTTTAAAATGTCCCAGGTAGATCCCAGGCCCTTTGAGATGCATTACATCGGGGACACATTGAGCTGTTACATCCCTGGCTAAACCTCGGTTAAGTCCCTGCTATTGCCCAGGTCCTGGAGGGTCCAATTTTGTCTAGATCATGGGATTGGGCTCGGAAATATGTTCTACATGGGAGGTTTCCCCATTACCTTTGTGATATTTTTGTTTCAATATTTCTAACATCCACTCTGTATGAGTAAAGATTGTTAGCTGAACTTTTTATTGGTCTTGATAATAATTCAAAAATTACACAAGATGACAAGGCAAAAATATGAATGATTATCTTTATTGACCCTTCTAAAGATTATTAAAAAAATATGGCACTGAACAGCTGATATGGCAGTTAAATTACGTCCAGTATGACGTGAATGAATTGATACGGAGATAGCAGACATCCTGAATTAAATGATAACCACTTTGACAAACAGTACATCATCTAGCAGCCATTGGCATTCACATGGCATAACACATGCTATCTTCTCATAATTAGTAAACAAGTGAGACAAAGAATGGATCAATAGGGGGCAGTATGTAGACCTGCAGAAGCACACGAAGCCTCAATAAATTAGTTACCATATCAATTATTTAATGCTTTACATGCATAGGCTTCAAAATAAAAAAACAAAGTTTTGAGATATTTTCTCAATATATCAAGAGCTATCTCAAGAACCACTGAACCAATACTAGGCTTATTTGTACTCATTTTAATGCATTTGTCCTCAGACATTTGTGATCCATCAAAACCGACCACTTTGTGGCTGGCTTCATTAGCAGATAACAATGAAAAAAGATGAGAAAATATAAAGAAAATAAAACGAAATTAAAGCTTGTTTTGCCTCATAAAACATTTTTGCTGTATCTGATTTCAGCAAGTAAGGTGTCATTTTAAAGCTGAAAAACATTGTTAACAATCATATCAACAGTTTTGATCCCTCAAAGAAATTTGGACTTGCAATAAATTGTGGTTTATATTATGATGGTAATTTGGTATGAGAATTATACTACAATAGGGATGTGCCGCTAACATGGATCACATTTTTCACCATCTGGCAATGACCCCTTTTTGGGGTAAATTTAAAAAAACCTCTCTATTAAGGTAAGCTAAGGTACCAAGATACCCAAACCGAACTTGAGTACCCCCAGGATTAAACGTCAATATGTACATGTTTCATGACTAAATGTTACTACTTTCATTTGCAGTATAACTTGGTCAAAATGGGGGTAATATTGGGCTATTCAATTTGAAACCCATACACGCCCTATGGGTCATAACCAAGACATCTCCCATACAGGGAGTGTTGATATCAAACAGAGTCAGTAAGGTAACCCCATTTGAAATTCACACTCCTTGTGTGGAAGATTAAGATCATTTCTTCCATCTGGGGGTGTATGGATTTCAACTGGAATAGACCATGTGATGGGAGTTGGATCAAATTTACAATGATTACTTCTCAATTCTAAATTGACATTTTCTAGCCTTTTCTTCAATTGCATCATTGGATCAATTGTTTCTTCTCTTCTCTTCTTTGAAGTGGTTTTCAGCTCAAAAGCGCTATATAAATTTGGTATATATAAAATTTACTTCAGTAGAAAAAACATTCAGGTACAGTTTCTGATCAAAAGGGCACCAATTCCAAATAGGTTCAGAAGCATTGCAAAGGTTAGAACTTGCAGTGAGGTGTTTCACAGCCCACACTGCAAAATGCAACAATATGGCAAGTAAAAAACCCTGTTATTTCTCCTCCAATTACAGTAATAGTTTCTAGAGTATTGCTCTGTTGTATTCTATTGTGCTGTTTTCTGTCTGTCATGCTGCCCATCTTCTTCCCTCCCTCCTGTCTCATTTGCTTTCTCTTGTTCTTTCTCACTGTACCCTGTATTACATAACTGAAGATATACACTATTATCTCCAAACAAGTCCATGCAAGCTTTCCTCAAAAACTTCACACAACAACTCCATCTAAACAACACAAGGGATGCCTGGCTCATAATTTTACTCCGCCAGAATTGTGCAGAAATGACATCTCGATCATCAAGCCTCTTGAAAGTTCAAACAACTTTCTCTTTTAGGTAACAATATGATAAGCTATTTTTAGCTTTTGTGTCGGAGTGAGCTATCAGGTTGTACTTATAAATAGCACTGTGGCTGGATCATGTGTGTATGGCCAAACCTGTTACAGCATTGGCTGCTGGGTGCATGAACAGTAACATTCTTAATGCTCTCCCAGGAATGCTCTGTATGATATTTTCCAAAATATCAAGAGCTATCTCAAGAACCACCGAACCCATACTAGGCTTGTTTGTACTCATTTTCATGCATTTTCCTGCTGATTCCAAATATGGTTATGAAAATGTACAGTTCTGAAATGTTTGCATTTAAAAAAAATAAAAGAGTTATTTTTTGGGATATTCCATTTGAAATCGGCCATACCCTGTGGGAGTATGTTTTTCAAATGGAATTGGCTAAGGTTAATTATTTTGAAACCCCTACTCCCACTCTATATGGCTTTACACATATTTTCCACAAATGGAAGTTACCCAATTGTCTATTCAATTTGAAACACAGTGGCTAAATCTTCCACAGGGGAGTATGGATTTCAAATGGAATACACCATTTTCAGATTTCACACCACCAAATAGAATTATATGGTTGTGCACCCTTAATTTCAATTCTCAGAAAAACCCATGGACAGCTAAATTAAGCATTAAAATAAGCAGAAATTTGCATAGTTTTGGCAAACTTTGGATTGGTCATGATTAGTAATGTTAAATACTGCAAGTGTGCCACAGATGGGAGAGCTCGAATAATTTTTAATGATTTTAAGTAGCCTTTTCTTAACAGAAACACTGGCATGATTTTGCATGTAAATTAGGCGATTCCCGGACATCGTAGACTTTGAGGGCCAGTCGTAAAAAATAATGACGGTCAACCTATATTCTTTCCCAGCCAGAGGGATCAGGCAAGGGCTGATTTCAACCATCATAGCTGTCGCTTCAAATTGAGTTGCTCCTGTGAAGAAAAAATGATGTTTTCTTAAGGCACATTTAGCACATACAGGGTGTCCCATAAAAAATTACCAAGCGAATAACATTGAACGTAAGTCGAGAAATAGACATCAGAATCAAAAATATTTAACTGTAGCGTATAGCTTATCTTGTTGTGCATCACATAAGAAAATTTTATTTGATTTGATTGACTGGTTACGAAGAAATGAACGACTACATAATGCGTGCATCAATGCAGTTCATTCCAAGTTTGATCAACAGGCGCTTTTTTCATACGCACTCACATTATCTATTCTATAATCCGACGGTGTTATGTCATTCATGTTGTGCATTATATTTTAACTTTCCAAAGAACATTTTGAGCCAAGAATGACAATTATCAAGTGCTTACAGCTTTATGTGTGATTTGTTGATACCATGCAAAATTAATGTTGAAGTTTTAAAAGATTTAAGCTTTGCATTACAATTTCTTGGAAATATTCCAAAAACATTAACGTGTGTGAGAAATTTTTAAAGCCAGCTGGAACTCTTTATGCAATAATTATTTATGCAACATTTATATCAACATTACAGTACGACAGCAACTTAGCTCACTTCCGGTAATTTTTACCGGCGTGACCTCTGCTGTTACGTAACGCAATGTTGAAAATCAGGTGGCAAATACGGTTTTTTTAGAAAACATCAAAAAAATGGAATACACGAGTCGTTTCTCCCTTCATTTCCATATTGAGCCCATAGATAAGATATGAAACATGAGTATAAGGCAAAGAATAACGTGTAAAAGTAGAATTATTGTGGAAAAAATGAATGCTTTTGGTGCGAAGTAGCCTAAAAATGAGAGAAAATGCATGTCACGATCACTAAAATGGTTATATCTGCAGCTTTGAGGAAACGCCGGTCTAATGCTTTTCTGTTGTGATAAACATTAATTAACCACAGCTTGTATTAAAATTTCAGCGAAAATGAGCGGTGGAACAACCTAGTCGTAGGTTGAAAAGTTGCGTTCTTTGAGTCCTCGTGCGTCGAAGCGCACGTTGCAAGTGTCACGATGCTTCACATAATGGATCCCAGCCGGCGCTGTCTATTATACATGTTATATTGATGAATATAGCAATTAAAAGCGTCTATTGTTATATATTTTATAAATGCAAAATACTCTATTGTGTAACAAAATATTGTAGTCGTCAAAGAAGGTAGTATCATCTCATTTAACTGAAGTACAAGCAGTTTTGAAAAGATTGTTGTTGAGTGAGATCCTTGAACACGTTGAACGAGAAATAAGATAGCAAAAGAATACCCTTTGCCCGAACAAGTTGCGATGGCTTAGTGGACAGAGCGAAGGTGTGCAGTGCCGAAGGTTGAGAGCTCGATTCCCATGTTATCTTATCGATGATGTGGAATTTTTCAGTTCGTTTTTCTTTTCTTTTTTCCTCTCCCTTTTGTCTTGATAATATAGGCCTAATGAATGTCGGCTTGAAGGCCCACTTTTTTCATGATTTATTTCTTGTTCATGTTTAAGCCTAATCCTACATTCGAGTTCATATCTTTTTAAAAAAATGCATTTAAGTTCAGTAGCTTTCAATATGATATAATCAAATAAAGCATGTCAAACTTAAGAAATTTTTAGACCCCTCCCATATCGGCAACATATTTTATGAACTTTTACATACTGCAGTTACTGTCCGTTTTCCTATACACAATACACAGTGCTCTCACCATTGACGCGTGACCTCTACAAATGATGTATGTTGGAAGAATGGACACTTGCCTAGTTAACATCACTGTGTGAAAAATAACCAGCCAATATTTAATTTATTCTCCAAACTTCTAGCAAATATGTTTCTCTAACATGACCTAAAATTACAGCTAGGTTAGATGTTCAGAAATGGTCGCACTTTTGTAAAATATGAGTGAAGGCAAAGCATAGCTAGCTCATAGCTAGCCAACTCCCCGTGTTAATTGAATGGAGATTTGACAGAAAATATTATACAAATATTTACTGCTCATGAGGGATCTGGTGGAATCTATTGTCCCCGAGGTGAACTGGAGACCGTGAGCCTACTATTTTCCCTCGACCGAGTTCACCGAGGGGACCAATAGATTCCACCAGATCCCGAATTTAGAGCAGTAAATATTTGTTTTATATCCTTCATTAATATATATTTTGTTTATTAATTGGTTAAAATAAATGTAGGCTAGGCCTAGTCAAAGCTAGGCTGGCCTTGCTTTGTTTTGATTGAATGCACGTGCCACGTAGGCCTACATGCATGCATGCACAAAGCACGCAAACGGTGGCTAAAGCTTACCGTGAAAGTTGTAAACCTCTACAATACCGCAGTGAAACGATCGAGTAACCATGTTCTCTGTTATTTTACCATCAAAATTAAGATACTGATCCTGATGTAACTCAGATTTATGCCATGAAACCGCCGTATTTTAGCTGCACTTCTGTGCTGCTTCGGTGCTGCTTGCGTGCTTCGCAGGACAACATGACTTGCTACACATTAATACCCCGGAACCGGTACTGATATCCCGCGTATGTGGCGAGTTGCACTGACCACTAGGAACTGCGACGCTGCTATGCGGTCATACACGCTCAGAGGAGATAGTAAAACTATTTCCGGGAGATAGTACTTTGAATAGTACCCGTTGCCCTCATCGATCGGCTTTTTGATTGCTTTGCAAAATAGCAAAACTATTTTTGGTCACATGATACTCGTTTAACCAATTAATGAGCGAGAATATATTAATGAAGGATATAATGAGCTATATTGGTAACGGACCGCTCCGTTCTGAAGGATGCCACAAAAAACCGGTACAAGCTACATTTAAACTATTCTAAATAGGTTCTAGAAAATATAGTTTTGTAACATGTCCTAAATTTTTAGCTAATTTAGATGTTTGGAGAGGGTCGCACTTTTGTGTTTTAGGAAGGATATGTAAACGACAGATAACACCAAAAATATGAAGAAATTATTTCCAAACCGTGTTAAGTCAACAATCATTATGTTGCTCATTTTGAAGAATGCTGGTTAACAAAAAGCAGGTCATTGTCTCATTTCGTGAACAAAGGTACACATACCATTGTTTCCTTTCGTTTCCTTTATAATCGGTTACCCAACTGAAGCTATAATACCAGCTTTATTGCGATGTCGCACATGTAAAACAGACACTTGTGCACAACCAGAGAAGATCTGATTTAATCAGTTGAGCTGCTTCAATGAGTGTTATCTTGGTTTAATAGCTTTTAATGGGGTTTAAGTCCTGCAAAGGTCGAGATGAATTCTACTGTAGACATGACTGCATCATGATGCATACATATCAAATCATGAGATGCACAAATTTCAAACCTAATATTTTGGCATATTTGTAATTTTTACACAATGTTCAACTTACACCTCGGATTACACCTAATATAATTGGAATCAGCCAAGTTCGTTGTCTAGACCAATCCCCATAGAACACCACAGTTAAGCGGTCAAGATATTAAGTGTTTTCTTTCATTTTTATCTCGCTACTTCTGCTTCAAATGTAACGTGAAAACCTTCCTGACAGTTATTTACTAATATTATAAATATTGTTATAATTTTTGAAATGACAAAACTTCCAATTTGCCCGAAATCGTATATTATGGCTTTAATAAAAATATGAAAACTAGGATTTAAAAATATGAGTTCAAATCAAATCAAAAATCAAAGAGAGGTGCTTGCGGGGCTCGAACCAAGATCGAACTTCCAAATACATGTATTTACCACTAAGCCATACCAGAGATATGATTAATTTGGTGACAATAATAGCAATGTTATTCCCACTCAGTGCCTCACTCGTGTATTCTATTTCTGGAATGAATTAACACCGTCCAAATAATGTAACACAAACCTTTATGCTGACTTTTAAAATTGTTTGAACGTTGGGAGTATTATTTTAAAGTTAAATAACCAACAATGGACAATTGACAATGAAAGTTTCTTTGCAGGAAAAACATCGGCCGTACAATATATGGCGTGACAGTAGTCACACACAAAGATAAACATTTCAACATGTTCAATATCGACTACTGAATATACCCCAACCAAAATTCACGAAATTTTCAGGCAAGCTAACTTAAGTTATTCTATAACATGACACCGATTTTTGATTCCGGCGCTTTTTCTTGCTTGATGATATGAACATTTTTGTGTTCGTGACATGCAATTTTTCTCATTTTCCGAGCTACTTTGGACATGTTCAAGCTTCTTTTTTTCCATTTAATTCAACTTTTACACGTTATTTGTTGCTTTACACAAATGTTTGATGTCTTATCTGTGGTCAGGGTACATAAATGATGCAATTCTATTCTGGAGCTATTTTGATAAAAAGCGTTTGCCGGCTAAAATTTCAACATTGTGTTACGTAAACCGTGTTCACCAACTCGTATAAATTTTCTGTCGAACAAAAGAGGTCACGAAGTTGCTGTCGTACTGATTAAAGAAAAAATATATTTGCAAGTACTGAGCATCATTTTACATGCAAGCTTTCATTTTCAATATCGTGCAGGTTTTTAGATTTGAACAAAACCTAATTAAATGTTTTACAAGAAATAGATTGTTTAAAAAGGAGGATTTGACAGAACAAAATATGAAGCCCATTGACAGTTAACCACTAGTGTGCATTGTGTTGAATGATCTTTCTTTCAAACTTGGAATGAAGTGAATTGACGCATGCGTTATGTAATTGCTCATTTCTTCGCGATCAGTCAACTGATTCCAGCAAAATTAGAGTATATGATGCAGAATAAGATGGGCTACACGCTGATATTTAGATTTTTAGATTCTGATATCAATTTCTCGACTTACGTCCAAATTCATTCGCCCGGTAATTTTTTATGGGACACCCTGTATATCTATGGGACTCTGATTTGGTGGTGTGAGATCATAATATGTTTTAAACAGATTTTTCCAAAGATATTCTAAATATTTCTGTCCAAAGTAAATTATCTATATAGCTGTTAAAATTTCAACAATAAGTTAATTGCTGATTGTCTCATTGGAGATGTGGTGATACAGGCAAAATGGGCTATTACAGTTTAAATCCATACACGCCATGGAAGACATTACCTTAACCCTAACCCAACCAAAGCTCACTAAAGCTCACTATTACAACCACAATTGTGCATGCCTTCCATGTGATGCGATGACCAGTGTCCGAATCAATAAAATAAAACGAGTTGTCCCATGGACAACCAGGTTGTAATTTCTGGTTGTCCACCAAAGTCTTTGGTTGTCCGAAAGCTGCCACAATCTGAACAACTACATGTGACCAATAAAGTGGAGTGAGTGTAGTCAATTTATGGACAATTACTCTTAAATATTTTACAATTCATCAGTTGTGTCAGGTTTGAGCAAGTTTAAGCAAACTAACATGCTGAAAAAGTGACATTTGGCTGTAGATCTTTGGTTGTCCGACGGACAACTAGAGCATTATTTTCGGTTGTCCGGTGCATGTTTTGCTTGTCCCGGGCGAACGGACAACCAAAATTTCGAACACTGGCGATGACGCAATTAGCCCAAGTCATATACACTCAGGGAATCACTGGCCAGGCCAGTGTAACCCCTATGGCTAGAGGCTGGTGATTTTCTCGGGACCTGAGGTTCAAATCCCAGGGGTACAAAGTGACTTCATTGTTCATCTTCTCTCCTTTTTTATTTCTTATTTCCCTTCCGATAGCAAAACAACCATGGGCACAATTTGGGTTAATCTTCCACACCCCCGTGGCTAGAGGCTGGTGATCTACTGCGTGGCATGTGAGGGGTCTGAGGTTCAAATCCCGGGGGTACAAAGTGACTTCTTTGTTCGTCTTCTCTCCTTTTTTGTTTCTTCTTTCCCTTCCGATAGCAAAAAAACATGGGCACGGTTAAGGTTAGAGTACATGTTTTTCCTAGATTTAGGGCTCCTTAACCCTAATCCAACCAGAGCTCTCTAAAGCTCACTATTAAAACCACTGCTCGTGCATGCATTCCACATGATGCGATGGCGCAATCTGCCTAAGTCATATATACTCAGGGATTCGCTGGCCGGGCCAGCGTAACCCCTGTGGCTAGAGGCTGGTGATCTTCTTGTGGCATGCGAGGGATCTGAGGTTCGAATCCCAGGGGTACAAAGTGACTTCTTTGTTTATCTTCTCTTAATCATCTTTCCCTTCCGATAACAAATGTGCAAAATTAGGTTAAGTTTGGCCTGAAATAGGTCAGAAGGAAGATGCACATATATAGCAAATTTGGCTACATTTCAAGCGGGGAGAGGTTAACCTCCCAAGTATACAGAGTGCTGTTCAAATTGGTCTCTTAACCCTCTCCATGCAGGTGTCAACTGCAGACGACAAGTTTCAAGTTATCAGAATTGTACATTTTCATGACCATATTTGGAATCAGCATGAAAAATGCATTAAAATGAATACAAACAAGTCCTGTATTCTTTCATTGGTTCTTGAGATATGTCTTGATATTTTGAGAAAAATTCTCAAAACTCAGGCTTTTTATGTTGAAGCCTATGGCATTTACTTCAATCTGTAATACATTGAGAACCATATATGAATAGCACTCTACAAGGAAGATACCCTTGATTTTTTATGTTATAGTGTTTACTTGAAAATACTGCATTTTGATCAAAAACCTAAATCTAGACACTAAAATCTTGTTATTCTCATCCCTATTTTAGTTCAAGGAGGCATATACGAAGGCATTGACAGAAAATCCTGAAATACTGCTGGGGCAAATCCTGAAAATCTGATTTTTTTTCTACATTTTCTACAGGGAATGGAAGATCCTGTAATCTGGATTAATCTTGCTAATTCCAATCATAATCTTATCCCTAACTCACTCTCAATCCTTATCCTAATATCAAAGCCTTCGGGGGCAAACACGATCAGAGTCTATCTGAGCAACCATCATTGGCATTTGAATGCAACCTGTGTACATAGTCCTTGCCCTTAATAATGCTCTGCGTGCAGGTCATAGGTTTCAACATAAAAAGTTTTAGGATATTTTCCCAAAATATCAAGACCTATCTCAAGAACCACTGAACCAATACTAGGCTTGTTTGCATTCATTTTAATGCATTTTCATGCTGATTCCAATTTTAATCATAAAAATGTATAATTCTAAGATTTTTGAATTCTTAAGAAAATTTAGAGCTTGTCAACAACACCTGTGTGTAGAGGGTTAAGTTGGGACAAGATAGTTAGGTTGTGTATGTGTAGTTATGGTACACCTCTCATTTTAATGTTAACTTGACAAGACTAACACAGGCCTACAGATAAATGTTGACAATGTTCTCATTATAAAACAAATAGTGTTCTATTGCTACTGTTTTATTTTGGGAGATACTTTATATGGTGGGTGAATGGAGATGTGATAGAGATCTGTGGAAGGTTTGGAATTGTGTGCAATCACATTAACACCGAAAATTAAGTATTTGCTCCCCATGTGTCCAATATTTCACACTACAAAATATTTTTGAATTTCTGGTATGTACAACGTCACGGTAGCATATTTGGCATTTAGATAACAGAGGTTGAAATACATTGTCTGACCTCAATCATTGGGCTATTCCAGTTGAAATACAAACACCCCTATGGAAGACATGACCTTAATCTTCCACACAGGGAGTGGGAATTTCAAATGGGGTTACCTGAATGGGCGACTCCATTTTGAAATCTCTGCCCCCTGTGTGGGAGTCATGTCTTCCATAGGGGATGTATGGAATTTAACTGGAAAAGCCAAAAATCAAGTGCTAAATAAGACCCATACTGCTCAATGTGATATGATAAGTTGGTAAAATTGAGTTAATACCATTTCACTTTGATCACTACCTGATATAAGCTTACTGATGATAAAATCCATAAATTCCTGGCAATTTTATGGCCTTTTTGTTTTATATTCTTTTGTTACTTTATTGCTTTTTGCACCTTATTTTTGCATATATCTCAATTTAATTTTTTTGGAGTTGCAGATTTTAAAACAGTAGACCTTTTTCTCCAGGGGGAGGGCAATTTTGTGAAAAGTACACCGGCGTGGTGGCCTAGTGGTTAGAGCGTCCGCCTCACGATCGGGAGGTCGCAGGTTCGAATCCAGGCCGGGCCATACCAAAGGCTTTAAAAATGGTACCTACTGCCTTCTTGCCAGGCGTTCGGCATTGAAAGAATGGAGTAGGGAAAGTTAAACACATGGCTACCAGTGGATGGGACTAACCCCCTGCTGTAGCTTTTCTGCTGTAAGGTAAGGCGGTCGCCTAGGGCAAACGCAGAGGGGCGCAAAAAAAGAGCGATAAAAGAAAAAAAAAACGGGAAAGGAGAAAGAAAAGGGAAGAAAAAATGAGGCCGGATAAAAAGAAAAACTGGGAAGAAAAAATAAAAAGGGGGCGAAAAGAGAAACAGAAAACAGGGCGGAAAACTGATGAGTTTTCAAGGGGGTAACCCCTTAACACTTTTTGATATGCTTTGGTGGGGCGGCAGGGAGAGGCTTTGCCTAGGGCGGCAAAATCCCTAGGAACGGCCCTGCTTGCAGACATGTGGCCTTATGTGGACCTTTGTATGCAAATTTTGGGAAGTGCGCTGCACCCCCTGCTCCTGCATACAGACCTGATATCATTATTGCTGACTTTGGTCTGATTTAAAAGATTAGATTGTTTCACACATCAGCAGATGAGATTTGATTTAATTTTCTCTACATCACTTTTGATCTAAAAATACACATCTATTGTGTAACCACTAATAGCTACTAATCATAGTAAAGAATAAAGAGTGTCTATTTTGGAAGAGGCTTCATTTCTATTTATATACATGTGTTTAGCAAGGATGTTTAGCTCTGCGTGCTGGCTTCAACATAAAAAGTCCTCGTTTTTAGATACAGAAATTTGATGAAGATGACCACTTTGACCAGCTTCAGCTGCTTTTGAGCTATACAAGTTTTCTTAAGAACCACTGAACCAATACAAGGCTTGTTTGTACTCATTTTAATGCATGTTTCATGCTGATTCCAAATATGGTCATTGAATTTTACAATACAATTCTGAAATATTTTGAATTAAAAAAAAACCTGAAACTTGTCATCTGCAGTCGACACCCACGTGGGGAGAGTTAAACATCGGAAATACATGGGGGTGGGGGTCACTAACAAAACTGGTTATACAGATGGAGTATGGTCATTGAAAAGATCCGATGTCAGAAAAACATATTTGAACAACAACAAAAGCTGTAGATTTAATGATCTGTCTCTGGCAATATGGTCCACTATTAATGACTTCAACCACAGAATTCAATAACAGATTGCTAAAATGAAAAAATAAAATTTGCAAACACTTGAAGCAGTGCTTAACAGATAGACAAAGTCTCCTTTCCAAACATTGCACTATTCCACTTGAAATCCATACACTCTCTGTGGAAGACATGACCTTAATCTCCCACACACGGGGTGTAGATTTCAAATAGACTCACCCATTTAGGTACTCCCATTTGAAATTCACACTCCCTGTGTGGGAGATTAAGGTCATGTCTTCCATAGGGGGCATATGGATTTCAACTGGAATAGTGCATTGCAGGCTATGACTACCTAAAGCAGTATTCAGACTTTTTATTGTACGTAAAATATTGTATGCAACATATCTACGTTGTTTAATCTATTACCATTCTATTTCCAGTAATGTTATAAGTTCTAACGAATGTTTGATGACGTAAAATCGATAATATATTTCTACTAGATATTACATGTAACATATTATCGATTTTTCGTCATCAAACATTCTTTAGAACTTAAACATTACTGGAAATAGAATGGCAATAGATTAAATAACGTAGATATGTTGCATACAATATTGTACGTCTAATACTCGGAGTCTGTGGAGCGCTTTACTCTCAACTTCTCCAGTCAGTATATGTTTTCTATTTGATGTGGAAGCTTGTAATCCAGTGCATACAGTAATAAAGGAAATTGATTTCACTCACTAAATAGTCTCAATCCCAAGGCAGAGTTCAATAACCCTCATGTAACATACTAGCTCGAATGTTGACCTCAAGTTGCAGAGCATGAGTTTTTGTACTTGATTATCTAAAGGTCATTGTACGAATGTGTAAGTATATTGGGGTTAAAGAACTGTGTCTGATAGATGAGTTTGAGATTCTCTTTCCAGGTGAATGACTCAAAGGTGCCCTGTAAGGACACTGCACTGAATAGGTGACGGATTGTTTATTACTTTTTTTAAAGCAAAATTGATTTGCATAAAGAATAGATTCCTATTTAAATGTTAGTTTTCACTGATCCCATTTTCCCCTTTCAATTTCGAGCTAAGCAAATGTTGTAAAACAAAGAAAATTGCTATTTCATTCCAGCACCTATAATGCGTGTATTATCTTGCCGATTGTATTATTATCATGAATATTGGCGTAGCTTCACAAAGCTGGGACAAACAAATAAGACGTACGACAAATAGTGATATGCACACAGTTTATACATCAAGACGTAAGGCGAATAGTGATATGTACACAGTGTATACGTCACTGAGTCAATGGCAATAAAACATATGCACGCGATGTATTTAGCCACCACTCGATAGGTGAACTATGAATAAAACCAGAGATCTTCGGATTTAATATAAAAACTTAATTTTACTGTAATTAGAGCATTTCAGACGTAGTCTTTTCATGTGGTATTTTAGTACACCATTGGGTATTACAATCATGCAAAAAGTAGAAATTCAAGAAAAATTGAGGGTGTCGCTGTGGAGCAAATCACACATTATGGCTTTAATAAGTTTATGCACAAGATCAAAACAATGGTTTTGCATTTTGTGAAATATCCATTAAATTCTCTGGTTCCAAGCATTTCACAAATGCTGTAAGCATTAATATAATCAAAGCTTTGATTCACATATTTTTTTAAACCGGTTGTATATGTAGCATTATTTATAGTGGACCTAAATCTGAACAAGATACAGGCAAATGAGATCAGATTAGTATTTTAATTATTCTAATATTATGTAAATTTTGTGATGCACTCTTATTTATTAAAATTGAGAAAATAAATGTTGGATCATGCTGAATGAGGTATCAAAATACGCAGCACAAAATTCTCCTTCTATTGCCTACTTCATTTGTTAAATTTATAGGCTTAGTGTCTTTAAGATATTACTTTTGTTTTAAGTGATCAGATACTTTTTGTGCGCAGTTTATGAACAACATCCATACATACAACTGAAAACAAAAAATATTTCAATTTCTTTATCTGCCACAATAACTATGACTTTGCATGACACTGCATTATATTTCATGACTTTTATACGAACTTTACAGTAAGGAAAATGAAAATGATATAAAGAAATAAAATAAGTAAAGAACAGAAAAAAGTAAGTTAGACGGCAGGCAGGCAAGGATAATTTGTGCCTAATCTGATGTGTGGATAAGATTGCTATGCAGTGTTGCCTTGTCTTTTAGGCACATCTACCAACATTGAATGTGAACCAATTTTTATTACAACTGGCTCAGTTTGCAATGTTTCTTGAATAGCGAGCGTGAAGTATGAGCCGCTATAAAAAAATACTTCTTGAATAGCGAGCGTGAAGCATGAGCCGCTATAAAAAAAGGGCTTGCATACAAGTACTAGCCCCAGTAATAGCAAGTTCTCTCAGAGGGTATCAGCCAGCATTTTATTGGAATTTATTTTTAACAAAAAAAAAAATTACATAAGAAATATAGCACACTAGAAATTTTGACTTAAACTCATTCTACTTGATCACATCACATTGTCAACAGCTTTTGCCTGTCAAAACTAGCCCATTATGGGCGATTTAGGTGCATTATGGCAACACATCACCTGTACTGCCTATTTGAATGAGTCAGAGCTGTGAATCCCAGGGTAGTCTCAGGTTGAATATAGGCCAATGATATTGGGAACAGTGCCAGTAGACACAGGATGACCGTTAGGTCGGCTGGGTGTTTCATACTTATGTAATGAACTCAGTCACTGTGCCAAATAGTAGTAGTACAAACTACAAATACTAACCTTCTGTTTAAGGAAGTCAGTAGCAAGCAGCATCAAATATTCCAACTGAAATGCATACACCGGTTACAGCCCCTATGGAAGACACAACCTTAAAATCCCACACAGGGGGTATAGATTTCAAATGGAGTCACGAATTCAGATAACCCCACTGAAATTCAAATTCTGTGGGGAAGATTAAGGTCATGTCTTGGGGTGGATTTCACCTGTAATACTTAGCCCAATAATCAAAATGGTCTGGTAAATATCTCTTGGTACTCCCTTTCGATTCCCAAATATATCATTCACTCACCCCCCTTATACCATGCTATTTACAACATCATGTACATCTTCATGATTAAGCTACTCCCTGCAAATTGCACTGTTTCTGTTTAGGTGTGATTAATGTCAATTCTAGCAATTTGACATGCGAGTCACCATTAGAAATAAAACCTTAGTTTTTTTGTTACCTTTATGTAAGGGTTTTTGAATGTTATAACAAAATTTCAACCCTTTATCCCAACATTTAAACGTTTTCTGGCAACCGTTTCTAACAATTTGCAAATAATGTCAAAAAAAGTTTCATGTTTAGTGAGTTAACAGTATAGTGGTGCGCTGTCTGAGCAACTCTTTTGTGTATATGAATAACAAATAGACAAATCACTATTTGGTATTCTGCCAAACTCATAACAAAGTGCCCATGGGGTTACAATACAATTCATGTGTGTGTAGTCTATTATCCCAAGTGTTATCTCAGACAATAAGTTCCAAGTTTTCTTGAAAAATTCAAAATTTCAAAATTTTACAAATCCATGTCCATATTTGGAATCGGGGAATCAGTATGAAAAATGCATTAAAATGAGTACAAACAAGCCTAATATTGGTTCAGTAGATATTTTGAGAAAATATCCCAAATATCGAATCTTTATGTTGAAGCCTTTGGCGAGCACACAGAGCAGTATAAATCACCTGTTGATGTATAATCACTGTCTTTGCTAAAGATAGAACCTTTACTAAGCTGTACACAAGCTAAACAACTCATACACAGTTTCTTGTCATTTGATTGGCAAACTACTATTGATTATTTCTGCTATTTTTAGCCGCCAGCTGCAAAAGGACTATTGCACCCTCCGTCCGTGCAATAGTAATTTTTCCATTGCACGGACGCGGAGTGTACAGTGAGAGATTTCCACCTCGACTCGCCAATTATAGGTGCGGGTGTTGCTTCTAAAATAAATATGCATTTAATCATTTAATTTATTTTGTTTTCCTGGTGATTTATAAAATTAAGTGGAAGCAAGGGAACTTATTTATGAGTTATATAAAATATTTTCATTCGGTGAAATATGAACTGTTCCATTCAACTCGGCAAAGCCTTGTTGAATGGGACAGTCCATATTTCACCGAATGAAAATATTCTTACCATTGAACTCATAAACATTCAATATTTGTATAATAACATCGCTGGGCAGGAAAAACCTCCTGTGTAAATTTTTGCTCATTTGGCAAAACATGGAACAGTACAAATAGTCAAATTGGAAGGTATTTTCGTTTTGTAGGGGACATCAAACACGCATAACTAATAAAAAACAGTTTGACCAGTTACACAATTTTTGCATCCCTGCAAAATGATGATACCTTCAAATGTGACAATTACTGTTCCCTGTTTGTGAATTTGCAGTTTTGCATCATAAATATATTTGTACAAAAAATAGTTCATTCCTGGATTATGGCAATATCCATACCCTCTGCCTGGCATCCTATCCCAAGGATAGATGGCACATTGAAACATGTGATTCATACATTCAATAAACACTCTTCAACAAGTCTTCATGCTATGCTAGGTTTAATTGAGCATGCTAGATGGCTTACTCATGTTACCTTGACATTGACATTCATTTTCTTACATTCATCACATTCATTTTGTAACTATTATTATTATTGTTACTGTTATTCGAGGGTCGACACTAATGTCAAAATCTCAAAATGTTACTTTTTGTGGCAAAATACACTAAACAGCAAAAATTAGTGCTCTTTCACTCAAGCTCCAAATTGCCAAAACAAAGCTGTATTACCCTTTAAGTTCCATAATCAGAGTCGGTTGATTGATTTTTTTTCTTAAAAAAAAATATTTTGCCACATATGATGCAAGTTTGTACTCACAAACTCTAAAAACGATCATTTATACAGTTTATCAGTCTCAATTTAGAATATATCAGACTTCAAAGCATGTACTTATCATGATATTGCACTTCAATGCTTTGAGGTTTATGTCCCACCAAACAGGAAAACTGGCTGCAACATAAAATGCTGAAATCATTCAACTTGGCAAAACTTACAAAATCACAAGTTAATTGGCAAATAAATATGTGGTTATTGACTTTGGATACCACTTCTTGTTTTTAAAAGACTACTATATTCTTGGAAATGGTATTGGCACTGGTTGTTGTTAAATATCTATACAAATTATACATTTGACTTTATACTGTTTACAACATTATGGTGTTTCTTAGGCATGAAAAGTCTGCTGTAATTTATGTTCAGAATGATTTAGCACAAAAATTCTGAGCTTGAGATACATCATGTGATGACAGCCACCTTAAAGCTATAGTATTATGGATTATTTTGTCATCATGCTGTTTTGTTGTTTTGCATGCTACAAAATGCTACATGTATGATTGTTATGTACCATATTTACTCTGTTAAATGCCCAAATGGGCACTACTGCATTTTCAAAAAGGGGGTTGTTTATTAGAATGAAAAAAACTTGCAAAATACAACATCAAAAACAAAGATGCCAGTGACTTGCCCCCCAAAAAAATTCTGAAAATAATACACTGAGACAGTTGCGAGCTGGCCCTAGGGAGGGAAGCATAGTGACTGGAGCGCAGCACCTGGCAGCCATGGTCCCTTTTAGATACAAAATTGTAATTTTTTGCTGATTTTTTTCCCCAATTTTTTTCAACCATAAATGATTGTTGATTGTAGCACTTGGCCCATGTACTCTCCAAATAAAAAAATTTGAATTTGAACATGTTACAAAATCAATCTACTGTCATTATTGTGTAATGTTTCATACTGCCAATTTTAAACTACTTTGCTTGTTTTTAAATTTGTGATTTTGAGGTTTCCAAATAGACCTATCCATAAAATAAACGCATTCGCATGTTTTTATTTCTGTGGTAGCTGTATTAAGCGCAAAGATTGCAACTAATAATGTTCTGCGAAAATGACCACTTAAACAGTATTGGAAAATATTGTCATTATTGATGATTAGTTGTCAGCCAATGTCTGCCACCTTGTAGATATTTCCTGTTCATTGATGACATATACCTGGGTGTTACACTTACTACACATTATGTGTTTATTTCAATGGACTACTAGTAGCCAGAGGGCAGTCATCTATAACTTGCACAAAGTCCCTTAACTCTCTCCACATGGGTACCGACTGCAGACGAAAAGTTTCAAAATTTCAGAATTGTAAATTTTCATGACCATATTTGGAATCAACATGAAAAGTGCATTAAAATGAGTACAAACAAGCCTAGTATTGGTTCAGTGGTTCTTATAGATAGCTCTTGAATTAGATCTCAAAACTTTTATGTTGAAGCCTATCGCTAGCATGCAGAGCACAAATACAAACTAAAATGTTCTTAAAACTAAATTCCATACCCCCAGTAATTTTGTGTGTTAACGAGATTCCACTGTAGTCATATACTGTAATGATCTTGTGCTTCTTAAGAATTTCAAATTGTCATTGGGCAGGAAAAAAACGAAATCATAAACTATAAAGAGACACAGACTATCAGTCAAAGTGCTTTGTATGTTGTAACTTCTCACATATTCATGAGACCCGCTTGTGCCTGTATCAATCACACCAGCATAACGTGCCTTCGCGTATATGCGATAGAGCATTGCATGTCTTCACATTTATGCAAAAGACCGTAAATATACGCGATACATAGGGCAAAAAATTCAAAGCCCATTGAATTATGTTAACCTTGACCTAGTTTGTTATCAGGTAACAAAACACCTGAGATATAGTAAACTAAAATGTTGTTCCAAGCAGAAAAATATGAATGAATAAAATCGGGACATATTTGATTTTTTTTACGCCTGTGGACCATCTCATATAATATGGGCGACATCATAATTTTTGGCATAAACATACTTAAAACAATGATGTCGCCTGTGTTATACGAGACAATAGATGCACGACAGCAGCTAATAACATTATTCTCTAACTGATGCCCCAACAGATATTGATTTCCAATCACAAGTCACCACACCACCACTGACAAAGAGGTTGAGTGATACTTACCTGCACTATTGTAGTCTAGCCATTTTGATCGTTGTAGAAGCGCCCCCAAGTGCAAACAAACGCCCTCCATTGGTGCTGTCTAATGCCTGTACTGGTTTATCCTCCAATGACATATCAACAACCAACTGAGAAGGGAACAAAGAGTGAATCAATACAAAACACACTATCATGAAATACATTTGGATTATTTAACTCGCTCCACACAGGTGTCGACTGCCGACAACAAGTTTCAAAAATTTCCTTAACAATTTGAACATTTCAGAATTGTACATTTTTATGACCATATTTGGAATCAGCATGGAAAATGCATTAAAATTAGTACAATCAAGCCTAGTATTGGTTTAGTACATGTAGGTCTTGGGATAGCTCTTGATACTTGGGAAAAATATCTCAACACTTGACTTCTTATGTCGAAGCCTACATGGCTCGCATGCAAAGCATTAAGATGTTCACAGGGCTTTCTAGTGGAATGGTGGATGTACACACTATAATCTCAGTCAATCTCATCTGCCAATATACATGTACTTGCACACTTATAAAATGACCTCTGAATGTATTGGTACAAAAACTCATACTCCACAACTTGATGTCAATTTTAACTAGGATTGTTGAATGGAGGTTATTGAACTTTGCCACTTGTAAGAGGTCATTGTAGCACATAATGGGATGTGGCTGAGAAGGGTAGTACTTTAATGCTCAACATAAAGTCCCAAGTTTTGAGATATTTTCTCTTCTCAAAATATCAAGAGCTATCTCAAGAACCATTGAACCAATTCTAGGCTTGTTTGTACTCATTTTAATGCATTTTCCATGCTGATTACAATTATGGTCATGACAATGTAGAATTATGAAATGTTTGAATTTTTAAAGGAAATGTGTTACTTCTCATCTGCAGGCAACACCCATGTGGAGGGTTCCAACCTACACTACTATGAAATCAAATCAAATTTGCATTGAATTGAAACAAATTCAAGGATCAGACTTAATTCCTGACATTTTTACAAAACAGAATTAACATCATTTGAGTATGATTTTATTCAGTAGTGTTCATCAGGCAACTGTACACTTGCACTACCCAGTACTGAAGTCTCATGTTACTTTGGTTAGCACCACACGAACAGACAAAAAACAATGTAAATCAGGATTGTCTTATACTGATCCTTTAAATTATTTAAGTCGAGTTGTTTGAAAGTGTGATTTTTTCAATACTTTTTTAAACGCCTGGAAAATTTCCGCATTTTTCATGTTTTAATAAGTATAGATTCTGAGTTTACAACCTTTACCACCAAAGAGGAATGCTTCCCTCCCCAGGACTTGCTAAGAAAAAGATCAAACCGTACCTTGGTGTGTAGGGATGTGACTTTGAGCCCCAGAACAGTCTCTATTTGTTCTCATGAAATAATTGAGCTAACTTGGAATTCCCCTGGGCAAGGAACTAACTGCTTATTGCCTTGGTTACCACATTTAGGGAGCAGATCATGGCTGTGATGGTTCAATTGTGGTATGTATAGAGTGTGTGCATCTTAGCTCCAAGTCCCTGATTGTCGCTAAATGTTTATAGGGATTTGGTTTGTCTTGAGTGACATTGGTAAGTCTATTGATGCTTGTGGATTTATGCCTGTGTGTAGTGCATTACAAATCACTGCCCTTTTTATTTATGGAATCTTCTATTCTCTACCAACATTGTCATTAGTTAATTCTTGTTAGTGTTAACAAGCAAGATACCACTCTATACTCTGATCAGCTCATAATAGGCGGGACTCATAACATCGTGGATTGATATAGAATTGCGTTCACACAGCTGGGCACAGCACTTACACAAACTACACTTTGTGTATTGTAAGAATGATGCATGCTTTTGTGAATTTACGCAAGCGTAAGTTTGGACTTTATTTACTCGCGCAGTAACAAAAACTGAATAATTTCCGCCTATGATGAGCTGATCATAGTATACATGTAGACACATCGAGGATGCAGTGCAAGATATGCATAGCTACAATAGCTGAATATATAGAATGCAGAAATGACCAAATTGTCTACAGGGCAGCTATAGCAGATAAGCCTTTCTTGCACTAAACCATTGACATGTACTCATTGTGTCTACACCTTGTGACATGACAGGAGAGTGTGTTCTAGGTTCTAAAATATGTTCCAAATTTCTTTTAAAGAGATTAGAAAGAGCAAAACTGCACACAACAATTGTGCATACGGCTCATCAGTCAGTCTACAGATCATTTCACCTTGTGTTTGGTAGTGATGTCAATGCTTTTACACGGTTACCGTTACGCCACAAGTGTATTGACAAATCACCTTCACATGGTTATAATACTCTACACACTTAGGTTAACATGCGCGATTGATACTGTGGCCAGCACCTTCTTCCTAACCAAATTCAAGCTGAGACAAATAATTCCTACCTTATTTTTGTCTTTATCAATAGCTTGTACACTGCATGTGCCACTTCCCCCAGCCAACACCACATTATTGTCACAGAACTGGGCACAGTAAGGGAATTCACCCATCATAGAACGTTTGAACAGGTCAATTGTTTGCTCAAGACGGCCTGAAGCACAGTCCCAAATTTGTACTGATTTCTCTGCTTGCCATGATGCTGTTAAGATCTTTCCATCCTAAATAGAGAAAATAAAAAGCAACAAACAGCTTTATCAAATGAAAGATACTATTCCTATTATTAATATTCAAGATGTTTTAATGACTTCCTGAGGATAGAACCATTTACATGATGTCAAACTTGAATAACACACAATTCAAAAGTAACTGCCCATCCTACGCTGCTCCAAAATTGACTCATTTTTTATAAGAAATGAATGTGTAAAATTGCTAAGGAGAAACAAACTGCACAAATCCCTACGGCAATTGACCACATAACAATCTTAATGCTCTGCATGCTAGCCATAGTCATCAAACATAAAAAAGTCCCAAGTTTTGGAATATTTTTTCAAAATATCAAGAGCTATCTCAAGAACCTCTGAACCAATACTGGATTAGTTTGTACTCATTGTAATGCATTTTTCATGCTGGTTCCAAATATGGTAATAAAAAAATTTACATTTCTGAAATTTTTGAATATCAAAAAAAAATATTGAAACTTGTCATCTGCAGTCGACACCCGTGTGAGTTAAAACTGCCTTAATATGGTAAAAGGGTATATCTTATATACTTCACTAACATGCTACAATATTTCCTTTTGCCATAACTTTGGTCAACCTTTTCAATGTCCCTTGCATGGTCATCCTTTTCAATGTCCCTTGCATGGTCATCCTTTTCAATGTCCCTTGCATGGTCATCCTTTTCAATGTCCCTTGCATGGTCATCCTTTTCAATGTCCCTTGCATGGTAAAAGGATGTAACATGTAAAGACAATAAGAGGGAGATACTTTCCTTTACCAAAGTATGTGCCACCCAACCTATGACAAATGTGACGTGGTATATCAAAAAGAGACATTTTTGGGCAGGTTATCAATTTTGAGTATTTTTTTACATATCTTAAATGTGAAGATATTTTGCTCTACAATGCCGTTTTCTCTAATGAAATCAGACATTCCTAAGCGAAGATAAAAAAAAAATGTCTGAAAAAATACACAAGATGCCAGTTATATTCCAGTCTGAAACTATCAGACCATATTGTAAACATGATTAACATCACAAATTTGCAACAAACCCAAATTGTGAAAAAATCACCCCGGGCAGATTGTTTGCTATTTCTCCCATTTAGGATCCTACCCCATAGTGTCTCCTTTTCATATTCCACATCACAAATGTAACCATTTTAAAATCTCTTTGTATCTTTAAACATTTTAGTTTTCACATCTGAGTCAACTAGAAAAGTTAACCTCAACTATGGCAAAAGGAAGTCAATTGTTAGCGATGTAATTAGATGATACACCATCATATTAGGGCCCAAAACCCCACCACAAGCAGTCTGACAAACACAACAATACAATATTACTGTAAATTTCTCTAATAAATAATCACAACAATTCTCTGTGTAATCAGCACACACCTATCAATCCATTCCACAACAAGATGGATTACGTCAATGCTAACGCATTACTGGATATTGACATTTAAGTGGACAATACCACTCCATTACATGTTTACCCTGACATTTAATGACAACACATATTATGTATACATGCCACAGGGGGAATCCGTGGGAGATACAAGGGGAATTCCCATTTAAACAACATTATGTGTTGTCCCATAATGTCAAAGGTGTCACAGAGCTTATTATTAATACAGGGTGAGCCAATGAGCTGTACCCAACTTTACTAATTTTATTCTGGAATTGGGCTAATCCATTTAAAATGTGGATCACAGAAAGAGTATAAGTTTCAACTAGAATAGACAAGTGGGTAACTTCCATTTGAAATACTCACTCCAGTTGTGGATGATATAGCTAAAGCCATAATACAGTCCTTTTATAAGGGTGTATGGGTTTCAAACTTATTAACTCTGACCATTTTTGACCAATTATATTTGAAAAACTACTCCCTCTGTGGAAGATACTGAAGTATTTCCAACATTTTCTACAGGGGGAGTGTGGATTTCAACTGGAAAAGCCCATTCTATGCAGCTGAATTAAAATTACGCTTAATAATAATAGAGTGTTGTGTTTTCTCCTTCACATACATTTTTTAATTAAATACTAATTCCATTTGAAATTCATACTCCCACATGGAAGATATTTCTAACATCTTCCAGTCCACAGAGGGAGTGTGAACTTAAATTGATTAGCCTCACCCCTTGTGTAACCTTTGATGATTTAATAACATTTTACAATATCAAATTTGACACAATCATGCAAACAAGTAATTCAGGATGTGTGTTGTAAAATGACACTCTTGAGATGTTCCTTTCTTGATGTACCTACTCTTAAATGCTCTGCATATACTAGCCATATTATAGGCTTTAACATAAACAGTCCAAGTTTTGTGATATTTTCTCAAAATATCAAGAGCTATCTTAAAAACCACTGAACCAATACTAGGCTTGTTTGTACATGTATTAATTTTAATGCATTTTTCATGGTGATTCCAAATATGTTCATGAAAATGTTTTGTTTTGTTTCTAAACAACATTTGAAACTTGTCGTCTGCAGGCGACACCTGCATGGAGAGAGTTAACTTTTTTTTATAAAATCTCTTATTCAGTCACATATTGACTATTGCAGTGTATTGTTGTTTGGTGATTTCAATCAAAATGTATAAATTAAAGGTGGGTGGTCAGATTTGTTGTGTTTAGTATCTCAAATTGAGGCATGTACCAAAATAATCTGTTTCCCAAGTTTTGAGGTGAATTGCACTAGTCGTTTTGATATTAGAAGTTAAAATGTGTTTCACAATGGCCCATAGAATGTTATGTATGGTATACCACAATTAGGAATAATGCTATCACTTTTTCGTTAATAACCTCTAAAAAGAATATAGTTTAGGCCTAAACTTATGATTATGGGATTATGGGAAAAAAATGAGCTTTCTTCTGATGCCAAAATCTCCATTTTGATAGGAAAAAGTGGGGGGGGGGGCAATTAGGTCACCCATATATTTAAGTACTTTACAGAAAAGATGAGCAGAATAATATTTTAAATGTTAGGGTGGGGATCACTTCTGGATTAGTTTTTTAAGCTCTGTTTATACTTAAAATTTAAATATGGGCCAGTACCTTATCAGCATGTACAAGAAAAATGAAATGTTACAATCAGACATGCAACTAGTATATTGGTTTTACCACCATGCATTTGAATGGTTATGATTCAGAGGACTTTAAATCATCATTTTCTTATAGGAATAATCTGAGTAAAGAGACAATATATTCACCACATGTGCAATCAAAGAATACATGTAAAGCATGCTATGTAATGGCCCATTTTAACATGACTGTGTACTCTAGACGTTGTTTCTTTCACAAAATTTAGCCAACTAGCATAACAGATTCCTGCGAAAAGAGCAGTTTTGAGACAAGGCGGTTCTCAAACCACAACTCCTGCCTGCTTTCGTAACTGCCTGATATGATCAGTTTTTGAGAAAAGCACAAAAATTTAGTGCCATATGGATTTTAAATGGAATAGCCCAATATAGTAGATATTGCAGACAGAAGTCAAAGGCAGTATCTTATCAACAGCATTTACATAAATACACACCCACATACATAGAAGTAACAAAGCATCAGTAAACAAAACCCAAAAGAGCAAAAATAAACGCAAACAAGAATAATAAAAATATACAATGGTAACATCATGTGAAATACAAAGCATTATAAACCAAAATTAAAAGCTACTGCAGATCATTTCTGATTGTGGTAGGAAGCTTATACATGAAGTTTTAATTTCACTGGCAGATATTTCACTGGCAGTCAGTTTGACATAATTCTGATTAAATTTCTTCCCAAAATACAATATGCGTAATGTAACAAAGGAGATAAATCAACCTCCAAGCTGTATCTGTTGTCATGCAATTTGCCTATTACCTTGTGGGAAGGAATTTTGATCACATTAACTTCCGGTAGAGAAACCCAAAATTCACATATTCCATGATTGAACAGCAACATTGGAAAACTCTCTGTCTACAGCTCGTTTTCTGGATGATTGAATTTTCAAAGTGACACAGGATGATGAATGAGTAGCAACAGAGTTTGGTTGCCATCTTATTTTAAGGCACACATCAATGTCCTGTGGACAGAGCCTATTGAGCGATTTGAAAACATGCAGAAGGGTTTTCAATGTAATCCTTTCATAGACAAGGAGCCAATGTAATTTACCTTGATATCAATCCCATTACCACAGATATGAGGTCCTGGTATTGTTCTTTGAACACCTCGTTTGGTCCTGTAATCCCAGATCTGGAAGAAATGTGAATCAAAATTGATTAAATTAAGAAGATGCCCTATTGCTCATATCATACATTTGAGAATTAAACAATTTATTATGAACACAGTATACCAAATCCTCATTGCTGGATGGCAGCCATATATAGCCACTGGGGACTTGTGGACTGCAATGATGTAGCCAGGATTTCAGAACTGGGGGAGGGCACAACTTGAACTCATTTGCAATGAAATGTCATTTTTTATTGAGTAAAGCATTGCTTCCATGTGGTGCCAATGGTGTTGAATTCTGCACTTTGTCAAGTTGAACTGCATTCGCGTAACCTTTATGGCATAAAGCAACACTTTTATAGTAAGTAAACTGCTTGAGAACTTTCTTAAAAAGCGAGATAGTTGGTTACCGGCGAGAATCGTGGCGTGAAAAGTGAGATCACGTTTTTTGCCGGGCTTTAACTATTTATACCATGGTACCAACACATCATTGTAACCAAAATCACAAAATCTGATACTGATATATATTAAAACCAGTTAAAAAACGGTACATTCAATACTTGACAGATTGGCGAACCCCTCATTTTAGGATTTGAGCGCATATTTTTAACACTTTCAGGGGGTTCAGGGGTTCTGAGAACCCCTGGTTTTAAAACCTAGTGCTACCCCTGACATTGCCTGGCTTTCCCTGATTGGGGGTTGTCTTCAAAGCTCTCCCTGCCACGTTTGAATTTGGCAGTCTACATTTTGTCTCCCCTAATAAGGTAGGAGACTATGTAATCAATTTTCAGACTGTATAACATGGATGCATTAATGGGTGTATGTTACAAATTTGGCTTTGGTTAATACTCCAGATTTTTGCACAATCCGATTTCTTTCCTCTTCCTAAAGTTCAAGAAAGAACTTGGTGAACGTCATTTTTCCTCAGATGATGACATCATTTATGATGTGTGCCACTCCCTGGAGGTCCAAGATTCCTTCTTCTACATGTACACAGAAGGAATCAATATGCTCCATGACCACTGGACCCTGGTATGTTGATGTGTTGACTTCTATTAGGCTGTGAATTTATCAATCACTCTTCGCATAAAAGCATGCATGTCGCCCTAGTGGTGGTGGAAGCATTAAAATTAAGGGGGGTCCTCATATTTTGTTCCTGTTTTTTTTGCACACATGAAGCACAGAAAAATTTCAATTTCAAACTGTTGTAGCCACAAATAAAGATTATTTTGGCATTTAATGGGTCAGCATGCACGAAGCACGCACAATTGAGCAATTTTATCCTATTTGTGTCCAAAACACCTGCTTTTTGGTGCTAAAAAGGAAGATGCACAGGGCAATTATTGCTTCATTTTTTTATCAATTATGATTTTTAGGGGGGGGGGCATCCTTCCCTTGCAAAAGTTTTAATCATGGATAGTGGAGGTAATAGAATTTAGCAAGAGAATTATAATTAAAGGTAAGGAAATTCACACAAACTGACCTATTATACATTAAGTGACCAAAAACATCAGAACCATTGGGGATGGAACCAATGCAAACTAGATTTCCAGACTAAAACCGAATTTATACTCCATTGCAGGGGTGTCTATTCTTCCAGAAAATTGAAATTATTCCCTCACCTACCGTGCTGTATCACATCCGTCCCCAGATTCTTCCCCAACTGAAAAACCCCAAAATGGATCAAAAAGGGAAAATTTTAGGTTGATTGCTATCTCCGGGGCACACCCATATATTGACATACGCCATAGCCCATGAAAAGACCCCATTATTTTTGGCAAATCCTACACCCAATGACCCAGGGTTTTTTTCAGTAGCCTACACTGAATGACCCCCTTTCTTGAACAATTAGTCCTCAAAATTGAAATTTCGCACGCTTCACACACATTTTGAGCAAAATAAATGAGTTTTATCTATGTTGTACTGTAAAGTTGGGTAAAAAGCTATTTTTGATTGTCAATGATGTGAAATTTTAGGTGCTCCCATACAAAATCACTCCATTTTTGACATTGCCAACACCGAATAACTAAACCCCCTTTTTTCTGAAAATTTCCACACCGATAGACCCCTAGTTTCATACGCTGGTGGGCACAGGTATGTCACTTTCATATTCGAGTGCCTCCCCCGGGTGCTATGTATGTACTTTTTCTTATTTTCTTGTTCCCTCCTTCCCTGACTGAACATACGAGTGTGTTGTGAGTTGTTCTATTCTGGCTTCCCTAAAAACATCAAATTCTTTCCTATATGGTACAGTCTGGACACTGAACCATTGCATCTAAGGACTAATGGTTCAAAGGGAAGACAGGCTGGTAAACACCTCTAGGCTCTTTATTATTAATTTTTCAGAGCTAGCTGTGATTTATTATTTACAGGGGTGTGAGAGTTCAGCTTTGTTTGTACCAGTACACTTGCTCTGTATAAAAGTATAGGATCTTCCCAAATTGCAGCTTTTTGCTAGGTGTTTTGAGCTTTTTGCTATCTGGTTTTTGCGTTTTCAGCTCTTTTATATATGTGGTGACTTGCATGCCCCTGATTTATAAAGCCTTAGCATTAAAATTCTTCTGTTGCAGAGTTCGGAGAATGCCACTGAACTATTGCATCTAGGGAAGAATAATCAAGGATTTGAACCTGAAGCTGAGGTTTAAGGGAAGATACCGTACACTTGGCCAATAGAGCTGTTAACTAATTGATGGTTCTTCCCTTACAATCCCAAATGCTTCCCTAGATGGGCAGATGTCCAAATTAAAAAGAAAATGGATTTTGTATGAAATATGCAAAGCAGAGCTCCCTTAATCTTAGTGTGCAAACTGTGCATTATTACCTATGACCACTAGTCACTAGTTTTATGATAAAGTCCATGGTTTTCCTCAAATAATTATTTTTAGGATGGGAATGGGTAAAAGCCAAGGGATCACTACATGTACATGATAATGTTATGTACCCATTATAATTCTTCCCTTAATGACACTTGATGAATTCACCCACCCTGTAGAGCAGTCACTGCCAGACAGTGACCATCTATTTCATTCCAAAAATACCATAAAACATAATAATACATGTTCCAGTAATACATTTTCCCCCAAATTAGTTACTTTTATTTTTAATCTTCCTTGAATCCTGTTGACTTGCTTCTGTTTTTCCCCTCTCTTTTTTTTTCTTTTTCAAAATGCAAAATTCTTCCCCAAAGGGGTAAAATTATTCCCTCCCCTTTGGGGGCGATTAACGGAAGAATAAACGCCCCTGCTCCATTGCTGAATGATTGCGGTGCATCGCTTTTGGAAAGCGATGGGCAATCGCAAAATTCTGTGATGTATCACTTGATACTTTTGCATTTATACTAATGACAGCGATCACGATTGCAGACAACAATTAAAATGTTCAAAAGACCACAAAATACATTTTAAGAACATCCATTCTTGTCAATAATGATTGTTTTGAATTAGTTCATTTCTGAAATTTATGATCGAGAAAGGTAAATTAATTAGCAAAATAATAGACCCAGTTGGTAGAAAATGATAGGTTGATGCATTCATGTGTCAAGCGACATTGCTCAGGAGCAGAGATTTGTTCAACTCGCAAAATCGTTTTTGCCTCAGCGATTTGTATCGATTGATCAGCTTGACGCTCTGAAAATGGAAGTAAACACTGAGCATGTATGAGAATCGCTTTTCTGCAAAAGTGATCAAGTATAAATTAAGCTTAAAGTTCATCCAACTGCACCACACTGAATTACAGTGGATTGATATATAGAGTTTATTATTAACCCCATGAGTACTATTTGCTGATTGGTTGCAAGCAGATTATATATGCTTTATTGAGCCAATCAGCATCTGGTAAGAATAGTGATAGGACTGATGAGGATTAACCCCATGAGTACTACCTGCTGATTGGTTACAATCAGACTATTATGATTTATTAAGCCAATCAGCAACATGGTATTTAGAAGCTGAAATTTAATTGGTCACTCAGATATTATTTTATTTTATTTTATTACATCTTCTTTAGCCTGGGGATACCCAATCAGTAATAACACTGTTTTCCATGGGTGCCTAGGGGTCAAACAAAATACATCAAAAGGTTAAAACATTACATATGAAATATACAAATTCTTAAAAGTACATGTATAGAGAAATAAAGTTAAATACAACAATACGTTATTAATATAAAAGTGTACAGAAACACTTTACCTTGAGACAGTTATCCCAACCACCAGTGATGAAGACATGGTTATCATCAGGATGATATTTGAGAGCAAAGACTCGTCTTCCATGTCCAGATTCCAAGGCTTCCTCTTTGTCTGGTAGGAGCTGCTGAGAACCCTCATATACTTGGACCATCTGTGGAGATGATAAATAAATAAAAGAAAAATGATTTGAATGCCATCAAGATGATAAGGATTTCAACAACTATTCCTATACCTTTGAACATGAGCCAACCGTTGTTGATCCATAATGAATCCACACTTTGCCAGTAGTTTATACATGAACGCAAGTTAATGGAAGCGCCACACCTGGAACTTGTGTACGCACATGTTGTTTTCATTATTTTGGAGGAAGCAGCTAAACATTGCCCTTTTATTCTGTAGTTCTTTGGCTGCTATCAACAGAAAAATCATCACTCTTCTTGTAATGTTGAGTGCCCGAGTTGATTGGCAATGAATAAACTGGACATTCCTCATGAAATAATCCTGTGAATTACACAATCTTTTAGCTTGTTTTTGAAAGGGATTTAATGTTTCACTGTTGTTCATCACCGATTAAAGGAGTATTTCGTGATTCTAGCATCCTCTTTTTATGACATTGTTCAGTAGATATCCACAAAAAAAGCTTATTCGCAAAATTTCAGTTGACTCCAATTTTGTGTTTGCAAGTTATGCATTATGTGTATTACACTCTTCCATAGACAATGTGTTATGATTTATGGTTAGGTGGTTCCAACGTGGAGTCAAGGAAGCAGTTCACATCAAAGCCAACCAACCATCTCTCAACAAAGACGGGGGCCGGTTCAAACTCTCAGGAGTCTACGAGTCTGTTATCAGGTCAAAGGTCAAAAGATCACGACCTGATACAGTCACTCACTCGCTGATGAAAGATGGAGTACCATCTGAAAATTCCGAGGTAGGAATTAATTCCTTGTGTTTGGATCAAAAGTTTAAATCAAAATCGTGTTATGATTTTGTTCTGTGTACCAGGACATAATTTAAATTTCACAATATTTTTGCTAAACAAATCTGCAAGAATTTTTTGTACACAAACATGATGCAACCAGAGGTTTCCAGTGGTATTAAAATTTCAACTCTCATAATTTTGAGAAAAGTAGGGGGATGATGCTGTGGATCACAAAATGCACTTTTAAGGGCCCATACCTAAATACCAGTTTGCAGCCTTCCCCAGCCAAGCTGCAGCAGTTATCTGCAGCCACAATGCTTAAGCTCCCATTGAATGAGCTTGGCTGGGGCAAGCTGGGCACTGGTATTCAGGTATGGACCCTATCAACTAGCGTTATAGGTGTCTGCATGGTTCAAATATTTTGATATGCAATGTTTTGAGACAAGAGACAAGAAATTGAATTGCATAATTTTTGTTGATTATGAAAATTAAAACTTTAGGCCTATATATTTTTTCTTCATAACTAATTGATTTTAAATTTGATTGGTGTATTCATACTTTTTTAAATATTAAAACCAGTGCTTTAATTTTTTCTGACCGCTTGACCCATGTCTCCCCCTTTTGTTTTTAGGCCACGTTACCCACCGCCAGGGAATTTGTCGACTTTGTCACAAGTCAGACTTTTATCAAATTTCCCCAACCTTTGGTCTGTGACAATACAGATTATAGGGTTGTAAGCTTACCTCATTTGTCTCTGTGTCATACAATCTGATACTGAAATCTTTGCCTGCTGTAGCATATCGATCACCCTCAAGACTGAAATCCAAAGCATTGATCTCATTATGCGGCTCTGAAAAGCAATACGAGTCAGAGGTCAAACAAAATTAATTTTCATTTAATCCTGTGAACAGTACTGTCTTTCTGCAGTGCCCCATTGGGGCATACTCAATTTATTTTTAAAGTTATATCTATTTTAATATTGATGGTAAAAATATCACTTAAAATGCATTTTTCAATTAAGATATCTCAACACACATCACTTTTTAAAAATGAAGAAGTGAAGCTCAAGCAAACTGGCAATATAACAAGGGAGAGAAAAAACTCAGAACCGCTTGGATTCAAACCAGCGCCCACTCATGATTCATGTTGTTGAGTTCATCACCAAACGCCACAACAGCTCATGGTGGAACTGCCAGTGAATTTTTAAATTCACTGGCAATAAACATATGTGACATGATCAAGAGGAATGAGTCGGATGTCGCTAATATTGTTTTTGAGATATTGGCAAAAACAGTGTTCAAATTCTTTTGTTTTATATTGTTTTCAGCCATTGATAAATTGCTTATAACTTGGTAACCAGATGTCCGATTTTGATAGGGTTTGCATCAAAATGTAGCATTCATAAACTGCCAGAAAATAATTTTAAAGCTTCTAATTGAAAATCGCCGACATGTGACTCATTCCCCTTGATCATGTCACATATAATGATTTTGTTTTCTCATAAATGTCTCACGGCCATGTAAATTTTTTTTAAAATCAAACAATTTTCAAAAATGACAGCTGGATAAAATGAAGATGACAGTGTGTAGATAAATATCTTAAATAGAAGCCTCCATACTTGTACTCATGGTTTACACTCATATCACCAGCTAGTAGAGAGACATTTGTGTCCCACTAGGGGTGTGCCCTGCCTGAGTAGCAACCGGGATCTTGCCCTCAGGCCTCCAAATCTTTATCATGTGACCAATACAGAATATTGACACATTTTTGGGGAGTAGAAAAAGATCCATGTTATTGCCCAGTGCTAGCTGCCTTGATTTCTACTTACCTACTGTAGTAAATGTCCGATGTGCTGTTGCTACGTTATAAACACTGATGCGTCCATCGGCACCGGCCCCCACAAGTGCCTTTTGCATGCGAGGATGGAATACAAGACATGTGATGGGCAGACCAGATTTGCTGCCTTCACATAATTTGGATTTCACTTTCCCATCACTGCAGTTGTACACCTGAAAAATTGAAAATGCGCTTCTCCTTTAGAAATCCACTCTCACCCTGTGGACGATTAGCTGAAGTCTTTTACAGAGGGAGTGTGGGTTTCAAATGAAATACACAATTGGGTAATTTCCATTTGAAACACTCACTTCAGTTGTGGGTGATATACATGTAGGTAAAGACATGTATACAGGGGAGTATGGGTTTCAAAATAATTAACTCTAGCTAAGGGACCGATCGTTATTTACGGCAGGGGGGGAATGGGTGTTTTGGCAAAAATATCGACAAAAAATTTCGCGTTCCCCCTCACGTCCGCTCAAAATTTTCGCGTTCCCCTTGTTTTCCCAATTTTCTCCATTTAAAATTTAACAATCCCCCCTCCTGGTTCAACTAAAATTTCAGGTTCCCCCTCAAGACCACAAAAAATTTTGTGTTCCCCTAAATTTACCCATTCCCCCTGCCATAAATAACGATCGCTCCCTAATTTCATTTGAAAAACATACCCCCTCTGTATGATGAAGATTAAATCTTCCTTTCACAGTGGTATGGCAGATTTCAAAGGGAATAGCCCAATGTCAACTTCATAAACATAAATTAACACTGCCCTCTATAGCTCACAAGGAATAAACTAATAAATAATTGAAATGCTGCCCTCTGTCTCCCTACTCTCTGTACTCCGATGCACAAGAATTCATGCGTAACATGCAACAATGAGACACATTTTTATTCAGCATTTAAACTCATGATACAAAAGCAGCAAACTGCACATTGGTCCACCAGAAACACAAAGCAGTATATATTCTAGATAGACCACCAATTAAATTATTTGTCAACAAAAGTCTTAACTACAATGTGTTATTCCAGTTGAAATCATATAAACCCCCTTAGATGGAGTCGCCCATTCATCAGGTAACCACATTTGAGATTCACACTCCCTGTGTGGTATAGGTCATGTTTTTCATATGATTTCAACTGGAATATAGCCCATTGTATTATCACTTCCAATTTCTAATAATTATTTTTTGTTTTTATTGAGTCCCATTTACACAGTGAGAAGTTGACTTCAATTGTGACTTCAAATTCAGATTGCAACTGAGGATTAGCATAAATCATTTGTGAAATGTTGTTTAATTACACCATGTACACCAAGAATGGTAGTCAACTTCAAAACAAATTGAATTTGGCTTTGACATCTTTTGTTTGTTCATATGCTTCAATAACTATATGAACTTGACTTTGTGTGTTCATTTACACTGCAAAATCACGATTTGAAGTTGAGTTTGAATTTTAAAAACTTGACCCAGGTCAACATAATTATAAGTTACGGCGACCTGTTTACACACAAATGAAGTCAAGTTGACTTTAGGCTCTGTGTAAACAAGTCCAGTGGTCAAAATATATTTATAGTCTTAGTATAAAACAGTTCTGAATGTATGCTTCCTTACCCTAACTGCCCCATTGCCGCAACCTACAGCCAGTAAGTCACCCTCCGGTGAGAACTGTAGACTATATACGCCCATGTCGCTGTCCTTTTGGGTGATTGACAGCACAAGTTCTGCGCTGTCAAACACACCCGATGACCGATTCTGCTCCTCATTAATGGCACGTCCTGCCCGGATGGCAGCCTCTAATCGTCTTCTGGCCATCTCAACAAGATGTCTGTGGTATACAAATAAAATAAATGTAAAGCTGAAATATTTTGTAATTATCATCAATCACTGCAGGGGTGCAATTGCATCAAACTTTGCATGAATCATTACGGGTGTGATCAATGGCACTCTTTGTGATCATTTAAGGAGTGCAGAGGCATCCCCCGTAATTTTTCCATGGGGAACATTCCCCATAAAACATTCCCCATAAAAATCCTGATAGAAGAAAAATGTAAGCAATAATTGCCTTGACATCTTCCTTTTACCCTCAAAAACACTGTGTTTTGGGCCAAAATTGCAAAAAAAAATTTGCACTTTGCATATTCTGGCCCATCAGATGCCAAAATTCACTATCATTTTGGGCCAAAATAGTCTGTAATCAGTGAATTTACAGACTCCTCTGAATTCACAGACCCTTAGATAGTTTATAAGCTTTTTTACTTCAAGTACCACTCTAAATTCAGCCGGGATGAATGATGAGGAAGTGAAGTTGAGAAAGAAGTTGTTAAGCGCAAGTAAGTTTAGTAAGTTAACAGTGAGAAGATGGTAAAGGATGGTAGTACCACCCTGAATACAGCAGGGGTGACCTATGAGGAAGTGAAGCTGAAAAAGAGGTGACCTATGAGGAAGGGAAGCTGAAAAAGAAGACATTACACTCAAGTAAGATTAACAAGACAAGAGAGGAGAAATACAGTGAGAGGAGGGAAGATAGTATTAGTAAAACCTCAGTCAAAGATTAAAACTCAGTTTTGGAGAGAAGCACAGAAGTACTACTTTTAATAAATCTGAGGTGATAAATGAGGAAGTAAAACTGAAGACGATAAACAATGAGAGACAAAGAAAAATTAATGACTTTACAAAGCAGAGGACAAAGAGTACCTCGAACCCTATAATGACAATAAGGAGACAAAACCAGTGACAATTATGAGCAACAAAATGCAGCCAATACCACACCAGTACACTTGAAATGCATGTACACAAATGCAGATAGTTTATTGAATAAGAGGAAGGAGCTTGAAGCAAATATTGCCAGCTTGCAGCCAGATGTAATTGCAATTACAGAAGTTTTTCTGAAGAATGCAGAGACGGAAGTTCAAAAAGCTGAATTGAAGTATGAATCACCCTTGTGCAAAATAATATGCGCTGGACGGCGCGGCTAGCAGTACGCTTAATTTGTAAAAGGAAATCTGAATAACATTATATCGTGAGACTATGCTATTTTGTTTTTTATTGATGCATTTAAATGTTGGCTGAATATTTTTGATGAAAGTCAATCTTTGACAAGATGTAACTTTGCTACGGAAATGACAAAATGATTTTCAGTTTTGGCTTTCCTTCTTAAAAAGGGCTTTAATTTGATATAAAATGATGGCAGTTTGATGGCAAATTTGAATTCACTTGTAGCCTTGATTTTCATACCACGCCTCAATTGCCGAGTTATGCGGTGCATAGCGTTGCCGCACTGCATCTTACTCGAGAACTCTAGCTTCGAATTTGCACACGATAGTTACGCATTCGATGCTAGAGTAAGTTTTGTTATGGTTTTTCGGTCGGACAGCGGTGCAATTTTTTGCACCGGAGGTTATTGATTCTGTTAATGTTGAAATTCAGATGAAAGTTATTTCAATGAGTCAACTGTATCTTTTGGGCAAGGTGTGCCTATTTTGGACAGTTTTAAATTTTGCTGAAGTGTAATTTTAGCAACATTTTTTTTGCCATCGCCTGTCGTGATCGGCTGTTTACTTCTGAACTTCCATTGCTTTACACAGTGTTATGCTTCAGCGAATCCGACTAGATTTTGAATGCAATGGTCTCTAGCCAAGAATGTGAAGCTATCTGTGAGCAAATTCTTGGCTAGACTTCTCAAGCAAACTGCATCAATCATACTGCATTGCGGTATCGCAATAAAGTTAGTAAATAAAATTGCGGCAAAAAGTAATTTATATACACTAAGCAAAAAAAGAAACTTATAATTTTGCACAAGGTCATATCTTAAAATCCTCTCCATAAAAATGACCAAAAATTGCACACAGGATAACAGCAAAATGCACTGACATGCAACACCTTCCTGGATCACATTCACAGCGCCACAGATTTCTTTGGCTGGGTTCCAATTATTCGCCTGTACATGAACAAAAATTACACACAGGATTACTTCAATACTCTACTCTAAACACATGTCAGTAACCTAGCAGTTGTCCAACTGACACAACAGTAAAATGCACTGACACGGAACAGCTTCCGGGATCACATTCACAGGCGAATAATTGGAACCCATCCAAAGAAATCTGTTGAGCTGTGAATGTGGTCCATGAAGGTGTTGCATGTCAGTGCATTTTGCTGTTGTGTCAGTTGGACAACTGCATAGTTAGTGACATGTGTTTAGAGTAGAGTATTGTGGCAATCCTGTGTGTAATTTTGGTTAATTTTGATAGACAGGATTTTAAGATATGACCTTGTGAAAAATTATAAGTTTCTTTTTTTGGCTTAGTGTATATAGGCAACACACCACACCTCAATTTTAAAGCAATTGCGGCGTAGTGTGAATGGACCTTTAAATTAAGCTGAATTTATACTACATCGGTGAACTGTGATCATGGTGCTTTTTAGCCAATGAGGTACATGTAGAGCATATCTTGTTGCATAGGGAAAAGTATACGTCGAAGAACTGAATACAAGCACAACGTATGGACCAATATATTTTTGTAAACATTTTAGGCCTATAACAAAATGTATATTTCGTACAAATTGTACAACTATAGTTTCTACCCTATGATATAAAAGTTACCTGTTATCAAAGTGTCTGCAAAAAAATGGTCATCGCAAGTATCTTTGATGCTGAAAACTAAGGATTTTCACGCAGGGACAGGCCAAAAACCTTACCTCGATCGTAAAATCCAGCTGATGCATGTCATAAATAATTCATTATTCCATTGTGTATTTGTCACTGATCGTGTCCATGTATTGTTATTGCAGCTGCAATCTCGCGTGAGAGCAGTTGTCAAGCTGAATTTATACTCGATCGCTGGATCACCACGTGAATTCGCCTCTCGAAAACCTCTACGAGGTTGTTGCATCGAGCACGCTGACTGGCTTAGCAATTATCAAAGTAGTTTTATAAACCAATCAGGTTAGACGTACTTTACTGGCGAGTCACATTAATTAATACCGTAAAAGGCCGTCGCGTTAATTGATTGGCTTACTATTTCAAAGAATGGCTTTTGCAACCAATCACAATACGGGTTATATGACGCCCGTCAGAAATTTTGCATACAGTGTACGTCCAAGATGACGTCATGCCCCAGTGCCACGACTCACGAGGCTGGCTTCTCTGCGAACGCGAGCGAGTTGTATAAAGTCAGAGTCTCACCTGTGATTAATGGAGCACATCCACAGCGCATTTGACAGATAAAAATGGAATTGGCAATTCTGAGCAACGGGATTCCATGAAATGGACAATTATGTAAGTTATTCTACAGGATCGGAAATAATTAACAGCTAGTCTGCTGTATTTGAAGTGCATATTGAAGTTTGTAAGTTTGTGATTTCGTATGTTATGTGCAATTGATATTATAGGAAGCTTAAATTGGCAGGCTCTCATGCAATGTATCCGTCTCTTCCGAAGTATGACTTGCCCACACAGGGTATAGGGAAAAGCATGCTACATGTACCTTGAAGTATAAATTGATAAAATTCAGCTTTTAATATGTGCAAATTGTATATATCTATATCATAAATGCGAGTAGAGTGTTGACATGGTGAACTTGATGTCATGCAAAATGCATGGACATGATGGATGTTGCATGGAACTTAGTCTAACTTAGTTCACAACATAAACTTGCACCTTGTACAAATGTATTGTATGGCTTAAAATTCGGACCGCTCGCCAATAAACTAACAGATAGTGAGATAGTATCAGTTTGTGAATGAGGACAATGAATGTATAAGTTCCTTGTACTATAGCTAAACTAATACTTAATAGTTTCTCGATCATGAGAGCTCATAGGCACGCAATGACAATGGTCAATGACAGCGCCTACCACACACGCGCCTTTGGGTAGGGGTGCATTTCCTGTGTGCGTGCCGTGCACAATCGATCGCGCTATCGTCATTCCACTAAACTTGCGACATTACGCAATGTACGCAGTACATTCATACTCTCAAAGTCTCATGATCGAGAAATTACTATTTTAGCTGGAACTTGTTTGATTCATTGACATGATCTGATGATTGAACATCAACATACATGTTGAACTTGAACTTGAAGTTGAGCTCTCGTAGACTCGTGAATTATACAGAATTTGAGCAGTGAGCACTATGTCAAAAACTTATTATCTTATTATCATATTTTAATTACAAATTATGAATAAAATTTACTGTCAATACCATGATACCTTAAAACTCTCAAGTTTTTTGCCCAAGTTTTAACACAAAAACGGTCCACAAAAACTCCGATGCGAATGTCACGTACGAGACAGACTGCAGCCCAAGTAATGTGGTGACGAGCTCCGCCTTGGGTGTCGAAGGTCAAGAAAATAAAAACATTCCGCAATCGGTAAGCTTACATTACAAGCAAAATATGTGAACATGTTTTGATGATTTAATCGAGTGTATTTGCCACATTTGACCTGTCTCCGAAGTTCTCTGAGAGCAAATTCTATTTCGGAACTTTTATGTCAAACGCAAACACGGAATGACGTGCGGTAGGGCAGACAGGGTCTAATTCTGCATAAAACCGGGCAACGTTATTTCTATAGATTTGCTGCGCATTCAAATTGCATTGTATTGCATCGTAATTTCATTTGTGTCTATGCTAATTATGTTTACACAACATGAACTCACGTGTTTTCAAGCAAATTCGCCGATAATAGGTGATCAAAAGCGATCGGAATGTTACAAAAGTACAGATCGCATTCAGCTTACTTCATATGAGATGATCTTGGGAAAAATACGGCATAATTTGTCTTGGTGCTTGCGGAATGCCATGCAGTAAAATATTAAAACATTGCGGCAATTCATGATTGACAACTAGCAATCGGCGTGTCCTTCGGATACTCCACTGTCAATTTCTTATCCACTCACTAATCCTCACAAAAGCTTTGTGTTGATTACGTAATGTGGAGGCAAATTGCAATAAGTACAATGAAATAACGAGTAGGGCGGGCTCCGAGGCGGGTTTCTTCTTCATCTTACGTAACAGTATTGTTCTCCAAAAACCCGGAAGCTTGTCGTTTGGAGCTCTAGCTGAAATACAGCAAGATAATGTAAGATAGTAAATGTAAACCTGTATTTTAGCTAGAGTATCTCGAGCTAGCTCAGGGCTGTCAAATTTTTGGAATTGCTTGGCGTGAGACAGAAGCGTACCGGGATTTGCCGACTCCAATGTTCATTTTGACCGATGATTATTTGATCCACGGCGCTCGAGACTGTGAAAAGCGGGGGTGGGTGGGGGGGGGGGTGTAGGAACAACAAATTATTCTTGCCGATGCATGAGAATTTACTCATTTTTCAGCTTTTTGCGTGAGCTTTATTACCTGGGCGTGAGATTTTACTACCTTGGCCCAAGTTGGCATGAAACCGTGAGAAAGTGACCCAATGCGTGAGTCTCACGGCCAATGCGTGAGAGTTGACAGCCCTGTAAGCTACACTGGGATTGGTGCAGGCAGCGTCAGAGCCTTTCCATACCAGTGCGAACGCTACTGCGCCCGGTACAGCGCTCCACCAGGAGATCTCATTCACAATCATTCATCGAACTTCAACCATCAAAAGATTGCTTCAAGTATTCATTTATTCCAAGAACCGTCATAGACTGGAACAATCTACCACAAGAAATAATCAATATCCAAGAACCCAAAGCATTTAAGAACCAGCTCAAAGATCACTTCACCACTTAAACTAAGAAGAACAAGCGCACACCATACCCGATCCGTCTTTCCCCACTAGGGGTGTTGAGTCGTATTCAACTAGAACTAGAACTAGAGCCATAAAGGTGCAGGTGAAGAATAAGGCAAAGTTGACAAAACAAGACGATCCAGTACAAAAGTTGAAAGCATTTCAATGCTTGATCGAACCAATACAAATGTGTGTCAGGTGACAGGTCGACGCTAAATAAACATGTATGATAAACATGATGAGAACACACAATCGCTAGTCATTTCTAAAGATACATTTATATACTCAATCACCTTTGCAGAAAACTAAATCGCACGCATGACTAGTGCATTAAATCGCCGTCGTATTTGCATGCTGAGCATGCACATGATTTGCTGTTTTTCAAAAGCAACAGCGACAGTGCAACACGTATAGGCCTATATTTTACACCCTCTTGTCAACGTTTACTAAAATTACACACGTAACTTGTGCAGTTGTATTAAACAACAATGATTCAGTCTGCGTCTGATGATGAGTAACCCATGAGTATAAACACAGCTTTACACAATGACTAATTTTACATAGGCACAAAAGGCTGTGTTCATGTACCGTTACTCAGCCAAGAAAGGCAGAGTAGGACCCGCATATCCTATCTTCACAACAACCCGCGAACGTTATACAAGCACAGAGATACGAAAAGCGAATATCTAGTGCCGGTATTAAGCTCGAGCTCCTTCATATCAATCATTGTGATGCCCCTATAATCATCATGTACTACAGGCAATCGTAATAGGGTAAAATTTAGCAAAACTTTAATCTAGATGAACAATAAGCCCAATCGCTATTGTAACTTCTGTTTTTTTTAGGACACTTTGACCTCTGACATATCGGGAAAATTTTTGTAATTATTATTAATTTATTTATTATTGTCATATTGTTATCATTAAAATGAAGTCTTTCGGGCGCAAACGATGGAGTGCCATCTACCTCACTGCCTGTGCAAACGTGACCAAAGATTCTGCTACCAGTACTAAAGAAAGTGAGCCCAAATGGAAGGTGGTCAAGGAAAGCATCAAAAGGAACTTACGGGTGAAAAACAAAGGAATGGAGAAATTATATTCATAAACATAAACATAAACAATGCGATTTATAAAGCGCCTTTTACAAAAGTAGGCAAAGCGCTAAAAGAGAGAAAGACAAGAAAGGAAAAAGAGCTAATCAGTGGGAAAGAGGTGGGTTTTAAGGAGATTCTTGAAGCGTGGTAATATTTTCTTGACCTCGGACAGTGGTGGGCAACTCGTTCCAAAGGCGCCGCCCCACTGTTGAAAAGGCGCGATCGCCAGCTTGTTTCTTGAACGAGGCACTTCAGCCCCTTGCCAGGGTAACATGTTAAAACTTGAGGCCGAGAACAGCGACCTTACTTGGAAGTCGATGATTTATAACCTTCCCAGGGGTCTTGAGTTTTGCTGTTAGATCCTGCATTGACTTTCTGCCCACCTTCACTAACCTCCGAACTTGGGACAAAAGAGTCAATGCGAAATGCAAGTTATGTCATAACACTCAAACCCTCCTCCATGTTTGAACAATTGCTCTGTGTCTCTCCAGCAAAGCAGGTATACCTGGCGGCACAATAGTATCCTCACACATTATTAATGTGCTGTCTTAAACCTATGGTGGTACTGTATTCAAAAAGGACTCTGTTTTCTGCCCATTAGAAACCCAAATAAATAACTTTTAACTGAGGAGTGTGCACACTGCTCAATGTGGGCATTTGGGCAATACCTGTAGCATTCTCACTGACATTTGATCACATTTCTATGTTGTATGCATTTTGTTCTTTATTTATAAAGGTCAACCAATGCCAGCCTGCTCCAGGTCTATGTAAGCACCACTTCTCTTGTTGATACTCAAATAACCATTACCACTTTAGAGAGCTAATTTGTTTACTCTTCTTTTTATTATTAATTTTACAGGGTATGACATTGTATGACGAAGATTGGCATCCTAAACCAACATGATCAGGTTCAGCTCAGGAATGAGGTGGCATGTACCACAAAGTCTGCAAGCATATGACGTGGCAACATCACCTTACTTACCTCATGGATTTGCTACCTCAAAAACAGCTGCCAAAAACTCTCAACACAGGAAACCACCTACATCCAAGTCAGAGGGTCATGTGGGTGAACAAAGTGCAGGGAACCAAAGTGAAAAATGCTCAGAAAAAAATTATGCAACACAAATTGAAATTATGAGTGGCAAATTAAGTGCAATTGATAAATCTAGCCTAAGTAATAAAGGCATTTTGATTGTAAATAGCTCCAAATTGAATTGTAGATATTTATCAACTTGTAGATTTGCTATCGCTGGATTAGCTTGTGGATCATCTACAGCGGCCTCTAGGAGCATGGGTATGCTATGTTACCATGGAGGACATAAAACATTGGGTTCCAACTCAGAAGTGTATGAAAGTTGTTCAAACAACAATAGCAATTCAACTGATCTTAATGACGAGTCCTTAAGTGAAATTGTAGCAGAGACCATCCCAAGTTTCTTTGAACACAAGACTTCAAAGTTACCATCTATTGATGGAGAAAGTAGCCATGGTGATGAGACCAGTATACGTAGCCATGGTAACAAGGATGAGCTTGTTCCTCCTGATTCAGAGTCTTGTTGTGGTAGTGGATGTGTTAATTGTGTGTATATTAAATATGTGCAAGATGTTTTGGATAGAGATCCAAATGATAGACAAAAAGTCAAGGAAGTATTGGATGAGATTGAAGATTTTAATGTCAGAATGTTCATCAAATTAGAATTAGGCCTCTAAGACGACATCAGTTTAATATCTGTCAGTATATTTCAAGCTATTTCCACTGATAGTCATTCTCCTGTAAAGTAGTAGTATGTGCTGTCGTATTTCTACTCTCAGTGAGTCTGTGACATCCACATATATTGAGGCAGCTGATTCACTTGCTCATCTATGTGGCATCTATTCATGGGACAGGCACAATTAATGCCTGTGGCATATAATGGTAAATTCTAAAAATGACCACCATTCAGTACAAAACAATGATTTGTTGAAATGAATATTGACATGAATGAGGTTTATAATCAACAGTTGTTTCAAAATGATAATTAAATCACTTGGGAGGAGAAATCCCAGGGAGAAATGAGTTTTCCATGTATGCAGGTATTTTCGTCTCAACATTTGACCAAAAGGGTGAACTTAACCTGTAAAGGGTAGGCTGAAGCATCTTGCCTCTTGATCTAAAGTTGGCTTTCCTGGATAAAGGTGTGACAATCATGATGTGGCCACAAGATCATGTTGATATCGAGAACATTAATATTATTGTACATTTTATGTATAGGATTTAGAAAAACTTTTTCTGAAAGCATCAATTTTGGAAAATGTGATTATTTTGGAAAAAATGATAAAATGATTTTGAAAAGGGAGAACTTTGGGAGGATAGAAAAATGTTTCCTCTGTTAAATTTTCAAATCAACAAAATATATGTCAAATTATGCGAAGAATTGTTTTGAAATTTTATTGGGTAGGTATTTTTTGACCATTTAGCAATAGCTATTTGAACTCGCCTATAAAACTCCAGAATGTGCAGTCTGCTTCATTTGTTCAGGATCAAAATGCTGCTTGTAATCCTGTAATTGGACTATTCCAGTTGAAATCCATACACCCTACATGTATAGGGGAGACATCGCCTTAATCTCCCTCACAAGGAGTGTGAATTTCAAATGGAATTGCCCAGATAAACTGGAATAGTCCATTTTAAAGCAAGCAGGATAGGTTCAAATACATTTTCATTTTTTTTTTCATGGATTGTAATCTTTTCATTGATTTTTTTATTCTCCATTACATTTTTTAATAAAGTCTATACCGTATTCATTCCAACAACCGCCCAGGGCGCTTAACAAAGTCAGTTTGGTGGGCGCTTACTTTTTACATTGTTTACATAATTGAATACATAAAAAATGGCCCTAAATTTTCAATATGTATGTGCCATATGTTTCGGGCCATGATCCAGATTTGCATTAGGCAGTTTGTTGTAAAGTTATTGGGTGGGCGCTTATAGGGGCATGGGCGGTTAATGGAATGAATACAGTATTTATAATCTTTGCATTTGTTATTTTTTATTTTTTTATTTGTGAATGCAAGTTATTTTTTTATTTTTTTTTATTTGTACAAGTTATCTTTAATTATTTGTTTATTTATTAATAAGTTATTTTTATTAATTAATTAAATTAATCAGGAAAGTTGAAAAAGAAGGAGGAAGAACGGAATTATATCCTTGAGATAATCCCGTAGGTTATCCTGTCGCACCTATTCATAGTCCTTTATTCTCAAGTAGTTACACATCCACTTGAAAGTAGCCTTTGATGTGATGTGTCTTGCCGACTACGGTTGATTAATTTTCACTCCAGAATTGAAACCATATCCAATGTTTCTATAGATAATTCCTTGAAAGTATGACACGTGTGTGTTAAGTACCTGATGTTGCTCTGCAGGGATACCGCACGTGGATACTATAAGAAAGAAATGTAGTTTTGTAAAGATTCCAAAAAAATCCGCCCATTTTGGAATATATATTAATTATTTAGGAGAGTGTTTTAGGATTTTGTTAGAAACGGGATGATTTTTGATCATCTATATTTTATAGTTTTAATGTATTTTCCTGTCATTTCCTGCAAACCTAATAAAGATATTTTGATTATTGAAAATAGTCTGTATCATAAATCGTAGAGGTTGAAAGCGTAACCAAGCGTGCAAAATTATTATTTGCCATGGAACTTCGGTCATATTTTATTTGAAATAAATTGGATGTTAGGATCTGCATGCATAGTATGCATGGTATTGATGGTATACAGACACTGACCTTTCCCTAAAACCAGTAAGCAGCAACTTGTGTATCACACCCGTCATGGGTTCGAACCCTTTTGTTGTATTTTATTGTTAAACCTAAATAGCGTGATTGCTTTTGAATGAGCGGCAACACACATATTTTGTTTGAGGATAGCTGGATCTATCTCCTTCTTTTTACATCTTGTCTGAATTAATGTATCAACTTATAAATCACATACTTGCCAACTGTCTCATTTTACCTAGGAATGTTGGCAAGTATGAAATTATAATGTTAACGTCATTTGGGATTGCAATCTTAGCCAGTTTTTTCAGACTTATTTTTAAACTTGTAGAATACCTCAAGGAGAGGAGAGAAAGAGACAAAATACTGGTAAATGTAAACTTATGCATAATATTATGCAAGATGTTTTAAAAGGTATTATTTAATTATTATGGTGCTCTAAGTTGATGCCTAAATGTTTGTTATCTTTGAATAGTTATATTTCAAATATTAATTTCATATACATTTATAATCAAATGATACAATTTATTCAGGTACATGTATAAGATATATATGCATTTTTGTTTATCCAGATGATAAAGATCAACATATTTGACTGTTTTTGACATATTTGTAAGAAATGCTAGTTTTTCATACAGGGTTATCTAACAGTGCAGCATAGCATGGTCGATGCTGATCAGTGTTAAAAACTTGATATTCTGCCTAGAGCGTAAGCGCTGGTTCACTGACGACTCTCTAATTCAAAATAATTCATGCTAAACATGAATTTAACAAGAAAGACGAATACGGATTCGGAAGTCTGCCAAGCTCATAACGATATAATACCCTAGGGCTTCAATGCCTATCCAAAATGAATCTCAAAGTACTAATGAAATATATAAGTGTTCTAATCTCGTTCTGGTGTACCAGAAACAAACTCAAATTTCACAATATATTTTTGCTAATTAATAAACTAATTAACCTGTAAGAAATTTTTTGTAAACATCTAAAAAAAAGTAACTAACCCCCCTTAAATGATGGCCATTATTCCAAAAGGGGCCATTGTATTACAAATCTGTAAAATGCTTTGGAAGCAGAATTTATATCTGCGCATTTTGACACTTCATTTGATACGATAGCCCAGAAAACAATAAAACACCGGTCAATTTAATGTAGTGAGGTCCAGATTTGAAAGTTGCACTTACATACAAATTTTTACAATACAAAAACAGTCAGATATCATTACCCAGATTTTCTTCCATATACACTGAATACAAAATTAATACAATTTACTGCAACTTTCAAATCTTGGGTTACATTGATTTGAATGTACACTGTGACGTCAATTGCTGCAAATGAGGTGTCAAAATGTGCAGAAATAAATCCAGCTTCCAACGCATTTTACAGATATGTAATACAATCACCCGTTTTTTAATAATGGTCATTATTTAAGGAGGTTTAGTTACTTTTTTTGAGATGTTTACATAAACATTATGTAGCCAGGTTTCCAGTGTTATTCAACTTTTTTTGAGCAAATTGGGAGTGGGGGATGATGCTGTGGATGATGAAATGAAAGGTGATGCGGATGCCAGTTATTCCTCAAGTTTTGCCTATAATTCCATACTTCAGTATAGCATTTGTGTTTAACCCCATGGGCACACTAAAACAGGCCAAATTATTGAACTCAAAGAACTATTTTGATTGGTCACAAAGATGACTATCATATTGAGCCAATCAGAGATATGGTAAGAATAGTTAGTTTTACACCTAAAATGGCTAGAAAATCTAAACGCTCTACAGGGTGTCTCTGAAAGTACAGTACCGTCAGAAAAGTAAATTTGCAAGTATTTTAATGCCACAACAAAACTACTGAATAGTGTATGTTATTGTATGATAAAACAACTACCAAATATTTTGTTAATTTTGAAAATCCCCCCCCCCCCACATTCTGAAACTATTTGAAAATCATAGCTCATATTTAATCAAGTCTCACAAGTCATAAATAATGTGCATTGAACCATTTGATGCCCGATAGCACTTAATACCCAGTGCTTGACACTTCAGGTACAGCTCACTGACTGCTCTACTGAATCTGGACAAGATTCAATCAACTGACATAAATCCAGAACAAAGCAGCCAATTTTCAAAAGTCAAAAAATGTTTGAAAGCTGTCTTATTATACAACTGCATTATTCAATGTTGTTTGGTTTGGAAATTAAAAATACTTAAAAAATATATATAATTTCCAACGGTACATTTCTTTTAGAGACACCCTGTGTTTGTTTGGTTACTTATATCATTGCAATTAACCAATCAAGAGGCTCTGTAAGAAAAACATTAGTGCCCATATGGAATTAAAGCTGTATTTTGATTGGTTACTCAAAATGATTATATCATATTTATACCCAATCAGGGACATTGTGAGAAAGGCATTTGCTTCATTGACTGGATGACACTAGAATAGATTAACTACACTGGACTGTTGAACAAAAACTTTTAATAAACAAAAGGAGCAACAAATGTGTCAAGTTGTTATACATTGTATGTCTCTTTATTTACATTGTGTCCATTGGAATCTTATTGTAATATAAATTATTACACAAATCATACACCAAGTGAATGAGAATTAAATCCTACATCAGTGACTTTTAATCAATATGGCATCATGCATTCATACTGCTTAATATTGCCAGTTTGACAGCAAAACTTACTCAAGAAAACTACAGCCAAAATTAGGGTTTTAAATATTTTGCATATAATTTGCAGTATTATTTTAAATGATCACTTCAGATATATGAAATGATGACAGTTTAAATGAATGACATCACATGTTATAGGAGCTTTTTGTGTGGATTCATGAAGTTTGAGTAGTCGGGGCACAAGCTGTACTATCCATATGAATGATCAAATGGATTAGATTATTATAAAATTGCTTCATAGAAACAAAACATTGTGTGGACTTACCATACCACTCTGTTAATACTACTACCTCGAAAGAAGAGGCTTTTATTGTTAAAGCCTACGATGTACGATATTTTAAAATAAGTTTGGTCAATTTTTTTCAAACCTGATTTGTTGGCATATTTGTAATGTTTTACACATGTCCCAACTTAAACCTAATTGGATTCAGCCAAATTCATTGTGTTTTTAGGAAAACAGAGCAAGTTTGAACAATGACTTGAAATGAAATTTGGCTTCACAGAAAATATACATTTTGTTCCAAATTGGATTAATAAAGTTACCATGACCAATAAAGTTGGGCACGTTCTCTTATTCTTCCTTCATGACACTCTTTGAAATGAGGATTACATTATCATGCTTTGAAATAACACAAACTGGAAACTAATTGCAATAAGTTAATTTTGTCTCAGATATGATTACATTTTGCATGTATTTTAGGTTGATTGGTAGATATCTTGTTGGGCAAGGATTCAGTAATGTTTACTGAAAGTTTACACAGTCTTTGAAATGAAATCAGGAGCAGATATCTACTGTTGGGTAAGGATTCAGTAATATTTGTTGAACGTTTACATAGTCTGAAATCAGGAGCAGGTCAATGTTTCCCCTGCAATCAGAATAGAACTAGTACAGTATATACACTTCAATGTTGGTTGCATAAGGTAGCATGCATACACATCAAAATGTTAAAGGTTAGGCAATGAAAACGCAAACCATGTTCTACGGGCTGATGGACCTTTCAAGTACGGTCAGTTATTTTTGATTTTTTTAATGACTCGAAAAATCATCAAATCGGTGCACAATTTTTTCCTGAAGCTTCTTCAGTCAATACAAATCTTACTTATTGACAAAAACGTTTACAGCAATTTTCATCAAACTCAATCTAAGTTTGGCAAAAAAATTACAGGGCTGATTTAACATGCATGCACCAAATAAAAGAAATAAAAATCTCAAACAGAACATGTGGTTTGTCGGGCCCTTAGTACAGGATTTTTTTGTCGCCTTACAGACACTTTCAGCTCCCATGGAGCATAAAAATAAAATACATCATTAGCAAATGCAGTAACACTGCAGTGACTTCTATCCATGAGAGATGTAAAACAAGCCATATCAAATTGATTGCATATGACATTCTACTTTTGTGACGGAAATTTACTTCATTTCTGTCAACAACAACAAGAAAACAACACTGCATTGTTTTGATATGCCCCAAATGGGCTATTCCAATTGGAAACCATACACCCCTTATCATACTTATGGAGGACATGACCTTAATCTCCCACACAGGGGTGTAGATTTCAACTGAAGTCACCATTCAGGTAACCCCATTTGATTTTAGGCTGTGTCTTCCAGAGGGGTGCATGGATTTAAACTGGAATAGCTCAATATGAAGAGACATATCAAATTGCACTTCTTTCAGAAAAAGAAAAAATGAAAGAAGGAAAAAAAACAGCAACAACATTGCATTGTTTTCATATGCCCAAATACAGCTTCTCAAAAGTTGCCGATGGTGCACACATTTTAGTGTGATTTTGGAAATAACTTCAATAGGGGGAGTATGAATTTCGAATGGAATTTGACAACTCCCTTTGAATTTCATACACCCCTGAGAAAGATTCAACCATAATCTTCCACAGAGGGAGGGCAAGTTTCAAATAGAGTTGGTTAATGTACTATTCCATTTGATATTCATTCCCCCCTCTGGAAGATATTCCCAAAATCTTCCACAGGGGGAGTGTGGATTTTAAATGAATAAGTTACGATGGGTTTATGACTTACGACACCTTGCAACTGTTAGTGACAATGGGCTATTACAACTCTATGGAAAAAATTGCCTTAATCTTCCACAGAATTTCAGAATCAGAATTTCAAATGGGGTTACCTGAATGGGTGTATTTTAACTGGAATAGCCCATTAACCCTTGGTCTAATTCAATAATCTCACTTTCCCGTTTTGTTCTTGACTCAACTGGTATTCAGTCTGGCAGAGTGAGATCCCCATATCATATACCCCTACAAATATATGAATATAACTTAACAAAGACATGACAGTGTTTCCAGTGAACTTAGGTTTTAAGGACGTGGAGTACAGCTATATTGAATTCTATAAGTATACTGGCTCAGTCTACAACATAATAGACTTGTTCATACTTCACTACATTTTCAGTGCATTGTTTTGAAATAAACTGCAGAATGTTGTCACATTTGCTTCCAAACATTTAATGCAGTCAGCACATGCCACTACATGTAATGTTGCAAAGGTTTTAATTTACTTTAATGTAGTACAATACAGTCGATTGTGTGTTAATGTCACACATTGAAAATAATTGGATATTTTGTTTTTGCAGTGAAGTATGAACAAATTTTACATGCCCTTTTAAGAATACTAGTCAAAGACTTGTGACAACACATGAAGTGGCATATTCCATGAGCTATTCTGAAATCCACACACCCCCTGGCTGGAAGACATGATCTTAATCTCCCATACAGGGAGTGTGAATTTCAAATGCGGTTACATGAATGGGTGACTCCATTTGAAATCTATACCCCCTGTATGAAAGATTAAAGTTCATGTCTAAGATAGGGGGTGTACGGATTTCAACTGGAATAGCCCATATCTGACGAATACACAATTACTATAAACCATCCCTATATAACCTGTAAAGTGCTTTATCATGCAATTTGCCAGGCACAGAAGCTTATTACAACACTGCCCTCTCTAGTCGGTATGATACAAAGAGATGGTCTATAGTTATCTGTAGTTTGTCAGTATGAGAAACCACACTGACTGTTATTGATATACACTATTCATTCTGGACACCATGCATCAGGATGACTGTCCTCAATGTCAGTATTTGAAGATAACAATTCCGCACCCAACTGCAATGGCTGCTCCAACGCCAATTTTGAGCCATAACGACCTGTTCTCATGACTGATGCCTTTCAAATGCCTATAAAGAAAGAGGAAAATAAAAGATTGCATGAAATTTAGTATTTGATACCTTGCTGGATGTACACAAACTATGAAACACAAGAATTAATTTATCAGTTGAGAGTGCATATAATAGTACATACAACATTCAGCTATCGATTTGAAAATGCAACACAAAATATGACAAAGGACAGGATTCATAGCCAATTACAGTTTAGCAAAATTGCATGATTTAGATGATGATGATGATATTTGCTCAACAACAGATTCATTACATCTTTTAGATTTTTCACAATGCCTGACATATTACTAATGCAAAGTTATTAACCTCATTCATAACCGTAACTTTCATCTCTTCACTTTACAAACTAACACACAAAATATACAATTTTACATTTTTCCTTTCCCAATCTCGAACAGGCTATAAAACAGGATGACCAATAACAGAAGTGCAAATCACAATCTGCAAATTTGGTAGCGCGCAATCCAAATACGGCAGCCAATGCATACGCAGTTTGTTCAACACACAACACAGCGCATGCATCGGTTAATTGTAACAATTGGAGGTCATTCTAAAGACTGTGCAATAAGTGTAGATAATCTGTGTGGCTTGGATCACACTTATGCACCTATTTGAGGTTATGAATTAGCAATGATATGGCTTACAAGCGCTATATGCAATAAAAACACATACATTGTGTACCTACATAGTGCATACTAAACAGCAATATATTTTGGTCAATTATTAGCTGCACAACTATTACTTTCAAAACACACACTTGACAAATTCTGACATTCAATATGCATGTTGAGACACACACAAGCTGAGGTGTATTCCATATAGGCCTACACCCTACAGATCTGTCTGCATGTCTGCAACTTGAAATCCTTGCTGCATTAAATCATATGCTTCTGCAGATCATGTTTTCAATTTCTACAAGCTAATTAACTGAAACAAATACTTCTATGCATGCAAATGCTACAATTATTACACTTAGTGCAATCAAATCATGACAAACATGTATGCACATTATACGATGCATTGTGACTACACTACAAAACAATCAGCTCACTCAGACTTTCCATCATGCATATTCCGGGTTTTCTCATATTTTCAAGAGAAATGAAATTATTATCTGTTAATGTCGCTATTCAGATGGACCACTCAATCGATCTACCACCTACCTACCCAATCAATCAATCAATCAATTAATCAATCAATGTGTAACAACATGTTTAGTTGGAAAGGAATTCCCATGAAGACAAAATTATGCCATATCAAGTGTGTGAATAATCTCTTGATTAAAAACCCGTCCTTTTTTCAGAATCAATTGATCAGTCAATCAAGCAAACAATCAACCAACCAATGAATTTATCAATTTGTACAATATGTTTAAGTTGTTTGCTGGTTTATTTCTTTGATTAAAATGGATCTCATGAAAATAAAATTATACCATATCCATGATTTGATTCATGCCTAATGCCTATGATATTTGTATAAATCAAAGCAGGACATGTTCAATACTGTAAACATTTGACACTTGTCAATAGACCTGATCCATATGAGCCAAGTTGTGGATTAAAATAATGCAGCTTCCAATGGACTATTCCAGTTGAAACTCATACACCCTATGGAACACTTTATATGCCCCACATTTGTGTCCATTTCTACTTCATTATAGATGCTACTAACAACTAAAGAACCTGGCCATGTTAGATGCACTGTACAATACAGAATGACTTTTTGAAGAATATGAGAAAGTATAATTATAATCATGTTCATCCGGTCACCATGTGCATTATCAAATATCAATCATATGACAAATAAGATTTTATACACAGATCTGCTGCCCTACCATAACAGAAAGGCACAACTAACATAGACTGAATCCTGCAGTGGTGTAACTAGGGTTGGTAGCGCCCGGGGCCCCCACCCGAGAATATCTTAGACGCGGGGGGTGTGGGAATGGCATCGGCATTATGATATTAAAAGTGAGGCCGATTTCGGTGGCGTAGATTTCTTTTTGACATTGGGGGGATGAGGTTGGAAAAAATATAGTGCATCCAGCACGTTTTGGAGACAGAATAAGTTTATGATATAAATGCGCACGAAGCCCGTGAATTTTTTTTACTATTTTGAAGCTAAACTGATGAAATATGCTGTAAAGGTGGAATAAATACGCGCGAAGCATGTGAAAATTTGCGCTTTGGGGGCTAAAATGGGCAAATATGAGGTTAATGTGGTGTAAAAGTGGAATAAATGCACGCAAAAATTTGCACTTTTGGTGCTAAAATGGGCAAATACAAGGTTAATTTGGTCAGAAACCCATATTCAGGCGTCAACATTGGGGGCGGGATGATTGTATAGACCAAAATATTGGGGGATTTATCTCCCCATCCCCCCGGGATCTACGCCTATGGCCAATTTGGCGCCCCCTAGCGGTAGCGCCCGGGGCACGTTGCCCCCCCCCCCTGCCCCCTAGTTACGCCACTAATCCTGTATCAAGTACAGGTTTAACATGTGATGCTTGGAAGTGTTGACTGAAAAGTGCTGGACTTGAGAAATACACATGTGTGATATTTGTGTGAATCATACCATTACATGTACCTATGTCCTAATGCACTGTTTTGACTGAATAGCGCGCTGAATGTTCTATAAATATGTGGTCAAGTCAACTTGGACACAACTGTACAGAATAATTACACCCAATTTCTGGGGAAAGTCAGACGCTTTTTCAATACATAATTTTCTCAGGCATCAACCCAGAATGTTAACGACTGAGGGCAGGTTAACAGCCGATATATTGCACATTTTAGGATAATGGCAAAAACTATACTCAGCTATTATTGACATGTAAACAACCCAACTAAAAAGGAGGTTGAATTGAAGGAAGTGGGATTATCACCTACATGCATGTAGCCGTATCAGGTGAAGAAAGCTCAATTTCTGCAAAATTGTCAGCTGTGCGTTCTGTGTTGTGGTAGGGCATAATTCCATCCATGCAGTTGGATATATTCAACTATTACCATATCAAATACTGATTCCAGTGCTTGTATAATAACTGAGTTTAATTTTTCTCAAATCATGTCTGGATTTCATATTTTGACATGGCAAACAATAATAATCCTAATTAATACATAACACCAAATGGAAAATAATGCACAAATATGGTTCAGTTAGCTCTTTGTTAAATGTCTGATCATTGAGAATGTCTAAATCATAGGCATGCCACATCAACAACATAACACAAAATACTAAATGATAAATCAGTGATGGACTTGTGCATCATGGTAGCCAGGGGATGGAGTATCTAGATAGCCATTCTACATTATGTGTATCCCAATTTGCCCAAATCTTACTTATAAGTCAAAATTAGAGATTTTGATGTTTCAGATAATTTCCAATAAAAGTGTTGCTCTGGTAAAATAAACATGTTGTTGCAACTTTCAGTTGTGTTTGTGATAAATTTGGAATATGGTGCATTATAAAGTACATTTCAGTGAGCCACCCCACAAAATGTGTCAATGTTCCTTTGAATTACTTTCCCTCCTAATTTTAGGTACTTTTCCTTCCTTTTCCAATTGATGCAAATTTGTGTTTTACCTTTTACAATCATTTTAGCAACCAACATAATCTTTGAATGCAACAATAGAAAATGTCCTGATGCTCCCTATGCCAGTTCTACTTTATAAGTTAAATTCCTCCCACTGGCTGCCATAATGTACAAGTCTAAATAAATAAGAGCTAATTACACTATGAATGATTAAGCATGGGGAGAAATCAAATAAACAAATACAAACTGTAAATTTGTGGGAAAAATAAACAAAAGGGATAAAATAAAAGTAAATAAAATATCTACTGCATATCACTAAAGTACATCCAGGCACACTGCATGACTGCAAACATAAAAGAAAACACATATGAGTTCAGTCTTTGCTCCATTCAAAATCCATGTTAAATAAACCAAAATCATGCCACTTTTCCTTCTTGCCATCATGTGTATTTTATACATGGCATTTTTTGTAGGTATCCAATACCTTGAATACCAACTTCAATGCTATAGTAACCACCTGTCCAATTCATTAGGTTTCATTAAATGTATACTTGACAGATGAGATCAATGTTTTAATTATGAAATAATAATTTAAGGATAAATAATAAATTAAGGATTTTAATTGATTATGCCAATTACAAAAATGCTGTCAAAAAGAAGCCCGAACAGCCTTTTCTAGCGATTAACAATATAAATTACGGGTAAATAATTGCACTTTTTATTTCATTCTATAATATAAATGCAAGGGTTCCTTACACCAAAATGTTGCCAATATGTAAATATTGAGGACAAAATGATGACTTAGGGAAGGCCAGATTATAGTTGAGAGTTTCATGTGAATTTATTATTGTGAAATGGGCTATTACAGTTTTAATCCATACACCCCTATGGAAGACATGACTTTATTTTATGTATGGATTTCTACTGGAATAGCCCAATAGGTGCTGCAATTGTTGCAAAAATGTTTTTTTTTTTTAAATTTATTTGTTGAATTTTGCTAGGCTGTCACAGGACAACCAGGAGTGGTGATATTCTAAAGATGGGCAGGCACAATTACTTACTTACAAACATTTGTGCAAAAATGCTTTTGCAGCATTGGGCTATACTGGCCTGTAGTATAGTTTCAGTCTCTTTCAAATAATCTTTCATAATTCATACACCATTTTTTACCCTGACGTGGCATTGATGTTAATGCTGCATACACCATCTATGTGGAATCTTTAAGTGTGTGCGTGTGTACGCCAGTGCTCTGAGTGAATGCTAGAAGCTGTGCCCAATGAAATGTGCACCGACGCCACTGCAATATCAGGGTAACAAATTGTATAGTCATAGTTTCAGTCTCATAGTTTCAGCATCTCTCAAACCACACTTTAAGAAAGGAAAAGAGGAAGGGAAGAAAGGAAAGAGAGGTTTTTTAAAGAAATCCATGCAGGCCCAAAAGTTTGTTTAAACTATGAATTCTAAGATATCTGATTTCTTCTAATTATTTTCACTTCCTTGTTGGTATTTCTGGAACATCAATCCAATATTGGTTGATTTAAAAGTATTAATTTCCAAAACACAAATTTTCATCTATAATGTTATAATTGTATTAAATAAGAATCAAACCGTTTAATGTCAAATGACTGACCCAACTAAATTGTATAAATTAGGTATACCTATTTATTCATTTACAATTTGATATGCCTAGCTCTTTTTTTGTATTAATTAGGTTTAAGCTTTAAATACTTTACCACTTTACTAAAAGTTTTTTTATGTTTTCTGAAAAATAATGTTGTGAGCATGGGGTGGTAACAAGCATTCAAACAGTTGATTAATAAGTGTTTCATGCTTCAAGTTAATTTTGTGAATGTTAAAATGTGGGAGATACAACATCAAGGGAAGTAGTAACAATAGTGTTTCCCTTTCCATATTACAATTATACTTTATTATTTTACTTTTTATGTGGCAAATTTGTGTTCAATTCAGTTCTCTGGAAATTGCAAGTTTGACATTTATTTCAATATCTGAATACACAACTGGTGTGTGTGTGTAACAAAAAATTGTGATTTTTTTCCTTATAAACTGCACACCCATTCACATGCAGAAAAGCATGGATTAGATTTTAAGAACAGAGAAAAACAAAGAGGTTTACCAAATAGAGGCTGAAAACCTGAAAGAACAAATTAAAAAAATATGTTCATGAGCACCACTGGCCAAATTATCAGCCGACCTCTAAGAACTATTTTGATTGGTTACAAATGGGGCTATATCACATATTGAGCCAATCAGAGATATCGTAAGAATGGTTTGTAGGGTTGAAGTTGATATAAGCTTTAATTGCTAAAAGATCTAAAAGCTCTATTTTGATTGGTTACTCAGATGATTATATCATGTAATTAACCAACCAGTGGCACTTTAAGAATGGCAGCAGTAAGAGAGCTCTCAAATTGACATTAATATAATAATATTGAATTTTGTTTTGGGTCAACAAACCATCAATTTAGAAAATAAAACAGTGGCATAATTTTAGCTCCTTATCATGGATTTGGGGGCAGAGCTTAGACCTGTCAGTCGTACATCAACCTGACAGAAGGGGCGGAGCTTAGAAGCTTATCTCGGACCCAAAGTGCAGCTGGATGGTGGACTAGCACACCTTTGACTACGCTGGAATGTAAAACAAAAACAGTGCAAGAAAGAGTTATCTAAATATGTAAGTTAATGGAGGCTATTTATACAGAGCTTGATATTAGCACTTGCCATTTGGCAAGTGAAAATTGTAAATGGCTCGCAAAAGTTGTAACATGGTTGTTACTTGTCCAGGTGTCTTGTTGTAAACCGTACAAGTTAAACCTGACATCACTTTACTACCTAAATTCACACACCATTAAACAAAACTTGATGGGCAATGAATGCATTTAGAGAAATATTCACAGCTCTGTTAAATTGGCCTCATTGTTACCAGAATGGGTGGGATGTACTTCACACAACACATTGGTAATGAGACAAGAGACAAAAACATGGAAAGGCAACACTAATATGATTTACCCAACAATGTTCTCCTTGTACAAATGATTCACAGCCCGACATAACAATGACATACACATAGTTTGACCAGTTCATAATCAGCGGGCCTTATAACATAGTGGATTAACATCAATATAATTAATTTCGAGAATTGTCTTGTGACATCTCGCCAGAAGCGTCACTATACTTTGTCTACTTTCTTTAACACCCAAAATATTGACCAGACAGGTCAACTATGTCACTCTTAAACTGGGTCTACTACGTATTGGTTAAAGCCAAATAATTCCTGCCGATCACGAGTTGATCCAACTATAACAAACACACAGTGGGAAATTGTGTATGAATTTATGATGACTGGTAATAAAATTGATGGTAATGAGTTAAAATGTTACCTGTGATGGTAGAGAAATGATAGGCTATCTGAGCATAAACTATGTCTAAAATCAGTAAAATTAACATGTCATTAACGACAAAAACTCAAGCTGTGGTTTAAGTTCATGGAATGTGTTATTCTCATTGTGACATTTATGGGAAGTAATCAATACAATATTCCATGCCTCACAAACTTCTGCATGTGAGGTTTTAGATATATACTGTTATTAAATATCAGAGGAAAAGTAGGTTTAACTTCCAAAACATTATTTCAATACATACCATGTAAGGGAACAAACTAAAAGCTCAATGACGTCCTATTAACACTAGGAACCAATATAGTCAAGAAAAAGTTAAGAAACGGAAGTTTTGTTGATAAAAATGAACTAATATGGATTTTCTCTTGAGTTTTCTTAAACAGACCTCTGTGATTTGAAAGGTTACTATAATTAGTTCAGATCCATTCCACAAAAGTTAAGATTCTTGGTCCCAATGGTATGTTTTGAAATTCAACTGTAAATTGACCCAGAAAGTGGTTCACCTCAAAAGATGTTGGCAAACTGTGGTATGCTGATGTGGGTGAAAAGGTCAAGCTGGGTTGAACTGTGCACTGCTGTGCAGTACTTTATGGTTTATACACAAGCTTGTCTTTATAGATTTAGTAGTAGTGCATAAACAGCAATATACTATTAGGCAAAAAAAAAAGTTGGTCTCAAAGCTCGCGCGCATTTGTAAAATCGTGTGATTTAAAAAAATCATTTTTAAATCATTTTTCCGGAAAAATTCTACGAAAATCAAAAGTCGTGAATGAAAAAAAAAAATCGGATTTCGCATTTGTTTTCAAAACACTCATGAGACAAACCTGTATTTTTTGTGGCCTAACATGTGCAAACATCCCTTTTAATACATTCATTGCAACCGATGGATAAGTTAAATATTAATTCAGGTTAACTTTTTAATACAGATAGAACATACAAAGTAGATAATTTAAATTAGTATGATAATTATGGTGTTAACCAAATATAATGTTCTTTCAGTATTCTCACCTTTTTTCATAATTATTTTCTATTAAAGTTTCATTCCTATAATTTAGTAAACAGTTTTTAAGTTTTATAGTTATTTTTACAAGTGAAGTCAGGCTGCATGTGGGTCATACAAAAAGCTAACTAAATCAAATGTAAATTTGGGGGACAGTAATGTAAGTGATTTTCAGCCAGTATATATAGTATATGCATATTCTACTTTCACTTTGTGGTTCTTCGTCAATTGCAGCAACACCTTTTTGACAATAACCTCTTAGAAATAAATCAATCTGCGTATAGAAAGGGTCATAGTGTTGAAACCGCAGTACTGAGTGTCATGGACAGCCTGCTCACAAACTCTGATGAGAAACTTGTCTCACTCGCTGCCCTCCTTGACCTCAGTGCTGCGCTTGATACGCTTGACCACTCAATTCTTCTTAGACGCCTTTGAAATCACTTTTGGTATACATGGCAATGTTCTCAAATGGTTTCATTCATACGTGTCACAACGATTCCAATCTGTCATTGTTAATGGCTCTACTTCAAATCCGTGCCCACTTTTGTACGGGGTTCCACAGGGCTCTGTATTGGGGCCAGTTTTGTTTACTTTATATTCCCAATCCCTTTCAGATGTTATCAATCTTCACAATTGCTCTTTCCATAAGTATGCCGATGATACCATTGTTTTTCAAAGTGGTCCACCTGAGAAGTTTGAGGTAACTAAGATCGCAATTCAAGAATGTATCAGTGACATTTTATGTTGGATGGACAGCAATAAGCTAATGCTAAACACAGATAAGACCGAGGTTATGATTGTGGGCACCACTTCTCGTGTTAAGCAGGTTGCTAGTAATTCCATCACAATTTTGAATTCTGATATAAAAATACAGGAGTCTGTTAAGTATCTTGGGGTGAGATTGGATCAAACGCTATCCATGTCCAGTCATATCAGTGAAGTTTGCCGCTCATCATTTTTGTCTTTAAGACGTATTGGGTGTATTCGGCCTTATCTGTCTGATAGAGCTACATCATGTCTTGTCAATTCAATTATAACTTCACGCCTTGACTTCTGTAACTCGTCCTGACTGGTATCACCACCGACCAACTTAACAGACTTCAAAGAATACAAGATTGCGCTGCCCGCTTAATCATGAAGAAAAGGAAGTATGAGCATATCACCCCCATCATATATGAGCTTCACTGGCTGCCTTTAGAATTTCGGATTCAGTATAAGTTAGCTGTTCTTGCTTTTCGGCATTTTGAAGATACGTTACCAACTTATCTGTCTGCTGCGCTCTGCACGCATACAAACCAGCTCGATCACTTCGATCTTCTACTGAAAGATTATTAAAATCTCCCGTGTTAATCTGAAATCGGCTGGTGAACGCTCCTTTCATTTCGCTGCTCGGCTGTTTGGAATTCGCTTCCAAACAGCCTCCGTGAATACTACATTCGCTTACTCAGTTCAAAAAGCAACTTAAAACTCATCTTTTTTCTTCGTGCTTTTCCGGATTCACATATATAACTTGTTTGTCTTTTTTGTTTGTGCGCCTTGAGTTCTTTTGAAGATTGTGCGCCTACTAAGAACCCTCCATTATTATTATTATTATTACTTTCTGAAGAGAACTTAACTTTTCTGACTTTGTACTTTTCAAAAAATATGCATTTTACTTTTCAAGCAGCATAAAATAAACAGGTAAACAAACAGACAAACAAGCAAATAAAAATACACATAATTAAACAAACAGAAATCCATAGTAAATTCAAATACAAGTACTTCATCCTACAAAGATCTGTATTAATATAAGTAAATAATATTTAATGTAAAATCTGATATGCCTGTGTAGTATGTGACCCAGTCATTGGGTCTACTGGGAGGCATTTGGGGTATCATTGCTGGGTCATTACTAGTGCACTGTCACATTTTGTGGTTTTTCTAACCAGCCCTGTCAAGTACACTAATATGTCTTTGACAGGTTAATGTATTTACAAGCTACTACAACCATAATAATTTGTCAATGAATGTTTCATAAAAGTTAAGAAATAGGTTTGAGTTGACCCCTAGCAATTCCCATAGCAAGACTAGTGGTGGTTAAGATTAGTTCATTTTTATCAAGATTTATCAAGATAAGTTCCGTTTCTTAACTTTTTCTGAACTATATTGGTTCCTAGTGTAACGAAAGTCCTTGCATTAGGAGAGGGTCAAAAAGTCCAATTATGTTTGTAAAATAGCAGTCAAAATATAGTTGATCTTTGAGGTTGGAATTTTCAATATTTCACACTTACGTTACAGGGAGGGAGGGTCAGCCTCCTAATGAAACCACTTTCGTTTACAAGACGTCATCAAGGATCAATGATGCACCTCACCTCTTTTTACTTTATAGCTAGAAATAAATACCAGACTCATCTCAAGTGGAGGTCACTTCAAATCATCCTCCAGTCACATTATTTAGGAATGTTCTTTGTATAATACCATGTGATTTGGGGATGATTTGAAGTGACCACAGCTTGAGTTAAGATGAGTCTGGTATTTACTCCTAGCTATTATGAAAAAAAAAGACACGTGTAGCAGCCAACAAGTACATCCTTTTGATATGGATGTACACATACGTCAGGCTCATAAACCACTACAATTCTACAAGATCAAAGTTGATCACATTTAACATCTTTCTTCATTATAAAGTTTTTACATTTCTGGTTCCTTTGAAGCTCTGATACTTGATTGATTGTTCAATAATAAAATAACAAAAAAAAACATTTAAGCTTGTTCAAGCAAAACCAGGACATGGTTCCTGGGTTTATTTACCATTCCAACTCTAACATAAGGTGACAAACAAACCCAACCATGTTTTACTGATGGACGAACCTTTCAAGCAGGTCCATTGGGCAAGCGTGTTTTTTTTTCTCTTCAAATCAAGCCAAATGACCCTAAACAAAATGTGTAAAAAAGTAGCAAATTTGCCTTTTCAGAAATGGGATATTCAATTTAAAATCGGCACTACCCCTGTGGGAGATTTAGCTTAAGTCTTCCACACAGGTAGCACAAGTTTCAAATAGAATAAACAATTAATTAACTAATTTCCATTTGAAATATCACTCCAGTTGTGGAAGATGTGGGTAAAGCCATAATAATGGGGGAGTACAGGTTTCAAAATGATTAACTGTGACCAATTACATTTGAAAAACATACTCCCCCTGTGGAAGATATTTCCCAGATCTGCCACAGGGGTATTGTGGATTTCAACTGGAAGAGCCCAATACAAGGTCCAGGGTTCCAAAAAACAATTTTCCCAAATCTCAGGAAACAAGCTCAGAAGTAGACTAGAAAGGAAAACTGTAGTAAAAATTGAAGTTGCCTCAAAATTACAATTGTCCTTTTAGGTTGCTGGATTGGGCTACCAAGTCATGAGTTTGGCAACACTGATGACATCACACTCATAATTCACTCTAATGTTGGGATACTTACGGATAAGCTGCTAGTGTTGCCAGTTTGATGTATATATCCTTGTTAGGTCTTCCTGTGCTTGAGTAGGTTTGTGGTGGTGGAATCTTGTAGCTGGCACAGAATTGGGCTGGTTGTAGTGGATAGTCTTGTCTAACTGGGTGCAGGTCACTCTTGGCAGCTACTAGTAGACTAGGGATGTTGCTATGCTCAAAATGTTGCTGCAGTCAAAATAAAATGGATGAGGGTGCAGTTTAGATATTAAAGATTGAATGAAGTACATGTCAGGTCACATCATGGTTGACTAGGTATGTCCTCTATAGACAAATCCGATTCCACACATTCCTACATCACAATAGCAGCCATTGAAGGGGGCCATTTCACCTGAAATGTGAAATGATGCAGGCTTTGCGGGAATTTAAAACTGTGTTCCATCACCCGTGTGACAAAAGGATGATGAAAGTTTATAATGTAATACAATATAAGATTGATTTTGAAGCAGCACTTTTCCACCCAATTGGGCAGTTACAACACCAGTTTGGTGCGGATGGCCCCCAATAATGGCGGAATGAATTCTGACCATCACTTGACTTGTCGGATTAGTGTATAGGGTTGCACATGTATAGATAGTGTAAAGCGAATAGGTCCACAGTTTGATAGTACATGACTGTCCTATTTTTCTATCGTTGTGTTTTGGTCCATGATTGACAGTATTATCAGGGCTCACATGCTTTTTATGTAAGGTACAGGGTGAGTAAAAAAAGTGCTATAGGGCAAGTAATCAATATTTACATCAGAACCAAGTGGAACTTTTCCAATGTTTCTACAAATGCCACACTCAATAGTCACCTTTTGTGAAAGAATACAATAAATCACAGCTAGCATTTAATTTTTATGAGCCCTTTTACTGCGATACCCAACTTAATTTTTGTCCACAATTTGTCCATGTATTTTGAATGAGAGCACACTAATATGTGCAATAAAGACACCAGATCTGAAACTGACTTGTTGAATGTTTCCTTCTTTCAATTCCCTTTTTCAGTTCAAACAAACTTACATTACTTAAGTCCTTCATACCTCAACTGACTCCCAACTCCAGTTTTTCTATTCCCAATATGTCCATCTTACTGGATATTTTGTAATTCACTCCACTTCAATTTGCACATATTTCCTTTTAACATTTGAACCTGCCCACAAATTTGCATGTTTCTTATATGAAAATAATAACATAAACAAGACCAGGGGCAATAACACTTTGGTTGCTCCATTTTACTTCAGTGCCAATGTGGTTAAGAAAATGGCAAGCTGTTCCAAATCTACCTTACATAGAGAGTGGTGATATTCAAAATTTGGATGTCTCCTGGACAAGCATTAAAATTGGGTATCGCTGCAAAATGTGTCATAAAAACAGAAAGCTAAATGTGACCCATCACATCGAAACAGACCACTTCGTGGCTAGCTTCATTGGCAGATAACAATGAAAGAAGATGGAAAAATATAAAGAAAATAAAAAGAATTCTGAGCTTGTTTTGCCTCATAAAACATTTTTACTGTATCTGATTTCAACAAGTAAGGTGTCATTTTCAAGCTAAAAAGCAGCAGTTTATCCTAGTGTTTAAATCTCCATTTTCATTTCTGCCGCGAGGTTGTCTGTTTCGATGTGATGGGTCACAAATGTTAATTACTTCATTTTGCACACAAGGTTACTAATGAATATCATTTATATAACGTTTTAAAACCTAAAAAGGTTTCAACCTGGTTTTAAAATAACGATGGATATTTTGCCCTATTGCACTTTTTCTGACTCGCCCTGTACATGTTTGGTGTCACATGAAACCTCAAATGCCAATTAAGCTATTCCAGTTGAAATCCATACAACCCTTATGACCTATTAAAATCTTCTCCAGTTGAAATCCATACAACCCTTATGACCTATTAAAATCTTCTCCAGTTGAAATCCATACAACCCTTATGACCTTTTAAAATCTTCTCCAGTTGAAATCCATACAACCCTTATGACCTTTTAAAATCTTCTCCAGTTGAAATCCATACAACCCTTATGACCTTTTAAAATCTTCTCCAGTTGAAATCCATACAACCCTTATGACCTTTTAAAATCTTCCACACAAGGAGTGAGAATTTTAAATGGAGCTACCTGAATGGGCGATTCCTTTTGAAATCTACACCCCTGTGCAGGAGATTAAGGTCATGTCTTCCATAGGAGGTGCATGGATTTCAACAGAAATAGCCCATTACAGATGCAAGTTTCCCTGCACCATCATATTTTTTTTTATAGCTCCACACAATGGAAGTTGTATTTAAAACAAACCAAAAACTCACCTTATACATCTTGGCACAGTATTCAAATGTCCTAGGATCTGAGATGTCATACATAAGACACACAACGTCACAGTCTAAATCATCTGATGTTAACTCATCTGTAAGCTCTACATCTATCTCATGTAGCTAGAGCAAAGACAAAACAACAGACATGATAAGAATTATTGTATTCAAATTTCCTAGGATCTGAATTGCAATATGCAAGACTTCTTTTGGCATGGTCCCTACCTGCACTCATTGAATTACCAAAGGTATTGCACACAATCTAGTATTTAGCAGTATGCACAAGTCACACAAAATATATGTAACCCATGGGAATCTTTCTTACAATGCCTCTGATTGGCCCTACTGCCTTTCTTACAGTGCCTCTGATTGGGTAATTGCAATCAAAATAGTAACCAATCAAAATAGAAAAATTGGGCAATGGTGAGTCCAACGAACGCAAACACAAAACACATCAAGGATCAATGAAGGACGCAAGAGGATACATTGAATATTCAATCACCTAAAAAGAAGGAGAACGGTATACCAACTTGATGTGCACTTGAGCAATCAAACTATCTACTTCTATCTGTGCTTACATTTTTTAATTTCAATTTAATTTCTTGTCCCCTGCATTTTGTCTGTGTTTTACCTGTTTCCCCACATCAAGTTGGTATACATTTTTCCAATTCTTTTCAATCAAAATAGAGCTTTTCGATCTCTTGGCAATATTAAGCTTAATCCCCTTCAGCTTTACTGACTATTCTTACCATATCTCTGATAATACAATTCCCTTCTTTTTAACCAATTAAAATAGTTGTTAGAGTCACTCACCAATAGATACCTTTCCTGCCCATACACCTGTACTGTATTCATTGTATATGTAGACAGATGTTCTGGATGTAATAGAGGATGGTCCAGACTCCTCTCTACCAGCCCCTGAAGGAAGTTGGTCTTACCAGCACCACGGCAACCAATCACATTACACTGGAAAACATTACGAGAGGTCTGACGCTTCTGCCAGTCAATCTTTTTGTCTCTAGTTACTGAAAAAAAAAAAAAGAATGGGCTATTCCAGTTGAAATCCATATACCCCTAATATGGAAAACATGACCTTAATCTTCTACAAAGGAAGTGTGAATTCCAAATGGAGTTACCCATTCAGTGTTGTCTGCACCAAAATGGGATATTCCAGTTGAAATCCATACACCCCTAATATAGGAGAGCATGTTTTAGGCGAGTTACAATATGGGCGAGTTAGGTAAAGGCGAGTTAAAAAGGCGAGTTACCCCCCATAGAGTCAGGCTATTTTTAGATATTCCATGGGTAACACTATGAAGTCCCAGTGGCGAGTTACAGTAACACTATGAAGTCCCGGTGGCGAAGTTACAACAACACTATGAAGTCCCGGTGGCGAGTTACAGCAACACTATGAAGTCCCAGTGGCGAGTTACAGTAACACTATGAAGTCCCGGTGGCGAAGTTACAGCAACACTATGAAGTCCCGGTGGCGAGTTACAGTAACACTATGAAGTCCTGGTGGCGAGTTACAGTAACACTATGATGAAGTCCCCACAGTGAGTAAAAAATCAGTTTCCAATTTGCTTAAGTCCTCATTTATCATATATTTCTCTCGGGCTTACAATGATCTTAGGAATTAATATATAGAGGCAGTGCTACTGTCGCCTGTGCATAGGCTGCCCTCTTCTTCTAGTATAAATAACATCCGAAAAAGTTACACAAATAAAAGTCGTAAAACATTTTTTAACACTTTAAAAAAAAAAAAAAAAAAATTAAATTTTAAACATAACATAAAGGGGCACAATACATAATCAGTCAATTGATTACTCAACTATTTTATGTACCATAAAAATAAACAAAATGTGATAAACAAGCAACCACTAAAATAAAAGAAACCTAATCATATCTCACTACTCTTGAAATAAAAAATCATACAAATACATTTGTATGTGCCAAAGTCAAAACACATAATGCCTAGGCAAATTTGTACAGTGTTAATGGTATTTGTAATAACTATTGATTGCAATATGTAAAATCAAGGCTGATATCTAGTTAATTTTTTTAAATAATCAGTTTTTGTATTTTGACCAAAACTGCATTTTTGGTTCAAAATCTTGGACTTTCCGGAAATTCACAACTCGCCACATGGACTTTCTGGAAATTCACAACTCGCCGTGTGGACTTTCCGGAAATTCACAACTCGCCGCTTGGACTTTCCGGAAATTCACAACTCGCCGCTTGGACTTTCCGGAAATTCACAACTCGCCGTGTGGACTTTCCGGAAAACACTGCAGGGGGTAACTCGCCATTTTAACTCGCCTTTTTCTAACTCGCCTATTTTTTAACTTGCCGATAACCTGTTCTCCTAATATAGAAGGCATGAACTCAATCTTCCACACAGGGAATGTAAATTCCAAATGGTGTTAAATGGGTGATTCCATTTGAAATCTACACCACCTGTGTGGGAGCTTAAGATCTTCCATAGGGGTGTATGGATTTCAACTGGAATAGCCCAACGTTTGGTGATATACATGTATAAATAATTAATCAATAATCTTTTTTTTTCAACTGGAAGAAAAGTGGTATAGAAAATATTTTTATTGGCACTGATGTCGTTGTCTTATGATTTTCTTCCGTGTGGTTCAAGCATTTGTTTTAAAGTGACAGTCAAAATTCAGCTGGTTCAAGTTCTGTACACTGAGCCATATGGCAATTCAAGAGGGTTTGGTCACACCATGCTAGGTATAGGGAAAAACAATCACAGAGTAATGGGGTATTTAACCCCCCTCTTTTTTTTCCACATTTACAATTATTCTGAGCAAGTATTAGTTTTTTAAATGACCCTATGTATTTATTTACTTGGTTTAGATGTCTGAGAGTTCATTTAGACATTTTTTACTAGATGCAAGTTTTAATGGGGGTTTCATGTCAACCGTCATAAAAAATAATTGAGATGAGTTCAAAACAGGATATTACATGAGTAAAATAGAATAAATTAACCTCAATTTAAGACCTAATTGAATCTTTTAAGTGAAGGAATACTCAAGAGACAGTGTTTTGAAATCCATGGTGCACATCAAAATGTAACAAAACCACCTTTTTGGGAACCCCAGTATATCACGCAGGACCACAAGTAATTATTCTGCTTTCTTCAGAGATGTAATTTCTGACACTGGAACATGATTCTTATATCTTTTAGCTTATAAGATAGACTTACCAATGATAGCTGAGAGTTGGTTCTCATGGTCAGCCATGACATACCTATAACCAAAATATGCTAGGTATTCTAAGGTTCTATTCACATCAAGCAGAGAGGTTAACCTGGCAAAAACAAAATAAAAGTATGACTATAAGTACAACATCTCAAAGCAAGTACCCTTTTTACATATACATAGGAAATAACCACGCCAAATGTGCTACAGTTATAGGAACTATCAGGTACCCGCTAGATGAGTTAACGGGAGTGGTTAGTAAACAGGAGCGGTTAGTATAAACGATGGAAATGGTAACCATGGCAATTGGCAAATTATCCAAATAATTATTTGTTTTTATTAATTTATCTATGTATTTACCATTCATCTCAGCAAGTTCCTCTTTAATAGTATAGATATGCCAGTCAGGCTATGCTGAGTGGCTTGTTCAGTGAGCGTCCAGCTGAGGTGCTGATGTTTCTTGACTTGAATCAAGCAGCCTATCCGAGTTATTTTGATCTCTGACCTGATTTCATCATAATCATATCTGGACATCCCACTCCAAAATAAACCTCCCCCCTGCCATAAATCTCCCCTTGTATGTACTCACGTCCACTGTGCCAAGTAGCCCCCACACCATAAATCTCCTCTTGTATGTACTCACGTCCACTGTGCCAAGTAGCCCCTCACACCATAAATCTCCCCTTGTATGTACTCATGTCCACTGTGCCAAGTAGCCCCCACACCATAAATCTCCTCTTGTATGTACTCACGTCCACTGTGCCAAGTAGCCCCCACACCATAAATCTCCCCTTGTATGTACTCACATCCACTGTGCCAAATAGCCCCCCCACCATAAATCTCCCTTGTATGTACTCACGTCCACTGTGCCAAATAGCCCCTCACACCATAAATCTCCCCTTGTATGTACTCATGTCCACTGTGCCAAGTAGCCCCCCCACACCATAAATCTCCTCTTGTATGTACTCACGTCCACTGTGCCAAGTAGCCCCCACACCATAAATCTCCCCTTGTATGTACTCACATCCACTGTGCCAAATAGCCCCCCACACCATAAATCTCCCCTTGTATGTACTCACGTCCACTGTGCCAAATAGCCCCCCACCATAAATCTCCACTTGTATGTACTCATGTCCACTGTGCCAAGTAGCCCCCCCACACCATAAATCTCCTCTTGTATGTACTCACGTCCACTGTGCCAAGTAGCCCCCCACACCATAAATCTCCCCTTGTATGTACTCACGTCCACTGTGCCAAGTAGCCTTGCAAGTTTATCCAACCTTTCTCGTTGGTACCCACCGCCATATTTACATCTGGTCCCCATGGCATGACTGGGCATGTTGCAAACATACTTTGGAGCTCTGTAGGAGACAGGGCACCATCTTTGTCCTGTATGTGTAGAAGCAAAACATGTACTGAGAATCTGTAAATTGTTGAGAAATATATTTGGGGATCGCCTACCACAAGAGATGATTATTTATTATACTACTAAGGGAATCATCAAACACCGTTAATATATTTTCGTATCGAGTCACGTAGTGTGTACTTACGCCTTATATCTAGTCTGTGAGGGCGTATTGCATAAGCACGATATACATATACTGCAAGATACGTGTAAAAAACTGATTCGCATAAACCGGGCACTTAGGATAGTTGGCGGGGGGCCCATCGCGGGATTTTTTGAAAAATTGGTTTTTCAATTAATTCTTTAGTGGGGGTAGGCTCTCTTGTATAATTTTTATATTCCCCATATCATTTTTGACACGATCAGGTCATTCTTTTTATTTATTTTGCCCTTTATATGTATTTCTTAATTTTTGTTTTAAGTATATATCATTATAGCGCTATCAATATATTTTAATCTATTTTTCTGGGGGAACTGCTGTATCAGAGTGAAACATCTGGAATTCACCATTTTCATTTGGCCTATCCCCAGAATTCCTCAGCATATAAAATTTGGTAACCACAATTTGCATGTTTTGTCCTGATTTCTTCGGAAATACATTGATTTGGAGCATCAAATTTCAGGATGGTAATGAGAAAAATATGATCGTTCAAAAGATACCAAAAACTCATCAACAATGAGAATGCTGTTGATCGGGTTATGGAAATTCCTGCAAATACTAATATACAATACCTGATCATATTTTTCAAACTGCTGTGTTAAAAACTGGTAACCAAGGTGCCCTAATTCAGTTGAGCTACCCCTGCCAACACGTAACCTGCAAAAAATAACACAATACAATATTCAATAAGTATAATGCAAATATGACTGAAAAAGATTAAACAACTTTTCCTTGTACAGGGTGTCCCAGAATGATTTATACCGTGTTTGAACAAAATATCAAAAATATATAGTCAACAGTGTATCTAATTTTAATAAGTGCAATACAATGCCACACATGTATTCTACTTATTCTATGACTTTCATGGAAATAGCTTGATTCGTTTTGGCGTGACATTGCTATTACTGAAAATGGACGAAAACTGCATGTGTGTAATTTACAGTGCAAAGGCATCATAACACATGTATTCTTTATCACCATCGTCCAGCCGCACTGTGCAATATATTGGAGAAATCCTACATTCTTTTATAGGTAATACACCAAATTTGGCACAGATGTAGAGCTTACAATGCTGAATAATTCTTAATATGGGATTAAGTGAAACATGTCAATATTACATCAGATATTTAGGTTGAAAAACATACTTTTTATGTGATTTTTACCGCAATTTTTACCCAAAAATGTCATTATTACAGAGGATATAACTTCCTCAAGGATCCTCCGCAGTAAATTTTAATCTTCTTCGTTACGTAGCTGTTGGTTTGCCATAATATACTGTGGACATATATGTCTATAATTTTATGAAAAATCCATCTCTGCCGGCATTTCAAATGGTGAAACTCACTCCCCGCAATAATTGTCTTCAAAACTGCCGCCAAAAAAAGAATAGTTTAAGGCCACTCAAGCGTAGCAAATCCTTTATTCAATGCAAAGATTGCTTCGTAACATCATAAATAAACGATTGATATCGACTATTTAGTAGAAGTAAGAACAGGACACAGTAAATATACTGCATAACATTTTCCAAATAACTTTGTGCTGAACTTTTACAGATTTTCAAAATAGGTTGCTTTGTCAAAACTTGGAATTCACCATTTTTACGCAATCCTCTCTAACTTCTACTAGAAACGTCCAATTTGTAAAATCTAAAAAATCTGAGAAAGCTAAATATATGTAGAATTTAAAATGCAAAACAATATGACCAATAAAAATGGCGTTCATGCCTAAAAAATTCCATCTTTTACGGTATAAATCATTCTGGGACACCCTGTATCTTTGAACAGGAGCTGACCATTATTAAACAGTGTAGATATCCACACTCAATATAGCAGCATATGTGACCAGCTCCAACAAAACCCGGAACAAGTCGCCAGGCATGTTTTTGAGTTACAGGCCTTTAAAGATGACATTCCCATAACAAAATCAAATTGTGGAATTCTTAATTTCATGGCATTTGACCTTGGGACTGAGTGGATAAATTTGAAGTGGCCATAAATGTATATAGCTTCAGGTCCTTTAATCTATTCCTATTTATTGCAGCTGCATAAAGGAATAGCGCATGGTAAGAGCTACTCCCCATTTCAGAAGAATACAACACTGTCACTGTCAATCAAACTATAGTAGGGGTCCATTTCACTAAACTTTCAACCCTTCGTAACTCAACTAACCGTTCGTAAAGTTACGAATACCCAATACTAGATGTAACTTTATGAAGGGGCCCTGTAGTAAATCCCTATTACTTACGAATGGTACCATTTGTAAGTTTAGTGAAATGTAACTTATGACTCGTCGTAAGTTACGAATGATTTTGAGACTTACGAAGTTTCATAAAGTTTAGTGAAATGGACCCCGGAATTTCAATTGAATGAGCACAGCTACCAACAGCTGTATTTGATTCAACAGCAATCAGATATTGCGTATTTCAAACTACTAACGCTTAACGCACAACCTTAGATGCAATACTAACCAATCACGGTTCGTTGGCATGGTTGGATTTACTTCCATGTTACGCATGCACAGTCGCACACGCTGGCGTACATCATGCAGTGTACGCAAAAAATTGTCACGCAATGTCAGGCTGTGTTCATTCAATTGAAATTTCTACTATAGTAGCTTACCTTGGTCTCAGGTATTCTGTTGTGAGTTTGAGATGATCATTGTAACCAAACTTTCTAAGCACTGTCCATGTTGTCTCATGACGACCTCTCTGGATAAACAGCGTATGTAAAAACAAAAAACCTGCAACAAAAACAAATAAGACAAACTATCACTGATTGTGTCTTTTACAAATACCAACATCAAATTGTGAGACTGGCATTGTTAGGCGAAAAAACAACCGTATTTTTAGCTGTATGAATTTAAAAAGACACCTTTTTGGCTGAAGGACTGATTTTTAATTAAATTTGAATAAAAATTCAGAAAATTTTCAAAATATCCTGTAAACAGATGCATCAGTAGGGTTGCAGATCATAATATTTCCTATTTTTGTTTGACAATCTCAGAAATATTACTCACAGCTTGAGCTTTCGCCATCTTGACTGATGGCTTGATCACAAGTGATTGTTGTGATCTGGTCCATTGCATTTCCTACAGAGGTTGGATGCACTCTCACTCCTTGGGTTCAACATTTTTAGCAGTGGATTATGTGATTGAGAGAATAAGCGATTTCGTCGCAGTTGATTGCTTTGGCCCCCTTTCTGAGTATTTTATTGCCCTCTAATTCTATGTGATGTGGCGTACCTAAGGCCCGGCAAAAAACGCGATCTCACTTTTCACGCTGTGATTCTCGCTATTAACCAATTATCTCGCTTTTTAAAAAAGTTTCCAAGCAGTGCACTTACTATAAAAATGTTGCTTTATGCCATAAAAGTTCGCCAAATTCCATTAAAATGCAGTTCCAACTTCGCCAAAGTGCAGAATTCAACAGCAATGCAAGCACAAGGTCGAGTGAAAAAGCCATCCTTTACTCAATAAAAACTGACATTTCATTTCAAATGAGTTCAAGTTTAGGCCAAATATCATTATATTTATTGAATTACTGGAATATTTTGACTATAAAACATAATTCAAGGTCAAATTTTGTCACTTTTTTCTTCGACACCGCCGCCATCGGCAGGTTTGTTATTTACATCTAAACATTGTTCTGACAATAGAGGGCAGCAAATTTTGAGTTTTTTTTTTTTTTGATTATTCGCATTTTCGGGCGTTTTGAAAGCTTCTTGTGCCGTTTTTCGGGGAAAATCTTGCTTTTCTCGCTTTTCAAAATTTTGGATCTTGTTTTTTACTTCAAAAATTGCGTTTTTTGCGGGGCCTAAGGCGTACCCATGCACCACTCACAGATGAACTAGCTTACAAGATCAGGGCTTGTGTTTTTATAACCTACACTCGCAGCCATTTTCAAATGAGATTTAAAAAAAAATTATTAGTCAATGGTCAACATCTTTTTGTTTAAAAACGTATGCCCATATTTTTAATGAATTCCTGTATGAAATACGGTTAGAATGTACTAGTTGGCAGGTCTGATTATAAACAAACATATAATACAATATTTATTTTTAGGTATATATGAATGAAATGTTTTAAAACATGTTTATATTGTAATATCTGTGTCATATTACATAGAGCAATGACCGAAACTTTGTTGTTTATTTCATTAACTTGAATATTCCTCTAATTTCAAGCTTTATTGCGAAAATGAATACAAAAGCAGACTTGCCGGGCAGCTTGCAAAGTACAGGAAGCAAGGCTTGTTACATGTTTCCGTGTGGGATCACATAACTGCGAACCCTGAGCTTACGTCACAAGCATTCCCAAGGTCATAGACGATTGATTTGGGTGCTTTTTGGGCCCCTTAAAAAAGACCAAAAATGTATTGATTTTTAAAATTTTTTAGCTTTACTGGCCATCAAAAACAATTGGAAAAAAATGTTTTTAGTATCCCGACATCATAAGCTTTCCACATATAACTTTATTTTCAATGAGTTTCACCTTTAAAGAATTAAATACATCAAAATTAAAAAACAATTAAATTTAGGCAAGGAAAAAACAGTTCTATGGGCCCAACCAATCTAGAGTTTGCATTTTGGAGATTTGTTTTTTGACTATGACTTAGAAGTGGATTAATTTTAACTGAATTAAACAAATGTCAAAAACTGTTTTCAAGCATTGTTAAGATTTTCAAGCTTTATGTTATTTGTTAGGACCAACTAGCCTCTTCAAAAAAAAAAATTCTGACTGACCAACCCTACTTGATCGAAAGTGCCAGTAATAATAATAATAATAATAATAATAATAATAATANTAATAATAATAATAATGATAATANTCAGAAGATGAATAATAATAATAATAATAATAATAATAATTATAATAATAAATTTCATTTTAATATACAAAAAGTAATTGTACACAAGGTCATTCACCTTGGCAGCTCATTGCAATGTTATGTCTACTCTACAATGGAAATATGGCAGGGACAGGCCATCACAATAATCTATGCCTACCTTACAATGAAAATGTGTCAGACATATACACATGTCATTTCCTTGACCACAAGGAATATCCTGACTTTCCTGACCTTTTCAGACCAGACTAATTCATACACAGGAAATATCTGTGTGGGATGGAAGGAAGGGCACATTGTACTGTTGCGTGCTAACATTTGTTTCCACAGACTAAACAAACTTGTAACATTCAATTTGTAGGAAATGTGCAAATGTGGTCCAGTGTGAAGGAGAGGTTAATGAATTAAATTAAGTAACTTAGCAGAGGACAAAAGGACAATCAGGTCTATTAAAATTGGCAGCAGGCCAGCTGTTGCCTTCCTCAAATTGAGAAAAATTATTTTCTATGAAAATTTGTGTTTTGGTGCAAATTTGTTATCAAATCATAAATAAAGCCAAAAAAAATTGTGTTGCCTTTAGCAACCGACCCTAAATCCTGAAAAATAAGGGTCGCATTTCTTTTTTGAATGACGAATTTGGGCTATAAAGCGTCAAAATGAGTTGAAAATAAATAAAAGTGGGGAAATTTTGAGTTACAAAAAGTAGGAAATAGTAATTACCTGAAAACTGGCATCCCTGATTATTTAATATTAACCCTAACAAGGAACATGCTTTATTGCTATCGGAAGGCAGAGAAGGAACGAAAAAGGAGAGAAGATGTAGAAAGATTTCACTTGGCACCCCCGGGAATTGACCCCGGGACCCCTCGGGTGCCACACACATGAGTCGCTTGCCCCGCCAGCGACTTGGTGCCCATAAATGACTTGGGGTGATTGCGCAATGGCATCACATGGAATGCATGCATGCGCAGTGGTTTTCTTTGTAAGATTTTGTAAGATTTATAGGCGTTAGGGTTAAGGGATCTAAAATGAGCGTTTATTGCGTTTCGACAGTATTTTTTGTGGGACATGAGAGCACCTCAGACCTATCGAATTGCATTCTGAATACGAAGCATGTCTTTTTTATATCAAATAATTTTCATTTTTTGAAAATCACAATAAGATATGGATTTTTTTCCCAAAAAGACCTAATTTTTTTTGGTGTTTTGGGAAAAAAATCCATATCTTCAATACGAAAGGTCAAAATTTTCAATTGATGGTCGGCTTTTCATACCACCTACATACACTTTAAGTATAAATCATCAGATTTAGATTTATAAAGTTTACTTCAAGTACTGTTAAATATCAAAAATATCAATTTTAATGATTTGCCATAAAATGTGTATTAAATTGCAATTTCAAAAATCAAAATTATTTGATATCAGAATGACATTCTTCAGTATTCAGAATGCAATTCGATATGTCTGATGTGCTCTAATGTCCCAAAATAAATACTGTCCAAACATTCATACCCCATCCCTTAAGTGAGGATTTTTAAAACCTGAAGGTTTGCATTGAATAGCTAACATTTAACACAGTAATGTATTTGTGGCATGGACTCTTAATGTCTGAACATCATGAGAGTTGAAATGAAAATAAATAGACTTCAACATTAGGGACCAACCTGATCAGTCACATCTAGTGTGATGTCATCTGATCAGGTTGGTCCCTAGCAGTTAAAAACAAAACAAAAAAAAACATCAAGGGACAAACAAGTGACAGCAAGGAAGTTTCTTGAAAGCATTCCTAGTATGCGAAATAAACAAGTTTAATTTAAATTAATTTCATTTTATTACCACTACATATGAATCTACAATTCTATATCATGAGAATTATTTTTAGTGTATTTTGACAAAATTATGAGCATTTTTTTTGGCTTATGAATATATACATCTATCTTCTTTACTATCTATCTATCTTCTTTACATGGAAATATCTGAAAATTACTGTGCAAATAACTTTGCACAGTAATTAAAAAATTTACAAGCTTGGTTTGCCGACAACCACTTTAGAAAAATAGTCCTCCCACCATAATCCTGACTCTGACCCTAGTTTCTTAATCCTAACTGCTAATCCCTACCCTGATCCTCAATTCCACCCCTTAATCCTAACTCCTAATCCCTACCCTGATCCTCAATTCCACCCTAAACACAATCCTATCCTCAAACCTAACCTTATGTGATCCCAGCACAAGGTAGTTTCCAGTAGGTTCAGCATACAAGGTCACCGACACAGCCTAGACACCAGTCATTGTTTTTGTCATTAAGAAAATATTCCAAACATCAACACAATAATACACAGAAGCAAACTAATAGAGGAAGTGCATTGAATATTGTGTTAACTCCTTGCTTCCTGCATATATCTGACTGACACTTACCTATTTGCGTGAGCCCATTATTTTGAACACCTTCGGGGATATTTTTCCTAACTACAGCTTTGACGTCGTCTAATGCTTGAGGCTGCAGGGGTGCATTAAAACATCGCCTCTGTGGAGATAATAGATTAAAGCAAGCAATACAAAGAATTTGAAAAACAAACTTCAAGGATGTACCAGTAATCTTATCTTGTTAAACTCTAATATTTTTTATCAGGTTGACAGACAATCGTTATCATGCATGTAACAAATATGGTCATTTCGAAGAGCAAAAAGTCCCGGTCTGAAAATTGTCACAGTTGGAGGGAAACAGGATCCAAGGATGATTAAATAATTTAGATTCTTTCCATTAAGGTGTGTCAGAATACTCATGGTCGTTCAACTCCAAAAAGTCAAAGAAGATTTAAATGGGTACGGAATGCAAAACATGCACATTAAAAAATTGCTTAATGTATTGTGGCTCTTGAGATTTGTGTTGTTTTATGAAGATGTTTCATTTTGACACTCTTTACATCATAATTCAAGAACCATAAGACCTACAAAAGTGTAACTGTGATATTTGAATTATTCATCAAGCCCATTTCAGAATGACTACAACAATTTTCACCATTACTATTCACAAGATACCAATTCACAACAACAACTAACTACTCTAACTGGACTTAAGGGCTGGGGTATGAGCGTTTGGACAGTATTTATTTTGGGACATCAGAGCACATCAGACATATCGAATTGCATTCTGAATACGAAGAATGTCATTCTGATATCAAATAATTTTGATTTTTTGAAATTGCAATTTAATACACATTTTATGGCAAATCATTAAAATTGATATTTTTGATATTTAACAGTACTTGAAGTAAACTTTATAAATCTGATGATTTATACTTAAAGTGTATGTAGGTGGGATGAAAAGCCGACGATCAATTGAAAATTTTGACCTTTCGTATTGAAGATATGGATTTTTTTTTTTTTCCCAAAACACCAAAAAAAAATTAGGTCTTTTTGGGAAAAAAATCCATATCTTCAATATGAAAGGTCAAAATTTTCAATTGACTGTCGGCTTTTCCTCCCTGCTACATACACTTAAAGAATATATCATTAGATTTATATAATTTGCTTCGAGGACTGTTAAATAAAAAAAATTTGAAAAATATCAAATTCTTATCATTTGTCATAAAATTTGTATTATATTGTGATTTTCAAAAATGAAAATTATTTGATATCAGAAAGACATGCTTCAGTATTCAGAATGCAATTCGATAGGTCCGAGGTGCTCTCATGTCCCACAAAAAATACTGTCGAAGCATAATAAACGATCATTTTAGATCCCTTAAGAATTTACCTCATCTTATTTTTGGAACAAGCTTTTTATGCAATAAATTGCTTAATTTTTTTGTCAGGAATCTGTAGTTGCAGGGGAGTGCATTAGCATAGCGGCTCTGTCCTCAACTTGCACAATTAGTGGTCACAGGTTCAAGCCTTGACCGTTCCCAAACAACTTTATGTGCATTTGGTTTCCAGTCAGTACTTGCAGGTTTTCTCTTGCTTCCTCCTGCATCTAAAACTGGACTTTCTTTCCTGAGTATGTTGGTCTGCCTTGTCTCCCATATTGGTTATGATATATATAGGTACTGGGAAATGGTGCAAATAGTAATGAATCCCAAGTATCCAACCCAACTCTCAATAGTTTAAAATCACAAATATTGCAAACTCTCAGTAATTTCAACAGGCTAAAATGTCATAGTCATATTTATAGACTGCATAAACTTCAGCTGTTTGAGACAAGTTTTGAAATTCAGGAAGGCCACATGCCCATTGACCAAGTCCATTTAATGCTCTGCATGCTGGCCATAGGCTTCAACGAAAAGTCAAAGCTTTCTCAAAATATCAAAAAACCACTGAACCAATACTAGGCTTGTTTGTACTCATTTTAATGCATTTTCATGCTGATTCAAAATATGGTAATGAAAGTTTACAATTCTGAAACTTGAATTAAAAAGTTGAAACTTGATGTCTGCAGTTGACACCCATATAGAGAGAGTTCAATTTTTAAATTGATGGCTCAACACTGTATCAATTTTAAAGCACTCCTGTTCCTGTTTACCTTTGTCATAAAGGAAAGTAATTCATAGTCAGGCTTGGATATCTCTCTCCCAACCCAGTGGCAGGCAGTCCATGTATGTGTATCTCTCAGTGACTTCAAATGGGCTATATTCCATTTAAAATCTACACTATTCATGTGGAAGATTTGGGAAATATATTCCACAGGGGCAGTGTGAATTTCAAATGGAATTGGCACATTAGGCAGCTCCATTTGGATTTCATACATCTCCCTGAGAAAGATTCAACCTGAATCTTCCACAGAGGGAGGGTGAGATTTAATGGAGCTGCCTAATGTGTTCATTCCATTTAAAATTCATACTCCCCTTGTGAAACATATTTCCAAAATCTTCCACAGGTTAAGTGTGGAGTTAAAATGGAATAGCCCAATACAGCCACCAACATGACTTACCTGAAACAGGTTCAGCTCATAGTCATTTAGAATGCCATCGTTGTCTAGATCGCATATATTGAAGATTCTACATAGCGCCCTCTTGCATTCCGGTTTTAATTCTTTGTCCTCTGCCGAGTAAAGTGGACCTGTTGGATGCAGCACAGCTTTCTGGGCATAGAAAAACACCTCCGAGATATTCTTGAGATTTCTTGCTGAACACTGGGGAGATTGAGAAAATATAAAAAGAACTTTGCTGCTAGAGGGCCTGACTCAAACCCACGGCCCTCTCTGTTCATGAAGCGATGCTGTAACCGCTGAGCTATAGCAACTCATGTGGCTAGAGGGACTCAAACCCACGGCCCTCTCTGTTCATGAAGCGATGCTGTAACCACTGAGCTATAGCAACTCATGTGGCTAGGAAGTGAGTTATTTACCTATACCTCTACAGTATGGAGACTCATAATTGATTGAGGGGTGCTAAAATTGGTCAATTTGGCATCCCCGGTAAAATGCGCCCAAGGCACATGCGACACACCCCACAAATGTTGGCTCCCTCCCCTAGACTGTGGCCCTGGACATGTGCCCACTCTTCTACTTCATAAGTTATAGAAGGTCTGTATATATTAATTTGGTATTAGTAATTTGGTATTCTTCTACTTCATGGGTTATAGGTCTGTATATAGTAATTTGGTATTTGGCAGTATGTGGAAATTGTGATGTGAAATTAATAAAAGCGCCCTCACCTCTACACAGGTTTCAATCTCGGCATAGTCGTTCATTATAGGCACCACATTCTCTAGGCTGTTGGAGTCTCCTAGGTCAGATTTATTACCAACTAAGATGACAGGTGTGGTATGCTCGGCACCCAGAGTGTTACGTATTAATGGCAGCCAGTATTCCGTTATACTATCTATAGTTTCCTGTTTACTGATGGCGTATACGATGCAGATTACATCGGCCTACGAGATAATGGTACGAAGATTATAGTTAATGGTTTACATCATTGGGTTAGTGCAAAGAGAAGAGATATAATTATCGGATTAACTACCATAGCAATAGGGTAAAACAATTTTTGAATATATCCCACTTCAATAGTACGTTCACACGGTACCTCTGCTGTGAACCATATCATGCTGATCACTCGCACCTGTAAGATTAATATCTTTGAAAAGAACGGTATTGTATTCAATTTATGATTGCAGACATACACAGGTGATGAGTGCAACCTGCTTGTAGTGCAGCGCAATATATTCAAAAATTGTTTTCACCTATTGCTAAGGTAGTTAATCCAATTATTACATCACTTCTACGGCAAATTGTATGCACACAGGAATGTGCCATTTTCATAATTGGGGTATTCTAGCTGAAATCCATACACCCCTATAGAATACAGGACCTGAATCTCCCACACAGGGGGTGTAGATTTCAAATGGTGTCACCCATTCAGGTAACCCATTTGAAATTCACACTCCCTGTGGAGAAAATTAAAGTCATGTCTTGGTATTTTCTATGCGGATAAAATCAGCTGGAACTGGCACTGTACAAACCAAAAGGCATTTCATGAGGGTGTCCCCTTTGACAGACGTACGAAATGGATGGAAAGACCCCGACCGAAAGAATTGCTTATGGGTCACCACAGATCAAATAGAGAATATCAACTTTTTTTTTTTCAAATGAGGTGCTGTGACATTTACATGGCAACTATTACAGGGTGTTTCTGAGAGAACTGTAGTCAGAAAAGTTCATTTGTGAGTACTTTAATGTCACAACAAAATAGTATACAAATATTGACTGCTTTATATTCGGGACATGGTTAAGATTAAAACCATGCTATGACCCGAGGCGCAGCATGGTTTTAAGATCACCGCAATGGATTGGATATGTGGATGTTGCGATTGCACAGTTTGATCGAGACGCAGGTGACCGGTCCATAGTTCATTTTCATGACCGGTCCATAGTTCATTTGAGGGCATAGTTAATTCAATGACTGCACTTTCAACCAATCAGATGACAGGAATCTATATATGAGTTATATAATATGAAATATTGTATGTTACAGTGTTACATCTCATCACAATTAGATGACAATTATACAAAAGGCTGCCTTTTGAGACATGACAGTATATGAAGCAGAGCACGCTAATTCTTGTAGACTTAAAATAAACATACCCTTTCTATTTCTTCTAACAGAATTTCATCGCCTTGTTCCCTTGCTGAGAAAAAAAGGGAGAGAAAATATTAAAAAAACATTTCAGAGCCAACAAATTTAAAACTTGGTTAAAATTAAAATATCTGTGAAATTTTTGTTATCTTTGCTTTAAAACTAAGTCTGACTTTCCTACCTAAATATTCTGAATGGACAATAAGGCCGTGTGTCCTGAACTCGCCACCCTTTGCGTTACATGACAAATATTATGAATTTTTACACCAACCGGGTTTCTAAATAGATTATCTCGACAATCATCAACCCTAAACTAGCAAAAGTATACATTTTTAGAAAGCTGAAGGCATAAGCAATTCAAATATATACATTTCAACTCATTATACAGGGTGACCTGCAAGTTATACAGGGTGGAATAAAAAAGATTTTGATAAAAAATGGGTCACACAATGCATTGCTTATTACCAACTTTAAGTAATAAACTGGAAGTAAACAACATTCATTTGGTTAGAGGATATGGAAAGCCAACTGACTTTGGAAGAAACCGAAATCACAGCTGTTTGGTAATCTCGGAATATAGGGTGTCCCAAAGTATGTTAGATTTTTTTTACAATTCAACATATTTTGAACCTAAACATTTTCCCCCTAACCCATACAGAAAAAAATATGTCCATATTTAGATTCCTCGTCAAATTTTCCTTCAGAAAATCTATACTTTGACTATGATAGGATAGGTAATTAAAATTTTACAGTAACTTTTAGATTTTGAAGACATCTGCATTACTTACTACAGTGTTTAATATGACAACGGGTAGTTTTGTATGGAAAAGTTTGTATTTTCTAGACTAAACCAATCATAAATGATTAAAAACAATTTGTAGAATTGTTTAGCTGTAAGACCATGAGTCTTTTAGATGCTAAATAGAGTCCAAATCCAATTTACAGCCTTTACAGAAGCAGATTACGCACTAAAAATACCAATCCCATAGAGTTTGTGTGTACCACATCCCCACCACCACATCCCCACCACCGCCACCCTGCCCATTCTGAATTCTATGAAGCACAGTGTTAGTATTAAAAAGGTCCAAGTATTTCTTTTTACAGGGTTGAAAGTGCACTTTATTTAGCAATAAAATGATACTACAAGCATGACAATAACTTCTTGCTTGAGAGATATCATCATTTGTTTTGAGTCGACTTTGGCAAAATGTAACATCGACACCTTTTTTTGGTGGCGAGCTCAAGACACACGACCATAAATGAACTGTAAAATACTGATACTTCTCATCATAGAATAATATAGATACAGATGATTCACCAACAAGCTAAGTCCAACATCATTTGTTAATGATGGCCAATTGTTCATGAAGTGTGCACATGAAAATGCTATGAAAACTTGTATCGTCTTGTACCATCAATTACTTGACTGTACTATACAATGTTAGTTTACTAAATTCAAATGCTTAAGGTAACTGACTTAAGGTAACTACACCCTTGAAGGAAAATCTTCCTTGTCAAATCAATCAGGTCTATTCATTTAAATCTTTAATTATAACAAAGAAAAATATTCCCCACCTAAGAGTCTTATGGTTTTCTATATTTTTAGAAAATTTCCTAAATTATGGCAGTTTTTAATTTTATTTTAGCCCACAAGGAAGGTGCTTTGGTTACCGAAACTGTCAGGGGTGGTAAATAAGCTTAATACTTAAAAAGCTGGTGATTTTACTAATGCGCACGGGGCTTTGAGACGAACTACTGAATTAAGATGACCTAACCATAGAACCTTCTCTGTTGGCTAAAATAAATTCCAGAATTTGGACAATATAGTGTTTCTAGATCAAATCAAGAAAACACAAAATTTTACTTACTTGAAAAATCAACAATATGAGTTGGTACTTTCTCTGGTGTTACATCAGGTGGAATGGTAATTTCTTCAGCTCTAGCAGGAACCTGGAGGCAAAAATTGATTCCGAGTATGTTACTTCAACAATTCACTACCCCATTTAATTAGTGCAACAGCAGATTATTTATATGGTAAAAACAGTGCATTGTGGGTAGCAGCTTTACCATTCAGTTAATAGTAAAACAACAGAGCTCAACAAATAAAGGTAATTTATTACACCATGGATCAAGTTCATATTTTTATCAACTGGCGTTGGTCTGTTTGCTCACAACATTGAGACGAGCTGGCAACTTGTTTACCTCATCATCTGCCTCCGAGTCAGTAAAAAAATGTAATGTTAAAAATACACACCTCATCTTCAGGAAATTCATCACTGACCAGAGTCAATATCAGGGATGTCTTGCCCACAGAACCTGCAATCAGACACAAAGGAAGGAACATATTAGTGTGCTGGTCCAATCATAACACATCTAGTATTTTCAACCTCACATTGAAACCCATCACCTAAACATTTTTATTTTAAGTGTTGAGTTCAGGGCTGGGTTATGAACGTTTGGAAAAGTATTTTTTCTGGGACACGAAAGCACATCTGAATACAAAGAATGTCAATATACATTTTATGGCAAATGATTAAATAATTTATTTGTGGAAACTTTGATAGGCAGGCTAATGTCACTGTTGTCACACCACTACTTCACCAGTTAGACAGGCCCGAGATTTTTTGTTAGGGGTGCTGATTTTGAAAAAGTGGACTTTTTTCCAGGGGTGGGGGTAATTTTATGAAAAGTGAACTTTCTTCCCCAAACTTGGACCCTTTTTTTACCAACAAAGCTTTAAAAATCTGATTTTTTTGGCTCACTATGCTAGCAAATTCTTAAGTTTTGGGACTTCTTGTATATGTTGCAAAATACGGGGGCGGGGGATCGCACCCCCCCCCCCACAATCCCCCCTCCTGACTTGGCTCTGCAATTATGGGGGCAGGGGATCGCACCCCCCAATCCCCCCTCCTGACTTGGTTCTGCAGTTAGATTTGGACCTTCTTAAAACAAGGAGACTGTTCATATGTCAGTGTGCAATGTTCCACAAATGTCAACTTTCCAAGCTGTAACATCAAGATCAGTCCAAGCCTTCCAGTCAGCAGCACTCCCTGCCTGCAGTTAGGGTTTTATACAGCCCTCTGCAGTCCACCAGGTTAGCATCTAGACTCACACATCTTGTACATATTGGCACCTCTGCACCTGTGTTATGAGCACATTTCTCCTTGGACAAGCATTGCTTTCTAGGAGTATACAGACTGGAGACTTTGAATCAAGGTTTGCAGGGCACATAGTGAAAATATCAGGAGCTACACTATGTGCTTTCCATGAATGACAGTCACAAATGACAGTATCCGTGCTTGTACTATCCAATATTTGAATGGGGATTGCGGACATGAGAACATCAATGGCAGAAATTCACCTTGTAATATTGCAACATTTGCCTAGGTGCAGGGACTGACTTTTGAACAGAGCGAGAGCTATCATGCTCCTTAAATCTGATATAGGAGAGTTGATTTTTAGCTCTCCTTAGTTGACCATTTTCTCCTTACATTCTATTGTATATGCTCAAACAGCTCTCCTTGAAGGCTCCAGAAGAGCTATTCAGTGCTCTCCTGCAAATTCCAAAAGACAGTCCCTGATGATGCCCACAATGTTTTAGAAATTTAGATTTTTACACAATGAAATGTAAAGTATAAACTTACATACCATGCAAAAATCAATGTTTAAGGTGCGGTATTTGTGACAAAATCTGAGATTTTAGTAAAACAATGTGTCGTACGCGTGTTGTTTTCGCATACACTGTAAAAAGGAAATACTTTCTATTGCACCTCATTTTAATGGTGGATTAGCTTTGTTATCCTGGAAATACAAGTAGCAAAACAAGGTACAAAAGTCCTCAGAGGGTCTTAGGCTACATGCACAGAGAGCAAAAACAACTCATCACATAGCCAATTTTGATTTTGGATGGTGGATCCCTGGGCAACACACCTCCCAAATATTTCCCGGACAAGACCATTGAAACTAACAAAAAAGAATAGGTCCAGATCCTGATCCCCCTGTAAAACAAGCCATACCCGATGAGCACAAGGCTGCAAGATATCTTGCCAGCCCACCCTCACATCCGGAACGGGGTCTGTGCATAGACCTGGCCAGCTGCCCCCAAACACCATTAGTCTGGAGACGACCAACCGAACCCTCCCCCAGCTACAAAACTGGGTGGGTTGGGCGGGATTTTCAAACGAATTTGACCGCGTTAAAAAAAAAAGTGAATAAGGAGGAAAGAAAAACCCAGCGTAAAAAAAAAAACAGACACTCGCTAACAAGAGATCCGATTGGTCCGAGCAGCCTGGCAAGGTCGTAAGACAGCCAATCAAGAATGCTGAGGGAAAAACAAGCCCGCTGCAGTTACTACCTCACAAGGGTGACATTACTGATATGGCTGGAGCTGGGGCAATTAATATTAACCGGCTTACTCCCCCCGAACAGCAAGAAAAAAACCAGCCAAAACTAAACCAAACAGGGAGACCCCATGAGACCAAAAACGCTTTTGAATAGACAAGCTAAAAAAACGCAGTTTATTCAACCCAAAGTAGCAAAACAAGGTACAAAAGAGTACTTTTTCAACCCAAAGTAGCAAAACAATGTACAAAATGAGTACAGTACCGATACATAAGTTAAGTATTTTACCACCCAGCATTAACATATCAATTTAACAAGACAATGCTCCATACAAAAAGTGGCCTTAAGATCTTGAATTAGTATTAGTAAAGAAATCAAATCTTGCAAAATGTTTCTTAAAATGTTATTTACTTACTGTCTCCAAGTAAGAGGATACGAACATCCCTGTGCCCATACATAATTTGTTGCCAATGCTGAGACAAGATCTAAGCGACTGTGTCAAATCACTGTAAAAGGAAACAAAAGACAATCATGATAACAATAGATTCCCGGCCAAGATTCTTGTTGTCTGACAGCACTACTCCCCATTCCAGAAAACTACAGCACTATTTTTTTGGGATTAAAAAAATATCAAGTTCTGCCAAATCAAACATAACTCAATCCTATTCATTCATTTAGTCCAAACTGGAGATAAAAGAAAAAGTTCACTATTTTACTAATTTCTTGAAAAAAGAGCCAAAAACATGCATACTCAGCATGTTTTCTGATTATAGAGTCACAAAAATCAAAGTCTAAGTATTCAAAATCTTGAGTATATGCAAAAATTTTGGTATAATTTTCACTTTTTTGTGTGTACATTTGTGTAAATGGTTAAAAGTAAGCCAGGGATTTTCGGGCGGGCTTGCAGGTACCTGCCCGAGATTACAATACCCGGGCAGGAAATACCCTGCTCGGGTGCCCGAAATTTAAAAAAAAAAAAAAAATGGTTTTGTAGTGTCCCAGGACCTAGACCTAAATGATAGGATCATTCATGGTGGACCTAAAAAAAATAAAAGTATGACATGAATTCATACATTTTGTGTACAAATGATCAATTTTCATATAAAAAAACACAAAACATCATGCAATTTTTAGGTCAACCATGAATGATCCTAGTGTCTAGGTCTAGGGATACTACAAAACCGATAAAATATATAATTTTTTTTTGTTGCAATTTCGGGTACCGGTACCTGGTTACCCGCCCGAAAAATGCGACGGGTACCCGGGGCAAAATTACCCGAAAATCACACCCCTAGTATATAAGAATGAAGATTGAAACATGTCTTTTCCAAAAATTAGAATGCATATTATTAAAACTGAAATTAGTCTTACTCTTAGTACAAGTCTTTGGGCTTGATTATCACAGCATATGAAAAACACCCTAAAATCTGATGTTTTGGCCCTTATTTCCAAAAATTAGCCAAATATTAAAATTTAACTTACTGCTATAGCCAAAATAATAAATTCTCGATCATGAGCTACCTTCTGCGTCAGCGTATTTTTCAAAGAATAACACGATCGCGCGACCTGCATGACCGAACCTTGACCTTGCCTAGCAACGACAGTGTGATTGGTCAATTCTCAAAAGCTGTGTTTGCGCCAGAAGCGTCTGTCTTTGGCAAGTACATTGTAGTACGCTTTCAAGCAAATAACTGTGCATTCCCAAATTGGCTCTCATGATCGAGAATTTATTATTTTGGCTATAGTTAAAACTAACTAAAGCATTAGGATATTCTATGTTTCATTTGGCAAAACCGGATAACATTTTTTTAATCCCAAAACTTTACTTTCCGTATTTTTCTGGAATAGGGAGTGTTAATTTTGTGTAGCAAAAAGTGCTATGCAGTATTTATTTTGTGTTGCAATTCCTAAATTTTGCATACCGTACCAATTTTATTTCTTATTAAATAAACTCTCTCCAACCTCATGCTAGTAGCTACATGAAACCAAGGCAAAAATATTTGGCTGAAACTTTTGTTTTAGATGCTGGGATTCCCATGATTTTTAAAGTCAAGTACGGTATTACACAACTTAGGTTGGTAAATTGGTAGGTAATATTGCATTTAAAGGGCATTTCCAATTGCAAGCAAACAGGGACATGACCCAAAACATGAAAAATGCTCAGAATTTGAAAACTGATATTGAAGTGCTAACAGCTATAATGGTTGGCGGTGATCAAATCTGGTTCACAAAATATCTGACAAAACAATCCCTAAAAATTTTGACTTCGGGGCATATATGTACATGTATCTTATTTTATCAATACCAAGAGAGTTGAGGCTGTGTGACAACAACACAGGAATGAGAATGATCATCCATGAAAAAAACCTGAAAAGTTTGAAAAAGCCTGAAAAAGTGTGTGAAAAGATATAGAACACAGCCAAAAGCTAGTTCCAATTCTCTTGGTCGGGGCCACATCACATATTTTTATTTGCAGAGAGTCAAACCTGGCACAATTATATAGTGTGATAGCTTGTAATACACTCCAGAGTTCAGTGAATGCGAATGTTGTTTTCACTCCAGTGCTATTGTCAGTCGGTTCATGCCCGGATGTGACCGACAGAATAATTGGAACTCACGGCTCCGACCGTATGTGTCGTTGCGATTTAGTGTGCATTCATCACCATATTCACATGCATATAGTCGTGGAGTGGACTTTTCGCTGCTCATAAAAATCACTCAAAAATCATCTTTTTAAATTTTCTTTGGACAAAAGCTGATGCGTAGAATAAGTTGAGCAATCACAGTATACGTATAACATCCCAAGCCTTTGGCAATGTATGGACCAAAGATTTTGTGCAGATAATTTTAGGCCTATATCAAAATGTATATTTTGGACGATTGTACAGCTATCGTTTCTACCCTATGACGTATGAAAGTATCTTGTTATCAAATTGTCAGCAAAAAACTGGTCATCGCTAGCATTTTTGATGAAGAAAAATGAGAATATTCATGCCGGGACAGGCCGAAAACCTTACCTCAATCGTAAAATCCACCCGATGCATGTCATAAATAAGACATTAGATTCATTGTTGTAGTGTCAGTGATTGTCTCTGTGTATTGTCCTTGCACCTGCAAGATGAGTTGTCAAGCTGAATTTATACTCCATCGCTGAAACACCACATGGAAATCACCTGCACGTGGCTGTTAAGAACTGAGCACGCTGACTGGTCCAAGTAGTTTTTTTAACCAATCAGGTTAGACATACTTCGCTTTTCGTGGTCGGATCTACATTACCCATGAAGGCTGTCTCGTTCATTGATTGGCTTCACGGTCGGGATAAATGGTTAATATACAACCAATGTGGATCAACAATTTTCTCACCAAACGGTCCCAACGTGTAGTGGTTGATGGAGAGGCATCCAGCTGGGTACCAGTAACATCAGGTGTCCCCCAAGGCACAGTGTTGGGTCCGCTACTATTTCTTAGCTTCATCATTGATTTGCCATCTGGAACAACATCGAAGACTAGGCTTTTCGCAGATGACTGCTTGATGTACCGGACCATAAATAACAGCAACGACTCTGCAGCCTTGCAACGAGACTTGGACTCTCTCCATCGTTGGTCCACCACGTGGAATATGAAGTTCAACACCGACAAGTGCCATACCATCAGGTTCACTCTCTGGCGTAACTTAATTAATACATGGTCATTTTCACGGTAAAGGGTGTAACTTTGGATTTTTAACATTTTAATCCGTAGTGTTCTAATAAAGCCACAGAATTCCATGATTTTTGGCCACATAAGGCATCTAGTTAGCAGCTACCTTGGGTAGCATAATCAGCTTTGGGAGTTACTGCGTTCAGTTTTAGCAGGCTTAAATGTACTTAATATTGCCATTTTGAAAAACTATAAAAAACAGTAACATTTTTGTAAAACCCTGTGTTTTCTTCAGTTAGTTCATGGATAATTTCTCTTATCCTGAAAGTACAGTCATATGTTCAGTAAACACTGCCACATTAGATTTAATTGTGAACAGCCCTGTATTTTTGAGAACCGGACTTCGATATTTGTTGTTTCGGAGGCTTCATTTTCCGTTAACAATTGTTAACAAACTTTGTGGGTGTAGCTTTGGTTCATAATTCTTGGTTATTTCTTCACTTCTTCTTGATTCATAACAGTTGTTATCTTAACTTGAAATGGGTAACAAAAATTAGTCGATTTGCAAGCTTTTAAAATTTTTATAAAATCTTGACTTCAAAGAGCCGTTTTCCGTTAACTTTTTGAAGCCTCCGAAACAAACTGTTCAGCAAGCTTGTGCAAATATAAATAAAAGAGCTCATCCAATCTATTTATCAAAATGTAGCAAAGTAGATCCTCAAGTCACATGTTTTTAAATCGTGGAGATATATATCACCGTTTGAAAATGGGACCCAATACAAACTTTCCGTTAACAATTGAAGCCTCCGAAACAAATGAAGCCTCCGAAACAACAATAAGATTAATTATCATCTATGCATATCTAAATTGGTGTGTTTCATACTGATATCTGCATTGTAATTATTACTTGATATGTGCAGAATGTCATAAATTAAAAAAAATTTTGACATTATGGTTAATGTTTGAAAATTATACTGATACCCAAAAAAGCCTGTTTCGGAGGCTTCACATGCAAAAAACACCATACTTAACAAATGGGTGAAAAAATTAACATGTGATAAATCTACAATATCTGCCACATAGAATCATTGATTCAATACACACAAGAAAATAACAGCTTAGATGATCCCAACACTGTTGTTTTAAAAAAAACTACTCCTGCAATGTTTAACAATTGTTAACATGAAGCCTCGAAAAAAAAAATGACTTGCTGTGATAATTTAATTTTTGTCACAACTGAAATTCAATACTTAGAAGCAAAGCATGAAAATTAGTAATTGTGATATTTTTTACCTATTTTTTTATGTCAACTTGTAGTAGTTAGCCAAATATTTTATTTTTATGATCACCTGTGTTGTTAACTGAAGCCTCCGAAACACAAATCGCTTGAATTGCCATTTCTAAAAATAACTCCAATTTCTGTGAAACTTGGCTGGGAGGTTCCTTTCATCAAGTAGTATTTGTACATGAAGTTAGACATTCAAATTATTTTAGGAACCCAATTAAAACTTAAAAAATATGTTTAAGGTTTAGAAATTTCCATTGTAAATGACACTTGATGTTAAAAATTTTCAAAACTGCAATTACAAACATAGCAAAACATGGTATAAAATTGAACTTATATCTGTTGACTTACTTTGGAATGGGATTTCACATGTACATGTATTCCAGCTTTCATGTCATAATTTTCTGAGGTTATGTAAAATACATTTTTTCTTAGATTTTAACAAAAATGTTATGGAAATGTCAATGTTTTTATTAGAAATCAAAAGGTTTAAGCCTTGAAACATTATTTTACTGGAATTTAAGTTGCTTCTATGCATGATTTCAGTAAACAGAAACATATTTAAGTGGTTTGAAATTTTGACCCTAAAAATCAAAAGTTACACCCTTTACTGTGAAAATGACCACATACTACCATATGGGAGAAAGTTTGCTGACCATGGTGCCTGACTACCCTTACCTTGGACTATCCTTATCCAACAACTTATCCTGGCAAAACCACATAAACACCATCACTGCTAAAGCCAATAGAATGTTAGGGCTCGTCAGACGCAACTTGAGAGGAAGCGCCCGCAAGCTACGTGAACAGGCTTACATCTCTCTTGTCCGTCCACACTTGGAGTACTGCTCTGTTGTCTGGAATCCGTACACCAAGAAGAGTATATCCAAAGTTGAAAACATCCAGCGTCAAGCTGCCCGCTTTGTCACCAATAATTACCGTCGGAGGGAGAGTGTCACAGGTATGCTACGTGATCTCCAGTGGACCTCCCTTGAGAGCTGACGACAAGCCGCCAGCCTCATCTTGATGTACCGTATCCATCACCATCAGATAGCCATAAATCCAGACCATTACCTCACTCCTATGGTCCAGAGCAGCACCAGGTCCTATCACCCTCTCAAGTACCAAGCCATTCAATCTCGCATCCAACTGTACAGATACTCATTTTCCCACGCACCGTCAACTGGTGGAACAACCTCCCTGGAGATGTCCTCGCCCTGCCAACAGCTGAGGCCTTCAAGGGAGCAGTTGTAGCACACATTTAAAGGACCAGACTTTTTTACTTGCACCTTGTATAATGCACCGCAACTTTGGCACCGCACTAGAGCATTCTAAGTTATTTCCTTGGCTCTACATCCTCTGAAGGATTATGCTGAGTATCAACGTAGAAGTAGAAGTGAACCAATCACAAAACGGGTTATGGCGCCCGTTAGAAATTTTGCACACGGCACGTCTTGGTGCACTGCGGTGCCATGCTGCTTCGCGTTTCTGTAAAAACGAGCGAGTGGTATAAAGTCGGCGTAACAGCTGTGATTTATGAAGCATGCATGTCTGACGTTTCTGTGTAGAATTGTCGATTCTCAGCAACGGGATTCCATGAAATTGACAATATGTAAGTTATTCTGCAGGATCGGTTACAATAATTAATATATGTTTTATGACATGATATGAATAGTGCAAGTTGAAGTTGGTGAGTTTGTGGTTTCGTAAGTTAAGTACAAAGGTGTAGGAACCTAAAAGTGATGGGCTGTCCTCGAAGTACTTCGACTGCATATCGGAGTTTGGCGAATAGCAGGACACATCACACATGAAGTGTGATGTGTCCAGATGACATGTACGGTACATCAAATAGGTTTCTAAACTAAGCGAGTATTTTACTAGATATACTAATGCAAACTTGCCAAAATAAAACCCTGGAAGCACCCTACGGGGGTACCTACAACTTGAGAACAAGTCCTCAAACGTTTGAAATTTGTAGTTACTACATCTAGCCAAAAGCTAGACTACCCCGTAGTCCACTTGCCCATTGTACATACTTTGGATATTGAATTTAAGCTTAAAACTCCGATTTACGGTGCACGATTGATAGATTTTCACAACTGATCATCTTTTCAGTCACCGTACTCCCTCTGTTTATTAGCTTCCCAAGTGGACTACTGACTTTGGATTGTGGTTTACATGCTTAACACAGCTGTCTATGAGCTTCTATGGATGAGATTGTCAGATTCCTGGCCTAAAAATTGGCCATGATGTAATGCATCTTTAAATGGATCTGGCATGTGATTGGTCGCACAGATCTCGTTATGGTTTTTACTCTGGGCACCTGCCATTACCATAAATAACTACATGGTACATAACCATGCGGCCTTTGTGTCGGCGGGAACATGAGCGCGTCTTGTACCATGGTTGTATTTCCAGGCTTTGTGCGTGCGGTTAAATTGGATGATAAACAAGTATGATTGACAGTGTTTGTGTTAGGGATCGAAGTTCCATTTAAAATTGAAAGTCCATAGTCTATTTTTAACTGGGACTTATGCGATTAATAAATGACATTATGATGTTGTCAATAAATTAATATAAGCCTACATATAGGCCTACTTTAGTTTTTACTTTTACTGTCACTAATATAATTATATAAACTTTTTCATAAAAATTTTATACTAGTATTTCAATGTAATAAATATCAGTATAATTTCGAGTTCAACTGAATGCTTTCATCATCTTACTATAAATAGGCTAATGTTGTGTGTGTGTGTGTATGTATGTGGTTTATGTAAAAGGCTCCGTCAGTTTCGATCCAAATGTCGCCAAATTCCTACGGAGATCGAGGAATATACGGAAATTGCCTCGACTTTATTTGGTTGAAATCGGTCAAGAATTGGCTGCAAAAACAGTGAAAATATGGGTAAAAGCGGGTTTTTGTTATGAAAATCAGTTACCAGCCTGCGCGTCACTGCAGCTGGCAGGCAGCAGCGTCGGCCATGAAAGCGTAATGCGAACTACGCCAATGCTCGCAGCGGCGCAGAGCCACGCGACTGCTTGAGCCAGAGACCAGTGGACATGATAATACAGAAAGAAGGAAAAATAAATTAAAATTAAAGGACAAAAAGGTACATGGACGGGTCACGGGATTATGATAAAGATGAACACGTCCGCATCCACGCTCTAAGACGACGTATACGGGAAAAATATGTGTGTTGTATAAACAAAATGAAGCGGTAGACCTATACTATAAAGAAAAATGAAATTAAAATGACAAAAGAGGTACGAGTAATTAGGCCAACGGGTTAAATTAACTAAATGAAACGGGAAAGAAACTAATCAGGAAATGTAAGAAAAAAAAGAAGCTATAATAATGATAACAGAATTAAATAAAAAACATGGAAACGGGAAATCACAAGCAGCAAATAAAAAATGAAGCTAAAAGGGAAATGTAACAAATAACAGATTTAGAAAAAAAATGGGAACGGGTTTAAATAAATAAATAATATGGAAACGGAAAATCAGAATGTATATTTTCGATGATTCTACCTGTTCAGTAATTCTTCCTGTTATAGTGAACGCTCCCATTTACTCATCTAGCGGGGTATCCCGCTAGTGATTAATAACATGTTTTATTTATCAAAAATCGACTATATGTAGGTATGCTAGGTGAATTCAAATTTGCCATCAAACTGCATCATTTTATAATTATATATCAAATGAAAGCCCTTGAGTAAACAAAGCCAAAACTGAAAACCTTTTTTTCATAGCACTTTCCGTAGCAAAGTTACATCTTGTCAAAGATTGACTTTCATCAAAAAGATTCAGCTAGCAAAATTCCCCAAAAGCGGCATTTCGGGGTGTTTCTAGATCTTAGTCTCATTATGATAGCAGCTTTTTTAATGGAACTGCTATCAAAAATTCCATGTCTTGATTGTCTTATCACCATAAAAATCATATATTTGGGTCAAGTGAAGTATAGAAAACATATTTATGTAGGTTTCCTTCTTCGCCAGTTGATTTAAATTTCTATGTAAATATGCATTGACATTTTTGGCGAATTTGGCTGACTAGCAAATGTGTTAACTAAGGTTTACCTGGGATACCTGCTATACTATCCCCCTTCCCCCCTTGCATCAATTGCTTTTTGCACGTGTGCATGTACACTTCATCATCTACCATCTGCATGAAACTTATTCATCACTGCATTAGGTGCTTTGGGTGCATGACTTCCCTACGTGTATTCAGCTTTTTCACCCTTCTCTACATGTAACTGTGTGTGACACTAAAACTGCTTATTATGACTAAAAACTGCATATTTATGACTATGAGACTAAATTGTGACTTTCATGCTTTACACACACTTTATAGAGACTTTATACATCCGTTTCCCGGATGGTGCTCCTGTAGAAAGGAGGGAATTACGACAATACTACTACTACTATGGCATAGTCATGATAGTAGCCTGAGTCCCTGGCCTCTCACTCGCAAAATGGCGGACAAACATGGCGGCGGCTCGTTCGAGGCCTGAGAGCGATCCGTGCATTTTTATGGAGGACTTTTTCATGCGCGACCCTGTATATACAGGGTCGCGCAAAACGCTAACTCTAATTGGTACAATGAAATATCAGCGCCTATTATCCATATATGGACTTATACAGTCCATATATGGAATATAGCCAGAGATCACTCAAATCAGCGCCATTTCGTGAATTTTAAACACCGATGCGAAATTCAACCACGGCGCCGTGTGGAAGACACATTTTAATGATTTTTGGACATGATATACCGATTTGTGGAATAATAAACAAGGTATAATGAACGGCAAGTGTTCAAACATCGCTTGGACTAAACTGGAAGTGAAGAAAGAGTTGTACATAACTGATTTGGAAGAATCTGTGTGGATAGTATTGCCGGGAGTGCTGCTGTGTCGTGTGTGTGCAACCGCAATGTGCATGTGTGTACACTATCATATGGCTATGCTTATGCTATACTTTTACATGTTTTATTACATGTCATGGTGCACCATGATGTTGTTTTTAGCGGATAGCCGAAGCACAGCGAGGCCTAGGCCCGAGGCTAACCTGGAGAAATCGGTTGATTTGCTTTTGTTTGTTTGTTTGTTTGTTTGTTTACCCAGGTTGGTCCGTGAGGAACACATGCTAATCTATGGAAAACCATGGACCGTTCCAAGCTCATACAAATGCACAAGCCTGGATAGCCAGTGTAGGCTAATAATGGAAGAAAATAGCTAGGAAAAAGAGAAAAGAGAGAAGGCCACTCCCAAACACAATTGTACAATTTTACTCTTAGCCCTTACTTCGTGAGAAAGGAAACTGGAATTCCAATCTCAGGCCCCGATGCAAAGGCTTTTATAATTTATCTGTTAGACTGTGCCTGATGTCATGATTTTTGCCCGGGATTGTTGCATGCTAGTAAGCTAGTTCCAACTTCCAACATGTCCAAATTCATGAGGTATACTCATGGACATGGTACTGGTACTGACTGGAGTTTTACGCTGATGTTGACAGTATTACCATGGCCATGTCATCATTATTATTGACTGTGTATTCTGACTGTGACATGGACATGGACATGAGTACTATCATTGCCGAGATCTGACTGAACAAGCACCAATGCCGCCAATGGCATGTACCGCATGAGTATACAATGTGTCATCATGTCAGAAGCTGCAGGCCTACAAAAGAAAAACGGTAAGCAAAAACATGACAACAATTCAATTGTGGCCTATAGTTGAACATGATGTCCTCTCCTCTCCCGTATGAGGTTTGGACTATAATTAGGCCCTGCCCTACGTTAGCCCCTGTTGGCCTAAAATATACTAGCAAGTCATGACTGTAGTATACTAAAAGTCCTAGCATATTCACCCCGAGCGTTAGTATGCTAGCATGAGCTGCATCCATGACATTTTTTCCATTATTTTCATGGAAAGAAAGTCAACTATTTATGGAAATTTAATATCAAAATTTAAATTTAACCTATCAAAATGCCAGACACGCCCTGCTGTTTGTCTTAATAGCAGTGATAGCTAAATGTAATAAGGGGGATGTAATTTTCTTCGGCAGGGGGGGGTCATGAATATGTAAATTTTTTTATGACCCCCCCTATTGCGGGCAAATTTTTTTAAGACCCCCCATAAAAGAATGCATGTGGAGCGCGCGAACATTTTTAGTCACCAACCTTCAATAATTCTATAACGGCCCCCTATGTTAACAAAATATAACCCCCTATTTTTTCATGACCCCCCTATCGCGGGCTGAATTTTTACAACCCCCTATCTCAGGTCGAAAATATTTATGCCCGCCCCCCTTCCGCCTACACAGACTGACTACAAATTATTCATCACTGGAACTTAAAGGGGGCTGTCATTTTCTTCAGAAGGGGGGTCATGAATATACTGGGGGGTCATAGAATTTTGAGACCAAAAATTTTTTAACAACAAAAATTGGGGGGTTATAGAATTATTAAGGGCTGGTGACTCAACATTGTTGCGCTGCGCAAGCTTTACATTCCTTAGCTTCAAAACCAAAATGTGCGCAATCTTTTGTTATATAATGCAAGATTTTTTGCGCTCCTTCTTTACACTTACGATCAAAATTTTTAACGTGTTTCGCGCACTCCGCTCTAAAATTTGGGTACGCCCCGCGCCTGTCATAAAATTTTTTTTCCCGCGATAGGGGGTTGGAAAAAATTTAGCTCGCGATAGGGGGGGCGTAAAAAAATTGACTCCGGTCACCGACATATTCATGACCCCACCCCTGTCGAAGAAAATGACATCCCCCACAAGGCACCTAATCGGGCAAAAACTTAAATCTGAAGAAAGTGTGTGTAGCACGTTAAAATTTTGACCGTAGTGTAAAAGGTGCGTGGAGCGCCAAAATTTTGAATCATATAATAGATTGTGCATACATTTTGATCGTAAGTTAAAAAGATTGCTCGCATAGCGCTAAAATTTTGGGTCACCAGCCCTTAAAGGAGGATTTCGTGATCCTATAGCATCCTCTTTTTATGAAATTTTTCAGTACATATCCACGAAAAAAGCCTATTCCCAAAATTTCAGTTGATTCCGATTTTGTGTTTGCGAGTTATGCATGATTATAATGTGTATTACACTGCTCCATAGACAATGCGTTGTAATTTCGTTCTGGTGCACCAGAACGAAATTCAAATTTCACGATATCTTTGCAAAACGAATTAATCTGCAAGAAATATTTTGTACATAAACATTATGTAGCCAGAGGTTTCCAGTGATATAAAAATCTCAACTTTTTTTGAGAAAAGTGGGGGATGAGGCTGTGGATCACGAAATGCCCCTTTAATAATTCTATAACCCGATTAACCCCCCCCCCCTAATTTTGGTGTAAAAATTATAACCCCCCCCCCTATTTTTGGTCAAAAATGCTATGACACCCCCAGTTTATTCATGACCCACCCCCTTTCAAAGAAAATGACAGCCCCCTAAATAACCCGAATTACCCGATAAATAACGACCATGTACAAATAATGTACATGTACCTGGGAATACAAATATTTCTAATTTCTTTTCATTTTAATAAAAACAAACTCAAATGATTTTTTTTTTCAAACTCTAAAATCTACTGTTAAAGAAGGCTAAGTATTTTTCTGATTTTGACATGGTCTTGACAGGTACCGGTATTAAATTTGTATACATGAATGAAATACAATAAAATATTAGATCAAGTCGCATCATCACGCAGCAAAAAATTATGCGACCGAATTTAAAACATTTCATTTGACTTTCTATTTTACTGTGGGTGCACCGTAAAACTCGGCTCTACATTCTCTACGGCGCGGCATATATACATGTAAGCGTGGACTGTGTTATAATTAAATATTGTTCACTGTAACTGCAAATATAAGAAACAAGCCTACCATCCATTTTGAAGCAATTAAAAAACAACAAGTTCACAACAACAACAACCGGGAACAACAAAAACACAGCCTTCAGGCGACACACAAGCACTTTATTTGTTTTCATGTTCGGCGGCTTAATTCGGACAGGTTAGTTTGGGCTGTTTAATTAGCATGAAATTTGTTACACACGATGATGAACCACAAAATTAAACTTGGGCCTAAGTTTAAAGAAAACAATGCAAAAATATGCCCAATTAAAACCGGACCGACATAATGGCCGAGTGAAAATTGAAGAAGTATTAAACAGAATCAGAATGGTGAAAGGAAAATATAACAATAACTGATGTAATAGGCTTATTTAAAACTAAACAGTATTTATACTATTATATAATACTGATAGGCCAGGGAATATAAATCGCAGGAAAGAAAGCAATTATCATACAAAAAGAACAAGTTTAAAATTCATTAAAATTCCTTTAAAAACAGTTGTTTTATTCACGGGTAGTCGGAAGATAATTTACCGCGGAAATTTCCTTAAATGGCAATGCGCCATGCGACGCGAAAGCCTTGCAATCGCACGCGTTTTATTAATGAGCTCAAAAGTCCTCCACGCTCAGAACACGTTTGGTGTTCAGTCCTCGTATACAGCACAGTGTAGCGGCCGTGCGTATATTCGAGACTGGAGGATTTAGTCTAGTCATGATAGTAGCCAAAGGCAAAAGCTAACCTTGCTTGGCTAAAAACTTTAGAACGTTATTATGGAAAACATGAATTATGAAAAGAAATACTATCTTTAATTTAAACTTTATTCTTATTTTTATATTCATGCCAGTTATTTTTTATGTATTTTCACGAAAAGGGCAGGAAAGTGCTGAATTTTCAGCTAAATTTAAAGCGTGTACTGACGACGAGTTCTACGTGCCCGACGCTGAATTTATACTTCATCAAAGTTCATGGCTGCAGAATTCAACAGACTTACGGATATTAGGCAATTTCCTGATGCTTATATTGTGCTTATTTAACAGTTTGCACTAAATTGCAACTGCTGTATACGTAAATACATACCTCTTCTTCAGATTTTACTTGCTAAATTTTACATCTATATGTATTTAATTGATATAGCAAGTAATTTCGGGACCGAAATCAACTACCTCCGTGACCTCATACATACTCATTATCAGACAGTTGTAGAATTTTATACATTCGCGAATTTATCCTATTTTGACGTGTTCTCACATGTGTGCATGTGAAAGAGTCTAAACTTTACGAGTTGCCAATTTATTTATTCATCCAGTTACCCAAGTTTACATTGCACTAAATTATTGGTAAGAAAATCCAACAAGTTTGGGAACATGGCACTTCCTGCCGGCCCCGGGCCGGCCCTGGCTGTAGCCCGGGGGGCACTCCCATATAGGCCTATTACCTACGTCATGTGCCCATGAAAAGACCCCGGTAATTTTGGCAAATCCTACACCCAATGACCTTGTCTTACATTCTCTCGTATCTGAAATAGTAAAAACATGGTGTAGAAAGAAGATGATGAAATCAAAGTAAGTGGATGCACTTTTCTCTTGTCTTAAAAGCAACACTATAATGTACGGTACCATTCATGATCTCAATCATTGTGGGATTTTATGTGATTAGAAAAGTCAAGATTGATTATTATGGTCAGATGACATTTCACATGACATGCATTATATGCGTAGGATCACTCCTTGAGTCTTGTAGGCAGTGATATTTTCAAGTTCCTGTTCATTAGCATTGGGAATCATATGAGATAATAGCTTTTCCATTGTTATTATGACTTCATGTTGAGCCATGCAGGCTTATGTTCTAAATCCAGACACAGCCGCACGACTACCTGTCTGAATGCAATATGGGCATGATGATGGATTCAACTTGGCAACAAACCCATTATTTTTGAGTTAAAAATGCATGAGATGTTTTCATCTCAGCACTCTGCTTCCCTTACTCACTAGGTAGTGATATACAAGTAGCTTAATTCAAAAAAGTTTTCTAAAATATTAATGTGGGATTGCACTTACAGGTACTATCTGTGATATTATCGCTTTGTGGTTTAGTGGCTTGGGTTTATATGTTCCAGGCTTTTGAGTTTTAAAAAATTGAGGAGTGTGATAAATAGCACTCCTCAAAATTGGGAGGAGTGTTATTTTGTGAATGAAGAGTGTGATTACAATTAAATGTGATACACGTAAGCTTAAAGATTAAGGAGTGCTTTAAATTGCACTCCTTATGATCATTTTTAAGGAGTGTGGAGGAGTGTGATAGAACTCATAAGAGATCAAATTTACACCCCCTCCCACACACACCCTGACCAACGGACATGTGCATGACTCCTGATGCCACTTAAGGTATCTTCCTTTGGACATAAAAATTATGTCAATGCATTTTGATGTGACAACAGGTGTATCATGTTAGCTTGCCAATTAACCATTAATTAGTGCATTTATGTTTCAGGCAGTTTCACCAGGCTTTATAATGCATGATGATGATATCTGCATTAATTTAGTGTCAACCTGATATCTACATGAAAGACAATTTATTTGGAGATGATATAAAATCTGCAAAAAAAGTAACGCAGCTGTTATAAATAGGCCTACGCCTATAGCTTCAGAACTAATAATTGTTTTCACAATATTTCAAAATAGAAAAAAAGGGTGATTTATTTACGCTCATTTTGATACCCCATTTGTCAAATATCGTGGGGGGGGGGGGCAAGCAATAATATGTTAGGTTTGTCCATTTTATTTTTTTGTTTCTTAATTGTACTCAGTCCAAATACATACGGTGTTCCAGTTACCCCAACAAATTGGGGGTAAATGGAACAATAGGAACAAGGGGCATTACTTGCAGGGACACGGAGGTAAATAACATGTTAACTGGGTGGGCATTTGCCCACCCAGTAAATTATTTTGCCCACCCAGTAAATTAAACTTGCCCATTGCCCAAGAGTGCCCACCCAGTAAATTATTTTGCCCACAAAAAATTGGGCACCATATAATAATTACCATCTAATTTTACTGTTTTTTTCCTACGTAGGAGTAAATGGTGAGTGATAATTGGTATAAGATTTCTAAATACCCAAAGTGAAATATAATATGGAATATCATTTTTTTGCCCACCCAGTAAATTAAACTTGCCCATTGCCCAAGAGTGCCCACCCAGTAAATTATTTTGCCCACAAAAAATTGGGCACCATATAATAATTACCATCTAATTTTACTGTTTTTTTCCTACGTAGGAGTAAATGGTGAGTGATAATTGGTATAAGATTTCTAAATACCCAAAGTGAAATATAATATGGAATATCATTTTTCTTAAAAGTTTAGGGGGAGGGTAATGTCCACTTTTTACAACAAAGCCCAATTGTACGCAAAAACAGGTCTACATTTCCGAAAATCCAAACGCGTGGATGCCATTAATTATCGCTGCCCACCCAGTTAATTATTTTCCATTATTTGAGGGCAAAAATAAATTCAATTGCCCACCCAGTAAATTATCCTTATTTACCTCCCTGTGCAGGGAGCCTACATTCATAGCTATATTTACATTGAAAAGACACCGGGATAATATTTTGTGACTTAACAAAAAATAAGAACAATAATTTTGTTTTCATGATTTTTATAAACATAGTAAAATACCACGTAAAATGCACCCTCTCTTGGTACATATAACAGAAAAAATGGTTTTCAGATTTTATAAAATCAATAGGGCTCCTAATCTACCATGAATTAGTTATTTGTAGTATATTATAATTTCATAATATTTACACCGATTAGCAAAAATAAAATAAAAACATGTTATCATATATTTCCATTTACCTCAGGTGGATCTGTTGTAGGGTAAATGGAACACCAGACCAATTAATTAGCTAATTAGCATATTAATTAGCATATTTTTTTAAACATTTATGTTATTGTAGATAACAAACATATTGGCAATATTGTATGACAACTCTCTGCACAGTATTCAAATAAAGTGGGTAATGGTGAACAGGGTTTTCTTTAAGCATTTTGCTGAAGGGGTATTTTCAAAAAAATTTTACCCTTTCAATTGTGAATTTTTCCTCTGAAGAAGTCAAAAACATTGCTCAATTTTTATAATATTATTTTGTGAAGACATTTTTAACAATATGTGTGTTTTTGGAGCTATAGCCTAGGCGTAGATCCGGAGGGGCTGGAGGGGGGGGGGATCTCCCCCAATATTTTGCCAGGGGGATGGTCCATACAATCATCCCCCAATGTTTGACGCGTGTATGTGGGTTTCTGACCAAATTAACCTCATATTTGTCCATTTTAGCCCCAAAAGTGCAATTTTTTGTGCGCTTCGCGCGAATTTATTCCACTTTTGCACCATATTTCAAAAAAGGTTTAGCTTCAAAATGGCAAAATTTTTTGTAATCTAAACCGTTATTCTTTTTCTAATAATATTATTGGTGCTGGATTCACTATACTTCAAGACATTTTTTTTCACCCACCCCCGATTCAAACAGAAATATACGCCATTGTTTGGAGCAGTGGCGGATCTAGAGCAGTCAGAAGGGGGTGGGGGCAATTTTAGAAGAAAATAATAATATTTAAAAATGCCCCTGAGAAGTAAGAAGAAACTTTTGCAAAATGAAGACCTAATTGAAGCAATTTGGTGGATCATTTTGGCACTATTAATGTGTAAAATTTTAGTTTAAAAAAGCCGAACATTTGTGAAATGAGCAGTCCATGGAGTCTTTCGTGGACGGCAAATTTTCCCTATTATGGTAGGCCTATAAATTGTGTTAAACATAAATTAGCAAATGTCGAAAGCAGAAGTGAAAGTGGCTATTTGTTTATCCCTTCCCCCTTAGAACTGGGAAAATTTTGTAAAATGAAGACCTAATTGAAGCGATTTGGTGGACCATTTTGGCACTATTAATTACTGTGTAAAATTTAAGTTTGAACAGTTGAAAAGCCAAAAATTGTGAAATGACGGTCCATAAAGCCTTTCGTTGTCACGTTTTCCCCATTAGACCTATAAATTGTGTTAAACATAGGGCCTAAATTGGCAAATGACGAAAGCAGAAGCGAAAATGGTCACTTGTTTATCCACTACGCATGGGGGTGTCTGAGGGGATGTTCCCCCCTGAGAGGGAAATTTTTGCAAAATTCAAGTCCAATTGAAGACATATTTGGTGCATCATTTAAACAGAAAAAAAGACCCGAACCTAATTTGCAAGACTTCAAACTGACACTATACAATAATTTTAGAGACTCGCAATGGATCGATGCTGACAAAATGTGATGGGCCCTACATATCGGGACTAGGTCCTAAATGCCAAAAGCCGAGAATAAACTATGCACAATATCGGGTGTTTCTCTATTCAAATCTTGCAATATCTGAACGCGTACGTTTTCAAGATTTTGTACGCATTGACTTTGGGACTATGGATTTGAAGGAGTCAGAAAAGTGCCTGAACGCGTAAATACGCGTGTTTTACTTTGTTAAAGTAAACCCTGATGGTGAATCCAACGGACGAGGACACAAAGCACATCAATAAATGATACAAGAGGATACCTTGAACATGTTGAATATGAACAACAGGAAAGAAAAAAAGCAAGGTACACCAACTTGATGTGGGGAAACAAGTAAAATGCAGCTAGACAGTAAAAACAGCAAATGTAGGCATAAGAAGTAGGCAAAGTTCGATAGCCAAAAATTACCAGTTCCAAGGCCCACAGAAGTTCTGAACCTGCAAAAACAACAAGGATCAAAGGAAATACAAAACTGCACTAGAACAAGTGATGAAAATCACTGTGCATATAAACAGACACGCTAAACCAAACATCCAGAGTAGGCACAAAAACAGGCAAAGTTCGATGGCCAAAAATTGCCAATTACAGAGCCCACAAAAGTGTCAGGAAACTCTTAGGTTAATAGGCCTACCGCATGCAAAGTGGTTTAGATTTGAGTAGCGCTGTGGGAAATACACTGGATTGTCATGGATAGGGACTAAAATAGTGTACCTCTGGAAATTGTTTGAAAACAAATGTTACAAATGTTTGTGTGTGCAGCACAGCACACGTGGTTAACACATTACATTGTATGCAACATGCACACACTACAAGCTTTTTCAAACACTGGAAGTGATGACAATCACTGTGTACATAGCAGTCGAACAACACCATAAAACACCAAACAGACAAAAAACAACCGACATTTCCAGTGTAGGCCTACCATAGCACCACTTCATGGTCAGTGACAACCTTTGAGATTTTCTTCCACTCCAATACCGAGTAAACCCACGGGGTTTGGGATATGAAACAAAAGCTGAACGTATGGCGTTGGGGTAAATGGAACATTCGGTATGATGTTGCCCATTGATTTAGGAAATTGTATTCTCAGCGTTCCATTTTCCCCACCGTTCCATTTACCCCAATTTACCCTATGTATTATAAGATGATTGCTTGCCTGGTATTGTCTTCGTCCTATTGGTTCACAATTCTTCATAGGCCTATTAATATTTCATATTGATTTCAATTCCTCTGACAAAAAATGAAAGAAAAAAGTGCCCCACTGAGGTCGTTTTTAGCGCCCTAAAAGAAGCACATTTTGATGTATAGTACCATTTTTTCAATATTTTTTATGCTTTATCAAATTTTTCCGCCCTTTTTTATTTACTAATTCTTTTTACCGCCCCCTTCGTTTTTGCCGTCCCTGTTTTTGCTGCCCCTTCTTCATCCGCCGCCCTTCATTTTGGCCGCCCCTGCTTTTAACCCCGGGGCTGGCCCTAAAGCCCCCCCAAAAATACGCGCATGAGAATCGATGCTGAATTGGTCAATTTGGCACGTTGCCCCCTGCCCCCTAGTTACGCCACTGCGCACGTCGTCCCAATAAACTGATAAAGCCTTTCTTGGAAGCCCGAAGACATGTACAGTCTCTCTAAAAACAAAACCAGTATATGTAATGCAACTGCAATTATTTTCATCTGTGCTCCCGAAATTTTATTTTGCCCCCCCCCGACCAAGAAAGCTGGCTACTCCCCATGTCTAAGCATCACAAAAATGTAACATATTTGTGCGTACATACCAAGTTATGAGCCTCAACAGGTCCAAGGTCAATTTGCATGTTATACAGGGGTGAAAAAATTAAAGTTGCTCCGATTTTCGTAAAAATGGATGCAAAATGTTCCTCAAGTTCAAGATTCAGAAATCTATGATGTCAAGTTCATCAGAAGAAAGATAATAAATAAATGCAAATTCTATTGAATCCTATGCAATCCTACATATATTTTGACTCTTTGTTGTGAAACATGCTAACTAGACATCGCAGGTGGTACAAACTATCCTTTTTCTGAATCCTCTAAGCTATAGGCGAACAATTTCCGGCAACTTTTTCGAAAATTGGAGCAAGTGTGACCTTCGGTGCCCCATACTAATTCTCAACTAGGGTTAGGGTAGGTCGTATACGCATTACATTTCTGGGATCCGAGGTGCCAGACGCACAATTTGACATGTTTTTGTTTGTTTGTTTTTTTGCTCCCTATACGATCTTATGGGGTCATTTAGAGTCTTTTTGAGGGTCACGGTCTCAAAATATCGCTTGGCATGCAGACAGCAGATTCGAGTTTCAAAATAGAACCAATCTATTAGCAGTGTCGTAGATTTATTTTTGACATGGGGGGGGGGGGCTAATGGGGTTGGATTTTTTCGCCAGGCCATCGGGCTGGTACCTGTTTCTGGGATGGGGTCAGTTTGCTCAAGAGATTAATTTTTATTGGTATTGGAATGACTTTTTGTTAAAACTTTTGTGGTTGAATTAAAAAAAAAAAAATTTTAATTCGATGTGTAAGGAAAAGTAAGTATGTTTTGCCGTTTCAACGAATGAAAACGAGTGAGTATTACCAAAGTTATGTTTGAATTAATATGACTTTAAAAGTTTTAGGTAGGCCTAAAATGTAACAATAATAGTTAATATACAGGGTGGGCCATTAAAAAGTTCACACTTTTTTGATGGCTTATTTCTCAAAAGTGCAAACACATATTGAAATAAGTTGAACATATTTGTAAACCTCTATGTCTGGACTGTCATTGCTGAAAAGGGCATTAACATCCATGGTCTAATTACAAAATGGCGGCCATTTGAAGCAAGGGGGTCAAAAACCACTTTGCACACACGTAAGTCAAATGGAACGGATGATCACGCGATATATGGTGGTCGCTGGTTCACACCACAATGGATTAGGAACAAAGGAAGAAAAATAACAGTACGCATGAAAGTTCTGTCAATATTTCTCTTGTAAATTAACCATATTTAAATAAATATTTCCTTTTCAAACAGAATATGTAGCCTTCCAGTTGAACAGAATATGTAACAGTAGCTTTAAATAATCTGCGCAGTTAACGTTTGTTTGCAGTCGCATTCTAGATAATGTGCATAATTTTATACCCGAGTCTTCATGATGGTTATTGCACTATAACATAAATCTTATATAGAGATATAACAAGATAAATTTATAAATAGGTGTCAGGAATGTCTCTCCTTCTCTTCGGAAATTATTTCTTCATATAGACACATGTAAACCGTAGCAGTGCTTCAATGGAAACGAGTTATTTGTCTCAAATTGTCATGAAATTAAAAATATTGCACTAGAAAAGTAAGAATACAAGTAAAATCATATTTGACTCTGATAAAAATAGTTCTGTTCTTCATTACTGCTTATCATGGTTCCATAAAGTCACGTATTTATGCATGCCACAGTGAAAATGCTTCTGTCTTTAAAGTGTTCTTATCGTCCTTCAACGTGGCCTCCTTGCTCGCGAATACAAATCATCGCACGATCGTACATATGGTGAACTGCTCTTGAAGTAACCCTGGTGCGTCGGATCCTTGTGAACGCATCTGTAATACGTCTCCTCAGCTCCCGCAAATTCCGTGGCGGACCTTCGGCATACACAGACGCCTTGACATCACCCCAAAGCCAGAAGTCCAAAGGTGTCAGATCAGGACTCCTCGGAGGCCACTCCACATGATGTCCAAGGCCGACAACACGATGCGGAAACAACTCCTGCAATCTGTCTCTAACAGCGATAAGACGGTGGGCTGGCGCTCCGTCTTGAAAGAACCACGCCCTGCGGATGGCCCCGTTCGCTTGCTGTCCAAATATTTGGACCAGTTGAGGCTCTAGTTGATCATTGATTATGTCGAGGTAAACGTTTCCATTTATGTTCTGGTCAACGAATATCGGTCCTATCAACCGGTTGTTTCCTGTGACGGCTGCGAGAACACTAACTTTGCGTTTGTCATGTGGAACGTTAAAAGCAAAGTCTCTCGGAGGATTGCCTTTCGGTGCATACATCCGTACGTTTTGAGAAGAGACAGACCCGTCCATTTGCAAGTTTGTCTCGTCAACAACAACAGCGGTATCAAGAAAGCGACGTGCTCTGTTAACTAACCAGTTACAAAACTGAAGTCGCCGATTTGGATCTCTTGGTTGCAGTCCATGACGCTTAAGGATCTTGTAAGGGTGCCATTCGATATCATGAGTGATGATTCGTCTGAACGTTGTCCTTGGAATATGGGGACAATTGTTCCGTCGAGTACTTAATCTTGGGTTAGCTTACAAATCCCTTCTAACATCGGCAATGTGATTGGCTGATCTTCCTGTTCGTGGTCTCCCACTGTTAGATTTGTTCCGATTGAGAACAGTTCCATGTAAGTGAAACTTTTGTTTAATATTATAGATGTGTCGGCGACTAGGAAGTCTGGTATTCGGAAACTGGTTCGGCCATGCATTCAGGACAGAGCGCACCTTTCCGGTTCTTGAAATTTCCTCCTCGATGAAAATTCGTTCCTCCTTTGTAAACTGCCGCATTTTGAACAGCAAGAATCACCTTATCTCTAACATGAATGACAAGAATGCACGCAAGGCATTTTAAATTTGAAGTTCCCTCCAAAACTAGTGTATTTGTTATGTAAATGAGCATGTCCAATCAGCCTTTTGTGTCAATTTCACAGGTGACTGATTTTCAAACAGTAAACAACTCATACACGCATGAGTCCGATGACCCCGGCAATGATCAAGTAAATGCATATAGAGTCATCAAACTTTTTTAAAACTTGCTTAAGCCTAAAAACTTAATATGCATGATCATTGTCTATAGTCTTACGTGTGTGCAAAGTGGTTTTTGACTTCTCTGCTTTAAATGGTCGCCATTTTGTAATTAGACCATGGATGTTAATGCCCTTTTCAGCAATGACAGTCCAGACATAGAGGTTTACAAATATGTTCAACTTATTTCAATATGTGTTTTCATTTCTGAGAAATAAGCCATCGAAAAAGTGTGAACTTTTTAATGGCCCACCCTGTACAGCATCATATGGTCAGCAGAAGAAAAGTATGTCATTTCAGTGTCTCGCGGGGTCCTTGACCACTGAACAGCGTGATATCATGTTGATAACAGATCTAAGAATCAAAATCTTCATCATATGGACCATATTGATGTCAAAGTAATTATCTATCCTATCCTGTGTCGTTTTATGGATAAAAATGACTCAAAATACTATTGATGAAATAGTTGCTATCATGAACATCAGTTTTGCCTTTTCAACGGGAAAAATCCGATGCAAAATAAAGTTTTTAGGGCCTAGCTATAATATGGGCATAATTTATGCATGTAGGCCTATAGTATTGAACAATGTACCCATTTGACATGCACTTATAGATAAATAAATTGTCTTACTTTATTAATTTAATAACTTCTATGTTATAAATAAAATGACACATAACGTAAGTGAAGCTACTTTCTATCTTTTTTATTTGATTCATAAACTTACAGTCAAAACACACAAGAGTGAAGATTGCAGTGAGTAATGAGTCCTTTATAAATGTTCTTGCCACCATCTATCATACAGTAAACTATACATTGCGAATTAATATCAAATTATTTTAAAATAAAAAATGTACATGTAAGGTGAGTTTATATTATGTTATATGGCGAATTTAAGGAGTATTTCGTGATCCTAGCATCCTCTTTTTATGACATTTTTCAGTAGATATCCACAAAAAAGCTTATTCTAAAAAATTTCAGTTGATTCCGATTTTGCCTTTACGAGTTATGCATGGTTATGTGTACACAATGTGTTGCAATTTTGTTCTGGTATACCAGAACGAAATTCAAATTTCACGATTACTTTGCTAACGAATTAATCTGCAAGAAATATTTTGTACATAAACATTATGTAGCTAGAGGTTTCCAGTGATATAAAAATCTCAACTTTTTTTGAGAAAAGTTAGGGGATGATGCTGTGGATCACGAAATGCCCTTTTAACTAAAACCTGCAGTCAGTGCAGTGTAGTATTTGTGACGTGGTATATCGAAAGCAGACACTTTTGGGCAGGATCGTAAATGGAGAAATAGCCAAAAATCTACCCGGGGTGATTTTTTCACGATTTGGGTTTATGATGTTATTAATGTTTAAAATATTGTCTGATCGTTTCAGACCGGAATATAACTGGCATGTTGTATTTTTGAGACATTTTAATATATTTCAATACTATTTTTAAAGGCAGCTTATCTATTATTAATATTAAAGGCCCATTCAGTGATTTGCTCATCCGGACGATCGTAAAAATCATCAAAAATTCAAAATTTTGGTACCGTACCTTTGTTATTACATAGATGTGCTAAGTCTGCGAATGGTTCAGCCAAAAGCCGTGTAGGCCTATTTAAGGGATGGGTTTATATGTGTGTAAATGGAGGAGAAATGGGAGGATTTTGGCATGTTTGCTGTGATTGTTTGCCTAGCAATATTGATCACAAGTACACAATTGATGGTGCATATCAAGGACCAAACTCTATAGTTTTATATTTGAGCACGATCACTTCTGTAAGGTCATGGGAAATTATGTAAATCGGCTTTTATATTTGATGTTGCATATCGGCTCACGCTCTTTTTTTTTTGTACCCAGTATTTCACAAAGTCCCTGTACTCTGATGACCCTATGACCTTTTGCTGGTATGTTGAGCACTTTAAACAATTAATTATAGTACTTACCTCCTACTTTAGGAACATGCATATGCCTTAATGTATGTCGACCATGTCAACAACCCAGTGTAGTTTTACATGGTTGGAAAAGTCTATTTCCTTTCGCTATTTTGCCAATCATAATTCATAAATTGTCCAACTTTTTGACAAAAAGAGTTTTGCAACTATTCCGCCAGCAAGGAAACACAAATTTATGTGTATCCAGTGCGTCCTTTACGTTTAAATAGTTCAGTTTATTGTCAAGTTGTGCCTCTATACGCCATATTTACGGAATTGATGATACGAGCTGATACGGAATTTTGAACCCAAATTTCTTGAAATATACATTACCTTTTTAACTTCTCGCCACGAAATTGGATTCATAAGAAGGTCAAATACAAGCCTTCCATTATGGCTGGTATCATCATCTCGATTGGTGTCTTGTGTTAGTATTATTCCATATTTTGCTGGTAGAAGTTCAATGAAACCCTCCATAATTCACGACTTCTGTCACTTGTGTTATAAACTCGATGTGTTTACTATATTGTCGCTCGGGTCCGCGACTAATCGCAGGGACCGGTCTATCATTAGCTATTCTATACACTTTTCAATAGCCTTATTGTGACGAGTTTTAAAAGCCGAGCCATGAACAAAATATAATGCGAGCACCCGGGGGGGGCATCAACTTTAGAGGTGACGGTATGTGCCTGTCAATATATGCCCCTCTTTGAAGCCGACTATACCCGATGACCAGGCACCTTCAGTTTTCAAAATATTATACCCAATGACCCCTTTTTCATTTTCATTGTACATAATGACCCTTTTTTTTAAATAAAAAAACCCCCAACGTTTTGTACTGATATGCGCCTACTTCGCGACGCTTGTAGGCACATATACCCATCAATTCTAAAGTTGAGTGCCCCGGGGCGAGCGCATACTGCGGGCCAATGAACAATGAGATAGTGGCTTTTCTGATATAGCTTTGAGGAACTGTTGAAGTATAAATCAGCCAACGAGTAGGTGTGTCCAAATTGCACATCTTGAATTGAGACCAAGACATGCTGTTATTTCAATTGTTATACCGTTCCGGTTGGCTTATTACCTACCATTGCCTACGAGATGCAGTTCTAAGGTGACAGAGGGACAGGTCTGCAATTCGATTCCACAACCATTCATACCTTTCATCTGTTTTATTGTATTATCGTGCGAATTGCTCCGTGGTACCTTACGGGTACCTGAATTTTATTTGAATGAAGATGACTCTGTCATGCTCGACGTCATATTGCATAATTTCTATACAGTATATGCAATAAACCAACCAGAACAGTATAACAATTGAAATAATAGGCAGTTCTAAGATAGGTTAAGAAGAATATAACGTCACAATTCTGTATTATTATTCAAGGTTGTAACGTGTGTCTATGCTGTCATGTAGGCCTACCTGGCAACAGACACGCCCCCCGGTACAAACAGATGAAATTTGTAGAAAAGCGTGATTATGACAAAAACATTAAAAATGATACTTTGAGGTATTGTTTTTTAATTTTTGTATGGCAGATCATACATACACATGTGCTGAGGTCAAAAAGGTAAAAATTTTGTTTTTGACCCATGACTCACCTGTCATTCCAAACAACCCCTTAAGACAAAATAAGACATTTTACACGAATCTGTATTTTTAGATACTGACAGTATCTAAAAGTATTTGAATGGCGGGGCTTGAACTAAGTCAGTACTGCTGTTTTCTTCATTTTTTGCCAAATTTGGCATTTCAAAAATACCAAATGACAATTTGAATGACTTAGGCCTATCCTTCTCTTTTAAGCAATTTATAAACAATTTTAATTTTTTTACTCTTGCACTGGGATCACTGAATGGGTCTTTAAGAAATGTGGCGTATCATGTCAAAAACAGACATCTTTTGGACAGCTTATAAATTTGGAGGCTTTCACATAAAGAGCTATTTTGCTCCACAACGCCGTTTTCCCCAATAAAATCGGACATTCCTAAGCGAAGAAATTGAGTTCGTAAGTTATGGTATTAAAAAATTGGAAATTGAAATATCGTGGGTAAGAAGCTGAAAAGATAAATAAAACCAGAACAGAACAATTTAGAGAACAATAATGAATTAATAATAATGAACAATAATGAATTAAAGAGTTGACAGTTTCAGTGTACATCTTCTCACCGTTGATGGTTTGGTGGACTGTCATGTAACATGGATGTAGTAAGCCGTGATCCTAAAAATGCCTTTCACATTGACCAAAACTAATTACAAGACCTCTTCTACATTGAGGCTGGCTTTCCCTTTTAAAGGGAATTTTTATTGGAAGTACCGCCGGTATAGTGAATCAAGTATAGTGGTACAAATGCGCGCGAACAATTTTAACAAAGACCTATTGAAACTTAACTAGTGAAATATGGGACAAAAGTGGAATAAATACTGGCATTTTCGGGTCTAAAATGGCCAAATATGAGATTAAATTCAACGAAACCCATACACAGGCGTCAATATTGAGGGAGGGGTGATTATATGGACCATCCCCGGGATCTACGCCTATATGCACTTTAGGGAGCACTTTAGGGTTGTATGAGAACAATAGCCGGGAACAATAGGTACCTCTCACTTAAGTGGGCGCTATCACATAACATTCTTGACTTGTGATCACTTAATTGACAGTAACCTGCCTGGTAAAGCGCTAATACGCTGTCAGGTTCGTTACCGATTTGATGGCGAAACTCTTTGTCCTAAGCAAAAGGTACCTCTCGATGAATAGCTTGTCGGAAAATCAAATCGGCACAAAGGAATAACGTGTTACGTAATCTATTACTCCTCCAGGATTTATTAGCCACATGCCTTCGAGAGCCATACTTTGTGTGGTGATTGTTTCGATCGTGGCTCATCACTCAAGCACGTGATCCCGTTCCGCCCGGGAAATTTGAATATCGCGTGTTGAGAGACGGCTATAATAATTCGTTTTTATGGTCAATATGAGTTTGTTTAACAAGACTCGTCTTAACCGCCTCCTGCATGTAGCCAAGTCGCACATCAAATACAAAGATCTGAGGAATGACATCTCCAAAATGGCTCTCATGTCTTCTTTTTCCATCTTTCAGGAAAGACATGAAAAAGAGTGGAATGTCAATATCCTCAGATAGCCTACAAGGGTGGCGTATCTGTCGCCTGATGCTCAATGTCATTAATTTGCTGGTTAACCTTTTTTAAATTATATATTTTTATATATTTTTTTTGTATCTTTTTTAGGTGTTTTAAAATGTGTGCCTGGTGGTCAGTAAAGGCCCCAGTTGTCTTGGATGTTTGTTGGTTTCTTTATTCATTTAGATTTGTATGAATTTCTTGAATAAAGATGATGGAATAATAAAACCACGTGATTCGTGCTTGATAATTATTTTCTAACATATAAGGCATAATGCTGTGATTGCCGGAGATATCTTTTATCACTTCTTTTATCTAGATTAGCACCAACCCTTATGTCAGAAATTAATGTAACTCACCAAACCGACAAAAGTTCACTTTGTTCAACTTTTTGAGCAACGAAAATACTAGAATAATATGATTGTTCACACGTACCATGCTCATCACGGCATCCGTGTGTCTCGGGAGACAATGTTTGTGTCCTAAAAGTCACTCTAATGCTTGGCTGCATCGCCTGGGACGCCTGCTGTGACTACATGCATTCCAATCCTGGAATGGCAAATCTTATATACATTTTGCTGCAAGTGAAAACAACTTTTTGTGATGGTGGAGCTGACACTGCATGAGCCCTGCAGTCCTCGCTCTCTTCCCACTGCTGGACCTTCTTCTGGTTTCCAACATGTGCTCCAGTCTTGACGGTATCTTTCCAGGTATTGCGATCTGCAGCCATGCTTTTCCACTTTGATGAGTTGATGTCACAATGTTTCATTTCTCTCTTGCTGATGTCCTTGAAGCGCAGCTGGGCTGGTCTTCCAACAGGTCTGGAGCCGATTTTTAGCTGGCCATACAGCATGTATTGTGGGATCATAGTGCAGTTATTCTGCACAGCAAATATGATTCGACCTTTGCAATACTTAAACAGTAAATTACTCCAGCAAAATCAATCGATTAAGTCTAGCCCATCCTCCGCATTGAATGGTGGACTGTACTTATGCCCAAATATGGCACTTGCCAATCAATAATCACCCACTTGAAATCCCCTGGCTCGCTCCACTGACCAAAGTTATGGGACAGATATGGGAGTTGTTTTTGCTGTTAGTTGTCACTTACATATCAGGGAGGAACAAACATTTGCAGATGTCCCACCTACTCAGTTTTTAGCCTACATGTAATATATACATTATTCTTGATTGACATCAAGTACAAAAAATATCCGTCAAGTGGTTTAGCTTTTCAAGTGGTTTAGTGGTTTTGCGCTTCGGAAGAGAGCGGTCTACAAGTGAGTGATAGTCACTAAAAGTTGCATTCGATTTACACAGGGAATTTTACAGGCCATGCGTGCCCTTCCTTACTAAATCACCAAAGTGCGAATATTTCCAAACATCTAAAAATTTAGGACATGTTACAAAACTATATTTTCTAGAATTTCAGAGAGTACAAAACGTACTGGCTGGTTATTTTTCACACAGTGACGTTAACTAGGCAATGCCCTATACCTATAGCATATACTGTTTGTAGAGGTCACGCGTCAATGGTGAGAGCCCTGTTTTTTGTGTATAGGAAAATGAACAGTAACTGCAGTATGTTCTACCATCATCCATTCGGCTGACATGTCCAAGCCATCTCAAGCGTCTTTGTGACAAGAGTGCGAACATGCTTACGATGCCAGCGTTGTCCAAGACGACTTTGTTGGTGACATGATCCTGCCATGTGGTGCCTAGGATACGTCTGAGGTTGAACAGACCTTGTGTGGAGATACACACAGAGAGAAAAAGATACTGAAGAGTGTAGGAGCAAGCACACATCCATGCTTCACTCCACTCCTGATTTTGAAGGCAGCTGACGAGGAGCCGTCATACTGGATAGTGCCGTGCATTCCTTCATGGAAGGATATGACTATCTTAAACAGCTTTGGTGGGCATCCAATTTTCTCGCGTAGTGTGAAGAGACCTTTCCCGCTGACTAGGTCGAATGCCTTAGTCAGGTCGATGAAGAGCGGTTGTCTCTGATCCCGACATTGTTCGTGAAATTGCCGTAAGGAGAATATCATATCGATGGTTGACCTCCCAGACCTGAAGCCACACTGTGATTCAGGATAAACACGCTCAGCTAGCATCTGCAACCTGTACAGGACCATGCGGGCAAAGACCTCCCAAATATAGTTAGCAGAGAGATATACCCGCGATAGTTGTTTTTGTAGAGTGTCCCAGCAAAACGATTTCGACATCATTCGCAAAAGGTTATAAAACTTAAAGGTTGTCAGAAAACGTTTAAATGTCCGGTTTTATAAAGGGTATGTTAAGGGTATAAAACTTAATACATTTTGCAAAAATAGTTTACAATAACATTTTCAAAATATTGTTGTAGTGTGTTTTCATACAAAATGTTTTAAAACGTTTTCATGACCTTTATATAACCCGACATTTAATGTTATTAAAACGTTTTTACCTAAACCAAAACCCAAAATATAACTTATTTAAAACGTTTTTAAAACGTTTTTATGTTTGCTGCCAACAAAGACAGAGAAGCTCATGAAGGTGATATTGAATGGGGTATATTCTTGCCTGCTTTGATGACCTCAGGAGGGATTCCATCTTTTCCTGGAGCTTTGCCACTAGAGAGGGAGTCGATGGCCTTACACGGTTCTTCTATGGAGGGTGTGTTAGCCATTCACTAACACTTCAAATATGAGATCTGAACCCGAAAACGAAAAAAGAAACTGAAACTGTAAAGATAAAAAGACGAACGGACTCTTTAATGGCTGCATCAGGACTCTTTATAGTACTCGGGCATTTTGGATCCAATAAATGAGTTAATTCGACACATTTATTTTACGAAGATCTCTCAGTGATGTTAGCGAGTCATGCTTGAGCTTAACGAGGTTTCGGAAGATGACATACGGGAGATAATCAAATCGGCTCCTACATCATGTAAACCACTTCCATCATAATGATCTGTGTTCAAGGAACTCTATACTTACTTGGTATACTTGGATGTCTAGTTCTTTATTCCTGTTGGGAGGACTCTCATAATTCTCTTGAATGATTCCACAGTAGGTGCAGAAACGGCTTGGTCTGGTAACTTATTCCAATGCTTAATAACCACTCTATTGGAGTAGAAGTGGTTTGCAAGCTGAGTTCTGGAGCGCCTTTGGAACAGTTTCATGGATTGACCTCTAAGGTTTTTGTGGGGGAGAGAGAAAACTTGTCTGCATCAGTCTTATATAGTCCATGGAGTAACTTATGTGTCAGTCAAATCAGTCTTCAATCTTCTGCTCTCCAGAGACTCTATGCAAATGTCATTCTTACAAAGGCGTAACATCTTGTCTGCACCTCGATAGCCTCTATATCTTTTTTTAAGTAGACGACTCCACAGTCCACACGGTAGACGCATATTCAAGCGCTGGTCGCACAAGAGACTGGTAGAGGATTAAGACTTTCTTCTCAGTGGCGTGCGCAGCACATTGAAAGTGGCGGGGCCATGTTGTTCAGTTCCCCCGAATGGAGTCTGAGTAGGAGTGTAAGGTGCGGGCGTACCCCGCACTGCGATGCGAAGCCCCTCATGGGTGCGGTCCAGGGGCCCGCCTTAGGGCCCCTGGTGGGGTCCAGTTGCACTGCGCCCCCGGAAGCTCTGGGGTTTTAGCGTAAATGCCAATGAATCCTATTTTGAGCTGGCAAATGTTGACGTCTTGCACCGTCAAAAGTGACGAACTCTTTCATAAATACTTTATTCTTGATTTCCCTGAATTTCTCAGAGATTTCTCCTTCCACGGACCTTCCAATTTCCCCGAATGACTGATATCCCCGGGGGGGACACTCAACTTTGGAGGTGAGGCGTATGTAGGGCTGTTAAGACCCCCTTTTCAGCATCGCTGTCACCCAAAGACCCCATATTTTTTACAAACGTCATGCTCTGTCACCCGAAGACCCCCTATTTTTCCATTTGATCTGTCACCCAAAGACCCTTACAAGTTCAATTTGAACAACAACTTTCATTTATCACAGATTTTTACTTATTTTGAAAAAACAAAGAAATTTGAAGCCATTTAGAACTAGAAATGAGAATTTTGAGGTTTTTGTGGCGCTCTTTCGGCTCTCACCCAAAGATTCCATTTAAAAAAAGGTCATGTTCTCATCCAATGACCCCATATTTTTTACATTTTGCTCTCACCGAATGCCCCTTAGTGCGAAAGTGCCAGCCCTACACCCATATCCATTTCAAATTGGAGTGCCCCCCCCGGATTTCCCCCGAATGACCAACAAAAGTGTGGGGGGGGGGGGGAACTGTAATTCTGCTCATAAGACTGAATTCTCTCTGTCATTTCGTTTTCTAGAGCTCTCGCCACTTTACCTCACATCGCATTCAATTATTACACATTGCCGATACTAGTTATATATACTATCAATCCAGGCGTCACTGTTAAAAATCTTGGTGATTAATCACCCAAGATACTTGTCATCACGCCGTCAGAGCATTGGTATTATCCCGCATCGACTATGGCGCGCGCGAAGCCAATCTCGAACGCTTGCAGCGATTACAAAACAATTAAGGCTGCGCGGCTAGTCCTTGTTTGTGGACGGGACCAGTTCACTGATGGCCTCTTGCTGTCTCTCGGACTCTCCAATGATTACCAATAAAACAAAGAATAATTGTTTACAAGATCATTCAGTTTGCGTTTAAAAACGTTACTGTCTCCTGAGGATCTTGCACATAATATACCCATCTCCAATCTCAAATACCTCTCTAAAGGGGTTGAAAGAGCCACATTACAGTGAGGCAAATCCATGTAGCAGTTCCTGATGCTCTGCCAGAGTGAAATCGGCCCTCGGGCTGGTCGTCCCAGTCGGCTGTTTGGTGTTCTTCTCATTTAGCCAGCCTTATGTGTTCTGATTTGTCTCTCTCGCGAACTTAGCCGGTGTTTTTCATGCTGGTATTAGTTCATGTTGCTGCACTACGAGGTCGTGCTCCTAGTTATGAGGTTGTGTGTTTTTTATGCAGGTATTAGTTCATGTTGCTGCACAACGAGGCCGTGCTCCTAGTTATGAGGTTGTGACACCTGGTTGTGACTCTGATTTTGTCCTGCATTTTGTGTAGTTTTTGATGGGTTATTACTATCTAAAGTATCAAATGGCATAAAATGGCTATGAAATCTGTTAGATTTGTCATCCTTGACCAGTACCTACACCTTATGTGCATTGAATTTGTGCTGGAGAACGGTAGGATACCGTGTAAATTTCTTTGAATTCCACCAACTCATCACTTGTTCTGAGCCTGCTGGATTCTGTCACCTTGCCTAGTTAAGCTTCTTCCATCTTTCAATTTCTTTTTATAAAATGCTAGAATGAACAATAGCCCATGAGGTGTGACACAGGTCCAGAACTTATTTACGCAACTATAGGCACTATAAAAGAAACCACATGGCCGATCAGTGGTTAACAACAAGCGTGACGGCTACATTAAAGCATCAGACACATGAAATAAGATGCTTATGTACTTTGCTCTTGAAGGATAGTGCGCCGTTGTCAGATGTCTCCGACTTCTCTGTCTGGTAGGCTATTCCAAACGTGAACTGCAGTGTGGATGAAGGACCAGTCAGTAGATATTTTCTAGAAACTTGTATTGTGAGAGTATGTCAAGGCATGGACAAGCTGAAGCGGATAGCTCTTCTGACTACAAATGGCTTTGGTAGCAGTACCTTCAGATCTGGTGGGCACAAACCGGTGTGCATTTTGTAGAGGCCTGTTGCTGCAGCCACTTGACGTCTTTGATGGAGAGATGTGGTGTTCATCTCTGTACTTGCTTCTTCTCCGCTCACGTCTATGATTCGAAGGGCCTCCCTCTGGATAGAGTCTAGTAATCGTAGAGTGGTGGCGCTGGCACTCATCTGTGGCGTAATCCTTCACAATGCAAACCTGAGCCTTGTATTAAGCGGTTACTCTGACATCAAGTTTATTTGCAACTCTCTTCAGAGCTTATGTCCTGCTTTGGATGAGACGTTAGAAATGAGCTTTGTCCAGGTCAGCTTTCTGTCGACTGTGACTCCAAGGATCTCCAGCTCCTTCTTCTCAGCCAGTTTTGTGGTACCAAACATAATATCTAGCTTGGTTGCATTGTTATTCACTAGTAGCACCAAAATAAATAATAACTTTTATTATTATAGTAAATTATTTGCCTTTTGAATGCTTTAAATATAAACTATATACATTTTTAAACGTGACACTCTCACAATTCAAGAAATTCAAAATGGCCGCTGTGTAATAAGTAAAAACCAGTTTCAAGGTAAAGGGTTTTTTTTACCAGATTTTGATTCTTGCTTAATAATTAATGTACACCCTAGAATTAAGCAGATCCAGTTTCACATTTACTTCTTCACAATCGCATAAAAATTCCAAGATGGCCACCACCGAAATGAAAGGTTGAAATAAAACACATTTTGAAAGACTTTTTGCAAGGGAGTGTGTAACGTGACAGCCCGGGTTTAACAGCTTCCCATTTGGTGATATCTGAACTGATATCTGTATCAAAATTATCAGCCCAGCTTGTACAAATCCTTCCTGAGCGTCTTCAATTCCTTGACGACTAATATCAACAGCGCCTGCAACTGCAGCCGAAATTCTTGAAGTGGACCGATCATTATAGCAACATATGTAACCTGGAGGTCGAGCAGATGGTTTATAATTATCTTAGAATCTCTGAGTAAGACACCCAATGTCACTTGAAGATGATCCGTTGCTCACTTTTTGCACAAGTCTTGTAACGATGTTGCCAATCAGTAAAGCTGACAAGGACTTTGGCGAGGAAATGTTGTATTATGCAACCAGATCCTTGTCGATAGGGATATTGTAGTGCGACGTATCAATGCGAATGTCTTTGCACTCTCGTACTACCTGTTTGGCTACTCTTCGGATGCTACTGCCTATAAGAGTTTCATTATAACTTCACCTTTCACTGGCGTTAAAGTTGCAACATGTAAAACTGTGTTTTATACGTTAAGCAGGGCCCTGCTGAAAATCAATTTTTATTGAGCAGGTTACCCTGTTGAAATATTGTGAAATAAATAATAAATTAATAATAAAATATACAATAATATTCGAATAACCTCGTGATGAAAGAACTAGAAGCTCTCCGGCAAAGTTTGTTTGGAGTTCTTCATTGAGTCGCCTACGATCAGCACATGATTCCCAAATGTGTGCAGCATTCCTGATACAATTCAGCATGTTCAGCAGGATTCCAACCAGATAGGACATCTACATTATGTTTTAGGACTTTTAAGTCCTAAAATCAGTTGCATCTTCTGCAGGTGCTGCAACACCACAGCGTGTATTACTTTTGTCCCCAAGAAACCTAGTCATACAATATATCTGTTTGTTTGTTTGTTTGTTTTGTTTCTTCTTTAACCTGGAGACACTCAATCAATTGAAAACACAATTTAATAATCATATGTTCTTCCTTGAGGCACAGGGTCTCTGTGATGCCTCCCATCGCGTGAAGATCACTCACACAGATGTTTCTGAACGTCCTCTGATTACACTTGCCCAGCAATCACCACGATCTGCGCATTGTGCTATCAGATACTCATAAGTTTTGCTATCACGTTCATGTGTAGATATGCACAAATATGCAGGCTTCCATCTGTCTGGATGCTCTGAATCTTTTGAAGTTCACACATTTCCCCACAGTAAAGACAGTGTTCCTGGAAGTCAACGTGTATGTAAGATCAACGTAGTCGTTTGGCGGACTGGGTAAAACCATCTTCTACATAAGTGCCAATATTAGTTTTGCTTGTGTACTTACACATGATTTTTATGAGAGTTAATCTTAAGAAGTGTATCCAAGCTGATATACAAATCATCCTCGTAATCTTGCTTGCATTGATGATTGTTCAGAGAGCAACGATGAGCATTTACATTCGTTCCCGTATCGGAATTAGAAGATTATTTGAAACAAAAACAAACTGTTTCAATTTAAAAAAAATGACTGAAGAATCTTTTTCCTCCACACATTGGAATGTTTTCTAGTGTATAGGCCAGTTTGTCATTTAGCTTGTAACTTTGTTTGCAGATGTCCTAGCAGATCCAAAGAGGTATCAAAATGTGCAAAAATAATATTGCATCTATCCATCTAAAAAACTAGAACTACTTTTAATAAAAGTATTGTTTCGTGTTAAAAGGCATGGCTCTTTTCTAATGGTAAAGATGCGTTTTGTGTACAGTAAACACTGTACCTTTGTCTTTCAAACAACACATAATATTTTAATATTTTATCACACACTTGATTACGTAACAGCATTACTATAAAATCATTGGTCTGGAGTCATTGGCTGAAAATGAGTCGTTTTTGTTAAGGGAAATAAGAGGTTGAACATGACGCAGTCATGTCTACAGTAGAATTCACCACGACCTTTGCAGGACTTAAACCCCATTAAAAGCTATTAAACCAAGATAACACTCATTGAAAACAGCTCAACTGATTAAATCAGATCTTCTCTGGTTGTGCACATGTGTCTGTTTTACATGTGCGGTATTGCAATGAGCTGGTATTATAGTTTCAGTTGGGTAACCGATTATAAAGGAAACGCAAGGTAACAATGGTATGTGGACCTTTGTTCACGAAATGAGACAATGGTCTGCTTATTGTTAACCAGCATACTTGAAAATGAGCAACATAATGATTGTTGACTTAACACGTTTGGGAAATAATTTCTTCATATTTTTGGTGTTATCTGTCGTTTACATATCCTTCCTAAAACACAAAAGTGCAAATACTTCCAAACACCTAAATTAGCTAAATATTTAGGACATATTTTCTAGAATTTCATTGAATACTTTAAATGTACCTTTTACTGTTTTTTTGTGGCATCCTTCAGAACTGAGCGGTCCGTTACCAATATTTTCGGTCAAATCTCCATTCAATTAACACGGGGAGTTGGCTAGCTATGAGCTAGCTATGTCTTGCCCTCACTCATATTTTACCAAAGTGCAACTATTTCTGAACATCTAACCTACACTGAGAAAACAGTTTACACAACCTGTGTAAAATATTACACAATATCGATGTAAAAATAGAACACCATAACTATTAGGTAAAAGTTTACATAACACTTGTTATGTAAAATTATACCAATTATTTATGTAAAATTTTACATAATTAATAAGTATTCAATTTACATAGCTTTTGTGTAAATTATTTACACAATTCCGATGTAAAAATAGAACACCATAACTATTATGTAAAGGTTTACATAACACTTGTTATGTAAAATTTTACCAATTATTTATGTAAATTTTACATAATGAATAAATATTCAATTTACATAGCTTTTAAGTAAATTATTTACGCAATTTGATGTAAAAATAGAACACCATAACTATTATGTAAAATTATTTACAAAGAAATTATGTAAAATAATTTTAATTAAATTGTTTGTAAATGAGGCTTTAAAAAGAAGAACATTGACACAACATAAACACACTTGCCAGAACCAATGTGTAAACAAGAACTCATTAAAGGTTTTATTTCACTTCTCATTACTCCTTTGAACTCGTAGACAGCATTCTCCCGGAATTGCCAGGCACCAGAGCGTTCATTAAAAATATAATGTTCACAGATATCCTGTGTGTTTTGATTTAGTATTAGATAATAACTGTCTTTACAATCTAGGCTAATTTTATCAGTTGTTCAATGTTGGTACAGACAACATTCTCCAAGAATTGTCAGAGACATACAATAGTTTCAAGCAGATGTCAACAGCCTTTAAGACAAAATTGTCTTTTCCACAATTGTGAAAACCTGCTGGGGGGTTGCTATGGAACCACCGAGAACAAAAACGTACGGTTGAGATTCACCTTGGGTGTCGGCAACACAATGCTCCAAATCCGCGCTTTCCTGCAAAATGAAAAAAAGAAAAGAAAAACAAGTTATTGTTTTTGTGGAAGCAATATTTATAACCATTGTCATTATTAGCATAGTGATTCACTATTGGAGCAGTGGACTTTTTGCAAGGGAGTGTGTAACGTGACAGCCCGGGTTTAACAGCTTCCCATTTGGTGATATCTGAACTGATATCTGTATCAAAATTATCAGCCCAGCTTGTACAAATCCTTCCTGAGCGTCTTCAATTCCTTGACGACTAATATCAACAGCGCCTGCAACTGCAGCCGAAATTCTTGAAGTGGACCGATTATTATAGCAACATGTAACCTGGAGGTCGAGCAGATGGTTTATAATTATCTTAGAATCTCTGAGTAAGACACCCAATGTCACTTGAAGATGATCCGTTGCTCACTTTTTGCACAAGTCTAGTAACGATGTTGCCAATCAGTAAAGCTGACAAGGACTTTGGCGAGGAAATGTTGTATTATGCAACCAGATCCTTGTCGACAGGGATATTGTAGTGCGACTTATCAATGCGAATGTCTTTGCACTCACTCTCGTACTACCTGTTTGGCTACTCTTCGGATGCTACTGCCTATAAGAGTTTTATTATAACTTCATGCACCTTTCACTGGCGTTAAAGTTGCAACATGTAAAACTGTGTTTTCTACGTTAAGCAGGGCCCTGCTGAAAATCAATTTTTATTGAGCAGGTTACCCTGTTGAAATATTGTGAAATAAATAATAAATACAATAATATTCGAATAACCTCGTGATGAAAGAACTAGAAGCTCTCCGGCAAAGTTTGTTTGGAGTTCTTCATTGAGTCGCCTATACGATCAGCACATGATTCCCAAATGTGTGCAGCATTCCTGATACAATATTATTCAGCAGGATTCCAACCAGATAGGACTTAATCAGTTGCATCTTCTTCTGGTGCTGCAACACCACAGCGTGTATTATACTTTTGTCCCCAAGAAACTTAGTCATACAGTTTATCTGTTTGTTTGTTTGTTTGTTTAGCCTGGGACACTCAATCAATTGAAAACACAATTTAATAATCATCTGTTATTCTGTTCTTCCTTGAGGCACAGGGTCTCTGTGATGCCTCCCATCGCGTGAAGATCACTCACACATATGTTTCTGAACGCAGTGCCGCCGAGAGCCATTACGGGCCCGGGGGCAATGTGAACGCACGGGCCCCTTTGATCAGTGATGACTTCATAGGTGGGGGGTGTGTGTGTGTGTGTGTGTGTGTGGGGGGGACAGTGGCATAAATTTCTTTGTAACATGGGAGGGAGGTTGGTGTAAAATCCTTGAACATATGTTGCAGCGGAGCGAAAGTAGCATGTTTAGCTGCCAATAATCAAATATGAACATTGAAGGAGAAAAATGCGCGCAAAACTCGCACAAATTTGCAATTTGAATGGCATTTTGCTCCCAGATTAAGTTTTCTGAACAACTTCCACGCGAAGTATAAAAAAATTGCCAATTTAAAGCCATTGAAGCTAAAATGATCCAAGTTGTAATTCGAATTAGCGATTTTTGCTCCCAGATTGGACGTATTGAAACAAACTCTGTGCGAAGCGCGGAAAAATTGCCAATTTTAAGGTAACTGATCAAATAATAAAGTGACATTACTCGTCGATACTCGATAGACGACCCAATAAAGCGGACTTAGTCACCGGCCAGTTCTACAGAATCATGAGGTCCATGGCTATATTTTCTAAGTTATTTATTGATTTATCGAGTATCGACGAGTAATGGATATATTCTGTAGATTTAGGTCATTGATTGAGGTCAGTGACCCATTGTTGATGAGTTAAGAAGATCAGAGAAGATGAGAAAAGAGGAGATCGCTCGAACATATAATCCGATTACCCACAGTTAACCTCAATTCACTTTTCTTTGTTTGGGGTACTTAAAGCACCACTTGAAACTTCCTTTGTGGTAATCTGTTCATCCGCCACACGCTCGACTGATTCGATAGTTCTCTTAGTGGGAAAAAATATTCCACACACGGAAGTACATCGTTAAATTCCCAATTTCGCAGTCAAATCAGGGTTTTTTTCTTTAAAAATAATAATAATAACTGCAGGGTGACCATGATTTTTAAACGAGTGAAAAAGCATTATTGCAATATAGTATATCCTGTGCTTGTCTTCACAGATCACAATCCCTCACCTTCATCAACAGGATGAAAACCAAAAGAATCTAAAAAGTTAAGACACAAAGAATTATGCCCTGTCTGATTCTTGATTTATCATATCTTAATGTTGCTATCTTCAGTAGATAGCACGTGGTTAGCAATGCACATGCCTTATTATTTTTGAGTAAGCTGCATCATACCTGTATTTAAACTTGAATGATTTGACTTGTTATGGTCACGATATGTTGAGAAAGTATTCAGATCATGTAAAATGGGGTTTAAAACAATTTTTGGACCCTTTTAAACACCACCAAATCGGGAGCGAGCTAAATGGCTGGTATTATAAAAATACAGTGTTTTCATTCTGAGAACCACACCGGGGTAAACTTAAACCTGGACGTCAATTTGTTACTTTTTCAGCCATAACTCCATAACCGAACGTCATAGATAATGTCAAAGTATCCCTTTTCTGAATTCTTATTGCGAGAGCACCACGTTAGTATGAGTTTTGAACAAGTTTGATTGCTTTTGTACTTGACCGTCTGGACAAAGTTCAACAACCTTACTACTTAATGGGGTAGACCTACTGTTGAAATGCCTCCATATAATTAGTCAGAACTGAGAACTAAAGTACTATATTATTTTGTCAGATATGACAAATTTAGGGCCGTTCATAATTAATGCCGGGGGGGGGGGGGAGAAAGTTGAGCTTTAAGGGGAAAAATACCTACCCCCTGCGATGAGTAAATTTCACGTAGTTATGTGATGTGGTAGTTCAGGAAGGACATGAGGGTGAATGGGGTGTACTATGTGGCATAGATTTCTTTTTTGACATTGGGGGTTAGGGACGGAAACAATTTTTTGAGTTTAGTAAATCAGCAGACTGAATAAGTTAATGCGAGCGAAGCGCGCACAAATTTGTGCATGTTGAAGCGAAAATGGCGAAAATGGTGCAAATGGAACAAATTTGCGCAAATGCTGTCAACTTATTCCAGGATACTTGGTATACGGTAGAATTTCACATAACCACCAACCAGCAAAATAAAATCATTATAACACCAACCGCCTGTTTGTCAAGGTGAAAATCGCACAATCCCTATTTCTCCGGCATTAATAATGAAGGGTCCCTTAACGAATGACTTGCACGATTGTAGTGCATGTGAACTGAAAATCTCGTACGCTGAATTTATTCTGCAAACCATATCGGAGGTCCTATCTTCATAAATGTTTTATCATTAATTATGAGCATTGGTTTTTTTGTGTGTACAAATGATAGCTATAGATGTGGCTTTCCCATATAAGTAAACACTGAATGATTGGTGTAAACACATTTTAAAATATCACAGCATTCAGCCTGCATTATCAGAATAAATAGTTGTAAAAATAAATACCAATGAATATAATATTCACATGATTGTGTCATACGCGCATCTGTAGCCTTTTAACACATAGGTGATAGGTCAGAGTCCTTTCCATGTGTCATTACAGATACTCAGATAGAATAACACATTGACCATCCGGGCATAAGAAATATGACATAGTGTTTATAATTTTATTATATACGACCACGTCAGGAAATGGAAGTATTATTATGAAGTCTCGACGAATTCCATTTACCTATGATATGTCTATGTAGTACAATAATTTCAAATCGCAGTCAACAAGCATTGAAAAGGCTAAGCTGAACTTCGTACGAACCAGAGCCCTGGATATTATCATACAATATAAACAGTAAGTTACTGACCGGCATAAACCGTCAAGTATGTTTAACAATTTTTCGAACCTGGTGCGCATGTCGAACTTTGCATGAATTGTGTTGCTCGCCGGCTGTGACACCAGCCAACTAAAGTAATCAGCTGATTGTGTCATTTGACAGAAAGAGTGAACGCAGTGAACACTATGGGCGTCAAGGTAGACCCGTCAATGGGTTCTTACACCCAAGTAAAAACTGGTTTCTGGGGTGTTATGGTGCTATTCGGATCTTTCTTGTGTCGAATTTTGCAGGATGGTTACCTCTTCGCATTAGCTATTTTTATTGTCAAATGGCAGGAACATTTTTCGGCTGGAGCTGCAGAAGTTGGATTGGTTGGGTCAATAACAACGGCATTTATGTTAATGATATGTAAGTTACTTTCCAGTTTATTTAGCATTAACATGATTAATATTATTAAATAATAATATTAACATGGTTTAATTTTACTGCAAGAATCAGAAAGTTTATTTGATACTATCGATATAAAATGCAAAATACGTACCGACATTTTACCTGAACAATTTTCTAGGTGTAATCATATCTGTCTAATCAACATGCTCCATATTTTAACAATATAAAAGGTTTTGATTTTTCTCATGAAGAGCTACGTGTTAATTTGTAAATGGTAAATGTTATTGTCATTATATTTCACAATTTAAAAATGAAGAAAACACGAAACAAATGTCGCTTAATAAAATATTTGATCATTGCCTGGTATATTACTCAACTAAATAATTTAAAGAACTTTTTAATACGGGTGGATTGCTCAATGGAACATCGCTCAACATAATGACATGCTAGCCGCCTGCTGATGCATGCAAATCAAGGGTCAGAAAGCACTGTCTTCAATAGCTGCCAGATGTCATTTTACACACGTGTACAATATTAAATGAGGTACTTATCAAATGTCTATAATATGGCAGCTATTGCTAATATAGGGCCCTGGTAGAGGTAAACACGAATACCGAATGCACACAGACCAAAGCCATTTCGCAATTCGAATTATCCATTTCACTACACACATTGTAGAAATACTTTTAAATGTATGAAAAACAACTTATACTGTGTAACTTTTACAATCATATAATTATATATAATCAAATATGTACTATGTAAAATTAATTAAAATTTAAAAAAAAAAAAGAGAGTGGCCAGCAAACTGAAGATGATGTACTAAAACTGACCGACTGACCGACCGAAGTAATTTTAGTGATTTTTTGGGCAACAGTTATACGATATAGGTTTTGCCATCCTAGCCTTTCAGGATCAAAAGAATGTTTTATGGAAATTTAAAGTAAAATTTAAAGTAAACGTGTTTCTTTTCGTCCCACTTTCATTCTGGGGGATGCTTTAACCTGTTCTATTTTTAATTTTTGCTTGTTTTAACAAAGTTAAAAGTGTTATCATTTTCATTAATCCCTGTAGGGTACATGTATTAGCAAAAAGGTCCTTTTCTTTAATGAGATATTGAGAGTGCATCCGCAATTAAAATTTGGCATAAAATAGTAAATATTGACTCTCCCTCATGCTGAAGAAAGGTTTGGACGAATTGGGCGTGAAATATGTGTGATTCGTGGGCTGAAGGAACTTGGGCCGAAGGATTAAAATTAGAGTTATGATCTTGCATAATCTTTGGTGCCAGAGTTTATTGTAAAGTTTATCCCTCTTAATAGTGGTGCCGATGTTACCTTCGTGTTTCACAGACTAGTGAGCTTGTTTTAAAATTTGGATAAATAAACGTTCGCACGCATTACTTATGGTCAATTGATTACACATAATGATACACTGCACCGGATACATGCGAACACTTTTCAAAATATGTTTTGTAATTATTTTAGGAAATTAAATTTGAAACATTATGGAAGTTTTAACACAAAATGTACCGGGTCATCGTACTTTAATAGTCTATTCCGTCAATTCTATGCTTCAATTCTGACGCACAACATAATTGAGTGATTAGCTACCAAATTATTCTTGATTTTCTCAATTTGTGCTTTGATGTTGTCAATTAATAATAAAAGCTATCTTCTTGGAATAATGACTGTACCTGTAGGGGAGGGGGCTCTTTCTGATTGAAGTATGGGGATGTGCCACGGCTGCTTTGAGATAACCTTTCAGCGATTTGGCTATATTGATGGATGGTTTACCAGTGCCAGTGGAGACCAATGCGCTCAATTGGGCGAATTTGAGCAAAAGTGCCATTAAAAGCACTCAATTCAGTGGCCAAATGTGGGTGTTTTTTTATGAAAAGTTTGTATACTGATTGTAAAAACAGCAAAAAATATGTATAGAGAAAGTCATCATCCATAGCACATCTCCTTTCAAAATGGAGGGGGGGTCCCAAGGTAAAAAAATAATAACTCGAACACTGAAATTGCACCTGACCTTCTCAATTGTAATTTTAAATAACAACACCCTTTCACATCACTAATCACATTAAATGGAACATTTAAAAAAAATGTTATCAAATATCAGTACCGCAAAAGACGGTGACAACGGAAGACTGTTCCCGCGAAAGACGCGTGGTCGCTGAATAATTTCGAAGAACCCCCGTCCGCGCTATCTGTATGATGTTTTAGAAGAGTCATGCTTTTCAAAAACAACCAAAATGGATGGGCGGCAATCTGATACGGCCTGTTTCAAATCAAGTGGTTCTTGTACTTTTTGTAGTATGAAATAATGAATTTCTATCAAACAATCCAGATGAATCGAACTAGGGCCCGAATACAACATAAAAGTTAATATGTGACGTGTTATATCAAAAGGAGACACTCTTGGGTAATTTTGAGGTTTTTACATATCTTAAATAAATAGAGATATTTAACTCCACAACGCCGTTTTTCCCAATGAAATCGGACATTCCTAAGCGAAGATATTGAGTTCGTAAGTTATGTTATTATAAATTAATATAAAATTGGAAATTAAGATATCGGCCTTTAAAAATATTATTGACTATGTTGAGAGTAGGAATTACCTTGAAAAATGTCTCAAAAAATGCCAGTTATATTCCGGTCTGAAACTATCAGACAATATTTCAAACATTAATAACATCACAAATTCGCAACAAACCCACATTGTGAAAAAATCACCCCGGGCCGTGGCAGATTTTTGGCTATTTCTCCATTTACTATCCTGCCCAAAGTGTTTCCTTTTGACATGACACGTCACATATGATATAAAATGTTTTTTCACAAATCTGTTTTAAAACTTGAATAAACTTAAACAATAATGGCATAATGATCTCAATCTACATTTTATTTTAGATATTTTAGATAAAAATTGTTATAGCTTTTGAGTTTGGGCCTGAAAAAAAGTTGTTCGACCGACCCTACCCAGGACAACTCTGAATTAATTGGTAGAGCCAGTACGAACTGGTTATTATTTGCTTTGATGATCAAACCAACATTACCATGATTATAGCAGGATTACACCGAGGTATGTTGTTGTGATATACAACAGCTGCTGAAGTCCCATCCAGTGATCCCAGCGAAAGTGTAAAAAAAATTAAAATTGCTTATATAAAGGATAATTCATTCAAATTGTCATTTGGTATTTGGTATGCGACTGCATGTCATTACCTTTTCCATTCCTCCACATCCACACTCTCCACAAGTTCCAAATTTGCTTGAAAAATTAACGGGAAAATTAATAACTTCTGGACATTAAATTTCCATGGCTATACAGCCTGTCTCAAAAAAAATTGTGCAAGTAGAAAGCGCCCTCTATGGCAATTAGAAAATTCCATTGTGACATGCTGCTAACATCAAGGTCAAGGGCGCAGTCTTAGCTCTCAAATGCCGTTTGTTCTGTTCAATTTGCTTGTTTTAATCTGGAGATATGTTTAATTAACAACGAAAGGGTAAAATCACTATTGTGCCACTTTTACTATAGGGAAGAGGGCTACACATGTAAATCAATGATACCTGATGTTGATGCGTCTAATATAATGCACTCCCCCTTTCGTGGCTCGTGCATAAGACGCATCAAAATCAGCGCGCACGCATTATTTTGACTAATTTCTCTCCCAACAAATAATACGCGTTCATTAACCTATAAGTTTGCAATATTTTGTCTTTTAACATGTCTTGAAAATGTCTTGATAAAATCATTGACATGCACATTTATTTAATTTTACAGCAGAACGTGAAATATCTATTTCTCTTTTAATCTGTTTTAAGTGGAAAAGGAGAATCATATAATACCTGTATCATGATAAAATAGTAAAAACAGTAAAAACTATTTTTATTGTTGTATAATTGATGCAGTCTTTTGATAAACTTGATGCTGTCATTGATTTACACGTACAGTCCTTTTGATCTTCCCTGGTAAAAGTGGCACAATTGTGATTTTACCCTTTCGTTGTCAACTAAACATATCTCGAGATTAAAACAAGCAAATTGAACAGAACAAACGGCATTTGAGAGCTAAGACTACGCCCTTTACGTTGATGTAAGCATCATGTCACAACGGTATTTTCTAATTGCCATAGAGGGCGCTTTTCACTTGCACAATTTGTTTTGAGACAGGCTGTAATTGGAAACAGCGTGAAAATTCATTACAATAAGTACAAACAAGCCAGTATTGAGTCAGTGGTTCTTGAAATGTCTATTGATTTTGCAATACAGTGTGGTAATTTCCTAGAACCGTATTGTTCCTGTTATTCGACAAGTATACATCCCATTGTCTTCTTTTGACTGGCAAGGAGTTTCCTGTTTCCTTTGGGTTTTTTTGTCAATAGAAACACACAAAACAAAACAAAAGTGGAAAAACATACAGTTTGCATGCAACAGGCAAATCAAAGCAGCAACTTTTGTGTATTGGAAAACATTGTTCTTATCTCTATACAATGAAACGTGAAAATTCAAGGTCCATTTTTTTTTATTATGCCTATGATCCAGAGAAGATATTAATATATAATTAAGTGGATTATGTCACGTCACGTTGTTATCAGTGGTGAGTTATCATCAAATAAATAAATGATATTGTCTGTGTGTCTGATTGTCCTTGCATTGTTTCATGTCTATTGAGTTAGTGACCTATTAAAGCATGCTAAGCACTTGGTCATTCACACTGTGCTGGTCATTTGGGTATTTACGGAGCGAATTCGTATTGCTTTGTTAAGTCAACCATGACATTTTGATTCAACTTCCGACAAGCTAATTAGAAATAGGTTCTCATTGTCTTATAGAAGGAAACAACTTGGCTGCTAGTATCTCTATTCCTCAATCTAAAGATAAAGATGTGTGTTAATATGTAAACGCGGAAGAAAAGACATGCAAATTGCGTGGGAAATAAGCTCAGGGGAAGTTTTCACAAGTAGTCAACAACCAAACTTAAGAACAATCCCCAGTTATCGAGGCTTCAGAATTAGTGGCAAGGAAGGTCTGATGAAAAATTGTTCTGGAGCAGTGACATTATTAATTACTGGGCGTTAAACAACATTGGATTGTACTTATTTCTACGTATGCTGTAAACTGATTTAAACTGTAATATAAAACATCTGATGAGTACAGGTGTAATCGGTTGAGTTCTCTAGAATTCGACATCCGACTCCGAGTGCACGGTTGTCAATAAAAGTCCAACTTCCAAGTGGTCGACTCAAATAACCCTACGCACTTTCATGGTGTTGGAATATAGATCGCAATAGGAAAACAATAAGGATGTTATCAATAAGCAATTGTTTAATAATTCATTCCTATCTGTGTGTTATACAGCTCCTTATCAACTCTAAGGTCAGATGAGTGAAGTGGTCACAAAGCATACAAATATAATATGAACGGCTAAAGATAGTAATTAATAGTAATTCTATATTATGTAATGTCTGGCATGGCAATTAAAATGCCATAATTTAATATTGTGCACATTATCTAACATGCAATAAGCAATTTTTCATAAGGTCATCGCCGTCTCAAATAATAAAGGATACAAGTAGAAAAAGTGATTTCGACTGGGAATTGAACCTAGGACCTCGGGTTTACGAGACCAGTGCCTTAAGGGTAGACGAGGTATTGTTGGTCGAAGCAACCTAAAAATCGATATTCATTATCTAGATCAATATATTATTGAAAATTAACACCTTGATGCTTTGCAAAAGTTCATTCTTCAAATCGTATACTTTGCAAACTTGCTTAATTTATTGTTGTTAATGAGTTATGTACGTTTTACAAAAGTGTTGTTGTTTCAGACCTCTTTACAACGTAACTCAAGAACCGCAGCACCTATAAAAGTATATCTGTGATATTTTAATTCTTCTACACGCTCGCTATGAATTGAGCAATGCAGTTTTTGCCAAAGCTCACTACCATTCGTAAGATGCTGTGAACTACCAAATCACAACAGTTTAAAATAATTAATAACCTTAACCAATTGGACACGGGAGCTTCATTATTAGGCTGGTTGAAATTCGAACGTACACACTTAAACTTATCTCCTCCCACAAACAGCACATAGCTGGGGCCGTAAATGCGAGAAATAAATTACCATCCTACCTGTAGAGGAAATAACATGCCTTGCAAATAAATTATACAATTCGTGTGTTTACTTCGACGCCAATTTTGATCCCTAATTAAGTATGTTAACTAAGCTCAATTTTACGAAGGATTCCCGAACAAGGATTTGTTTTTTATACATTGAGCTTCAGGGCAGGGTGTCCATGAAAGAACTCTATCGTCGGGAACTGAATTATTTGGGTATTTTAACACCCAAACCAAACGCAACTAAATAACCGCTGTAGCTGAAGAATATATTACATGTAGCTAATACAGCTATAACATACTTGTTGAATTTTGACAATTGACCGCTCGGTTTTTTAATTTTCAATCCGAGCTAATCCGTTTCATGGAGTCAAAAACGACAAATAGACGCTTCAATTTCATTTTGAGAAAAAAAACCCAGATTTTATTAAAGGGACGTCGTACAATGCGATCACCCTTGATACATTCAGTTTACAGATTAAGATTAACCATTTGTTTTCTATTTGTTTATATACTAATAATTCCTCCACGTCTCTTCAGAAGGACCCACTATCTGCAGCTACCTGACCTGTTACTAAATTAACATGCAAGGCTCGACTGCTTCAAACGTCACCGTGTGGAACACCGACTATTACTATATACTATTATATGTGACCGGACAGCACGAATGAGCCGCGAATGTCCTATTATGAGTTACAGTGTAAAATGTGCATGAAGGTCGTATTCATCGGTACCTCAAGTTGGTGCGACATGCATCTCATTTCGATTTAAAAACACCTTTTAAACCAATCAATAATCGTATTGTTGAAGAGGATAATAAGCTTCTACCTTAGATGTCTATAGAATTCTTAAATAGCTCTAGTCTTTGTTTGCTTTGGCTAAATCCTGTTCAAGTGGTTACAAAGCATTGTATTTGGTCTAGGTATGTAAAACTAACAATTAACAATGGGAAGACATTCCTGAACCTCGTTTTGAACCATGATTTGAAATGACCGCCAATTATGACTGATTGATATTTATTACCAGCAATGTGGAAAAAGAGAAACACGTAGAAACGAAAAAATGTACCATTTTGTTGAAGGAGCAAAGTTCAACAAACCATAACCCCGCTTCTGGATATAGTTTGAAGTCAAATGATATACCAGTTTAAAGCTTATAATATACGGTATATTTTCTAAACACGAATTGACCGAGGGAGGAATTTACGGCTCATTCGTCGTGTACGGTCACATACCGTAAAATTCCGTCTACAAGCATATATATGCCTCTAAACGAGGCTTTTTTGACACAAGAGACAAGAGGGAGACACTCTCAACAAAAACGTTATTTGGAGTTTGAACAACTATATTACTGATAAAGGCGGCTGTACAAACATGTATATTTGTAAGACCAATCTATTGCAATGTTTTGAGAAGAGTATTGGCCTTTCATATCTTTCGTTAAAAAACCTCTCGTTTAGAGGCATATATGCTTCTAGACGGAATTCTACGGTATAGTAAGTTGTCTAAGCTAGTCGGTATTTTATTTTATAATCATTCGGTACATGTTTTCTTATTTTCTTTCATCTAATATCATTGCATTTACATTCCAGACCATCGGGCAGTACAGGAAACTATTTAAAAGTTTGTTGTCTTTTTGTTTCTTTAATTTGATTCCGTTTCAGGGTGTATGCGGATTGTTTACACTGATTGGTGCACATTAGGTCCTCAACGAACTATCTCAGATCTTCATCAAGCCCTACTCTTAAAGATGTCATACTCTGATAACTACAGAGACAGAGGGATAAAGCTCCCACTAATACCACTCGCCTGCTCGGTCATTTTATTTTTGTAGGTCCCATGGGATCAGCTATTAGTCGCTACTATGGGTGTCGGCCTACGGTCATCGGAGGAGGGATTACGGCGGCTATGGGACTGGCAGCAGCATCACAGGTTACGGCACTATGGCATCTCTACACATGTATGGCACTTGTCGGTAAGTATGGGTGAAATGTCTATAATTGAAAAAAAAAAAATAGATTTGTTAGAATTGAGTAAATTGGTAAGTTCAAGGCCATAAAACAGAGAAAAGGGATATTATCTGTATGCCTCATGCCAAAAACAGGATGAGAATTACATAATTACAACGGTTTTTACAAAGTCACCTATACTGAACACAAAAATATCTTTACATTTAAAACAAACATGGTGTCTCAAAAATACTAATATGACGCTGTGCGTTTGATGAAGATCCTGCTAGGACCGAAAGCTCAGTCAATTAACGAACTTTTAGTAATGTTCTGCGTATTTTGATACTTCATTCGACACGATGCGACTTTATTCCCCCATCTACCCAATTGATTAACAAAAGGCAGAGTTTCAAAAGTGAGAAATTTGGATAGTTCCTTCTTCAAAGTGATTTCCGCGACTTTTGTAATTGGCTCATTACAGCGGGGTGTGATACACTATTGCTCACCTTTCTGTCATTATCTGAGTATTTTGAGGGAACAATCTATGTTTTATCTATATTTTATTTTATCCAAATTATTGAAAATTAGGGAAATTCTCCATCTGTCAACCACTTGGTTTGGTATACTTAGTTTTGGAGTCTTTGTTTTAAATGTAAAAATATCTTTACAAAATATCCCTTTGATCATGAGATCCTTGAGATTATGAGATTAAAAGTGAGACGAGTACGCGCATGTTATTTATATGGAATTCGTTGGATTGTTTTGAATAATAAAATGCAAAAGATTCCGACAATGAGGTTACAAAACAAGAGCCATTTGGTCTTACACTCATCAACCAAGGATGTTTGCACACCTACAATGCAGTACATTACTGACCACAGGACTAGTCGTAGTCAATCAGCAGGCTAACCCCAACCAAAAAAGGTCGAAGAGGTACCCAGAAATATGCGTGGATTTGGTTTAGAATAATTTGCTCTAAGTATATTAAAGATAAATAATTATATATTCTATGGTGTTAAAACTAAGAGTTACCTTCATGTCTAGGTAAACGTCCCCAGTGTGGTAACCTCACCTTTGAAATATTTACATTATTTTGATAACAAGGGTATCATGAATGAATAAGGCTCTCGAGTGGAATGGGCCCACTACCGGATTGAATAGAATTAATTAAATCAATTGATTTGATTAAATCACTTGTATAACACGGAGGGCAATAGATTACGTAACGCATTGTTCCTTTGCGCCGATTTGATTTGCCGACAAGCTATTCATCGAGAGGTATCGTTTGTTCAGGACATAAGGGTTCCGCCATAAAAGCGGTAACTGACCTGATAACGTATTAACGCTTTAACCGACAGGCCACTGTCAATAAGTCATTAAACGAAAGTCACATGAAAGCGCCTACTTGAGCGAGAGGTACCTTTCATCATGGTTATAGACCTATTCAATAAGTCATTTTTTTCCTTTTAATATCATGAATATCCATTTTAAAGGGTGATCGAAAGGGGAGGGGAGCGGAGGTCGAAAAAAAGAAAAAAAGATGGAGGGAGAAGGGGAAAGAGGGGGAAGGGGAGAGGGGGAGAAGGAGAGCGAGGAAGTGATAAAGGTTGGAATAAGTGCAAAGAAAGGAAAAGACGTATAGAAATTGGCGTGATTCTCTTTTTTTTCATATTGGATATATATTGTAACTATAGTGGTGGCGCCAAGAATTATTTTTTGGGGGGGAGGGAGGGGGCAATGTGAATGGGTGGGGCAAAATCCAAAATCAACCAATTTTGGGCAATATAGCCACAAAGAAGGGGAATTGTCGTATTTTGGGTTTTAACAGGGGCCACTGGGAGTAAGAAAAATATAGGGGTGGTGCAAATGCCCCCTTGACCCTCACCCCTAGCACCGCCAATGGGTATTGGTGGACTATTGTAACTCATGTCGTACTTTCGATCTTCTCTTAGGTATTGGTATGGGTATATGCTTGGTTCCGTCAATGGTCATTATACAGTACTACTTCGACAAGCAATTAGCCCGAGTCAATGGAATAGCGATGTCTGGCGTAGGAGTTGGCATGTTCACACTTAGTCCACTACTTCATCTGCTGTGTGAGCATTTTGGATGGAAAGGAGCCCTTCTAATTTCCGCATCTATTATCAGTAATTTGTGTTTGTGTGGCGCCCTCTTTCGACCGTCTGAATTAGAAAGGGAGTACCAATCAAGGCGGAAAGATTCAAAAGAAGTTAAGGCAGACGTGGACGGCTACGAATTTACACAAGAAATTCCACGCACAAATACGGCGGCAATATCAGATCTTCTTCAGTGTGACCTGATATGTAACAACGGACCATTAGCATTTTTCCTCGTAGTTTCATTATTGTTTGGATTTGGTTATTATTCTGCATTTTTATTTTTGGTAGCACATGCTATTGATATTGGTATAACAGAAATGACAGCTTCATTTCTATTATCCATTGCAGGACTTTGCAGTCTCACAGGCAGACTATCTCATGGATTTTTAATAGACTTGGGTTTCCTATCTGCAGCTAATTTATACACGATCAGTATCTGTATGTGCGGGTTCTGCTGCTTGGTGTACCCTCTGAGTAATTATTATGTAACTCTTGCCATATTTACTGCAATATTTGGGTTTTTCAGTGGAATTATGAACTCTTTAGTTCCAATCGTTCCTAAGGAGCTTGTGGACAATAACAGAGTATCTGGAGCGGTTGGGTTGGTGTGCTTCATGGAGGGGGTAGGAACGCTGCTTGGCGTTTACATCATGGGTAAGTACAAGCAATATACAAGATTTTTTCTGCCGTACGACAATTCGCCGTAGAAATGACGTAATTACCATAGCAACAGATGAATACAATTTTGAATACAATGCATTGAACCATAGATGTCAAAGAAAGGCTGATCACTCGCACCTGTAAGATTAGTATCTTTGAAAAGAGCGCTATTGTATTCAATCTATGTTTGCTGACATACACAGGTGATTAGTTCAATCTGCTTGTAGTGCAGGGCAATCTATTCAAAAATTGTACTGCTATGGTAGGTAATCCGATTATTACGTCACTTCTACGGCAAATAGTCATGCAGAAAGGTAATATCATCGAAAGCATGAAAGCACACTGTACCTGTACAAAGAAAAAGGAGTGTCATTATTGTTATAATGAGGTGACGCATCATGTTGCAAAAGATTCTGGGAAGTGTAACATATCTTCTCTGATATTGGCCCTTATTCAGTGGCAAATCGTATCGGTCAAAATTCCCACGGGGAATTGCAAAATTGCTCCAATGACCCCAAATGAATTTACCAAAACAAAATCTCTTCGCTCATTGATGATAGCATTTATTATTTTAAGCACATTTCCAGTATTAGAATATTCATACTGCAGTTACTGTTAATTTTCCTATACACAATACACAGTGCTCTCACCATTGACGTGTGACCTCTACAAACAGTGTATTGCCTAGTTAACGTCACTGTGTGATAAATAACCGGCCAATATTGTTTGTACTCTCTGAAATTCTAGAAAATATAGTTTTGTAACTAAGTCCTAAATTTTTTAGCTAATTTAGATATTCGCACTTTGGTGTTTTAGTAAGGAAGGGCACGGCATGCCTGCAAAATTCCCTGTGTAAATCGAATGCAACTTTCAGTGACTATCACTCACTTGTAGACCGCTCTCTTCCGAAGGGCATTAAAGCTAAACCACTTGACGGGTATTTTTTGACGTCAATCAAGAATAATGTATACATTACATGTAGGATAAAAACTGAGTAGGTGGGGCATCTGCAAATATTCGTACTTCCCTGATATGTAAATGACAGATAACAGCAAACACAGCTCCCATATCTGTCAGTGCAGCGAGCCAGGGGATTTGAAGTGGGTGATTATTGATTGGTAAGTGTCATATTTGGGCATAAGTGCAGACCCCCATTCAATGTGGAGGATAGACTAGACTTTATCGATTGATTTGGCTGAAGTAATTTCATGTTAACCAGGTTTAAATACTGTAAAGGTCGAATCATGTTTGCTGTGCAGCATAAGCGCACTATGTTCATCTCAGGTATTACAATATACCATCTAAAAGGTTTAGTTCGCCTGTCCGAAAAGAGGACTAACATCCCCATTTTAGTTTTTGGACTAGCGAACCTTAGGACAAGCGCACCTTATCACTAACAGATTGGGGCCTTATAGACGAAATTCACATCAGAATATGTACGGAAAATCACGCATGGTTTTGAATCTGAGCACACTTTTATATGAGGGTTTGAGTTTATAGACAAATCCACACAGGTCTCCTGACCATACTTACCTTTCAGGAACTGAAGACAGACTTGAAGTATAACTTACCGTTAGCGTCCCAAAGAGACTTTGATTAAAATCTTCTTTTGGGAATCTGTATTCTAATCTTAAAAACATTGTCGAAGTACAGAATCTACAACGAACCAACTTTTTCACTTCAGATAATAATATGAAATTGTAACATGAGTTAACATTTTCAAAGTTCTGGTGTCCACAGTTTCAGTTCTGTTACTAGTGTCCACAGTTTCAGTTCTGTTACTGGTGCATGGTGTCCACAGTTTCAGTTCTGTTACTGACCTCCGGTGACTTAACCTTGAAATCAGTTAATTAAAGGCAATAAGTGACTTTGAACTATAATTGAATTACACGCTTTGATGCTCATCTTTTTTCTTTTGCGACTTTGAGTCACGGCTCACTCGATCATCATAGTATTACAGGTACTACCTACAATGATTAAGTCGAAGATTAGAGCAAAGTATTGAGTATGTTTGATTAGAGCGAGGCCCCGGAGGGAGGATACAGATTTAAGAGTAGCGGGATAGTTCCAGCTTCTGTACCAATTCCGCAGATGTAAAATAGGTTTTGTGATTCTAGAATTACGGAGGAATTGATTCACCACCTGGAATTAGCTCGACTCTTTATCTTGTGTCACATGTATAATAATATGAATCATACATACATTTGCGAAGAACGATTTGTGGAGATACTAAAATAAAGAATAACGGTATTGTTTTTAGCCGCTGTTGTGCATCTATCGTCTCATATAACACGGGCGGCATCATTATTACGCCAATTTAAACTTCAATTCAAATAAAAGTATCAATATATAAAAATATCAATATCATAAGAATTTTTAAACAAATTAAATCTTACGTACCTACATTTCGCAAAGAATTATAGGGCTTAAAATCGATCAGTCCCGTTGTTGCTATGTGCCTCCGATTGGTTCAAATAGCGAGTACGGGTATCGCGTCGATGTACACGCACTGAACCGTGTTATATCGTGTCATCTCACACGGGTAAGAGCCAATACGATTGCAGGTCATGCAGGAACGTTCTCAAGTGTTTAAGGATTGGTATTCATACTGTGACGTGACTGTGTTACCTACAGATGAAAACAAACGAAAACAACTAACAGGCAACTCGCAATGCATTATCCCTCACATTTTATTCGCATCCCGTATGTCATGTATGTACGGGGCACATTAAGTGTGGCATTCGGATGCGGGCGGCGTAAGTTCCTTCTCTAATCATGCTAATGTTGCTTAAGAACCTTTCAATATTTACACGGAGTTCTAAGGGTGGATTCCGAATTTCTTTGGAGTTTTAAAAGAGCCCTAACCTTCGCACAGTTTTTTTTTGTGGGACCTGATAGCACATCAAACACACCAAATTGCATTCTGAATACGTAGAATGTCCTTCTGATATCAAATAATTTAGATTTTTTTTGTAAATTCGCGATATGATACAAATTTTATGGCAAATTGACATTTTTGGCATTTAGCAGTCCTCGAAGTTAACTTTATCAATATGTAGGCATACTTTTAAGTACATAAAAAGTCAAAAGTGTATGTATCTGGGAGGAAAAGAAGCTGACCATCACATGAAAATTTGGACCTTTCGTATTGAAGATATACATGAAGTCTTTTGTATATGTATATGCATTTCTTCAATACGAAAGGTCAAAATATTCTAATGATGGTCGGCTTTTTATCCCAGCTATATATACTTTAAGTACATAGCATGTTGTCAAAACTCCCACTCCACCTGGCGTAAATATTGAAAGAGGAAACAGTTCCACGATTGCCACTGTCTGGACATCAGTCCAACAGCAACGATAAGCCTGATAGGTCATTTAAAGTTGGCTGACCAGACCGGACGACCTACTTCACTGTGAATTTGTTTTCTTTGTCAGC